>NC_090449.1:436590998-437241996 GCF_031143425.1 Pleurodeles waltl
TCAACTAAGCAAAATAACTGCACTCTCGGGGAGATTGACCTTTTTCATTGAAGAAATGGTCACTAATAAATGGTGACGCTCTGTCCCAAGTCGGTTCTGAGGCAACTTTGAACAGTTCTAAAAACCAGGCTTCTCCAGAGAACAATGGTGCTATTCCAAAACCAGCAAATCCCAAACACAGTAAGGAAATTCAAAAACAATCCAAAAATCTAAACATGAAGTTCAGAATATCAGAAGCTACTTTAGTGGCTGTACTAAGGACATGCAAGTTTGTGAGTCATCGACGGGCCAGGATTTGATAACATCAGATGCAATAAAACACCTGATGCATCTGTTGAATAGAGCCTGGCCGAGTATGCACTCACGATCCCGTTTAGCAATCGCTTTCAAGCACTTTCCGACATGGGCAACTTGGGCCCCGAACTGCCATCGGATAAAAGGCTGCAGTCTTAGTGTAATCAAACCAATTGTTGCCCTTGGTGTGTCAACTGGAGTAGATCACCAACAAGTTGTAGAACGGAGGAGGGAGCGGGGGGGTCGTAAAAATATGGTTCTCCGTCTCTGCACTTTGTTAAATCAGCTCACTCTTTATAAAAAAAAAACTGTCACCACTAGGGTTCCGAATGTCACTCATACTTACCAACAACCACCACCTACTAAGGAGCTCAAAATCCCCAGTAGTTCCTGCTGTTTAGTTGTGTGTAATTCTGTGCCAAAAAGCGGTTGGGTCAGAAATTTGATCAGAAGACCCGGGTGACGCTAGTACATCTTTGAAGTCACATCCCCCACACTCAACACTCCCCTCACATAATGTTAGGAAGGAGCTAGGCTCGAGGAGGGGCTCCCAGGTACTTAATCCCAGCAAGACTAATACAGAGCTGGGTTCCTCTGTTAGGTATCGTAGATGTTCAATTTTCATTGTCAGTGTCCCCAAACTTAAGCAAAACCCATACATGGAACAAAAAAGTGCACTGATAAGTCAATTAGTTGGATTCGTAAATTGAGGGGTTGCTGCTCTATCATAAGAGAATATATTTTGGGAGCTATGAGACACACACCCTGATTTTATCTATGATTCTATAGAACTGATTCTTCCCAGTAGCAAGCTGGTAAATAGCCTAGTGGCGTTTGATGTGTGGACATCCTCTCTATTTGATACCACATTTCCTTTCAAATACAGTCTGCGGGCTCATAGTCCCCTTAACCCCTTCGCTGCCAGGCCTTTTCCCCCTCCTGTGCCAGGCCTTTTTTTGCCTATTTGGGGCAGTTCGCACTTAGGCCCTCATAACTTTTTGTCCACATAAGCTAACGAAGCCAAATTTGCGTCCTTTTTTTCCAACATCCCAGGGATTCTAGAGGTACCCAGACTTTGTGGGTTCCCCTGAAGGAGGCCAAGAAATTAGCCAAAATACAGTGAATAATTCGTTTTTTTTCAAACAAAATGGGAAAAAGTGGCTGCAGAAGAAGGCTTGTGGTTTTTCCCCTGAAAATGGCAAACAAAGGGTTTGCAGTGCTAAACTCAGCAGCTTCCCAGCTTTCAGGAACAGGCAGACTTGAATCGGAAAACCCAATTTTTCAACACAATTTTGGCATTTTACTGGGACATACCCCATTTTTGCAATTTTTTGTGCTTTCAGCCTCCTTCCAGTCAGTGACAGAAATGGGCATGAAACCAATGCTGGATCCCAGAAACCTAAACATTTCTGAAAAGTAGACAAAATTCTGAATTCAGCAAGGGGTCATTTGTGTAGATCCTACAAGGGTTTCCTACAGAAAATAACAACTGAGAAAGAAAAATATTGAAATTGAGGTGGAAAAAACATAAATGTTTCTCTACGTTTTACTCTAACTTTTTCCTGCAATGTCAGATTATAGAAAGCAATATACCGTTACGTCTGCTGGACTCCTCTGGTTGCGGGGATATATAGGGCTTGTAGGTTCATCAAGAACCCTAGGTACCCAGAGCCAATAAATGAGCTGCACTCTGCAGTGCGTTTTCATTCTATACCGGGTATACAGCAATTCATTTGCTGAAATATAGAGAGTAAAAAATAGCTATCAAGAAAACCTTTGTATTTCCAAAAAAGGCACAAGATAGGGTGTTGAGGAGCAGTGGTTATTTGCACATCTCTGAATTCCGGGGTGACCATACTAGCATGTGAATTACAGGGCATTTCTCAAATAGATGTCTTTTTTACACAATCTCCTATATTTGGAACAAAAAAATGTAGAGAAGGGGCAATAACACTTGTTTTGCTAATCTATGTTCCCCCAAGTCTCCCGATAAAAATGATACCTCACTTGTGTGGGTAGGCCTAGCGCCCGCGACAGGAAATGCCCCAAAACGCAACATGCACACATCACATTTTTTTTTAAAGAAAACAGAGGTGTTTTTTGCAAAGTGCCTACCTGTGGATTTTGGCCTCTAGCTCAGCCGGCCCCAGGGGGGGCAGAAATGGTCTAAATACAATTTGCCCCCCCCACCCCCCAGGGCAGCGACCCTTGCCTGATGGGTCGCCCCCCCATCTCTAAAAAAACAAACAAACAAAAAAAACACACACAAAAAAAATTGCCCAGGCGCCTAGAGGTTTCTGACCCCCCGGGGGCTGATCGGCCAAATAGGCCGATCTGCCCCCGGAGGGGCAGAAATGGCCTAAAATAAATTTGCCCCCCACCCCCTGGGAGCAACCCTTGCCTACGGGGACGCTCCCCCTGCGTGACATTGGCGCCAAAAAACAAATCCCCAGTGCCTAGTGGTTTCTGCCCCCTTGGGGGCAGATTGGGCGATTTGAGGTCAATCTGCCCCCAAGGGGGGCAGAAATGGTCTAAATACAATTTGCCCCCCAGGGGAGCGACCCTTGCCTAATGGGTCACTCCCCACCTCTAAAAAAACAAACAACAAAAAACCACCCCAAAAAATTGCCCTGCCGCCTAGAGGTTTCTGGCCCCCCCCCCCCCCCCCGGGGGCAGATCGGCCTAAAATAATTCCCCCCCCCCCCCCCCCCACCCCCAGGGAGCGACCCTTGCGTGAAATTCACACAAAGAAAAAACTCCCTGGTGTCTAGTGGTTTCTGCCCCCCTTGGGGGCAGATTGGCCTCATCAAAATAGGCCTATCTTCCCCCAAGGGGGGCAGAAATGGCCTAAATATAATTTTCCCCCTAGGGGAGCGACCCTTGCCTAAGGGGTCGCTCCCCACCTAAAAAGAAAAAAAAAAACATAACAAAAAAAATAAATGATCCCTGGTGCCAGAAAAGGCCTTCCTGAAAAATGCCCCCCCCCCCCAGGAGCGACCCTTGCCCAAGGGGTCGCTCCCTTATGTCAATTTCTGAAGTGGGGTTTCATAAGCCGGTTTAAAAGCAATCCGGCTTTTGAAACCCTGGGAGAGACTTCAAAGGGAAGGAAATACATTTCCTTCCCTTTGAAGCCCCTCCGGACCTCACCCAGTGATTGAAAGAGAAATGCTGTCTGCCCACGTCCTGTTCTTCAGTAATAAGGTTCTCAATATGTGTGGTATGTTTAGCTGAAATTGCAGAAACATTTTTCTTTTTGAATCTGGGTTTTTGTTGTGGAAGTTTCTCTTCCTTTTTAAATGAAACTTAGGATGAGCATTGTGACTTCTTTCTCATTTTCACGTACTCGTTTCAGTGATCTGACCATCGTCCTCGCTCACTATGTTTGCCTGTTGAGTCCTAAAAGGAACGAGATGTGCGAGTAGCAGTATACTGATAGAAACAGGAAAACTTTCAAAACTCCTGACAGATAAGATCGTAACACTCTTCTGAGGTCTCCGAATGCGAGGATTCTCCTCTTTGCTTTTGTTTATCTTAATTATTTTTCTGTTTATCCCAGCATTTTTAGAATCCTCTGTTGCTTGTTTGGTATCATCTTTATTGTGTTTACAGTGTAATTGTGATTTACCTGGCCCAGCTCCCAGACAATCCAAACCTATACTGGTATAAGTCTTGGCGATAATCTTAGGTAGCTTACGTTCCTGTTCCTATTGAGGAGTGTCCCGGAACAGCTGGTGTACTGCCAATGCTACTGCTTCCCCCTTAAGATTACTTAATGTAATTGAGGACTCTGTGGCAAGATTGCCCATTAATTGCATCCCCGAATTCAGAGCAGGGGCACAACTGTATTCGTCTTGAATTTGTTTTAAGATTTCCCTAAGATTTGCAAGTGTTGCTGTACCATGTGCAGTAGTGTAAATTGCAGCAAATACTGCACGCCAAGTGGCACAGTTATCTGAGGGGAACCAACCCAAAGGGAGAATTTTATGTTTGTTTTGTTTTACCGTGTGGTGAAACACTGCTTCCAGCATGTGTATTTTTTGTCAACCAAAATAGAATTTCTTCAATTTTGGTGGGTATCTTACCTATTATTGAATGCAGTGTCGCAGATTTTATCCAGACTTTAGCCAAATGTGGTGTCGCTGGAGCAGCCCTCGCTGAGGCGGTGCTTAAGGTCTGCATCACGAATTATATTAAGCATCTATATATCTCTGCTAAATTCTTATATAAGTGGCATACGTCCGCTACTGGCATATTTGCTACATTGGGCTGTGGTGTATATATGGCTAGTTCTGGCCATGTAGGTCCTAGATTACTTAGGGGACCTAATCTGACGTTGTGTATAACATGCAGTAGCGTGCCTTCAAACTAATTTTGGTGTTATAGATAAGTTATTGGTATTTCTAAATATACATAAGCTCTGTATTGAGGAGGTGCATTTGCTATTGTGCAATTATGGCAAAGGTGTGTTTCCATCTACTACTGGAAAATTTACCCAGAAATAGAAAATTTCTGTTCTGTGTCCATTGTGTGCCTCTACTGCAAACTTAACATCCCTGCCTTCTTTAGTGAGTCTGTGACCTAATAAATGTGTGAGAGGTTGTCTCGTCTTTACTGGTATTGCTACCCGTTCACGGTTCGCCATATTTTAGAATGGTAAGTTCAGAGATTTAAAAAAACACCGATTTGGGGACTCTTTTTACGGTTCAAGCTTGAACAACCTACAGTCAAAGATAGGTTCTACCTATTTAGCTGAGGATATTTCCCTAATGCAATGGACATCTTCATATAAGGTCATTAGGATGCCTTTACCATGCAAGGGTGAGAGATACTCAGGGGATCTGTTAAGTTAGTGCCTGACCAATGTTTGGCGTCATGTTGTAGTGCTGGTACCATGGGGGTAAGACTGCTTGACTTCAGGCAGCAGCACAGTTGTCGGTGGATGACCAAGTCAATCCCACACTGACTGGAAGCAGTTGGACTGACCTTCTCGGCTAGCTGGCAGCACTTCACCCAAAACTAGAAAGTAAAGGTGATTTGTGGCAGCCTAAAAACATGACACTCGGATGCCTCAGGGAAGTCGTGGTTCAACAGAACTTACCCTTTCTCTCATTTGCACAGGTCTCACCCATGTGAAGACAGACAGAGAAATGCAGCATAAGTTTCAATACATGTATTGAAGAGACTGAATTCTATGATAAAAGACATGAGCTGCAATTATTACAAATACAGTGATGATTGTGACTGTTACAGTAACACATATAAACGGTCCCAGCATTCTAGCATAATCATGAATTTAAGAATTCCTACCTACACTTCTAGCATCTAATATGAGAGCATCGCAGTGTTAGCCCTTGTGCTCACACTAGTCCATGAAAGGAGCCCCCGACTCCATACATGGACAGCAAGGGTCTGCCTGTGGACAGCTGGTAGTGGCCCAGTTGGCTGGAGACAAGATCAGCGAAGCGATCGACAAAGAGGCACTCATGGTAAGATGGCTTGTTGGAATGTCCCCTATAACCTTCTTCGGCCTCTGTGATGATTACATAACAATAACATGTTGTGTCCTGAGAACAGGCCTGATGTGATATGTCTACAGTGAGACTCGCAATACCAAGTAAACTGTCAGGTGCAATGACAGCCTTGAGCAGGGTACAGAGTGACATGTCATGCATAGAAACTAACAACAATGCTGTTGTAGAAAGGCAGCTGATTAGAATATAAAAGCAACTCCGCTAAAAAGCAAGCTGTACTAAAATATAATAAATAAAATGTGTATATAGGTAAAAGAGCACAGGCCACAGCAGGCTGCAAACTTTTGGTGTGTCTATTGTCCATTGGTTGCAACAAATCCAGGAATAGACAACACCCACAGGTGTGAATTTTGGCTATCTCAGAGAACCAACTTGGTGATTTGGGCTCTTAGCCTCAGTGACCCTGGTGCTGTTCCACAGGGACAGCCAACTGACACTTAGAGTCACTGCTTCGATCTGGGGCTAGGAATCAGCTTTTCCCTGAGCTTGGTACAGGATCCAAACTCTACTAGCCCAAAGTGCAGCAGATGCTATCACCACCACATTGCAGCCTTTGTGTGCTTCCAGAGGCTGCAAGATGGTCTTTCCTCTGTCCTCCTTCCAGAACCAAGGTGTACTGAAACCTAGGGTGCCAGGGGTGCCATATTTATCCAAGGAAGGTACACCGATGGGATAACAGTCACTAGCCAGTGGGCTTGTGGATCCCTTCCTCTTGGGTGACTAAGTTCTTATCTGGTGTGGTATCTGGCCACCCCAGAGTGCAACATTATTGCCCCTTTCAAGATGGCACAACCCTTCCTTGGTTATGAGGAGCGTGGTAGCTCCTTCCAGAGGTGTGGCTACCTAAGGGCTACACACGCACGGGAAAACTGGTTCTGACACTGCATTTCCCTCTGTCCCTTTCTCCAACCTGTCTACAGGAACAAAAGGCAGCCTGCTCAGGAGTGTTATCACCATTTGCCCTTCAAAGCTGGCTTCCCCTTTGAAGCTCCCCATTTGGGCTTACACACCAAGTGGCCATTCTGGGGGAGGAGGTCACACCTCACTCTGTGGCTACTGCCTGTGTTCCTGAGTCTGGGAGTTGTTCATACGTCTCCTCAGGCGTTCAGAAAGCTGCATGCTGTGGCCTTTGTGAGGCCACTGAACTAGCTGGGGCACAAAGTGGCAACTTTCTTAATGTTGCTTAACTTTAAAAATGACATAAATATCAACTTAACAATAAAGTTACATTTAATGCCACAATTAATTGATAACTTCCATAACCCAATTAAATAGCCCCATTCAGGAGTTAGCTGAGTTGGGATGCCAACCAAGTACCCTGTGTTAGTCAGTGGGGCTACTAACTTTAACCACAGAAAAACAACAATTTGGAAGTGTTGCTGCTAAGACATATGAAAAATACATGTCTGTCTTAACACAATACAGCTTCCTGTCATATGGTTCTATTGACCTTTCTTTGGGATACTTTATATGTATTGTTAAGAGATAGAATGGCCTTACCATTAATGGTAATAACAAAGTCGAACTGGCAGTGTGACACTGCCTTTCCAGTTTACAGTGGCAGGCTGGTGGTCATGTTTTCATTTTGTCCCACAAAGAGTGGCACAACCAGTCCCTGCAGCCCTGTGGGGACATATTGCATTGCATGTCATGTGTACCCTGGGTACTACTATATACTAGGGACTTTTAAGTAAGTCAGTACTTGCTGATTGAGGACATAGAGTTCAGCATATATTTTGTAAAAGGACTGGACAGCAGCCCTCAATGCACTCTGTCAAAAAACCAGTAGCTAATAGTCCAAATGGAGGCAAAAGTTGGTGGAAACCTGCAAGAAGCCTGTTATCTTACAGATGTGTTGTGAATGTATGAGTTCAATCTTGCGGAGTTTGGGTAAACTTCAGAAGGATAGTGAGAATGGTGCTGGTTTCTAGTAGGGTTAGGGGAGAAAGGGTCAGGAGTAGATGTTTGTGTGAATCCCCTGACTGGGATTGATTGTCCCATGGAGAGTGCCTCTGAGTGTGTGTGTGTTTATATGTGAGTGTCTTAAGTATGGTGAAGTGAAGATCGAGGATCTCTAGATTCTGGTCAGAAGCTTGTACAAGAGCTTTTCTGTTCTTGGAGATGGAAATTGGTACCTCAGCTCTAAAATTAGATGAAGGTGTGATGGATATGTTGTACCCATGTGGTATTTTGGTGGGGTCTCGAAACAAGCAGATGTTTATTTAGGGAGTCTCTAGATCGGCCGGTGCTGCTTTTGAAGAAGATAATGTCTATGTAAAGGCAAAGTCCAGATTTCTCAAGACATCGGGGGCAGAAGATGTTGTTGAAAGGTGTTAGCTGCTAGTAAGGAATGATCAGGGTGATGTGGGCTCACTCTTCAGGTAGTGGTCATCGCCATACAAGTCCAGCAGCATAATGATTCTGCAAGCTTCCAGTACATAGGCTTAGTCTGCAAGAAGAGTGCCAGCCTGGTAGCTCTTCTCTTGCTTTGTGCTTTTCCTTATTCCTGGAGAACAAACACTGACTGAGGAGGGTCAGTATTTTTTTTCCTTTGGTGGTTAGGCTTGGTCACAGGAGACTAAGCCTTTTGTAAGTCCATGTACTCTCTATTGCTGTGATACATTAATGGAGTGCTGCCCTTTAAGCATCTACACAGATGGGAGCAGTATAACAATGTACAAGAACAACAAAGTTCTCTCTCTTAGCCTTAAATTATTTTCACTTGCTTAAATTCCTGCTTTCTACCCACTTTTGGAGACCAGATTCAGTCTTTCTGTTCTTCTTTCCCTTCCTAGACCATATTAGACTGGTTCAGAAATGTGGTTTGACCCTATTTTGAGCAACCATTTCACAGGGGAGTTGTTGGTGATGGACTGGAAAGTAGGATTAGCACTTGTTAGAGCATTAAACATGCAGGGATTCCATGAAGAGGTCTGTACCCCTAACTACAAAATATTCTGCCAGTACCCTGTGTCTCCATATAGCCTGGTGACAGAAAGCTTCCTTGGCATGTTGAAGCCTAGTAGTGTATCTTGTTTTGGCATTTTGATATCTGATGATCTCTCATGTTTTTTGGAAGCTCACAACATACTTAAGTTTATGCCAAAGGCGTTCATAGTTGTGCATAGAGGAACGCAGAAAAGATAACCCCAGAGTCATATGACTGAGGGGATTTGCAGGTGGGTTTTTAGGTTTTCAGGGGGTCCGCCAACTCCAGTGAGAACTTCAGACAGTGGTCTGGAAGCTTGACCTGTAGTTAAAGATGCCAAAAGATCCAAGGATGCTAGAGTACCAGATGGGTGGGTTTGTCCACTGCACTGTCTTTTCTTTATTTTTTTATTTTTATGGCAGATCTTAGTATTGAGAGAACAAGAGGCAGGTACTGGTGAACTACAAAAAAGCGAGATAAGATAGTTCTTGGAGGGAGAATAATAATATAGAATTGAAGGAGAAAAAAATGAATTAGAAGAAAATTAGTTCAGGATTACCACCCATAAAATGAGTGACACGAAATGAGAGGAGAGAAATATTTAAGGCTATTTTAAGAATACGTATAGGAAGAGGAGGAGACGCATTTGAGGATTGCAGATTAAAGTCACCCAAGAGATCTTGGTTTCTTCCGCAAACCCGCAGACACTGTAGGACATCACAGCTTTTCTAAGCATTGTAGATAACTTTTGCCCTAATAAGTGCATTTTGCCTTTGGATTTATGCCAACAAAATCTACTACATGCAGGATTTTAAAACCAGTTTTTTGGTCTTGCCTTCAGATGTGTGTTTTTTTTTTTTGTTTTTTTGTTTTTTTAACTCTGCTTGGGAAAGATCTCTTATGGACCATTCTAAAAGCTTACTGACTTTAGAGTCCACCCATTCCTTACCATTAGTCGGCTTTATTCCTCTCTCACTGTCTTGCTTTTTATTCAATGCTTTCCTTCCAATTCTTGTTTGTCCCTTCATTTTACCATACCCTCTTCACCATTCTTTTGATTGAGTGACTTGATTTGTGCCTCTGCTCATAGTCCGGGACCTACTTTTTAGGTCTTGCCTGCGAGACAGCGCAATCTGTCTGTTGGTGAAAATACCTATTCTTAGCTTACTGTGGTTTAGAGCATGCACATTGCTTATCATTGGTTGGCTTTACTGTCACTCTTACTTGTTAGCATGTGTGAGCTTTTGTTCCCCTGGAGCACGGACTAATTACTCATTTCCTTCCACTGCTTTCTTTTTAAGCACTACTTTTTTCTTTAAGCACCCTTTTAGAGTGCATGTGTTTTCCAACTGTTTTTTCAGTGTGTACTTCTCTACCCCTGCACTCCATGTTGCTCTGTCACCCATGCTCTTTTCCTTACTCCCATGTTGCGCTCCCTGTGTCTACTTCTCCCGTATTGATTTGTCACCCATGTACTTCTCCCCAGCCCGCTTCTTGTTGCACTCTTGCCTGTTGCTGCTCCTCATGCCCTCTGTTGCTTCCCCACCCCAACCCACCTACTTCCTTTTTGATGCATCCCTCTGTCCCTGCCATCTGTGTTGCTTCCCCACCCATGCTTTAAAAAATAAATAAACTTTAGCGCTACTCGTGTGCTGCTCCCCCTAAATACCTTAAATAATCCCCCGATTCTCACCCACCCATTCCTCAGTTGCTTTACCACACCTCATGGTACATAACAATAATTTATAAATATATGTTTGATGGCATGTGTAGCTGCAGATACACATACTGTGCATATCCTGTCATCTAGAGTTGGGCTCGGAGTGTTACAAGTTGTTTTTCTTCGAAGAAGTCTTTTCGAGTCACGAGATCGAGGGACTCCTCCCATTTCGGCTCCATTGCGCATGGGCGTCGACTCCATCTTAGATTGTTTTTTTTCCGCCATCGGGTTCGGACGTGTTCCTCTTCGCTCCGTGTTTCGGTTCGGAAAGTTAGTTAAATCTCAGAAAATTTGACGGTATTGTTTGCATTCGGTATCGGGTTAGTTAACGCAGATCGACACCAAATTAAAGAAATACCCCGGTAGCCCTTCGGGGCTTCTATCCCCCAGCGGGGCCTGGTCGGCCCGACTGCATGCGTCTTCAAGGCTCATGGAACGGACCCCATTCCGCTTCTTCCCCGAATGCCACAAGAAGTATCCTTACACAGATCAGCATCTGGTCTGTAATTTGTGTTTGTCCCCCGAACACAAAGAGGATACTTGTGAAGCTTGCCAGTCATTATGGTCGAAGAAAACGCTACGGGACCGAAGTCAGGACACCATGACGTCGAAGAAGAAGAGACTTTCTCCATTGCCGACTCGGACGAGCCCGAAACGGAGCAGCCGGCGAAAACCGTGAGTAAACCAGCCACGGCCAAAACTCACGCCAAAATCATGAAAGCCCAGGGGACGCCACCGCCAGCAGGCCATGGCTTAACCCGTAAAATCAATGACCAACCATTGGAACCGAAAAAGGGCACACATGTGTCGAAGTCATCTGACTCCGGTCGAGATACCGGCACAGAGTATACTCGACACCGAGAATATGGCTCCGACCAAACTCGACATCGAGATACCGTTAAAAAAAGTTTTGGTGCTGAAACACCCAGCTTCGGAGCCGAAAACAAGCTCCTACTCCGAAGAACAAGGCCTTTCAGTACAACTCCAAGGCCATAAATTTGGACAAGAGCTAGAAGCGGGGGAGCCAGATTATACACAAAGAAGGCTCCATATTCAAAAGGAAACGGGGAAAATAAGAACTCTCCCGCCTATTAAGATGAAAAGGAAACTTGCTTTCCAAGACACAGGAAAACAACCAAAAGCAAAGGTGGCAAAATAAGTGACTCCACCTCGTTTTTCGCCACAACCATCACCACACCACTCACCGCAACCGTCACCAATTGCGACCCCCCCTATGATGCAATCTCCAACGCGCACAGGGATGAGCCAGGATGACCCAGATGCATGGGATCTATATGATGCACCAGTATCTGACAATAGTCCAGACTGCTACCCAGCAAGGCCATCACCACCTGAAGACAGTACTGCTTACACGCAGGTGGTGTCCAGAGCAGCTGCTTTTCACAATGTGGCACTGCACGCTGAACCGATTGAGGGTGACTTTTTATTCAATACTTTGTCGTCAACACACAGTCACTACCAAAGTCTTCCAATTTTACCAGGGATTTTGAAACACGCGAAACAAGTATTTCAAGAGCCTGTCAAAGGCAGAGCCATCACACCTAGGGTGGAGAAAAAGTACAAGCCTCCCCCTACAGACCCTGTGTACATCACGCAACAACTGACACCTGACTCAGTAGTAGTAGGCGCAGCACGTAAAAGGGCTAATTCACACACCTCTGGAGATGCACCACCACCCGACAAAGAAAGTCGAAAGTTTGATGCAGCGGGGAAAAGAGTTGCAGCACAGGCAGCCAATCAATGGCGCATTGCCAATTCACATGCTTTATTGTCAAGATATGACAGAGCTCATTGGGATGAAATGCAGCACTTTATAGAACATCTTCCCAAAGAGTTTTAAAAGCGTGCACAACAAGTGGTGGAGGAGGGCCAAAGTATCTCCAACAACCAGATACGATCGGCAATGGACGCAGCGGACACAGCCGCAAGAACTGTGAATACAATGGTCATTATTCGGAGACACGCATGGTTACGCACCTCCGGATTTAAGCCAGAGATCCAACAGGCTGTGCTTAATATGCCTTTTAATGGACAGCAGTTGTTTGGCCCGGAGGTGGATACAGCTATAGAGAAGCTGAAGGAGGACACTGATACGGCCAAGGCCATGGGCGCGCTCTACTCCCCACAGAGCAGAGGCACATTTAGGAAAACGCAATTTAGTGGGGGGTTTTGGGCCCAAAGCACAGAACCCTCAACCTCACAAGCCAGACCCACATACCAGGACCAATATCAAAGAGGAGGCTTTCGGGGACAATACCGAGGTGGACAGTTCCCTAAAACCAGAGGAAAGTTCCAAAGCCCAAAGACCCCTCAAACTAAACAGTGACATTAATGTCACAAATCCACAACACACAACATCAGTGGGGAGGAGACTCACAGATTATTACAAAAATTGGGAGGAAATAACAACAGACTTGTAGCCATTATCCAACATGGTTATTGCATAGAATTCATACAATTACCACCAAATGTGCCTCCAAGGACACACATTATGTCCAGGCAACACTTGGATCTATTACAACTAGAAGTCCAAGCGTTATTACAAAAAGAGGCAATAGAACTAGTACCCAAACATCAAAAAGGAAAAGGTGTCTACTCCCTGTATTTTCTAATACCAAAAAAGGACAAAAATCTGAGGCCCATATTAGATCTCAGAACATTAAATCTTTACATCAGATCACTTTCACATGGTGACACTTCAAGACGTAATTCCATTGCTCCGACAACAAAACTACATGTCAACATTAGACCTCAAGGATCCTCACTTCCATATACCTATACATCCTTCCCACAGGAAATACTTAAGGTTTGTAATCAAAGGAGTACATTACCAATTCAAAGTGTTACCATTCGGGATAACAACAGCACCAAGGGTATTTACAAAATGCCTTGCAGTAGTAGCTGCACATATCCGAAGACAGCACTTACACGTATTCCCATATCTAGACGATTGGTTAATCAAAACCAGCACTCAAAAACAGTGTCTCCAGCACACAAAATACATCATAGAAACCCTTCACAAACTAGGGTTCTCACTAAACTACCAAAAATGACACAGCTGTGTCAAATACAACAATACTTAGGACCAACAATCAACACACAAAAAGAGATTGCCACTCCAAGTCCACAAAGGTTACAAGCATTCCAAAACGTAATACTAAACATGCACCCAAACCAACACTATCAAGTGAGGTTTGTGATGAAACTTCTAGGCATGATGTCTTCATGCATAGCCATGGTCCCAAACGCAAGACTACACATGCGGCCCTTACAACAGTGCCAAGCGACACAATGGACACAAGCACAGGGTCAACTTCAAGATCTAGTGTTGATAGACCGCCAAACACACTCCTCTCTTCAATGGTGGAATCCTATAAATTTAAACCAAGGGCGGCCATTCCAAGACCCAGTGCCTCAATACGTGATCACAACAGATGCTTCCATGGTAGGGTGGGGAGCACACCTCAACCAACACAGCATCCAGGGACAATGGGACACTCAGCAGAAACAACTTCATAAAAATCAGCTAGAATTACTAGCAGTGTTTCAAGCGTTGAAAGCATTTCAACCACTAGTAGCCCACAAACACATTCTTGTCAAAACAGACAACATGACAACAATGTATTACTTAAACAAGGAGGGGCACACTCATCACAACTGTGTCTCTTAGCACAGAAGATTTGGCATTGGGCGATTCACAATCACATTCGCCTAATAGCGCAATACATCCCCGGAATTCAAAACCAGTTGGCAGACAATCTCAGTCGAGATCACCAACAAATCCTCGAATGGGAAATTCATCCCCAGATACTACAGACCTACTTCCAAAACTGTGGAACACCGCAAATAGACCTCTTCGCAACAAAAGAAAATGCAAAATGCCAAACTTCGCATCCAGGTACCCACAGCCTCACTCCAAGGGCAATGCGTTATGGATGAGTTGGTCAGGGATATTTGCTTACGCTTTTCCCCCTCTCCCACTCCTTCCGTATCTAGTAAACAAATTGAGTCAAAACAAACTCAAACTAATACTAATAGCACCAACTTGGGGACGACAACCTTGGTAAACAACACTACTAGACCGGTCAGTAGTGCCTCATATCAAACTACCAAACCGACCCCGATCTGTTAACTCAACACAAACAGATCAGACACCCGAATCCAGCCTCGCTCAATCTAGCAATCTGTCTCCTGAAATCTTAGAATTCGGACATCTAGACCTTACACAAGAATGTATGGAGGTCATCAAACAGGCTAGAAAACCTACTACAAGACATTGCTACATAAATAAATGGAAACGATTTGTTTATTACTGTCATAATAAACAAATTCAACCATTACACGCATCCGCGAAAAACATTGTAAGCTACTTACTAAACTTACAAAAGTCTAAGTTAGCTTTTTCATCCATTAAAATACATCTCACAGCAATTTCTGCCTATCTGCAAATTACACATTCAACTTCACTATTTAGAATCCCAGTCATAAAAGCATTTATGGAGGGTCTAAAAAGGATAATTCCATCAAGAACACTGCCAGTTCCTTCGTGGAACCTCAATATTGTATTAACACGACTCATGGGTCCACCATTCGAACCCATGCACTCGTGTGAAATGCAATACTTAACCTGGAAAGTAGCCTTCCTAATAGCTATCACATCTCTCAGAAGAGTAAGTGAAATACAAGCTTTTACCATACAGGAACCCTTTATACAAATACACAAGCATAAAGTGGTTTTACGCACAAATCCAATTTTTTTGCCAAAAGTTATATCACTGTTCCACTTAAACCAAACAGTGGAACTCCCGGTGTTTTTTCCAGAACCAGACTCTGAAGCTGAAAGAGCATTACATACATTAGACATAAAGAGAGCACTAATGTATTACATTGATAGAACCAAACAATTTCGCAAAACAAAACAATTGTTTGTAGCTTTCCAAAAACCTCATGCAGGAAATCCAATATCCAAACACGGCATTGCTAGATGGATAGTTAAGTGTATTCAAACCTGTTATGTTAAAGCAAAAAGAGAACTGTCTATTGCACCAAAGGCACACTCCACTAGAAAGAAAGGCGCCACCATGGCCTTTCTAGGGAATATACCAATGACAGAAATCTGTACGGCAGCCACATGGTCTCCACCTCATACATTCACTACACATTACTCTGTGGATGTGTTAACAACACAACAAGCCACAGTAGGACAGGCAGTACTGAGAACATTATTTCAAACAACTTCAACTCCTACATGCTAAACTACCGCTTTTGGGGAGATAACTGCTTACTAGTCTATGCACAGCATGTGTATCTGCAGCTACACATGCCATCGAACGGAAAATGTCACTTACCCAGTGTACATCTGTTCGTGGCATGAGACGCTGCAGATTCACATGCCCTCCCACCTCCCCGGGAGCCTGTAGCCGTTATAAGTTGATAAAAATAAACTTGTAAATTTTTAAATAGATTACTTTTAATCACACTATGTACATACATACTTACTCCATTGCATGGGCACTATTACTATATATACAACTCCTACCTCACCCTCTGCGGGGAAAACAATCTAAGATGGAATCGACGCCCATGCGCAATGGAGCCGAAATCGGAGGAGTCCCTCAATCTCGTGACTCAAAGACTTCTTTGAAGAAAAACAACTTGTATCACTCCGAGCCCAACACTAGATGGCGGGATATGCACAGCATGTGAATCTGCAGCGTCTCATGCCACGGACAGATGTACACTGGGTAAGTGACATTTTCCATATGTTCAATGGCATGTGTAGCTGCAGATACACATGCTGTGCATTATCCTGCCATCTAGTGTTGGGCTCGGAGTGTTACAAGTTGTTTTTCTTCGAAGAAGTCTTTTCGAGACCGAGGGACTCCTCCCCTTTCGGCTCCATTGCGCATGGGCGTCGACTCCATCTTAGATTGCTTTCTTTCCGCCATCGGGTTCGGACGTGTTCCTCTTCACTCCGTGTTTCGGTTCGGAAAAGTTAGTTAACTATCAGAAAATTCGGTATTGTTTGCGCTCAGTATCGGGTTAGTAATAGCGCCTCGACACCGAAGAAAAGAAGAGCTCTGGTAGCCCTTTGGGGCTTCCATTCCCCGGCGGGGCCTGGTCGGCCCGAACGCGTGCATCTTCAAGGCTCATGGAACGGACACCATTCCGCTTCTGCCCCGTATGCCACGCTAAGTATCCTTATACAGACCAGCATTTAGTCTGTAATTTGTGTTTGTCCCCCGAACACAAAAAGGATACCTGCGCGAGGCCTGTTGGGCATTTCGGTTGAAGGAGACGCTACGGGACCAGAGAGCTCGAATGCTTTAAATGGCGTCGTCGCCGGCTGGACACCCCGACTTCGAAGAAGAGGAGACATTCTCCATTCCTGATTCGGACTCGGACGAGCCCGAGAGTGAGCAGCCGGCGAGGCTACAAACCGTAAGTAAAACAGCCCCGGACAAAACTCACACAAAAATTATGAAAGCCCAGGGGATACCACCGCCGACAGGCCATGGCTTAACCCGTAAGCATGGTGACCAAGCATCTGCACCGAAAAAGGGCACACACCTGCCGAAGACATCAGACTCCGGTCAAGATACCGGCACAAAGTTTACTCGGCACCGAGATTCCGGCTCCGACCAAACTCGGCACCGAGATATCAGCACCCCGAAGCTGAAGAAAGTGGCTTCGGAGCCAAAAAAGACTGCTAAAAAGGTTTCGGTGCCGAAACATCCAGCCTCGGTGCTGAAACAAAGCTCCTATACCGACGAACAAGGCCTTTCGTCACAACTACAAGGCCATAAGTTTGGACAAGATCTAGAGATGGGAGAGCCGGACTATACACAGAGAAGACTCCATATACAGAAGGACACAGGGAAAATAAGAACTCTTCCCCCAATTAAAATGAAGCAGAAACTCGCTTTCCAGGAAACTGAAAAACAGCCAAAAGCCAAGGTGGCTAAAGAAAAAACACCACCACGTTTTTCACCACAGCCATCGCCACAGCAATCACCGCAACTGTCCCCAATTGCAACACCCCCAATGATGCAATCACCAACGCACACAGGGATGAGTCAAGATGACCCAGATGCATGGGATCTATACGATGCACCAGTATCTGATAATAGCACGGATTGCTACCCGGCAAAACCATCACCACCAGAGGACAGTACTGCTTACATGCAGGTGGTTTCCAGAGCAGCTACTTTTAATAACGTAGCACTGCATTCTGAACCTATAGAGGATGACTTTCTATTCAATACCCTGTCATCAACACATAGCCAATACCAAAGTTTGCCTATGTTACCAGGCATGTTAAAACAAGCGAAACAGGTGTTTCAAGACCCAGTCAAAGGCAGAACCATCACACCTAGGGTGGAGAAGAAGTACAAACCTCCCCCTACGGGCGCTGTGTATATTACGCAACAGCTAACACCTGACTCGGTTGTAGTAGGAGCAGCCCGGAAAAGGGCAAACTCAGACTTCTGGGGATGCACCACCACACGACAAAGAAAGTTGAAAGTTCGATGCAGCAGGGAAAAGGGTTGCAGCACAAGTAGCCAATCAATGGCGAATTGCCAATTCACAGGCTTTATTGGCAAGATATGACGGGGCACATTGGGATGAAATGCAACGTTTCATTGAACACCTTCCCAAAGAGTTTCAGAAGCGTGCTCAACAGGTTTTGGAGGAGGGCCAAAGTATCTCCAACAACCAAATAAGATCAGCTATGGACGCAGCGGACACAGCCGCCAGAACAGTAAACATGGCGGTCACCATTCGGAGACACGCACGGCTACGCACCTCCGGATTTAAGCCAGAGATCCAGCAGGCTGTGCTGAAAATGCCTTTTATTGGACAACAATTGTTTGTGCCGGAGGTGGATACAGCTATAGAAAAGCTAAAGAAAGACACAGACACGGCCAAAGCCATGGGCGCGCTCTACTCCCCACAGAGCAGAGGCACCTTTAGGAAGCTACACTTTAGAGGGGGGTTTCAGGCCCAAAGTACTGAACCTTCAACCTCCCAGGCCAGACCCACATACGAGGGCCAATACCAAAGAGGAGGCTTTCGGGGACAATATAGGGGGTGGACAGTTCCCTAAGACGAGGGAAATTCCAAAGCCCAAAAACCCCACAAACTAAACAGTGACTCCAACGTCACAAATCCCCAACACATAACACCAGTGGGGGGGGGGGGGGAGACTCACAGATTATTACAGAAATTGGGAAAACATAACAACGGTCTCTTGGGTCCTAGCCATTATCCAACATGGTTATTGCATAGAATTCCTACAATTACCACCAAATGTGCCTCCAAAAGCACACATGTCCAAACAGCACTTGGATCTATTACAACTAGAAGTCCAAGCGTTGTTACAAAAAGAAGCAATAGAACTAGTACCCAACCATCAGAAAGGAACAGGAGTTTACTCCCTGTATTTCCTAATTCCAAAAAAGGACAAAACACTGAGACCCATCTTAGATCTCAGAACACTAAATCTTTACATCAAATCATATCACTTTCACATGGTGACACTTCAAAACGTGATTCCCTTGCTCAAACAGGACTACATGTCAACATTATACCTCAAGGATGCTTACTTCCATATACCTATACATCCTTCCCACAGGAAATACTTAAGGTTTGTAATCCAAGGAGTACATTACCAATTCACAGTGTTACCATTCGGGATAACAACAGCACCAAGATTATTTACAAAATGCCTTGCGGTAGTAGCTGCACATATCAGGAGACAGCACATACACGTATTCCCGTACCTAGACGATTGGTTAATAAAAACCAGCACTCAGAAACAGTGTCTTCAACACACAAAATATGTCATAGAAACCCTTCACAAGCTAGGGTTCTTACTAAACTACCAAAAATGACACAGCCGTGTCAAATACAACAATACTTAGGAGCAACAATCAACACACAAAAAGAGATTGCCACTCCAAGTCCACAAAGGTTACAAGCATTCCAAAACGTAATACTAAACATGCACCCAAACCAACACTATCAAGTGAGGTTTGTGATGAAACTTCTAGGCATGATGTCTTCATGCATAGCCATTGTCCCAAACGCAAGACTACACATGCGGCCCTTACAACAGTGCCTAGTGACACAATGGACACAAGCACAGGGTCAACTTCAAGATCTAGTGTTGATAGACCGCCAAACACACTCCTCTCTTCAATGGTGGAATCCTATAAATTTAAACCAAGGGCGGCCATTCCAAGACCCAGTGCCTCAATACGTGCTCACAACAGATGCTTCAATGGTAGGGTGGGGAGCACACCTCAACCAGCACAGCATCCAGGGACAATGGGACACTCAACAAAGCCAGCTTCATATAAATCAAATAGAACTACTAGCAGTGTTTCTAGCATTAAAAGCATTTCAACCGTTAATAGCCCACAAACACATTCTTGTCAAAACAGACAACATGACAACAATGTATTACCTAAACAAACAGGGAGAGACACACATCACAGCTGTGTCTCTTAGCACAGAAGGTTTGGCATTGGGCGATTCACAATCACATTTGCCTAATAGCACAATACATACCACGAATTCAAAACCAGTTAGCCGACAATCTCAGTTGAGATCACCAACAAATACACGAATGGGAAATTCATCCCCAGATACTGCAAACTTACTTTCAAAACTGGGGAACACCACAAATAGACCTATTCGCAACAAAAGAAAACGCAAAATGCCAAACCTTCGCGTCCAGGTACCCACACCCTCATTCCAAGGGCAATGCGTTATGGATGAGTTGGTCAGGGATATTTGCATACGCTTTTCCCCCCTCTCCCACTCCTTCCTTATTTAGTAAACAAATTGAGTGACAACAAACTCAAACTAATACTAGTAGCACCAACTTGGGCTCGCCAACCATGGTACACAACACTACTAGATCTGTCAGTAGTACCTCATATCAAACTACCAAACAGACCAGATCTGTTAACTCAACACAAACAACAGATCAGACACCCGAATCCAGCATCGCTCAATCTAGCAATCTGGCTCCTGAAGTTTTAGAATTTGGACATTTAGACCATACACAAGAATGTATGGAGGTCATTAAACAAGCTAGGAAACCTACTACAAGACATTGCTACGCAAATAAATGGAAAATATTTGTTTATTACTGCCATAATCAAATTCAACCACTACATGCCACCACAAAAAACATTGTAAGCTACTTATTACACTTACAAAAGTCTAAGTTAGCTTTTTCGTCCATCAAAATACATCTCACTGCAATATCTGCCTATCTGCAGATTACACATTCAACATCACTCTTTAGAATCCCAGTCATAAAAGAATTTATGGAGGGTCTAAAAAGAATCATACCCCCAAGAACACCACCAGTTCCCTCATGGAACCTCAATATTGTATTAACACGACTCATGGGTCCACCATTTGAACCCATGCACTCTTGTGAGATGCAATACTTAACATGAAAAGTAGCCTTCCTAATAGCTATCACATCTCTTAGAAGAGTCAGTGAAATACAAGCATTTACCATACAAGAACCCTTTATACAAATACATAAACAAAGTGGTTCTCCGCACAAATCCCAAATTTTTACCAAAATTTATATCACCGTTCCACCTAAATCAAACGGTGGAACTCCCAGTCTTTTTTCCACAATCAGACTCTGTAGCCGAAAGGGCAATACATACATTAGACATCAAAAGGGCACTAATGTATTACATTGATAGAACCAAACAATTTCGCAAAACAAAACAATTGTAGCCTTTCAAAAACCTCTTGCAGGAAATCCAGTATCTAAACAAGGCATTGCCAGATGGATAGTTAAGTGTATTCAAACCTGCTATGTAAAAGCAAAGAGAGACCTGCCTATTACACCAAAGGCACACTCCACTAGAAAGAAAGGCGCCCCAATGGCCTTTCTGGGAAATATACCTATGACAGAAATATGTAAGGCAGCCACATGGTCTACGCCTCATACATTCACGAAACATTACTGTGTAGATGTGTTAACACAACAAGCCACAGTAGGACAAGCAGTATTACGAACATTATTTCAATCAACTTCAATTCCTACAGGCTAAACCACTGCTTTTGGGGAGATAACTGCTTACTAGTCTAAGCACAGCATGTGTATCTGCAGCTACACATGCCATTTAATGGAAAATGTCACTTACCCAGTGTACATCTGTTCGTGGCATGACACGCTACAGATTGACATGCGCCCTCCCGCCTCCCTGGGAGCCTGTAGCCATTATAAGTTGATTAAAATGATATATGTTGATAACACTTGTACATTTGTAAATTTGTAAATATATATCACTTTTAGACACATTATGTACATACATACTCACTCCATTGCATGGGCACTATTACTATATATACAACTCCTACCTCACCCTCTGCGGGGAAAGCAATCTAAGATGGAGTCGACGTCCATGCGCAATGGAGCCGAAAGGGGAGGAGTCCCTCGGTCTCGTGACTCGAAAAGACTTCTTCGAAGAAAAACAACTTGTAACACTCCGAGCCCAACACTGGATGGCAGGATAATGCACAGCATGTGAATCTGCAGCGTCTCATGCCATGAACAGATATACACTGGGTAAGTGACATTTTCCACATATTTATGTTTGATGGCATGTGTAGCTGCAGATACACATGCTGTGCACATCCCGCCATCTAGTGTTGGGCTCGGAGTGTTACAAGTTGTTTTTCTTCGAAGAAGTCTTTTCGAGTCACGAGATCGAGGGACTCCTCCCATTTCGGCTCCATTGCGCATGGGCGTCGACTCCATCTTAGATTGTTTTTTTTCCGCCATCGGGTTCGGACGTGTTCCTTTTCGCTCCGTGTTTCGGGTCGGAAGGTTAGTTAGAATCTCGGAAAAATCGTCGTATTGTTTGCGTTAGGTATCGGGTTAGTTATAACAGATCAACACCGATTTTTGAAGAGCTCTGGTGGCCCTTTGGGGTTTTTTCGATCCCCCGTCGGGGCCTGGTCGGCCCGGCCACGTGTCTCTTCAAGGCTGATGGAACGGACCCCATTCCGCTTCTGCCCAAAATGTCACAACAAGTATCCGTATACAGATCAGCATCTGGTCTGTAACTTGTTTGTCTCCAGAGCACAAGGAGGATACTTGTGAAGCCTGTGTTTCGGTCCAGAAAGACATTAAGAGACCGAAGAGCGAGAAGACTGCAGATGGCGTCGGCGCCGACAGGACAAGGGTGTTTCGAGGAGGAAGAAGAAACTTTCTCCATCCAGGAGTCGGACTCGGACGAGCTCGATCCAGAAGAAACGCCGAAAACCGTGAGTAAGACATCGAAACATAAAACTCACGAGAAGACCACAAAAGCCCAGGGGACGCCACCGCCAACAGGCCATGGCTTAACCCGAAAAATAGGTGACCGATCATCGGCACCGAAAAAGGGCACGCTGGTGTTGAAGTCATCCGACTCCGGTCGAGATACCGCCATACAGCAATCTCGGGCCCGAGACAGCGGCTCCGAACAAATTCGGCACCGAGACAGCGGCACCGAAATGGGTTGGCACCGAGAGACCACGACGCCGAAAATAAAAAAGGTTTCGGCGGAACCGAAAAAAGCAGCCGAAAAGGTTTCGATACCGAAACATCCGGCCTCAGAACCGAAATCAAGTTCCTACACAGAGGAACAAGGACTGTCCTCACAAATGAAAACACACAGATTTGGAGAGGAACTAGAGACAATGGAGCCAGACTACACACAAAGAAGGCTCCACATCCAAAAAGAAACTGGGAAGATCAGCACTCTCCCTCCTATTAGAATGAAACGCAAACTTGCCTTCCAGGAGAAAGACAAGCAGCCACAGGCAAAGGTGGCTAAACAAGTAAGCCCGCCACCGTCCCCACAACGCTCTCCGCAACCATCACCAGTAGCCACTCCACCAATGATGCAATCCCCGACTCATACAGGGATGAGTCAGGACGATCCAGACGGGTGGGATCTTTATGATGCGCCAGTGTCAGATAATAGTCCTGACTGTTATCCAGCGAGACGTCACCACCAGAAGATAGTACAGCCTATGTGCAGGTGGTGTCTAGGGCAGCGGCGTTTCATAATGTCAGCCTGCATTCCGAGCCAATTGAAGACGACTTTCTATTTAATACACTGTAGTCCACACACAGCCAGTACCAGAGTCTCCCCATGCTACCTGGAATGCTAAAGCACTCCAAGCAAGTGTTTGAGTAGCCTGTAAAAGGAAGGGCATTTACTCCAAGAGTGGAGAAAAAATATAAACCGCCACCAACGGAAACCGTGTACATCACACAAACAGCTAACACCGGACTCAGTAGTAGTAGGGGCAGCTCGCAAGAGGGAGAACTCACACACTTCAGGAGATGCACCACCTCCAGATAAAGAGAGTGGTAAATTTGACGCAGCAGGTAAGAGTGGCGGCACAGGCAGCAAACCAGTGGTGTACTGCAAACTCACAGGCTTTGTTGGCCAGATACGATAGAGCTCATTGGGACGAAATGCAACACTTTATAGAACATTTGCCCAAGGAGTTCCAAAAGAGAGCACAGCAAGTAGTGGAAGAAGGACAGAGTATCTCAAACAATCAGATACGGTCAGCAATAGATGCAGTAGACACAGCTGCTAGAACTATAAACACAGCAGTGACAATAAGGAGACATGCATGGCTGCGTACATCAGGATTCAAGCCGGAAATACAACAAGCCGTGCTGAATATGCCATTTAACGGACAGCAGTTGTTTGGGCCGGAGGTGGACACTGCCATCGAAAAGCTTAAAAAAGACACAGATACGGCCAAAGCCATGGGCGCACTCTACTCCCCACAGAGCAGAGGCACATTTCGAAAGACAGTTTCGAGGACAAAGCACAGAACCCACAACCTCACAAACAAGGCCCACTTATCAGAGCCAATATCAGCGGGGAGGTTTTCGGGCACAATATAGAGGGGGACAGTTCCAAAAAATGTAGAGGGAAATTCCAAAGTCCCAAAACTCCACAAAGCAAGCAGTGACTTTCACGTCACAAATCCCCAACACAACACCTGTGGGAGGGAGACTAACCAAGTTCTACAAACAATGTGAGGAGATAACAACAGATACTTGGGTCTTAGCAATTATCCAGCATGGTTATTGCATAGAATTTCTCAATTTCCCACCAAATGTCCCACCGAGAAAACACAATATGTCAAAGCAACACATGGATCTTCTACAACTAGAGGTCCAAGCATTGCTACAAAAACAAGCAATAGAATTAGTACCAATTCATCAGAAAGGAACAGGAGTTTACTCTCTGTACTTTCTCATACCCAAAAAGGACAAAACTCTACAACCTATATTAGATCTCGGAACGTTAAATACCTACATCAAATCGGATCACTTTCACATGGTGACGTTACAGGACGTAATCCCATTGCTCAAACAGCAAGACTACATGACAACACTAGACCTAAAGGATGCATAATTCCATATACCGATACATCCTTCACACAGAAAGTACCTAAGGTTTGTATTCCAAGGGGTACATTACCAATTCAAAGTGTTGCCATTTGGAATAACAACTGCGCCAAGAGTTTTCACAAAATGCCTGGCAGTGGTAGCTGCGCATATCAGAAGACAGAAAATACACGTGTTCCCGTACCTAGACGATTGGTTAATCAAAACCAACACGCAAAAACGGTGTTCACAACACACAAGGTATGTTATCAAGACCCTCCACAAACTAGGTTTCTCACTCAACTACACAGTCGCACATTCAGCCGTGCCAAACACAGCAGTACTTAGGGGCGACAATCGACACAACAAAAGGGGTTGCCACTCCAAGTCCACAAAGGGTACAAGCATTTCACAAGGTAATACAGGTCATGTATCCAAAACAAAGAATACAGGTCAAGATGGTGATGAAACTACTAGGCATGATGTCCTCATGCATAGCCATTGTCCCAAACGCCAGATTTTACATGCGGCCCTTACAACAGTGCCTAGCATCACAATGGTCACAGGCACAGGGTCAACTTCTAGATCTAGTGTTGATAGACCGCCAAACATACACCTCGCTTCTATGATGGAACAGCATAAATTTAAACCAAGGGCGGCCTTTCCAAGACCCAGTGCCTCAATACGTAATAACTACAGATGCCTCCATGATAGGGTGGGGAGCTCATCTCAATCAACACTGCTGAGTGTCCCATTGTCCCTGGATGCTAAGACAATTTTACATAAATCACTTAGAACTACTGGCAGTATTTCTAGCGCTAAAAGCATTTCAACCCATAATAAGCCAAAAACACATCCTTGTCAAAACAGACAACATGACAACGATGTATTATCTGAACAAACAGGGACGAACACACTCAACTCAGTTATGTCTCCTAGCACAAAAAATATGGCATTGGGCGATTCACAACCACATTCGCCTAATAGCACAGTTTATTCCAGGGATTCAGAATCAGTTAGCAGACAATCTTTCTCGGGATCACCAACAGATCCACGAATGGGAGATTCACCCCGAAATACTAAACACTTACTTCCAAAGATGGGGAACACCACAAATAGACCTATTTGCAACAAAAGAAAACGCAAAATGCCAAAACTTCGCATCCAGATACCCACAAGATCAGTCTCAGGGCAATGCGTTATGGATGAGTTGGTCAGGGATATTTGCATACGCTTTTCCCCCCTCTCCCACTCCTTCCATATCTAGTAAACAAATTGAGTCAAAACAAACTCAAACTCATACTAATAGCACCAACTTGGGCAAGACAACCTTGGTACACAACACTATTAGACCTCTCAGTGGTGCCTCATGTCAAACTACCAAACAAACCAGATCTGTTAACTCAACACAAACAACAGATCAGACACCCAAATCCAGCATCGCTGAATCTAGCAATTTGGCTCCTGAAATCTTAGAATTCGATCACTTAGACCTTACACATGAATGTATGGAGGTCATAAAACAAGCTAGGAAACCAACCACTAGACATTGCTATGCAAATAAGTGGAAAAGATTTGTTTATTATTGCCATAATAATCAAATCCAGCCATTACACGCATCTGCTAAAGACATTGTAAGCTACTTACTACATTTGCAAAAGTCAAAGCTAGCTTTTTCATCCATTAAAATACATCTTACCGCAATTTCAGCTTATCAGCAAATTACACACTCAACTTCTTTATTTAGGATACCAGTCATTAAAGCGTTTATGGAAGGCCTGAAGAGTATTATACCACCAAGAACACCACCAGTTCCTTCATGGAACCTCAATATTGTCTTAACTCGCCTCATGGGTCCACCTTTCGAACCCATGCACTCATGTGAAATGCAATATTTAACATGGAAAGTTGCATTTCTAATTGCTATCACATCTCTAAGAAGAGTAAGTGAGATACAAGCATTTACCATACAAGAACCATTTATTCAGATACACAAGCATAAAGTAGTCTTACGAACAAATCCTAAATTCTTACCAAAAGTCATATCACCGTTCCACTTGAATCAAACAGTAGAACTACCAGTGTTCTTTCCAGAGCCAGATTCTGTAGCTGAAAGAGCACTACATACATTAGACATCAAAAGAGCGTTAATGTACTACATTGACAGAACAAAACTAATTCGGAAGACAAAACAATTATTTATTGCTTTCCAAAAACCCCATACAGGAAATCCAATTTCTAAACAAGGCATTGCTAGATGGATAGTTAAGTGCATTCAAACTTGTTATCTTAAAGCAAAAAGAGAACTGCCTATTACACCAAAGGCACACTCGACTAGAAAGAAAGGTGCTACCATGGCCTTTCTAGGAAATATTCCAATGACCGAAATATGTAAGGCAGCCACATGGTCTACGCCTCATACATTTACCAAACACTACTGTGTAGATGTGTTAACGGTACAACAAGCCACAGTAGGCCAAGCAGTACTACGAACATTGTTTCAAACAACTTCAACTCCTACAGGCTGAACCACCGCTTTTGGGGAGATAACTGCTTACTGGTCTATGCACAGCATGTGTATCTGCAGCTACACATGCCATCAAACCGAAAATGTCACTTACCCAGTGTACATCTGTTCGTGGCATTAGTCGCTGCAGATTCACATGCGCCCACCCGCCTCCCCGGGAGCCTGTAGCCGTTTAGAGGTTGATCTTGAACATTTGTTAATTTGTAAATATATCACTTTAAACTACATTATGTACATACGTATTCACTCCATTGCATGGGCACTATTACTGTAATACACAACTCCTACCTCACCCTCTGCGGGGAAAACAATCTAAGATGGAGTCGACGCCCATGCGCAATGGAGCCGAAATGGGAGGAGTCCCTCGATCTCGTGACTCGAAAAGACTTCTTCAAAGAAAAACAACTTGTAACACTCCGAGCCCAACACTAGATGGCGGGATGTGCACAGAATGTGAATCTGCAGCGACTAATGCCACGAACAGATGTACACTGGGTAAGTGACATTTTCCATATATATATATATATATAATGTTCGATGGCATGTGTAGCTGCAGATACACATGCTGTGCACATCCCACCATCTGGTGTTGGGCTCGGAGTGTTACAAGTTGTTTTTCTTCGAAGAAGTCTTTTCGAGTCACGAGACCGAGGGACTCCTCCCATTTCGACTCCATTGCGCATGGGCGTCGACTCCATCTTAGATTGTTTTTTTTCCGCCATCGGGTTCGGACTTGTTCCTTTTCGCTCCGTTTTTCGGGTCGGAAAGTTAGTTAGAATCTCAGAAAAATCGTCGGTATTGTTTGCGTTCGGTATTGGGTTAGTTACAACAGATCGACACCGAATTAAGAAGAGCTCCGGTGGCCCTTCGGGGTTTTCTTCCATCCCCGTCGGGGCCTGGTCGGCCCGGCCACGTGTCTCTTCAAGGCTGATGGAACGGACCCCATTCCGCTTCTGTCCAAAATGCCATAACAAGTATCCATATACAGATCAACATCTGGTCTGTAACTTGTGTTTGTCACCAGAACACAAGGAGGATACTTGTGAGGCCTGTCGAGCGTTTCGGTCCAGGAAGACACTCAGGGACCGAAGAGCAAGAAGACTGCAAATGGCGTCGGCGCCAACAGGACAAGGGCGTTTCGAGGAGGAGGAAGAAACATTCTCCACCCAGGAGTCGGACTCTGAGGAGATCGATCCTGAAGAAACGCCGAAAACCGTGAGTAAGACGTCGAAAACAAAAACTCACGAGAAAAGTGCTAAAGCCCAGGGGACGCCACCGCCAACAGGCCATGGCTTAACCCGAAAAGTAGGTGACCGTTCATCGGCACCGAAAAAGGGTGAGCTGGTGTCGAAGTCATCCGACTCCGGTCGAGATACCGGCACACAGCAATCTCGGGCCCGAGATAGTGGCTCAGAGAAGATTCGGCACCGAGACACCAGCACCGAAACGGGTCGGCACCGAGAGAGCACGACGCCGAAAGTAAAAAAAGGTTTCGTCGGAGCCGAAAAAAGCAGCCGAAAAGGTTTCGGTACCGAAATATCCGGCCTCGGAACCGAAAACAAGTTCCTACACTGAGGAACAAGGACTGTCCACACAAATGAAGACACATAGATTTGGACAGGAATTACAGGCAATAGAGCCAGATCACACACAAAGACGGCTCTTTATTCAAAAAGATACAGGGAAGATCAGCACTCTTCCTCCAGTCAAAATGAAACGCAAGCTTTCCTTCCAAGACAAAGACAAACAGCCACACGCAAAGGTGGCTAAACAAGTAACACCACCACCATCCCCACATCACTCTCCGCAACCATCACCGGTAGCCACTCCACCAATGATGCAATCCCCAACTCATACAGGAATGAGTCAAGATGACCCTGACGCATGGGACCTTTGACGCACCAGTGTCAGACAATAGTCCAGAATGCTATCCAGCTAAACCATCGCCACCAGAGGATAGTACAGGCTACGCACAAGTGGTGTCAAGAGCAGCTGCATTTCATAATGTCAGCCTTCATTCAGAGCCCATTGAAGACGACTTTCTTTTTAATACACTGTCATCCACACACAGCCAATATCAGAGTCTTCCTATGCTACCCGGAATGCTAAAACACTCCAAACAAGTGTTTGAGGAGCCTGTTAAAGGGAGAGCCATTACTCCAAGAGTAGATAAAAAAATATAAACTGCCACCAACAGACCCAGTGTACATTACACATCAGCTAACACCAGACTCTGTTGTAGTGGGAGCAGCGCGCAAAAGAGCCAACTCTCATACTTCAGGAGATGCACCACCTCCAGATAAAGAAAGTCGAAGATTCGATGCTGCAGGCAAAAGGGTGGCGGCACAGGCAGCAAACCAGTGGCGTATTGCAAATTTGCAAGCTTTGCTAGCCAGATATGATAGGGCCCATTGGGATGAGATGCAACACCTTATTGAACATTTACCCAAGGAGTTCCAAAAGAGAGCGCAGCAAGTAGTAGAAGGAGGACAGGGTATCTCAAATAATCAGATATGGTCAGCAATGGATGCTGCAGACACAGCTGCTAGAACTGTCAACACAGCTGTAACAATGAGACATGCATGGCTGCGTACATCAGGATTTAAACCAGAGATACAGCAAGCTGTGCTGAATATGCCATTCAATGGACAGCAGTTGTTTGGGCTGGAGGTGGACACTGCGATCGAAAAACTTAAAAAAGACACTGACACGGCCAAAGCCATGGGCGCACTCTACTCCCCACAGAGCAGAGGCACATTTCGAAAAACACAATTTCGAGGGGGGTTTCGAGGGCAAACCACAGAAGCCACAGCCTTACAAACAAAGCCCACTTACCAGAGCCAGTATCAGCGGGGAGGTTTTCGGGGACAATATAGAGGGGGACAATTTCAAAGGAACAGAGGAAAGTTCCAAAGTCCCAAAACTCCTCCAAACAAACAGTGACTTCAAGGTCTCAAATCCCCAACACATAACACCTGTGGGAGGGAGACTAACCAAGTTTTACACACATTGGGAGGAAATAACAACAGACACTTGGGTCTTAGCAATTATCCACAATGGTTATTGCATAGAATTTATCAAATTCCCTCCAAACATTCCACCGAAAACACACAATATGTTAAAACAACATATAAATCTTCTAGGACTAGAAGTTCAAGCATTGCTCCAAAAAGAAGCAATAGAGTTAGTACCAAAACAAGAAATAAACACAGGAGTTTACTCACTGTACTTTCTGATACCCAAAAAAGACAAAACTCTAAGACCCATACTAGATCTCAGAATAGTAAATACATACATCAAACCAGACCATTTTCACATGGTTACATTACAAGAAGTAATCCCACTGCTCAAACAACAAGACTACATGACAACACTGGATCTAAAGGATGCATATTTCCATATACCAATACATCCTTCACACAAGAAGTACCTAAGGTTTGTATTCCAAGGGATACATTACCAATTCAAAGTGTTGCCATTCGGAATAACAACTGCGCCAAGAGTTTTTACAAAATGTCTAGCAGTAGTAGCTGCACATATCAGAAGGCAGCAAATACATGTGTTCCCGTACCTAGACGATTGGTTAATCAAAACCAACACGCAAAAACAGTGTTCACAACACACAAATTACGTCATACAAACCCTACACAAACTAGGTTTCTCAATCAATTACTCAAAGTCACACCTTCTGCCGTGTCAAACACAGCAATACCTAGGAGCAACAATCAACACAGTAAAAGGAATTGCCACTCCAAGTCCACAAAGAGTCCAAACATTCCAAAATGTCATACAAGCCATGTATCCAAACCAAAAGATACAGGTCAAATTAGTAATGAAATTCCTAGGCATGATGTCCTCATGCATAGCCATTGTCCCAAACGCAAGGTTGCACATGCGGCCCTTACAACAGTGCCTAGCATCACAGTGGTCACAGGCACAGGGTCAACTTCTAGATCTGGTGTTGATAGACCGCCAAACATACATCTCGCTTCAATGGTGGAACAGTATAAATTTAAACCAAGGGCGGCCTTTTCAAGACCCAGTGCCACAATGCGTAATAACAACAGATGCATCCATGACAGGGTGGGGAGCACACCTCAATCAGCACAGCATCCAAGGACAATGGGACATTCACCAAAAACAGTTTCATATAAACCACTTAGAACTGTTAGCGGTATTTCTAGCTCTAAAAGCATTTCAACCCATAATAACCCACAAATACACTCTTGTCAAAACAGACAACATGACAACAATGTATTACCTAAACAAACAGGGAGGAACACACTCGACACAGTTGTCTCCTAACAAAAAATATGGCATTGGGCTTTCACAACCACATTCGCCTAATAGCACAATTTATTCCAGGGATTCAGAATCAGTTAGCAGACAATCTCTCTCGGGATCACCAACAGATCCACGAATGGGAAATTCACACCCAAATACTGAACACTTACTTCAGAATGTGGGGAACGCCACAAATAGATCTATTTGCAACAAAAGAAAACTCAAAATGCCAAAACTTCGCATCCAGGTACCCACAACATCAGTCTCAGGGCAATGCACTATGGATGAACTGGTCAGGGATATTTGCGTACGCTTTTCCCCCTCTCCCACTTCTTCCATATCTAGTAAACAAGTTGAGTCAAAACAAACTCAAACTCATACTAATAGCACCAACATGGGCAAGGCAACCTTGGTATACAACACTACTAGACCTTTCAGTAGTACCTCATATCAAACTGCCAAACAGACCAGATCTGTTAACACAATCCAAACAACAGATCAGACATCCAAATCCAGCATCGCTGAATCTAGCAATTTGGCTCCTGAAATCCTAGAATTCGGGCACTTAGACCTCACACAGGAATGTATGGAGGTCATAGAACAAGCTAGAAAACCTACCACTAGACACTGTTATGCAAATAAGTGGAAAAGATTTGTTTCTTACTGCCATAATAATCAAATCCAACCTTTACACGCATCTGCAAAAGAAATAGTAGGATACTTACTACATTTGCAAAAATCTAACCTAGCTTTCTCTTCCATTAAAATACATCTTACGGCAATTTCTGCTTACCTACAAATTACGCACTCAATTTCATTGTTTAGGATACCAGTCATAAAGGCGTTTATGGAAGGCCTAAAGAGAATTATACCACTAAGAACACCACCAGTTCCTTCATGGAACCTCAACATTGTCCTAACACGACTCATGGGTCCACCTTTTGAGCCCATGCACTCTTGTGAAATGCAATATTTAACGTGGAAAGTTGCATTTTTAATTGCCATCACATCTCTAAGAAGAGTGAGTGAAATTCAAGTATTTACTATTCAAGAACCATTTATTCAAATACACAAAAATAAAGTTGTTCTACGGACCAATCCTAAATTTTTACCAAAAGTAATCTCACCGTTCCACTTAAATCAAACGGTAGAATTACCAGTGTTCTTCCCACAGCCAGATTATGTAGCCGAAAGAGCACTACATACATTAGACATCAAAAGAGCACTAATGTACTACATCGACAGAACAAAACTAATTCGAAAGACAAAACAACTATTTATCGCCTTTCAAAAACCTCATACAGCAAATCCAATTTCAAAACAAGGCATTGCTAGATGGATAGTTAAGTGCATTCAAACCTGCTATCTTAAAGCTAAAAGAGAACTGCCTATTACACCAAAGGCACACTCAACCAGAAAGAAAGGTGCTACCATGGCCTTTCTAGGAAATATTCCAATGAACGAAATATGTAAGGCAGCAACATGGTCTACGCCTCATACATTTACCAAGCACTACTGTGTAGATGTGCTAACTGCACAACAAGCAACAGTAGGTCAAGCTGTATTAAGAACATTATATCATACTACTTCAACTCCTACAGGCTGAACCACCGCTTTTGGGGAGATAACTGCTTACTAGTCTATGCACAGCATGTGTATCTGCAGCTACACATGCCATCGAACGGAAAATGTCACTTACCCAGTGTACATCTGTTCGTGGCATTAGTCGCTGCATATTCACATGCGCCCACCCGCCTCCCCGGGAGCCTGTAGCAGTTTAGAAGTTGATCTTAAATATTTGTACATTTGTAAATATATTACTTAAAACTTTATTATGGACATACGCATTCACTCCATTGCATGGGCACTATTACTAGCATACACAACTCCTACCTCACCCTCTGCGGGCAAAACAATCTAAGATGGTGTCGACGCCCATGCGCAATGGAGTCGAAATGGGAGGAGTCCCTCAGTCTCGTGACTCGAAAAGACTTCTTCGAAGAAAAACAACTTGTAACACTCCGAGCCCAACACCAGATGGCAGGATGTGCACAGCATGTGAATCTGCAGCGACTAATGCCACGAACAGATGTACACTGGGTAAGTGACATTTTCCATATATATATATATATATATATATATATATATATATATATATATAATTGTCTTTTTTTTTTTTTTTTTTAGTGCCAGGCAGGTCTGCATGACGCTCCGCTTTCAGAAAAGCACTTTTATGCAGTAATAATTCATATTTTCCATCTTATATCGGTAAATAAAATAAAATGGTCCCTGTAGCCTTCCACAGATATGTGCATTCGTTGTGATTCAGGTGTGTGGCTACGGAGTGACGTGGTCCCCAAGCAATGCAAGGACGTGCATGTGCTAGTGTGTCACATGATTGCTCCACCTTATTTTACTTTTTTCCCTCCCCCTCCTAATGCTGCACAGCCTCTGCAACAAGAATTGGCAAAGCCTATAGGTAAATATATGCTGACCTATTTGCTTTGTCAATGCTTGTTTTAGTTTCACAAAATTTATTACATTTGGAAGAAAAGGAGGGCAAATGAAGCCTTTTTATTTTACACAATCTTAATCACAAAACACGGTGAGTAACTGACTACTTTCTAATTGCTCTTTCAATTAAATGGCTAAGGCTACTGTTCCCAAAAATTCTTAAAGCAGGGGCCTCCAACCTTTTCTGTTATAAGAGCTACTTATGTTGAATGACAGTCATCCTGAGCTACTAATATTAACGTTTTAATTGGGACCACATTGGACAAGGTTACATTAGTGGAATATGCAAGAGAAGAGCAGTGATTCCCCCCTCAACTCATCAGTCATAGTTGCCATCAGGAGTGTTAAAAAAAAAAAAAAAAAAAAAAAAAAAAGCTGCTTTCTTGATGTAAAATGCTTCCACATGGGTAATACATAAGTCACAGCTCCTGTGCCCATGACTCAAAAGTAAGAATAGGTCTTCCCAACCCCATATGAGTTATCACTCAAATATCAACTATATATATATATATATATACATATATATATATATATATATATTTAATTCAACCACTTTTCTTGAAACATCAGTTATTAAGACCTGAAAATGCACATGTTTTCTGCTCAATTACATGTTTCAGTTTTGATATTCGTATACTAATTCAACTGAGCAAAAGCTTCTAAATTAGGAGGCTAAGCTGCATCCAGGAGAACTACTTATAGGTAGCTGGAGAGCTACCAGTATCTCACAAGCTTACTCGTTCAAGAACTCTAGCCTAAAGTGATAATCCTTATGAGTAGGTGCTGTTAAAGTCGGTTTCATGTGCTGACCTCTAGTTTCTGTTAAAGTTAAGTTTCCTCTCCATAGCTATAGTCCCCACTTTATAAATTATATAACTCAATGAACTGTTTGTGCATGTAACTAGATATGTAACCAGTACCAAACGTTAGTGGTTCCGCTAAAGGATACAACTGTGCAGCTTCAGATAAATGAGTGTCACCCTGTAAAAGGTACGCCACTAATTTTGTAACAGGAACTGTTTGGAGATTCACATTTTACGCAACAGTAATAGCTTTAAACTGCAAAACTGTTCATACGGGAGGCTAACATTTTTTTTCCCCCTTGTATAACCTTGTTTTTTTAATCACCATTTGCACAGCAGTTTTACCTTTTGGATAGTTGCAATGAACTATGTGACTCGTGGTCAAGGCATCCTGCCGACATTCTGTTTGCCTAGAGAAAAAAATATCTTTACAGTAAAATGTGTATTAATTGTATTGGGCGATAGTATGTGTGGTATGTATAAACCAAAGATTTTCTTAAATGTTCTGATTTATATGTTGATGGCAGAATGTCAGTTTTCTGTCAGCGGGGCAAAGCTTACCCAACTATTTGACTTTGGTTCTCTGTTTTGATCATGATGGCTTTGTAGTGCATCTAATGTGTGTCATTAGTATTGGGCAAAGTATAAATATATATATAATTTCAACTTTGGTGTCCTTTTGTGGTTGTAAAACGTAGCAAACTATATGACTTTGGTGCTGTTGTGTGCTTAATGGTGCCAGTGGGCTTGGCTAATGTTTTGAAATAGAACAGTATATTTACGTATTGTGAAGGTGGGGGCATTTTGGGTTTGGTGTCGACTGAAGCATAGATATGCTTGGACATAAATTAATGGGCTGTTAAGGGGGCAGCGTTTAGCCAACTGATTGTGCCTGGTGATGTGTTGATTTTTTTAAAGATACAATATGTGTTTTAATGTGTGCTGTTGGTATGGGGTGAAGTATAAATGTATGTAGACCAGTCTGAATAAGATGCAGTGTTGGAGAACTAATGTAGATTTTGTGATATCCAGCTATCTGACATTTAGTTACTGCATTGGATGACTACTAGATGAAGTCTAACTTTTTGGTGGTGTTTGTTCTCTTTATTGGTTTAATTTGTTGTTGGTAGCTTCTCTATAGCCAAGGTATGTTATTTTCATTAGTAACTTAAAAAGAAGTAACCAGAGCATGAGAAGGTTTTGCTATCACGGAGACCCTTTGTATTAGTGCTTTTAATCCGTGTGTAGATAGCCACTGTTTTTAGACTATTAGAAAGGTGTTGATACCTCAGAGGCTAATGAGTTTGAATGTGAGGGCTCAGGTTACCATGGACATTGTTGAGCTTGGAAGGAAGGCTGCTGTGTTCCCCACTGGCTCTTGTTATAGGATAAAAAGGTTTGCTGTAAAAAGACACTTCAGAAATTATTTTGAAGTGTGGTGAGTACTGTATCAGGAGGCATGAGTCGTTTGTTTTGTATATTTACATTAACTCAACTGGTTACTTGTCTTTCTTTACAGATATTCTTCAAGGGAACTTTAAACCTGATTTATACCTGAAATATATACAGAAGGACCTGAGGCTAGCCATCGCCCTTGGCGATTCTGTGAACCACCCAACTCCGATGGCAGCTGCAGCTAATGAGGTAGCAAACCTTCCACATCTCCAGTATAATGGGACACATGTGTCCCAGAGACTTTTTTCATCTGAGTCCTTTGAGGTGGGACAGGGAGAGGAGGACACCTGCGAGGGGGGTTGGGGAGCAGTGAAGACCTGCAGGAGGAAACGCAGAGAGGAGGGGACCCACAAAAGAAAAAAGAGAGAGGAGGTAATATGTAAAAGGAAACGAGAGGAGGTCATCTGTGATGGGGACTGGACTAAAGAAGGGATCCATAAGCTGAAAAAGAAAGGGCAGAGTTCCTGTAGTTGGCTCCAAGATGGGGAGGGAACCTGCAAACGAAGAGCAAAGAAGTTCTGTGGCAGGGATAAAGAGACATTTGAGGGAGGACCTACAGGACAGGAGTCAAACATGGAGTTACTAACAGAGGAGCAACAACTGGGGGTCTCTTATATGAGGGAAAAGACATGGGAGAAAGTGCATGAAGGGCACTTAAGAGTGGGTGCACAAAAAGGGGATCTGGGAAAAGAGATGCAGAAAAAGGAACTGCGTGAGAAGGTAAGTCTAATAGAGGAGGGAAAGCCATGTCAGAAAATTCTACAAAGGGTTTCGCTTACGTGGGGGGAGAATTCTCATGGAGAGCTAAGGCAAGATATCTGTGATGGGGAGCAGAGGCAGGGAGAGACCTGTCACAGGGACCAAGTGGTGACCTCCGATAGAGAGCAGAAGCAGAGGATGTCCTGCTATATTGAGCAAGGACACGAAGAAACCTTTAATAATGAGCACAAACAGGCAGGGACCTACAGTAGTAATCGGAGTCAGAATGACACTAGTGAGCAAAAGTGTAAAGAAATCTGTTCTGCGGAGCATGAACCAGAAGCCCATGTTGAAGGACAGGAAATTTTGAAGGTGCAGCCGAGACAGATGATGGACTATGAGCGAGTACAGTGGCAGAAGACTTGTGAGGTAGAGCAGGGAGAGAAGACCTACAAGAGGGGCCAGAGGCAGGAAATCTGTGAGCAAGAGCCAAGAAAGGAAGCTTATGAGCAGACTCAATTAATGTGTGAACTAGAGCAGACAAAGGGATTGTGTGAGCAGGAACGGGTGCAGAAAAGCTGTGAGAAGGAGCAGAGGCAGGAATCAGATGAGAGGGAGCATAGCAGTAAGACCAGTGAGGACCAGCTTATACCTTGGACCAAAGAGAGGGAACAAGGGGAATTAGTTGGAGAGTGGGAGCAGAGACAGGAATCCTGTAAGAGTAAGCCAAGACAGGATCAGGAACAGAAGGAAGAGATTAGTGGAAAGCAGCAGAGGGATGATGTTGGCAAGAAGCAGAAGGTTGGCATTGGAGAAGAGAGGCAGGGGGCTGGCATGAGGGAACAGTGTCAGGGGTCCGGTGTTGGAGAACAGTGGCAGGGGGCTGCCGTCAAGGAGCAGGGGCAGGGTGCTGCCATTGAGGAGCAGTGGCAGGGGCCCAGCGTTGTGGTGCAGTTGGAGGAGACCAGTGAATTAAGACCATCTACCCATGAGATTATGGAGACACTTGAAAACATTGGGAACGAACATAGGTGGAAGACCTGTGGGAGGGAGATAAAAAAGACATCCCATGAGGGGGAGCCCAGTCAAGAGATCTTTGAGAGGGAGAAGATGCAAAAGATCTGCGAGATGAAGCAGAGGCTGGAGATCTGCAAGAAGGAGCAGCGACTGGAGACCAGCAATAGGGAGTTGAAGCTGCCAATCTGTAATGAAAGGGACAAGTACGAGAATCAAACTAATGAACCCTTTAAGAGACCGTATATAGAGGAAGCCAGTTTAAAGAGTAGGGAGGAGGACTGTGATGCAAAGAAACAGGAGACTATCGCTGAGATGATGCTGCAAAAGGAAATTACATCCCACGATACGCATCAGAAGCAGATGACATCAGAGGAAAAGCCACAAAAGAGGGCATCATGGAATGAAGAGGGAAATGCTTCATTGGAACATACTAAGAAAGAAGAAAGAAAGGAGATCTTTACGGAGGCTATGTCAGAAACAAGTAGTCAGAAGGGGCTGCACAGAATGGAGAACCTCTTTGGAAGGGAGAGAAGAAAAACATGTAAGTTGATGCTGAGAAATGATAATATATGTGAACAGAAGAGGGCAAATACCAACTTTAAGCATGAGGTAAGTAAAGATGCAGTGTCCAGTGAGATGAAATGCAGAAAGGAAACGGTATGTCTTGAGGGAGTAGAGTTCTGTAAAGGACAATTTCCTAAAACCACATCAGAAAAGGAATGGAATGAAGTGGGGGGGTTTCAGTTGGGACAAAGAGAGCAAAGCAGTACTTGCAGAAGTGTTCACACAGAGAAAAAGCACAAATGTGAAATACCACAGAAAGATCTGCTCTGTATGTTGGGCCAATCAGAGGAAGGAATAAGTGGTTTGGAACAACGGAAGGGGGGAAAGGTTTATGATAGAAAACAGATTGAGGATGAAATTACTTCTGGATATGGAGAAGCTCAGAGTGCGGGAGATCTAAAAGAGAGTAAACGACAAGATGGAAGTAAACAGTTTGAGGAAGACAACCAGGAAATTATGCATGTGGAGGCAAACAAGATGCATGGAACACTGCCATTGAACAACAGTAGCTGTCTGAAGGCACACACAGACATGGGGACCTGCCAGGTGGCAGAAGTAGAGAAAAATGATTGTTCAGTGGCACTAAAAGAGAATGCAATTTATAAAATAACCCAAGTAGGGGACAACATTTGTCATTTGAAACAAGTAGAGAAGCCTAATAGTGAAATAACACAAGTAGAGGAGAAAACCTGTTTTGTGGCTGGAATAGCAGAGACCTCTCAGGTAGAAGTTGATGGGGCCTGTCAGATGGTACAGGAAGAGGAGGAGACATGTCAGATGGCACAAGTAGAAGAGGAGATCTGTCGGATTGCAGTATTAGCCAAGGAGTACTGGCACATATCACAAGTAACAGATAATGAATGTATAGCACAAATAGATGAGACATCCTGTGAGATTGCCAAGGTGTTGCGTAGCCGGGTACCACGTGTGGAAACTGGTGGTGTGCCACAGTTTGAGACCCAAGCTTTTAAGGTGCCAGAGACAGAGGGCAGAACGGTTGAGGTGTCACAGGATGAAGCCACAACAGGTAGAATGCCACAAGTGGAGGCCCACACTATTAGGCTGCAACAAGCAGAGAAAAGTTCTGCTATAATGTCACAAGTTGAGGCCCAGGCTATTATGGTGCCGCATGTGGAAGTCAAGGTATTAAGGGAGCCACAGATCACGGACCAGAAATCCCAGATTTCACGGGTGGAGGTCCAGGATGATAAAGAAACACAAATTGAGACTGTTGCGGTGGCACAGATGGAGGCACAGACTGGTGGGATGCCAGTGGAAGACACACACACTGGGTGGGTGCCAGAGATAGTGGCTGATTCTGATTGGGTGCCAGAAATAAAAGCCCAGACTGGTCGGGTGACAGAGGTAGAATCCCAAACAGTTAGCAGGCTCCCATTGAAGGTCCTTATAGGTCATTTGGCGCAGGTCAAATCCAAGACTGGTCAGGTTCCACGGTTAGATGCCTTGACTACTCTGGTGCCTAAGGTAGAGACGCAAACTGGTAGGGTACAGCAGGTAAAGCCACAGCCTGGTAGCATACTGAAGATAAAAGTCATGGGTGATAGCATGCCACTGGTGGAGACTGGTAGAGTGCTGCAGGTAGAGGCAGACAATGGGAGGTTGGCACAGGAAGAATCCAGGACTGATACTGTGCCACAGGTACAGACAGAAAATGGTAGGGTGCCACAAGTTAACATAGACACTATTGAGATAGTACAAGTAGAAGCAGAGGCTGCCAAACTGGGTCAGACAGTGGAGAGCAGTGAGATGGCCCGAATAGCTGAGGAGTACTGGCAAATGGCTCGTGCAGCACAGGCCACATGTCATCCACAAACAGATAAGATATCTTGTCATATGGTAGAGGCTGGGACTGTTATGGCATCACAGGTACAAGCGGGACATAATAGAGAGGCAGGGGCTGATAGTATGGCACAGGTAGCTAAGACTTGCCAGATGGCACGCATAGCAGAGGAATACTTTCAAATGGCAAGAGCAGCACAGGGTTCTCATGAGATGGCACACTCTGCAATAGATAGGGTAATAGTAGTTGAGCCTGAGATGAAGCATGCGCAATCAGCGTGTACTGATGAACTGACACCGTTGGATGTAGAGTCCTGTCACATGTTACAGATGGAAGAGGAAATGTGTCAGATGGTTCAGGTGGAGGAGCCCTGTCACATTCTTGAAGTGGTGCAGGAAGAGTCCTGTCATATGGTGGAGATGGAGGACGAGTCCTCCTTTCACATGGTTGAGGTGGCAGAGACATGTCACATGGTTGTGGAGGAGGAGGAGACTCGTCATGTGGTGCATGTGGAGGAGGAGACCTGTCACATAGTCCACTTAGAAGAGGCCTGTGAGATAGTGCAGGTGGAGGAAGGGTCCTGTCAAATGGTACATTTGGAGGAGGATATCTGTCATATGGTAGAAGTAGAGGAGGAGAACTGTAATATGCATCAGGGAGCAGATGACCCCTCTCAGGTGAGGAAGGATCATTGCTGTCAGATGGTACATGCAGAAGAAACTCCCTCTCACATGATCCAGTTAGAGGAGCCCTGTCAGATGGAGCAGATAGTGGGTGGCAACAGTCAGATTGCAGAGATGCAGGAGGAGTCCTGTCAGATTAAACATGTAAAAGATCAAACCTGTGAGGCAGCTAGAGTAGCAGAGGAGACTCGTAGTGTAATAGAAATAGATCACAAGGTGTCTCAGTTGTTACATGAAGAGGACAACTCCTGTCAAATCATAGAAGTGGATGCTCAGTCTTCAGAATTGGTGGATGTAGTGGAAGATAACTGTCACATAATACAAATTGAAGATCATGCATCTGAGATAATACATGAAGGGGACTCTTGCCAGATAATACAAATGGGGACTGAAGCTGGTGAGATGGTACCTGTTGAGGAGGGAACCTTCCAGGTGGTCCAGACTCTAACAAAAAGGCCTTTTGAAATGGTACATGATGAGGAACAGGAAGTCACAGAAATTAATGATTTAGAGAAAGACAACACCTGCCAAATGGGTCAAGAAGTGTCCTCCTTACCTTTATCTTGTGTAGGTAATGTGCCCTGCCAGACTTATCCGGTGGAGGAGGTTCTCTATCAAGTGGAACATGTTCATGATGCCCCCCACCAGTTGTTTCCTTTAGGGGACCGGTCTTGCCAGGCAACCCAGGTAGGAGATGTGCATTGTCGATCGGAACAAGTAGAATTGTCCGCTCAGCTAGATGAACAGTCTTGCAACATGGCACAGATGGAGGGCGTGGCCTATCTGACAGCTCAAATAGAGGGTGTGCCCTGCCAGGTCTCTACCGTACAAGAGCTGTCTCGCCACATGAGTCAGGGGCAGGGTGTGCCTTATCACTTGGCTCGGTTAGGTGAGTTGCCCTATCACATGACAAGGGTTGAGGAGGTCTGTTGTCAGATGGCCCAGGAAGAAGAGGTGTCATGTGAGATGGCTCAGGTAGAGGAACATTGCTGTCAGATGGTACAGGTAGTGATGAGGGAGACTTATGAGATTGTTCAGGTAGAAGATGATGACAACTCTGACATGATTCAAATAGAAGAACGCTGTGAGACTCAGCCACTAGATGAACAGTGCGGGATGGAGCCTAGAGATGAAGAGCTCATTTCATATGGGGGTAGGTGAGGAGCAGCAGTTCTAATGAACATTATGGTTGGAAGAAATATACAGTTGAAAAGTTGGTGAAGTGTCTGCCATCCATGTGTGAGGTATTGCTCAGCTACTTAAAAGTATGTGAAGTGGTTTTGACCAGTCCCTTTTCAAGAGGCAGTGTTGCAAATGGATTTGACCTCTAAAATCAGTCTTCACCCTCCCCATCACAGGAATGGCATTCTACAGAAGAAGCTGTGGTGCCTGGACCAAGCCCTCCTCTCGTTTCATACAATAGTGCTTCACCACAGGAGAGAAGGGCACAGAGCTAAGGAACTTGGGGTGGAATTTGGGAGGGGGGATGGGAAACGAGGACTGGACATGCCACCCTGATTATTGTCTGTCATTTTCTTCTAGGTGTACAAACGAGCGAAAGCATTGGACCAATCAGACAACGACATGTCTGCAGTGTATAGGGCCTACATTCATTAGGCTTTTCCCACTCTCATTGTTCTTTTATAACTGTTTCCATTCTGGGTTTTTAATGCTGGCCGGTCAATCCTTCTCTCCCTACTGTATAGAGACCAGCCACAAAATGTGGATAGACCCAGTTACTTATTTCCTCCCTTCCCTTTTCCCTGAGGCAGAAGCAGCAGGGTTGCAGAGGTGGCAGTGTGGGGGAGAGAGTTGCATTAGTGAGACATGCCTTGTGTAAAAGCAGCGTGTTTCTGCTGCTTTGGGTCCCCTCCTCCTCTGTTGCCTGCAGGTTCTCAAGAGGGCTGTTTTTCTCGCAGCAGGTGTTGGTAGACCTCCTCTGTTCTTGCCCATCTGAGGTGGTAGAGTACCTTGCCTAGTCATTGTTGGTAAGTGCTCTGCAATTAGTCAGTTTGGTAAGTGTCATGCTGGCTTGTGGTGTGACAGCAGACTCATCCAGTTTGTGCTGGTCCAGCGATTTTCCTACCTTTCTCTCATGTATGTTTATAGTATCCCTCTCTTCACCCCTTCTGCATTGGGTGAACACCCTGCTTCCAAGGACGGCAAAGAAATCTGTGGATCATTTTCTCCAATCCTTGCTTTATTGAAAACACTGCATTTTCTACGGCTATCAAAGGCTTTGTTGATGTGACAGCTGTCACCCCATTTCAGAACCAAACTCATCGCCACCATATCTTTCCTTAGTTGGGACCCTCCGGTGTTGAGAGTCACAAAGAAATAAGGCTCCTCTTCCCCTCTGTCAACCAACCAAGGCAAAAAAAAGTGCTTCGGTTTGTGCTGGAAATGAGCATTGGAAGTCAACATTTGTCCCCCGCCCCTCTTTCCCTTTTAGAAAGTAGATGGCTGTCTAGATTGGGGAAACACCAAAATGTAAAGGGAACATTCCAAAGACACTTCTGTTCTACATGACTGTCCTGTATTCTAACTACCATAGCTTGTCACAGCAGTCGCTGGAGTATATTCAAGACAACAAGTGAAAAAAATGGAGAAGCAAGTGAACCAGCATGATCAAAGTCTGAGAAGAGTAATTACTAGTTGATTGTAAACTGCCGTTGCGGTGTGATTTTTTTTTTTTTTTTTTTTTAGCGAACTGATTACATCAAAGAAAATCTAAAGCTGTGTGTATATCCATGTGTGTTGAATAGATGTCCCCGTGCCCCATTTGAAAATGCACTTGAGAAAGATAATTAAGAATGTTTCCCCCGCAACTCAATCTCACCGCCACCCCTCCACCCCCACCCTCCCCGTGCTGCCTCCAACAATGTACTAATTGATGCAGCATTGTCTTTTTAAAAACCTGGAATTTTGAGTATTTTGGTGTTCCTACCTATTTTTTAATGTGTGTGAAATCCAAGTCCTAGTTCATGATCATCATGCGGTCTGCACATTTTCTGCATTACAATTCTCCCTTTTTGTTGGAAGAGAGTGGCTCCACTTTTAAATGTACAAGTCCATTTTCCACCTTTCTGCTCATGGGAACCTGACACTCTCCTTTGTGTGGTAATCTAAACTTTGTTGGAGTTTCCTAGTCCAAATTGCGCAGAGTATGCACTTCTAATTAGTGCTTACAAGGAGTGTCAGAATGAGCGAGTCTTAAATTTTTGATTGCTTTGAATGAACTTACTGGGGCGGTATGCAGCACTTGGTATTAAATACCTGATGATTCCAAAATGTAGCCTGGTCAAGGTTTCCTGATTTCATACAACACTGTGGGTGAAATGCAACAAAACATTGTACATTCTTCAGTGCCCCTGTTTTGATGGGGAAGCTTGTGTGCAGGGAGAATGGTGGAGGAATAAACAGTAAATCTGACGTGTGAGAGAGGAAGGTTGTTATGCAGACGTTTTATTTATTTCTGTAATGATATTTTTAAACTCCTGTACAACGCTCTTTATTTGAGCACTGCACTTGAGAAATTGATGCTCTGTGTAAGTATAATCATGTAGGGCTTGGGAGAGGAGTGTTCTCTTCAGACATTCGGTATCCTGGAAGGTCGGGGAGGTTTCCGTATGTCAAAGTAGAACATGGAATTGAAGTTATAGGGCCAGACTGCTGTGGTCTAGAAGTTAACACAATTGGAGATGGTTTAGTGAACATGTAAACTCATCATTTTAGTGTTAACAGTCAGAACCAATATCTTAGCCTGATAGCAAGATAATATATAAATGTAACAAACTATAGCTGTCAGCAAGTGGGGCTGTATGAAGGTGATGATGCACTGTTGACCTGCAGTGTTGGTCCAGTTTTGTTTTTCGGCAGCTGACACTTTTCTGGACAAGGGAGGCTCAAGAGCCTAGAGAAGTAGCAAGAACCCTATTTGATTTCTTATGATTCAGAAGTCCCCTTCCTCGCTGATTCCTTTATTTATCAATTTGAACCTATCTTCTAATCATGGAAACTAGCTAAGCTTCCAAGAGGCAGATGGGAGAATTCAAGAACAGATGATCTAACAAATTATGGGGACAGGTGACTGTATGACGAGGTCATAGTTCAGCTAGAAGGGAGCTGCTTTGCCAGAGCTTGTTTCTCAATGTTTTTTTTGTTGTTGTCGACAATTATGTAAAGTTTCTTTTTATGGTTATTTTCTGTTTTTGACAAACTGTATTTGTTTTTTAAAAAGAATTTATCACCCTCTTTTTTAAAAGATGACTCAAGTGAGTATTTTAGAAAGACTGTTTCTCCCTTTTCTCTTGCAAAAAAGATATAATTAAGGTTGTGAATTTTATTTTTGGGAGGGGATGGGTGGGGGGGATATTTGTTTATGATTAACGTTTGTCATTCAGAATATTATGTGTGATGTTTAACGGGGAAACAATTTTGTGCAATTAACAAAACTGGCGAAAAATAAACCTTTCTTGGTAAAAAAAAAAAAGTCTATGGTTGATTGATGCAGTACGCACAGTGTGTAAGTATTGGGGATGGTGGTCACATTTCTCAGTAGTGGACATTCTTTATAGATTTCAGAAATCTGGGATTATGTCCATTGGCCGAATACTATATAGTACTTCGTTACGTGTTGAAAGTCCATCATCTCTGCCTGCATCTTAATTATTGACACCTTGAGCTCATAGCCTTTCTGTTGGCAACCCCAGGAACTTAACATTTCATGCTGCCCTGTGGTTATTCTCTGCTAAATATCGTTAATGTCTTTAGAACAATACAGATTCACTTGTTTTAAGCTGATTTCCCATTTTGTGTAACTTTTGCCTGAACACGTCTCAAGGTATACACAATGTAACAATCTCCTGAATAATACTATTTGGAATGGAACTCTCGCCTTAATGCCCTCTTCCCTGTTTTCCGTTTTTTTCTTTCTGACATTACTTACAAGTGAGATTTAAGTACACTTTTAATGTGATTTGGAAGAGAGGTTTTAATATTTGCCTAGTGTTAGAAAGAGAACATTATGTTATAAAAATATAAAAGAGGGTTGCCAATGAGGTACATTTTGTGTGATATGTATTTCTTTGTGAGATTACTTCTTTTCTGAACCTTTCAAAATAATATAACCGCAGTTGGAGATTATTTCAGGTCTCTATTTTTGTTGCAGTAAATGTTTTATAATTTTGTTGCCTTCTCTCATCCTTTAAATTGAGATTCGACACACTACAAACTTGGAGAATCAGGTCGACAATAATCCAGTCTTTTGAATTTTCCTGCTGCGGACAAATATTTTCCCTAATCAATTAATCTGGCATTTTACCAAAAGTAAAGTTCTTTCACAGTGACCGTAGTCTTGTGAGAAGCTCATCAAATGACTTTCCATTTGTGCATGGCTATAAAATGTGTACCTCTCCAGGGCAAGACTAGCATGAGGTTTAAAATATCAATGTTAACAATGCCTCATCAAATTCATAACTTGTTGCTCAAGAGACATAATATGAAAACACTTCATGCCTTTCTGACACAAATGAAAATAATAATTTTTTTTAGCTGTAAGCAGGCATTTTGGCAACCAAAGTATTTGAAAGCGCAGTACTCACCCGTGAGGGTCTTAAGGCACTGATGGAAGGGGTGGGGGAGCTGCTACTGATCGAACAGCCGGATCTTGAGGTGTCTACTGAAGGTTAAGTCGGTCCTGTCTGTCGTAGGTGGGTTGGAAGAGTGTTCCATGTCTTGGCGGTCATTCTGTGGATGTGTGGGATGGTGGCGAGGGCAAGGTCAGCAGAGCAAAGCTTCAGCTGTCGGGTCAGGGTGTAGTAGAGCCGTCTGTTGAAGTATTCTGGTCCAGTGTTGTGTAGTGCCTTGTGAGCATGGGTGAGGAGTTTAAATGTAATTCTCTTGTTGACGGGGGCCAGTGGAGGTCTCTCAGGTGAGCTGTGATGTGGCTGTGGCGGGGGATGTCCAGGATGAGGGATGCGGAGGCGTTCTGCATGCGTTGTAGTCTTTTCTGGAGCTTGACCATGGTTCTTGCGTAGAGGGCGTTGCCGTAGTCCAGTTTGCTGTTTACGAGGGCTTGGGTGACCGTCCTTCTGGTTTCAGTAGGGGTCCATTTGTAGATCTTCCTCAACATGCGGAGGGTGTTGAAGCAAGAGGAAGAGATGGTGTTGACTTCCTGGGTCATTGATAGCGATGAGTCCAGGATGAATCCCAGGTTCCGTGCGTGGTCGGTGGATGTGTGGCAGGCCACCAGGAGTCGTCCCATGTGGAGGGGGAGGAGCCGAGGATGAGGACCTTAGTTTTGTCAGAATTCAGTTTCAGGCAGCTGTTCTTCATCCATTCAGCGATGGCCTTCATTCCTTCGTTGAGGATGGTTTTGGTGGTGGCAGGGTCCTTGGTGAGGGAGCGCATCAGCTGGGTGTCATCAGCGTATGAGATGATGTTGAGGTTGTGAGATCGGGCAGTGTTTGCGAGCAGTGACATGTAGAGGTTAAAGAGGGTTAGGTTGAGGGATGATCCCTGGGGTGCACCGCAGACGATTTTGATGGCCTCAGAGTGGAATGGAGGGAGGGGGACTCTTGGAGTTCTGCTGGTGAGGAAGGAGGTGATCCAGTCCAGGGCTCTGTCACGGATCCCTGCGTCGTTGAGGCGTGTGCGTAGGGTGTGGTGGCAGATGGTGTCAAACACGGGCGAGAGGTCCAGGAGGATGAAGGCCGCGGTTTTGCAGTTGTCAAGTATGATCCTGATATCATCAGTGGCAGCGATGAAGGCGGTTTCGGTGCTGTGGTTGCTGCAGAATCGGGATGTGGATAGGTCCAGAGTTGTGTTCTCGAGGAAACGGGTCAGTTGTTCGTTGATAATTTTCTCAATTACGTTTGCCGGGAAGGGGAGCAGGGAGATGGGCCGGAAGTTCTTGAGGTCCTATGGGTCCACCTTGGGTTCCTTGAGGAGGGCATTGATCTCGGTGGGTTTCCAGCTCTCCGGGAAGGTGGCGGTTTCAAAGGAACTGTTGATGATCTTCCAGAGTTGGGGTGCGATGATGGAGCTTGCTTTGTTGAAGTTGTGGTGAGGGCAGGGGTCGGATGGTGAGCCGGAGTGGATGGTGGTCATGGTTTTGATGGTATCGTCGTTGACGTGGGTCCAGGAGAGCCGGAGGCTGGTGGGCGGTGAGTCTGTGTTGTTGGTGAATGACGGGGGCTGAGGGGAGCCTGGGTCTTGAAGCTGTCATGGATGTCTGTGATCTTGCGGTAGAAGGTGGTGGCTAGGGGGTCGCAGAGGTCTTGTGATGGTGGGATGTTGTTGATGTGGAGCCAATGTTGGAGAGTTCCTTCACGATGTTGAAGAGCTCCTTGTAGCTATCTGCGTTGGTGATGATGCGTTCTTTCAAGGTGGTTCTTTTGGCGGTTCGGATGAGTTGGTGGTGTCGGCGGGTGGCGTTCTTGAAGTCTGTGTGGTTGTCCGGTGTCTGTTCTTGGCGCCACTTTTTCTCGAGTCTTCAGCATGTTTGCTTGAATTCTCAATGGCACCCTGAATGGCTTCGATACACATGCTGCACTCTTCTTTCCACCTTTTGCACACATGAGGATTCACTGTAAATATAAACGGGATATTAGCAGGAAGACCAGATTGCACGGTGAGACAACTTTTAAATAGACTGCTAGATACAAAGTAACCAGAACAGTAAAAGTACAGCACAATAAATTTGTATACATGATGGCAACGTACTCTGGTATGGTGTGGCTGCACTGTACCCCAATATCCAAAATGGTTATTACAAGTCATAGCTTCAATACTGTGTGCATATCACAGGCTTGCTAGAAATGTGCACGGAAGCTTTACAAACTCTGCTTCAATACTGAATAAATAGCATAGGTCACATTAAAGGTATGCATCATTGCTTAAAAGATCAGCCTTCCTGGTGTATCCCAGTAGAATGCTAAGAGCCAGTCACTGGCTCAGTATATCTCTCCAAGCACTTAATGCATTATACTAAGCATTTATGGGACTAGCCCACGTATTTATTGAATAGATTTCAGAAATAAATCAGTGGTCTTCACCAGCTCCTTCCTGTCTCCCTAACAGCTAACTGGCATAAAATATCCCAAGTTTGTGGAAGGCTCTAGGGGGACAGCTTTGTTAGATTGTCTCCAAAGTGCCGTGCCACAGGTAAGGTTTCCAGAGTGCCCTGATTTGACCCTCCAACTCACTTGGCATGTCATATACATACTAAAACATCAATTTAGTATAAATGTTTCCATCCTTGTCTTCTATTTTTTGTTTCGGTGCACATAATACCTGAAGAAGTACCAGTCTCCTTCACTATGTTTTTCCTGTCTACTGGAATATTCAGGTATCTAGATGCCTGCCCACCTCCTCCTTCCATGTAAGATGAGTTGTGACATCCTCAGAAGTAGTATTTTAGGTGAAAGAAGTTTGATGACCTAAGAAAAGCACATCAGTGTCCTGTATAAGTTCTATGCATCGGTAGCAAAACACAACCTTCTATCTATTTGGTGACACAGTCAAAATGCCTACCACTTTTGTATACCACAATACCTCTTAACTGTGCAGTTACACTGCAGCCATAAATTGTTAGGTGAAATCAAGTACTGTGGCTAATGCAAGAGAATCTGAATGTCTTTCACCCCCTTTCAAGAGCCTAAAATGTCTCCCAAGTGAAAACTACCCCTTTGTTTACCCTGAAACTATTGTTAGGTTGAGAATACAAGCGCTCTGACCTATTGTAATCTATTTGTGGGTTTTTAACCACACCCACCGCACGCTCATCACTCACAGGCTTGCCTTTGAAAAATCCTTTGTTATTATTGGTAAATGTTTTACGTTTGTTCCTCCTTGGGGAGGTTTGGTTACCGCCTTGGACATCCACCCTGTTACATGTATAATAACACGTTTGCCAATATATATGACTGCGAGCAAACCTCTCTTTCCTTTTGTTTCTCCTTTGCGCGCATGCTCATGGCGGCCATGACACTCACTTCTGTCAACTGATTTACTTTTCATTTTCCATTAAAGTGGCAAGATAAGTCCAGGTAAGAATTTACAACATTACCAGCTTTAACTCAAGCAAGTGCAAGACCCATCGCACTGGAAATTATTGTTTTTGCTTCTTGACAACTCCTAATTAGGACACCCTGCAGCCTTTATCCTTCACTTAAGAGTGTTTGAGTTAGAGAAGCCTTTGTGTAAGGAAATGCCTCCTTGGCATGGTTACCCCCTGACTTTTTGCCTTTGCTGATGCCAAGTTATGATTTGAAAGTGTGCTGGGACCCTGCTAACCAGGCCCCAGCACCAGTGTTCTTACCCTAAACTGTACGTTTGTCTCCACAATTGGCACAACCCTGGCACCCAGGTAAGTCCCTTGTAACTGGCACCCCTGGTACCAAGGGCCCAGATGCCAGGGAAGGTCTCTAAGGGCTGCAGCATGTCTTATGCCACCCTGGGGACCCCTCAATCAGCACATACACACTGCCTCACAGCTTGTGTGTGCTGGTGAGGAGAAAATGACTGAGTCGACATGGCACTCCCCTCACAGTGCCATGCCAACCTCACACTGCCTGTGGCATAGGTAAGTCACCCCTCTAGCAGGCCTTACAGCCCTAAGGCAGGGTGCACTATACCACAGGTGAGGGCATACGTGCACAAGCACTATTCCTATAGAGTATCTAAGCAAAACCTTAGATATTGTAAGTGGAGGGTAGCCATAAGAGTATATGGTCTGGGAGTCTGTCAAACGTGAACTCCACAGCACCATAATGACTACACTGAAAAATGGGAAGTTTGGTGTCAAACTTCTCGGCACAATAAATGCACACTGATGCCAGTGTGCACTTTATTGTAAAATACACCCAGAGGGCATCTTAGAGATGCCCCCTGAAAACATACCCGACTTCCAGTGTGGGCTGACTAGTTTTTGCCAGCCTGCGACACACCAGACATGTTGCTGGCCACGTGGGGAGAGTGCCTTTGTCACTGTGGCCAGGAACAAAGCCTGTACTGGGTGGAAGTGCTTCTCACCTCCCCCTGCAGGAACTGTAACAACTGGCAGTGAGCCTCAAAGGCTCACCCCCTTTGTTACAGCGCCACAGGGCATCCCAGCTAGTGGAGATGCCCGCCCCTCCGGCCACTGCCCCCACTTTTGGCGGCAATGCTGGAGGAGATAATGAGGAAAACAAGGACGAGTCACTCCCCAGTCAGGACAGCCCCTAAGGTGTCCTGAGCTGAGGTGACTCTTACTTTTAGAAATCCTCCATCTTGCAGATGGAGGATTCTCCCAATAGGATTAGGGATGTGCCCCTCTCCCCACAGGGAGGAGGCACAAAGATGGTGTAGCCACCCTCAAGGACAGTAGCCATTGGCTACTGCCCTCCCAGATCTAAACACACTCCTAAATTGAGTATTTAGGGGCTCCCAGAACCGAGGAAGATATATTCCTGCAACCTAAAGAAGAAGGACTGCTGACCTGAAGCCCTGCAGTGAAGACGGAGAAGACGACTGATTTGGCCCCAGCCCCACCGGCCTGTCTCCCTACTTCGAAGAAAACTGCAACAGCGACGCATCCAACAGGGTCCAGCGACCTCTGAAGCCTCAGAGGACTACCCTGCATCTAAAGGACCAAGAAGCTCCAGAGAACAGCGGCCCTGTTCAAGAAACTGCAACTTTTTGAAACAAAGAAGCAACTTTTAAAGACCACACATTTCCCGCTGGAAGCGTGAGACTTTCTACTCTGCACCAGACGCCCCCCGGCTCGACCTGCCAAAAACTAACACTACAGGGAGGACTCCCTGGTGACTGCGAGCCCGTGAGTAGCCAGAGTTGACCCCCCTGAGCCCCCACAGCAACGTCTGCAGAGAAAATCCAGAGGCTCCCCCTGACTGCGACTGCCTGCTTCAAGGAACCAGACGCCTGGAAACCACACTGCACCCGCAGCCCCCAGGTCCTGAAGGAACCGAACTCCAGTGAAGGAGCGACCCTCTGCCTAGCCCAGGTAGTGGCTACCCCGAGGAAACCTCCCTGGTCTGCCCTCCGAAGACGCAGGTACTTACCTGCTGGCAGACTGGACCCGGGGCATCCCTATTTCCATTGAAGCCTATTTGTTTTGGGCACCACTTTGACCTCTGAACCTGACCGTCCTGAGCTGCTGGTGTGGTAACTTTGGGGTTGCCTTGAACCCCCAACGGTGGGCTACCTTGGACCCAACTTTGAACCCTGTAAGTGTTTTACTTACCTGTGAACTTAACCAATACTTACCTCCCCCAGGAACTGTTGATTTTTGCACTTTTAAAATAGCTTATTGCCATTTTTGTCAAAACTGTGCATGCTATTGTGATTATTCAAAGTTCCTAGAATACCTGAGTGAAATACCTTTCATTTAAAGTATTATTTGTAAATCTTGAACCTGTAGTTCTTAAAATAAACTAAGAAAATATATTTTTCTATATAAAAACCTACTGGCCTGGAATTTGTCTTTGAGTGTGTGTTCCTCATTTATTGCCTGTGTGTGTACAACAAATGCTTAACACTTCCCTCTAATAAGCCTACTGCTCGACCACACTACCACAAAATAGAGCATTAGAATTATCTCTTTTTGCCACTATCTTACCTCTAAGGGGAACCCTTGGACTCTGTGTACACTATTTCTTACTTTGAAATAGTATATACAGAGGCAACTTCCTACACTTCGCCAAATACCAAGCAGCAAAAAGTTGTGCTCATCCATCTGTATTTGTTTTTTTTGTATTTGGGTGAATGTATGCATAAAGTAGAATTTATGAGTAAATGTTGACACCCAAGATGTTATTGATTGTATTCACCATGCATGGCACTTCTTACGCTCCATGTACAGCATTAAACACAACGAATGCGCAGCAGATGGTGGTAGTTTTGTGTGGTCTTTTAGCAAACTTATGAAGATGGTCACCAACCCCAGGTCAGCAAAATTAGGTGTGGGGTGTTAACTTGCTCCAATTAGCACTAGACTGCCCACAGGTCCAACACTCAGAGACAACCTTCTTTCATGTTTCCGTGCCAGAGTAAAGGAAAAGGAAGGGTTTGAATCATCAAGGTTGATGAATGTTGCTAGTCATTCAGTTTAGCATTCACTAACTTGTGTATAGCCGGCACTACCTCTGTTAGTTCAAGTAAAAACCTCTCAAAATTTTTCTGCTAAAGAACGATTTCTGGTCCTAAAGTATTGTTTTCCTTAGCAGAGTGTCTGGAGTGGCAGAAGGAGCTGGGGTGGTCTGGGTGGGGCCGAAATTATGGAGTCATGTAAGTGTTTTGATGACAAACCATTTCTGTTGTGCTTTCCACTAAGGGTTTAGAAGACTTGGTAAAACTAGAGTGATGGATTTTATTGAAACCACCTACTGGTTGCCCCCAGTGGTAGTAGCATGAAAACCGTGGTTGGGATATAGGAGAGGAGACAACACTGCATTGTCTTCAGGGAACTCAAAAAAGTTTGTAAAAGTTGAAAAGTATCCTCTGCCTGACATTTGGGAAATGGTTGCCCTTCTTAATGGAGCAAAAATATTCACAGAGGCTTACCTTTGTCTTGCCACCACAAAAAGCCACATAAATCGAAGGACCTGTCTCCAGGATTACAATTCTTCCAAGAAAATGTTTCCATACAATGATGTGAAAAAGAAAGTACACCCTCTTAGTGTTTTATTTATGGTTTTACATATCAAGGCATGTCTGGGGTTCATCTAGCCATTAAGTCCTAACAATAGATAAATCTAACTCTACAGGATAAATAATACACAAAAAATTCAGTGTTGTAGTAAATTAAAAAAATTCACCAGCATTCAATAGCCTTGTTTAAACGTAAGTGTACTCTGTGATTCTGATGGATACATTTCCCCCCAGATTGCTCACCTTGTGGCTGTCCCTCTAGGTGCCAGGTTGGTCTGGAAAATTCTTCACACTGCAAAAACTCTGGAGTGCTGTCAGATGGTACTCTGTAGCTTTAGCTGCCAATTTGTGATCTGATATGACCATATTTGTGTGTATTAGGTGCCAACCACATTTCTGTTTCTCCATTCCTGGTCAACACAGGTCCCCAGTGCGATTTATGCCTCGCAGATTAAATTCCTCAGTATTGTGACATTAACTAGGTTAAGTGACTCCTTATGATTTTGTGATTTAAACCTGGTATCATATGCTGCGAGTAAATGAACTTATTGGACCCAGATGTTCTGCATGTTGCTTTGGCTTGGAACACAGCTCTGCAGCCGAAGAATCCTTTGATGCACTCCATAGCCACCTGGGAGCAGAAGGCCAATTCTGATGGATACTTCTAACTGCTGATTCCTCACCTTATGAAAATTCCGTAGATGTCAGATTGGATCTTGAAACTTTATAGTAGAACTCCTGAGCTCTAGTAGATGGGGTTGGAGCCGCACAATCTGATACTGTCCCACTCCACAAGTGATGAGCAGAGCTGCATGTAATCGCCATCCTTGCATTCTGATATCAGTTACTTTCTTTCCGTGCCTTCAGGCAGAAATCTGGAGCTTCTCCATGGTCTTTAATACCTATTTTATTGTCAAACAAATTACTGGTGTGCAAGGAGAAATGTTAACCTCTAGTAACTGAGGTCAAACTGTGTAGGAACTGTTGTAAACAGATGACTGTGACGGACCCTCACAAAATGTGGCCAGAACATGACTCCAGGGCCTGTAATGACTGCTCTTAGATGAATACGAAGGCCATACTGGACAATGAGGCCAAATCTTACATTACCAAGCATAAGAAGGCTCCACGCCTACCAGGTTGAAATTGAAAGCAAGGACCAATTTATAGTTGCGGTTGACTTCTTTGAGTGAGTCCAAAAATAAGCATAAGAAGCCAAAGCGGGAATCTGGCACCTTCCTGCGCCTCTCAGACTCCAGAGAGGGAACAAGGGCTTTAGTGGGCTTCCCGTCATGCTCTTGATCATCATCAGAGCCAATTTAGAGGCTAGTTTCGGCGCAACCTGAGTTCCCGGCTCCATTGGACTTGCTGTAGCAAGTAGAGGCCTTCAGAGAGGCCATGCTGCACATTTTTGGCACTTAACTGGTTTCTTCTGGCAGTCTTCGCGTCCCAATGAACCCAGGGAGAGTACAGCCATAGCACGTTCTTTGTCTGTCTGGCTCCACCAGACCATTTCATTAATAATTTCGCCCTCTCTCCAGCTGTTAATGGGGTTTCATTTTTGCCTATACTAAACCCCTCCACCAGCTCAGCAGGTCTTTCAGCCCTTTCGTGGCCGAGGCTATGGTTCTCAAAGATGTCACTCAGGACAGCAGGGGCAATGTGCAGCTCATTCCCCTGTCTCTCCTACAGCAGCCGAAAAAATGCTTTACTGTGTCTTTGCCCTCACTTAGACACCCTTCAGAGGCAGGATCCGATATTTCCTCCAAGGTTGGCCAGCCATCACTTCAGACGAATGTCCCCTCCAAATTGTACATTGGAGATATGACCTCCTATTGCTTTCCACACCTTTTACCACCATTTGGATGGCTGACAAAGGACCATCTGTTTTGCAGCAGAACGTGCAGGCCCTTTCAGCCATAGAGAAGGTTCCAGCCTCCGAAGTAGGCACTTACTTGTGCCGAAGAAGGATGGAGGCCTTCATTCTGTCTTGGATCTTCACACACTCAACGCCTACCTACATAAGGACAAATTCAAGATGCTCATGCTAGCCCAGGTCCCTTCCGACCCTAAAAACTGAGACTGGATGGTGTTGTTGGACCTGAAGGGCACTTACTTCCATATTCATGTCCTGCAGGCTCACGGGCACTACCTGTGGTTCACAATAGACTTGGAGCATTTTCAGTTAATCGTGCTCCCTTTTGGCCTCACTAGTGCCCCACAGGTGTTCCAGAAAGAGATGGCCATGGTTGCAGCTTACCTTCAGAGGCCGGTATTACCAGTCTTCCCCCACCTCTGCAACTTGCTACTGAAGGCAGACTCACCCCAGGCAATGGCAAACCTCTTAACATTGTATCAAAGAGCAAAAGTTATACCGGACTCCTTTGCAGACACTCCCGTTCAGATGAGCTATTCAAAATACAGTACAGTTTTGTGCCTTTCCCTCAAAGTGGAGAGTTCAGAACATTTGAGCCAAGATCCCAGTATTTCTGCCTCTGTCCTGGATGTCAGTGCAGATTACACTGACGCTGCTGGGATTGTTGTCATCCTACATCCTGTTGACCAACCATGTCCGGTGGCACACATGGACTCTGCACTTGAACCTAAAATAACAGTGGGCAGAGCATTAGGGGAATCTGCTGGATTGAATCAAGATTTCAGAGGAGACGGTAAACGATCTGCAGGGGTGTTTGCTAGACTGTGGTTGGTTCAGTGGCAGACCCTTTTTACCACATCCAGAGCTGATGGGCACAGATGCATCAATACTAGGTTGGGCAGCCCATCTGGGAGAGGTCGAGATCAAAGGCCTCTGGTCTCGTGCAGAAACTTGAAACTATATCAGTTTGTTGGATTTGAGGTCAACTATCTTGGTACTGAATGCCTTACTGCCTGTCATCATATGAAGGCTTGTGTAGGTGCTTAGACAATACTGCCTGGTGGTACTCCATCAAGCAGTGCGGGGTGGGCCATGCACCCTCTTTCAGGAGGCTCTGCACCTCTGGAAATGGCTGGATTACTAAGAAATTTCTCTGGTGGTAAAGCTGACAGATCTATAAATGCCACTGCTGACAAACTCAGCCACTGATGCTTAGCAGATCATGAATGGCTGTTGCACCCGGAAGTGGCATACGGCGTGTTCAGTCATGGTTCGATTATTTTGATTTTTTTTTTTTTTTCTGCCATTACTACATTACTTATAACCTGCAGGGTCACTGGAATTTCTAAGACAACTCTCTCATGGAGACATCTTCCGTCTAGATTGACCTCAAGTCTCCTGTATGCTTTCTTGTCTCTCCCTCTCCTCTCTTGAAGTCTGCAAAGGATCAGGAACGACCCACACCAAACTGTCCTAGTGTCGCTGGATTTGGACCAAGAGTGTGATACCTGGAACTCATGGACATGCTCATTTGTCCTCAGATTACATTTCCACTTCAGGATGATCTGTCGCAGCAATAGGGTGGATCTGCTACATTTTACATTTCCATTGTTGATTTGAGTGCCATCAGTTGGCCTCTTTCAACCTTCCTTCTTCCTGAGGTTGTTATTTTTTGCAGTGAGATGTACTTCTACTAGTGTATGCGAGGCAGTGCGACACCCAACAAATTGAGCCCCTAAAAGTCAATTTGTCTGAAGTTTTGTTTTGTACTTGGCCCAGCAATTACTTAATTTAGGCACTGTTAAGGGCTATTTGCCAGCAATTTCAGCCTTTTGTACTTGCCAGATCAGTCTTCTTTATTTAAAACACCTGTTGTAAAGAGATTTTTGAAAGGTTTCCAACATTGTTTTCCACCAAAATCCCTTGCGATACCACAGTGGAATTTGGACTTAGTTCTCACCCATTTTGAGCTGCTGCACAGTTGTCCCGTTAATGCTTCTGACGTGGAAAGTCTTATTTTTCTCATTGCCATAACATCAGCTCAACATGTGAGCGAGCTGCAGGCCCTTTGGGCAATCTACATTATACAGTATTCTTTCCACATAATTTGGTGTTGAGGGACTGGGTATCCTTAATACTGAAAGTAGTCACTCCATTTTATATCTTAAAGGATATCACCCTTCCAGCATTATTTGCCCCACCTCGTCCCACTAGGGAGAAACATAGACTTCAAAGGTTTGACCCCAAAAGGGCAATATTTTTTTATATTGATCATACTGAAGAACACTGGGCAGATGATAAGCTCTTTGTGGGGCTTCTCCAGAGAAAGAAGGATAAGGCAATACAAATACAGACCATCTCCCAAAAGAACATAAAGATCTGATATGTGTTAGTAAAGAGGCAGCCTCCGAGGGGGTTATGAGCTAATTTTCTATAACTAAGGCTGCTATCACTGCGCTAGCAGACAGGTTACCTGTCCTGGACATTTGTCAGACTGCTTTGTGGGGGATGGTGCATACATTCATGAAGCACTACTGCCTCGACAGCCATGTCGATCAAGAGGGGCATTTTGCCTCCCCATTCTGCAGGACATTTTGTTCTAAGCCAGTTCACATGCCCACCAACTGGGGAGGTACTGCTATAGTAACTATTCACAAGGTGAGGAATTTGTGGTTTGAGGTTTACATCAGAAGAACAAGTTACTTAATATTGTAAAAGTCTTTCTGGTGGGTACTCGACCCACAGATTCTGCAGAGACTCTTCCACTCCCCCTTTGTGTGAACTGTGCCCTTAATGCCATCTAAAAAAGTCCTCATTGTATACTGGGTATAGCATTCTGCCGATGGGCTCTCCATCTAAAGTTTTGGACTGCCTGAGTAAGCAACTGGCGTTAATGCACATGATGGTGCTTATATGCACCCACTAGTAACTTCTGAAGCAGAAAAAAACGTCCCTAAGTAGCTGAATGACACCACTTACAGCTTGCAGGAATACTGTTTGAAAGTTTCTGGATCCAGTTTGACTTGACACCTGGGGAATATTCACAATGTGCAGCATTTACATTTAGATGGAGTAACCAACAGAACACAGGTTACTACAGGCAACTATCTTGTTTATCTTTCCCATATGCCTACACTTAAGTCCCCCTGAAAGAGAACAATCTCTAAAAAGATCTTCCCATAAAGCACTCAAATACAACCATAGTATGGAGAAATCCTCTTCTTTCTTGAGTAAACTGTCCCACCTTTGGGACCCTTTGGTGTTATGCCGCCATCGTCGAAAGCGGGGCTCTTCCTTACTGACAGAGGAGAACATATATTTTAAAAAGATGACACTGGAGTTCTGGCCTCTTTTGACTGACTGCACAGGTTAAGGCCTTCCAACTAGCAATGGTGGACTTGTTCAGGACAGCTCCTGTGATTTGTGGCCCTCTCCCCAAGAAGTCTGATCCTGATAGGTGTGTTAAATCAAACAGGCTCTGACCCTTACATCTCATCTCCACATCACTTTAGATGAACCCCACCAATATGCCATCTCCACGCTGACTCAGATGCTACCTTCAATGTCTGCTGACATTTCTAAGATGCTAAAGAGAAAGCAAAAACATGTTTTGGTTGCAAACACATAGTGGACACTCCCCGAAGGGTCCATGCATTCACCTAGATGCAAGAATTGTTTGGCTGTGACTCTGAGGCCTTTGTAATAGCTGATGAGGATTGTGGTTGCACAGAAGCAAATACCTCAACTTTGGATGAGCTCCTTTCCTCCTATAATACAGAATCCTGGCTTAGATCTTCTTTTACAAACTGAAAGTAACCAGAATATTTTACCAGATAAAGCAACAAATGTTTTGGAGTTGAGTCTGCTCTATATAGAGGGAGAGTCTAACGTTTTAACAGAACTATTGCAACTATAGTCCTCAGAATCAAAGCCTTTCCTTCCTTTAGTGAGGCTCTTCTGCAACCTGTCTTTGGCTGAGCTGCAGAAACCCTTCTCTGGCCAGGCAGTCCATAGGCAAAGTTCTAGACAACATAGACCTGCCGATCCACAATTTCTGTCATCTTACCTTTACAGTGCTTGTAGGCTTTAAGCCCAATAGGGACTGCAAGGGACACATGAACATCACAGACCCTCACACTATTTGTCTGTGGTGCCTAAGGTCAGATCATGACTCCAAGTCATGCAAGTCTTGACTCGGTATGCATCCCAAGGGAATTATTGAGAGGTAAACAAAACTTTTTAAGTTGTGGTCCTGCGACAGCAAACTAGGCCAGCATCAAGTATACCCAAAAAGCGTACTTCAAGAGGTAGGCCACATGCAGGAAAGTGCCTCTTTTTGACATGGTTACCCCCCCACTTTTTGCCTGGTATCTGTCATTTTGACTGAAAGTGCACTGGGTTCCTGCTAACCAGGTCCCCAGTGCCAAATCTCTTTCCCAAAACTGCACAGTTGTTTCCCCAATTGGCAACATCTTTAACACCCTATGTAAGCCCCTAGTAAATGGTACCTAGGGCCTGGGGTACTAAAGAGGGCCCCTAAGGGCTGCATCATGAACTGTGCCTCTCTAAGTGACTCCCCCAACAAGCAAGTGACAGGGTGCCATTACAGGCTGCATGTCTTGGTGCATACCAAAGTGAAAACACAACATGGCACACAACCTGTGTTCCATGTCCCCTAACACTGCATGCAATATGTGTAAGTCACCACTGTAACGGCCCTTACATCCCTAAGGCAAGGTGCATTATATTACACGTGAGGGCATATCTGCACAAGCAGATATGCCCCTGCTTTGTCTGTTGCTTCTCAGATTTTACATGCATGTGCTGGACACTGGTCAGTACGAGTACCCCTAGCTACTTGATGGCTATCACTGGAGATAGGGATGTTTGGTATCAAACATCTCGCATTGGTAATCCCACAATGCCAGTGCTGGATTTACCAATACATGTACCCAGAGGGCTCCTTAAAGGTGCCCCCTGAAACCCTACCAGCCTCTATTATGGTCAGCAACCAGTTTCTGCCAGCCTGCCACAGGAGACACTGTTCTGGACCCCTATGGTAAGAGCACTCTGCTCTCGGGAGGGCCAGAACAAAAGCCTGTTCGGGAAGACATTGTAACACCCCCTTCCACAGGATGACCTGCTGATAAGCCTTCCTAAACCTCAACGGACTGCTGCCTTTGAAATGTGAATCTGGCTCCCATCACGAGAGGAAGCGCCACCCAAAACCCCCTCCCGCCCCCATCCATTCAGAGCCCATTGGGCACCTCGACAGTTGAGAAAATGAGCTAGTCGGGTAGGTGTGACACCCCCAAGCTAGTACCACCCCCTAAGGTGGAGTACTGCTACGTGGGTAAGATTTTTCATAAGTAGCTATCTTGGTGATGGCATACTAAGGAATTCTGGAACTGGGTTATGGCCACTTCCCATAGGAAATGGTCATATAGGGGGCATAGTGACCCATTGGCTACTGTTTTACACACCCCAAACACCCCTAAATTCAATATGTAGAGGAGCTGCTGTCACCAGAGAAGCAGATCCTGACGACTTAAGAAGACCACGGACACTGAAGAGCCGCAACAGCAGAAGAGGAGAAAAGAAGCAGCTCACCTGGTACCAACCCCGCCGGCCTGTCTGCATCCATTATCGAACTCTGCACCAAAGGCTGTGACTCCAGACACACAAGAGGACTGCCTGCCTTCGATAGATTCAAGAACCCCCGTGAACGGATCTGTTCCCCAACCAACTCTAAAGAAGGGGCTCTGAAGCCTCTTGAACCACAAAGATTCAATGTCTGAAGTACCCACTGCACCCGCCGTCTCTGACACGAGATGAAGTGGACCACGAGTGGCAACAAAATTACCCCAGAGTCCAAGTCCATCGTGGTTTCACCCCTCCTGGACCCCCAAAGCCACCTGCAGCCTCTGCCCGCATGCCCCCTCTCCTGCGGCCTCTGTGGTGAGAGAAACCCGACACCTAAAACTGCCTATGCACCAGTTGCCCCCAGCCTGAGTTGAAGTGGGCCCTTGTTGTCAATAAAGTCTCCCAGCTCTCCTGAGCTTGAGTCCACTGTGGTTTTACCTCTCCTGAAGTCCCTAACAATGCCTTCAGCCTCAGATCACAGGATCCCCTAAACCATGAGTGCTCCCTGACACCTCTGCACCCATCGCCCCTGGCCTGTGGAGAAGAGGACCTAAGGTGCACCTACATCCTGAGTACCCCACATTTGTAACCTACATGTTGGTTGTCCTCGTCTGGCCTCCTAGCCAGATACTGCTGCCTTTTTCCAGAGACCAGTCCACATTAAAACACATTGGGCACACAACGCCGTACTAGACCACTTCCACACACCCTCCCCTCTTCCCCCTCCCTCAGTGCCACCTGGAATGACCTGTTGGTGTGGTCCTGACCCTTGCCCAATACTCACCTTAAGTCTCGGAGATTAGTCCCGTAAGTCGGCATACAGTATCTGATTGCTGAACTTGTTTTTCCTACCATAGCATAATATTGTAGAACTCAAACTACACAGTGTCCACTTTTTAAATTGAAAATAATTCCTATTTAAAAACTTACCTACCTGAGCAATTTGTCTCTGATGCCTAAATGTATATAAAGATATCTGCTATTTTTATAAATTGGTTTGGATCTCCTCCTTGAGTGGTGAGTCTCATTTATCAACTGTTGTGTATATTTGTAGATGTCTTGCGCTCCTTTGTATTAAGCATAGGAATGCTCGACCACACTACCCCTAAATGGAGCACTTTGGGATTGCATAGCAAGCCCTGTCCAGTCACTGGGGAACCCCCTGGACCCTTTACACCATGTTCACATACCACATAAAGGTGCCAGGTTCCTGCACCACCTTTTCTGTTGACCCAACTGGAGTTTCCTGGTCTCAGTTCAGTCGATAGTCTGGATACCTCACCGATTTATTAAGATGGAGTTCCCCTGAAGCCTCCTCCTCCGGAGGTTACATCCTTTCATTCTGTGGTAAGCAAGGTACAGCTGCGGTCCTCGATAATCTGTTCCAGGGCTGGGGGCTTTGCTGGGGTTTGTTGAGGGGCAGCCTCTTCTTGCAGCTTGCCCCTACTTCACCTCTGAGATTTGGTGGGACTTGGGGCGGAGAGGCCTGTTTCTCTGGCAGGTGACCCCCCCAATTGTATCTTTCCTCCCAGTCCCAGGCTGTCTAGGATTTAAAGCGGGTGGCAGAACGTAGCCTGCCCATTGTGAAGGGCCACAGTGTGGGCCCAAAGGTAAGATCCCAGGAAGGACAATTAAGTCTATGAAATGTGCTACCTCCCCCATGCATTGCTCAGTGGGTACCGGGCAGGGGGGCAAGATTGAAGGGTCCCAATGTGTCCTGGGTGGCCCTGTCTGGGGTCCTTCACCCCCAGAGTGCAAAAGTTTATTGTAGTTCTCTTCTGCCACTTCTGGGGTCTCAGTGAGCAGGAGTGCTGAGAGCGCTGTCCGTCTAGATGGGGATCACAATAAGCAGGAGTGATTAGGACAAGGTACAAATCTGGAAAGGCCCCAACTCAGAAGCAGCTAAGGGGCCAGGGCAGGAGAACATCTGTGTCCTCCCCCTTGGTAGTGCTGTATCTGAGGTGCCGGCCCCATCAGCAGGGTGCCTACACCCCGCGCACCCTGATATAAGTAGAGAGTTGGGGGGGCATTAAGAGTCCCCTTCTAAAGGCAGTAGGGTATAGGTAATGCCGGGTATCCAAAAGGGATGGCAAAGAAGACTCTCAGGACTGTCCCAGGCATCTGTAGACATACTGCACAGACTCACCCCCCCCCCCCCCCCCCCCCCCCCCCCCACGAGTGTAACACTGGGGGAAGCCAAAGCAGAGGCGGATATCTTTTGTCTCCAGTGGAGGAGAGGCAGCACTGTAATCTCTGAAATTCAGTTGGTTGATTAGTGTCCAGTGATTTTGTGTGGTCCGCTGTGTATACTCTTAACCCAAATGTCAGCGCGTTGTTTACTGCAGCAGTTGGGAGGGCCTAGGCTCCACCAGAGCCAAGCAGTGGGTGCTGATGTGAGGATGTCTCCAGTCACGCTTTTCCTTTGGTTATGTGCCCCAATCTGAGTGCGGACTCCGGCTTTGAGGACAGGTACGGCATGTGTGCCACTGCAGAAAGTGACCTTGTCGGTCAGACCCTCACAGATGCTGTCCCCCAAGGCTGTAGGCTGAGGGATCACAGCTGTTGTGAGTAGTCTGTGCAGGCAGCTTCGGGCTTTACTCCAGGTTTGATGAGACCACCCTAGGGTGGCTAATGATTCAGAGGTCCCAAGGTGGGGCGCTGGCTTGGGGCCTTGCCAGATGGGGCCTGCAGCAGCTATACCGCTGGCGATAGATGCACGACTTCGTGGCACAATGACGGCACGGTCCAGAGTTGTGAAGGGGGGGGGGGGGGGACAGGCAGCCTCACTTACAGTCCAGCCAATATATCTCAGGGTGCTTTTGCAGGGCCAGTTGGATGATTTCACGGCACACAGTCCCACGGCCCAGTCACAAGGCGGGCCCAGCAGGAGTGTGGACCATGAGAGGTAGAGGTAGAGGTGAGGTAGATAGTGTTGTGAGGGGTGTTGGGGGGATCTCTAAGCACCCCTGATGGCCACCACAGCCTAACGTTGACCAGGATGATTTCTGATGGGCAGGCTAGTGGACAAAGCACTAGCTTGGTAGGTCTGTCACATTGGCTGGCTTGACCATACCCCCTACTTGCCTTCAGTGATGCTGTGCTGGATCCTGTACTTGCAATATGGAACAAATTGTCTTCTTCTCGTGCTGAGTGTAGGTTGCCAGACGCTATTGCCCTGCCCATGAGAACTCAGTCTCTTGTCTAGAAAGCTTGGTAATTCAAGCTGCTTGCACTTCAGGACAGTTGTCGAGAATTTTCCCAATCAGTCCTTTGGACAAAGTCAAAACGCATTGAAATACTTAAATGCCTTATATCTCCTGGCCAGGTATGCACACACCTTGTAATACATGGCCCAGCTAGTTGTTCTACATATTTCTGATTTCCTCAAAAGCCCATTTTTCTGAGGTTGTTAGAGATAGCCAAAATACCTTTCAGCATATTAACAAATCTGGTCTGGACGCTGTTAACTAGACATGAGCTATGGGTCTTCATGCTTTGCACGCCTGGATTTTCCACAGATGTGCAAGCCACTTTAATAGACCGTCCCTTTGATGGCACCTGTTTGTTTTTTGTGGCAAAGTTGATTCTGCCCTGGAGAGGTTCAAGGCCAGCAGATCTACTGCTAGGCCCTTAGGTCTACAGCAGTAGCCTCAAAGGGATTATAAGCAGTTTGGCGACTTTTGAGGCTTCCAGAAGGGCTTCAAATGTCATCAGCATCCGTTCACTCTATCTCAGCAGCTACAAGCCCAAAATCCCATCATCAGACAATGTAATGCAGAGGGGTGGTCTCATCGAACCTGGAGTAAAGCCCAAAGCTGCCTGCACACTACCAGGAGCCTATGGTAGGCCCATTGCCCTCCTTTCTAAGGGGCTTGAAGGCAATCATTTTGCATCAGCAGATCCTACAGATAGTGGAAAGGGGGTATGTCCTACCCTTCCTACAGGCCCTTTCCTCAACCTTTTTGTCATGTGAAGATTAGATATCCATCTTGGATTAGGAGGCAGTGGAGCTGCTTCTGAGCAGAGCAGTGGAATTGATGCCACATCAAGAAGCTGGTCAAGGGTCATACCACAGGGTCCTGAACTTTTTCCTCAGGAATGAAAGGTTCAAGATGGTGTCTGTAGCTCAGGTCCCATCGGTGTTGGAAGCGGGAGACTTGTTGGTATCAATCGATTTGCAGGGTGTGTTCTTCCATCCTTTTGATTCTGTGGTCACATTGGAAGTACCTGCATTTTGTATTGGGCACCATCCATGAGAAATTTGAGGTACTTCCATTGAGCTTGATGTCAGCACCTCTGGTCTTCACCAAGGTGATGGCAGTGCTTGCAGCACAACTCAGAGTGGGGATCCCGGTTTCCTGTACCTGGACGACTGGCTGATGAAAGCCAACTCGCCAGAGGTAGTGACGTGCCATGTGCAGACGACAGAAGTGTTACTGTTCAATCTTGGCTTTTTGATCAACCGGTCCGGATCTCACCTAGAGCCTTTTCAGCTTCTCCTTTCCATATGGGCAGTTCTGGAGGCTTCCCTGATCTATGCCTTTCCTCCTCTTCCAAGGCATCCAAGTAATGTTTTTTTCATTCCCAAAAAGTGTATGAATACCATTCCTGATGTTTTGCATCTGCTAGGTCTTGCTGACTTTCTGTATTTTCCTGGTCTTGCAGGCATCTGTGAGGGCTCTGCGGTAATGCCTCCGCAGGCAGTGGTTACAGGATTTGAGGGTAGGGGTGATAGCTGTCAGATATCATTGTGCGCTCTTAGTGTGCTGTGGTGGAAGTGGCCTGGTGGGAGAACGAAGAGAACCTTCTCAAAGGAATGTATTTTTTTCACCCCGTCAACCCTGGCATGGCCATGAAAGTGATGGGTGCCTCCACTTTTGGGTCGGGAGCCCGTCTATAGACCAGTGGCCTCGGGCCTCCAGAAGAGCAGGTGCTACATATCAACCTTGTAGAGTTGCTGGCAATTCTGCTGGTGCTGAAGGCCTTCCCCCTTTCCATTCACAGTCCGTCCAGCTCTCAACAGACTATACGCCTGGAATGTGGTACATGAACAAGTAAGGGGGAGAAAGGCCTCAATTCCTGTGAGGAGGGGTTGAGTCTGTGGTCCTAGACACAATCTCAAGGAATCTGTTTAACAGCCAATTGCTTGGCTGTGGCTGTGAATGTCAGGGACAGCACCCCGAGCAGGCTTTATCTTGGCGATCCACAGTGTCATCGTCTACCAGGGATAGTCATGAACATCTTTGCCCTTTGGGACACTCCTTAGGTGAGCTTGTGTACCTGAGTAAATGCTTAGTGCCAGCAGTTCTCCATCAGCCAGTATCTGTTAAGAGGGTTTTGGTTAAGCTGGAACTTTCCGCTTAACTATGCACTTCCCCCATACCCTTCATTCCAGAGGAAGGTGCACATGGACCAGGCCCAAATCATTCTTTTCGCCCTTGATTGACCAAGAAGGATGTGGTACACAAACCGTCGGCACCACTCCGTCGATCTCCTGCTTCAGCTACCTCTCGGGGCGAATCTCCTCTCGGTCAGAGGTGCTGGTCCTGCATCACAGTCTTCAGAGCCTCAACCTTCATGTCTGGGGATTGAGTGGGGACTACAAGCTTCTTTCAACTACCACCAAAGACTGTTGACATTATCTTGTCCGCTTGCTACTGTTCCACGTAATTTGTATATCCTTAGAGATAGAAAAATGTTGTCTTGACGACCAATTGTCAGAAGTCATCCAGTTCACACACACACTCTGGCTCAGAACTGTCTGCGGTGGCTGCAGGGGTTTGTTTGGTGGCATTGTCAGTGTTGTTCTTTCTCCCAGACCAATCTTCCATGTTCAGGTTCTCTCTTATGATGGTGGTGACTAATTTGTACCCCCCTCCTCCCCCAACTCTTTTTGTTATGCCCCAGCAGGACCTAAATCTTGTTCTCACGTTTTTGATGGAGATACCATTTGAGTCCTTAGTTTCCAGGTACGGGTGCTTACTTTAACAGTCTTTTTGGATGCTGTCACCTCAACGAAGCAGGACTGTGAGCCTCAAGTACTGAGTGCCTGTTCGCCATACACAGTCTTATTCCATGACAAGCTGGTGTTGCAAAGCAGAACTGAATGAATACATGTTTATTGCGTGATTAATTAAAATCGTTGCAATTCCTCATATAAATAAATGTAATAGTAATGATAATGTGTTAAGAAAAAGAAAAATTATTCGGCAAGCATACTGCAATACTTCCATACAATTTCTGCGTTCCGAAGATACGAATATAAAATCATACATGTGCATTAAAATTAAAAATTAAAACTGTATGATATATCATTAAAAGCTTTCATGTTATTACAAATACATCAGAGACAACAGTTGTGAGGTTATGCATCGAGTGACTTAAAATAAGCATGCAGGAAGAACAAAGTGCAAGGACTGCGTGAAATTTCATTAAAAACATTCGTCATTATAAATACATCAGATACAACACTTCTAAGGTACTGCAACGAGTGACTTAAAATGTACATGTGAGCAGAATAAAGTGCAATTTCTGCATGCTTTAAAGAAAGACGGGAGACACTATCTTCCAAGTCAATTGAATTTTTTGTAAGTGACTGGTCATCCGCCAGGGGCTTGGCAGAGTGCAGTTAGTGCGATAAAAAATGCAGGGTTTCCCTTATGTGACTTAGTGAGATATCACATCGTTCCTGCGGATTAGTGACAAAAAACGAATGCAAAAGACATTGTAATTATACATTGTAAAAGGCACCATAGTCAGCAATTTTTTTTAGCAGGATGAAAGAACGATCCCGCCCATATAAAGCCTGTGCAAATGAGTGGATTAAAATGCTGTCTGCACAGGCCATCACAAATTGGGCAGTGGAGTTTTTCAAGTTAGTTTTTAATCTTCGTTAGCACTGTCACCTTGCTTCTTACAGGGCGGTTCATGCAGCACTGCATGAATTGGCCAGACTTCGACAGATCGGAGAGGACCGTGCTGAAGAGGAGCTGCTATTGCTTTTACACTTCTCTGTGCCCCCGTTGACAGGACAATTGGTTTTAGTAGTTTGTAGTTCATGTAACAGGGCTGGACAAATGCATCTCAGATGCAACAGAGACTCCTTTCTGTAGTTGCATAGTCTGTATCCTGTAATAGGAGATAGCAATTTCCAGTTAAGATTTAATTCTTTTATCTGCAAAGGCACCAGCCTGGCCCATAGGATCTCTTTTAGGCACTTCTTTCCCAGTGCTTGCTCAAGTATGGCTGTATTTTGTGAGCCTCATAGGATACAGTAAAAGCTGATTAGTATTGTTTTTCATTATGTCTGGCAATGTCTGCTTCCCACAATAACTCATACTTCTTTATTTATGGCACACTATATAGCCTTAAAACTTATGCCTTCTGTTATCCAATTCTCAATCGCCAAGTTTTAAGGTCTCTACTGCTCTGTTTAAATAGTTGCTCCATGGCGTATTCTGTACCACACATATTGAGTTTAGCACCATGCATGCTCAGGCATTCATATATTTGCTGCGTGAGTCCAAACTCCAGGTGTATCGGGCTGTTGCATGTACATCTCAGTAGCCAAAAAATGTGCTTGGAAGCCTGGCACCTGGGTTTCTCCAACAGAGTCTCACATAGCCCTGGAAATACTTGATGCGTGTATCCTACTGTAGACAGCAGCTTTGTGGGTTATCAAACCCTGATTGCTACGGTCGTTGAGCGGTATAATTTTCCATACAATTTACAAAGGGCATACATGGCTGCTTGTGCTTTTGTCTTCATCCTGTGCTGATAAACGGTTACTTTCCCCGTATCACTAAACCATGCTCCAAGATAGTTGTAACTTCTTGTAGATGATAAATAGTGGATTCATCTCCTCCCCTCCGCTGGTGGTGTTCAGATCGATAATAGGGCATCTTCTTCCACCCAGAAACAGTAGTTCTCCCTCACCAGAGTCGGCTAATTCGCACTGTGCTAAAGGCGCTTCTAGTGCAGCCACCTCTTTTTGTTTCTCTCTCTTTTCCCTGTTTTGTGTGCGAGCATGTCACCCCTTAAAACAGATTTGTAGGCCTCCCATACTATGACATCCGACGGGCCGTGCTGGTGTTCTCTGGAGGCGGGCTGGTGCTTTCTCATGTCCCAGTTTCTCAACTTCCAGGGGTCTAGCCTCCAAGTCTCACAGCCACCGTGAGTCCATCTCCCCAATCGTGTGTGGTTCTCAAGTTGTTCATATGTCCCTGAGCAGAAATGCAGTAATATAGTATTGTTTATGCTGGGTACGGGGGGGACCAGGGAGAGTCCAATCGGGACATGTAGTCTGCTTATTTGGCTACATATGAGCAGCAACGGTCCATAGGCTGCACCTCCCACCATAGATCTGTCAGCCCCATTGCAGATTAAGTATCAGTTGTGTATTTTTGCCTGACGGTCTCTGTCCTATGAGATCGTATCTGTTTCAGTGTCTAGTACCAAGTTCAGGCCAATTCCCCGACCCCCCCCTGCCAGTATCATGATTGTGAGTGGCATCTGAGCCAGCCAGTCCCCTGCCCTACACCGCATGTCTGTTTGTAACCCAAGTGGAAAGTACCATGAGGCAATGATAATCCTTTCCTCATTCCAGGATTTCAGCGTGACAGACATTTTGGTCAGTCCAGGTCTTCAGGACTTCCAGGAGGAGAGATCTCCTCACCAGTATGCTGACTCCCTTGGATCCCATGGCAAATCCCAAGTGTAGTAGCGACCATTGGCCGTTTTTCCAAGATGGTATTACTGTTAGCCTCCAAATGAGTTTCCTGCAGAGGGATTATGCCACAGTTCTGTCTATTCAAGTATCTGGAATCCACCCCTCTTTTCAGTTTACTCCCTAGACAATTCATGTTCCAAGATAGCAGGGAGAACCCCAATTATCCTCCCAGGTATCTGACGCCATGTCTGACATTCTCATTCATGTCATCAGGACCCTTAGCCCCTTCTGTAGTGTCAACCCTGTGTTGGTAGTGTCATTGTCAATCCCCCTTAGCACAACACCTCTACTCTACATCCTCAGGCTGTGATTGTAGAACTACCCACTCCCCCAATGCCTGTGGTGTCTGTCTGCATCCCCTCCCAAACTTTAAACCTTATAGAAACTGAACAATGCTCATGATCAGAGTTTGCCTTCTGAAGTAGGAGATGGTCTTGGCTTGTCCCTGTGGGTTGTGGTTGGCTGTCGCATCTGCTCCTTGCCCTCCACAGCGTATGTCTCTGCTCAGAGCTGCGTTCATCCCCAATCCATGAGGGGAGCCCGGACCATGCTGCACCTCTGTTTGGGGACTTCTCCTTCTTTGCGGGCTGCAAAGGCCCGCCAGCTGCCACCCCCCAGCCAGTTCCCTTTCCTCTTCTGGTGTTGTGCTGAACCAGACCTTGTCTTCATCCATTATGCATAGTTTTGCCAGGAATTATAGGGAGTATTGTAGGTTACGCTTTCTGGGTTCCACCTTAATCTTATCGAAGGATCGTCTCTTGGCCTGTACCTCATGCATGAAGTCAGGGAACATCATGATAGTGTGGTCCCCTTAGAGGAGCAGGCCTGCCGTAGGGCCACTCTCAGCATTGTGTCCCTGCCCTTGAGGTGCAAGAATCTGGTGATTTCACCCGCTTCGCCATGCGGCCCATGTTCGCCCATATCAGTATGATGTCCATCACCCTTTATCTGTTTTCCTCTTGAGGGCCGTCCATGAGGCCTGCATGGCCTGCAGTAGTTTCCCTAATGTCAGGTCAGGAGAGCTTCCCTGGTCTCCTCCTTTCTCCAGCGTTGCCCTATGGTCGCCAGCAGCTCCTCTGTCACAAAGGGTGTATTTTTCAAAATGATGGGATTCAGAGCCCCTCTGCCTCTTATCACATACTATTTTGCTGTTTGCCGGTATTGTGATCTGCAGACTGTCGGGTTTCGTCTGACAAAGTGGCTGTCATCAAAGGCTGGTGAGAACAGAGTCCATAGCCCAGGTCCCTCGAAAATTCCTGGCCGGGGGTGGTGGGTGAAAGAGTCAGACATGGTGCCTTGTGTCATGAGCTCTGCAGGATCGGAATCCCAGGGTGTAACAGCACAAGAATGACCAAGGCCTCCCCCTCCTTTTTGCTCCAGTTTTCAACGGGAGGTTAGTTGAATGCGGAGGCAAAGGAAGCCATCAGCTCTGCACCAACAGCCCCCAACTCCCACGTCCCCCCTCCCCCGCCCATTAGTCCCACCTGCTGGAGCTGGCCACTATCTTGATCTTGCAGCCACAAGTCAGAGCAGTTGTGCGGATCAAGGGTGGCAGAATATCTTCATCCGGGGGATTGTCTTTACCAGATTCCCCCAAGTGCCAGGGTGAATCAGGAGGCCCCAGGGGCAATTATTTTGGCGCAGGCAGTTCAGTGCTTGAGCTCATCCGCTAAGCTACGTCTGATCTCGATGTCCTAGCCATGCCCCCTCGGTGCTCTTTATTGATTATTATTATAAAATATATTTGATGCCACTGGAGACAAGGGAATAGAAGCTCTGGAAAATGACATGGAAGTTTTTATTAAGGGTCTAGGGAAGGATGTTTGTATAATAAGGGTGACTTCAATCTGGCAAAATGTTTGGCGACACTAAAAGAGATATGTGGCCTTCGCGATACACAGGATGAAGATGTTGACCATTTTAAACGCTGCAGATTTCTCAGCCTTAAGCTAAAGTTCAAATACAATATGCACTTTGGGGACTTAAATTATGTAGGCAATATCCCAAAACCGCACACATTTATTGTGAGTAGAGGTCAAAGTATTACATGCCACATCTTAGTCGCATACAGTTTTAGGCAAACACTTCGAGTTATGAGTGGGGAGAAAACTGAGTAAGTGATCAGTCTGCTCATTTTAACCTTCCAATAACAAATACCTTTAACTGAACAGGAGAACAAAGTAATAAATATACAGCCGACAGGAGGAAATACTATTAGATTGAAATTGACAGGAGTTGATCGTGTGGATTATACATCATGGTAATAGAAGAAGATAGGGCCACATATTTACTTATTGAAGGAGCTGATAACGAGTTGATTATTGCCACCCATGTTCAAATTTCCAGATCAATAAGTGAACATTTTGCTAGAGAACTTGAGGGCAAAGAACAGGGACCAAAGAGATGGTTTAACCGTAATTGTGCAATAGCACGAAAAGACTTAATTATACTACTCCATGCACATCCTAGGTATTGTGTTGGAATACCTAGTAGAAGTATTTGTTATAAAGCGTCCCTAAGAGAATGGGAATAACAACTACAAGTGAAAGCATGGACAAACTTACTACAGGCTGCAGAAACAAGGGATAATCTATTATTATGGAAAACTGTAAATGCTTTCCCCTTTTAAGGATAGCGCCGCACCTAAATTAGGCAGCTCAATAAGGGAAGAGTCTTGGGTGGATCATTTCCTTTCAATTTTGTGTGTCTCTTTAAACACATACAAAGCAGAGATGATGTTTATAGATAATATTTTTTCCCAAATACAGATTTTGTTTTCCATAGAGGAGGTTCATAGAGTCTTGGTGAGAAGCCCATAGGGTAAAGCAGCTGGCCCAGATGGAGTTACAGTTCACCCCTACAAACAACTTCCAGATTTCTGGGCACCAATGATGCAGATTTCTGTCTGCAATGCAGCTGGCTCAGGCCCTATTCTACCCTCCTGGATGGGATCCTTAATAATCTCAATTTAAAAAAAAAGAAAAAGAAAAAAAGGCTCTAGAGGTGATTCCTCAGCTAGGATATTAGGAAGGATTCTCCTTGAAAATTTAGGGCAGTGAGCAGAGGATAATAATATATTGTTGAGTGTGCTGTTTGGTCTCAGAAGACGATTGGGGACTGAAGAACAATGCCTCAACTTAAATATTTTAATAAGATAGTACACCAATACAATGGCAGGAAATATATATATGTTTCATGGACTTAAGTTGTGCATTAAATATGGTTAATCATAATAAGTTATGGAAATGCATGACAAAGCTGGGGGCCCACAAGGACATAATAGCATTGCTTGCGCACAGGTATAGCAATATATCAGCGAGGGTGCATTATGGACCTCAGGAAGAACTAACCAGATGGTTCAAGACTCAGAGGGGCTCAACAGGGGTGTGTACTAGTTCCATTTCTGTTCTCAATCTATATTAATCAGATGGAGGAGAAATTACAGTTAGTTGATGCTGACCTCCCCCCAAAGCAGGTTCATGATGCATACCGATCCGCTTATACATGGATGATGCAGTCCTTTTGGCCTGAACTCTGATTGATCTGCAAAGTCTCGTTAATGCCTTTGTTAGCATTATGGAAAACATTGATTTAAACATAAAACTATGAAAAACCTTTACCATGTCATGTGAAAGAAAGAAACAAACAGCCCACTCATTCTAAATCAAGAGCTTGAAAATTTCTAGTACCAAGCACTTTTTTTTTTTTTTTTTTTTTTTACATAGGATGCACTTCTCCAAAGATGGAGGATTGAAATTGCATAAGAGATAACTGCTGTTAACATACAGAGGAATAATAAGGGGATTTTTAGATGCACTATTAAACTTGGGAGCCAAACCGATCAAAGAAATGTTAACCATTTATAATGCCAAAACGATTCTAGCAGCAACTTATGGGGCAGAATACTGGGGAGTGGGAGATAATCAAGTTTTACAAAGGCAGGAGAATACATTTCTTAGAAGGCTACTGACAGTCCTCCACTCAACCACTGAAACTATAGTACGTAAGGAGTTTGGTGTAAATCCCATTAAGTATATCATAAAGGCCAAGCCTCTGTTACTTTGGCACTTGTTATGGTTTAAATCCGAGACTCGCTTGACTCAGTTAGTACTCAAAGATTGTCTAACCATGGACCAAGCTAAAAAAATACGTTGGTTATCTTATATCAAGGGATAATTTAAAACCTATGAACAATAGGGAAAGGAGGCCATTTGAAAATCCAGAGAATGTTGTGCGATTCTCACAAATCTCTCTAAAACAATATGCCCTGGACAAAGATGTTTGGGAGAGTGTAGTAGAAATTTGATGCAATGCACAGTGAAGTTAGACATTGGGGACAGCAAAAACGTATCAGCTGGGTCCCAATTGTCCGACACAGATTTCTCTTAACTAGTTTCTCTGTGTTTTTTAAACAATCCTCTAGTTGGTTTCCTTCTTGCATGGGAATACCTGGGTCACTAATGTTGCTAATTGTCTGTGCAAAGAGAAAGCCAAACAGTCTATACAGCATTAACTCTCTTTTGAAGATTTTATGTTGACCTGAAGAAATGTTTTTGAAATCCTTGGGCCATATTTATGACTTGGTTTGCATCGCTCTTTCACAACGCAACGTGGTGTAAGAGGGATGCAAAACTTAACTGTGATTTATGAGGACATGCAAGGCTACCTTGTGTGACTTCATAAATCTCGAGTAATTTAACGCAGCGGAAATCACTGTGTTACATTACTCTGCGCTAGGGAGGTGTTTCCATGGGTGTTAAGTGAATTTTCCCATGCAGCATCCATTGATTTTGACACATTTCCAGACTTAAAAGAACTTGCAAACCTGGGAATGGGCCAAAAAGATACACCTCCCCAAGAGAGGCGTAACAAGGAGAAATATGTTTATCTCTCCTCGTTTTTTCCTCTGTGTGTGATACATTCTGCAGCACACTTAGAGAAAAAAGCCTCTCAGTATTGTTTTTGTGCAGGAAGGTGTCCCTTCCTGCACAAAAACAATCCCGCATGCAAAGCAGCCACCCTTGTACCAAGGTGCAAGGCTGCCTGCGTTGGCACTAGGCTGCCTTTAGGCGCCAGCTCAGGGGAAAGGACAGGAATGTTTGGTGTTCTTTTAAATACTGTGCATTTCTGCCCTTTCCCTGTGACGCAGAGCAGTGCAGTAAGGTGACTTGCTGGGCTGCCCTGTGCCACAAAGCCCATAAATATAGGCATTTGTTCCTAAGAGAGCGTTTATATCATTATCAGGAGGCGTTTCAGTTATTAATGGACTTGGAGAATATTGAGGATTGTTATGCCCTAGCCATTTACTTTGTTAGCGTAACAGCTCTAAGGAAAAGGTTATCTAATCAAGTGGTGGAAAAACTTTAGAGTGGTATTGGATCTGCCCCTCACCTCCTAGTCATGACCTAATTGTGCAAATTTATTTTAAGAACCGAGGAGATTTTAATTAGAATTTTATATGTATTCCTTTTTATAAGAAATTGTTAATTCGAGGGTTGTTATGGTTTTAAGGTCTACTCCCACAAGTTAATTTTAAGATGAAATTTGGTTCTAAAGTTTGTAAAAGTAAATATGTGAATGTAATATGATTGTGGGCTTTTATTAATATATGAACCGAATAAAGAATGTTGACTTCCCTTGATTATTCTGCCTTGTCTTATGAAGTGCGTAGATTCATGCTTGTCCATTACTGATCTCTGATTTTGATTATGGCTAATTTCCTTATGTTATGAACTCCCATAATTAGCTTTATTTTTATGCATTACTGACACTGATTTGAGTTAAGACCAATGAACTACTTTTCCCTCCTGTTGTAATGATTTTTAATTTTGAATAAAGCTTTATGGTTTTGACTTTGACTATTGTCTTGCCCCATCCTTTGAGACAAACATGGCCACAATCATGCATACTGGCCCTTTGAATTTTAGTGCAAAGAATTGACACATGAATTGGTGAGTATTCATGGAAGGATACTGAGTGAGTACATGGATGGTGCATTGAAATAGCAGGAACTATCAACCAATGGCTGAAGAATGTGGGCTGATCAATATGCCATTCACACAAGATCTGCTACTCTTCTCACTGGAAGCACCTACATAGTTCATTTCAGCAATGATCCATACCCCTTGTAGTGGCTGAATGCAGGATATGTTGCAGTAAGGACACCATCATCATTAAAAAGCACAAAAAAATATGAAGATTCTGTTTCTTACCATATTTCTGCTGCCTGAAGTGTCTCTATTCTCCAAGTGGGGGAATCAGGGTACTTCTTGCAGCTAGTCGTTTCCCTCCTGTGGCAAGAGAATAAGCTGTCTGAAATTCCACGCAATTCCCTAAATTCCTTTTTCTCCTTCTATGCAACTCCATTTATTTTTGTCAGTGTGGAGAGCTGTACTCATTGCCGCTCCACGCGCGGATAGCGAGTTTGTAGGAGGTTGGCCTGGTTTGTAGTGGGTACCTAAGGTACTTACCCCTTATACCAGGTCCAGTCATCCCTTATTAGTGAAATGTAAGCAGTATTCTAGCAGCTTAGGCTCTTTAGGGGTAGCTGTAGCAGAGCAGCAAAGGCTGAACTAGGAGACATGCAAAGCTCCTGCAATACCACTATAGTTACACAGTACTTATACACAATAAAAGACAATACTCAGTGTTACCAAAAATAAAGGTACTTTGTTTTAGTGACATAAGGCCAAAAATATCTTCGAGGCAACACTCTTTCTGGAGGTAAGTGTTATACACAATACATACATTAGTAATCAAAATCAGGTAAGTAAACAGTCACAGAATAGTGCAAACAGTAGAAAATACAATAGATTGCAATAGGCCTAGGGGCAACACAAACCATATACTAAAATAGTGGAATGCAAATGTCGAATTGCCCCCTAGGCAAGTGTAGTGTGTAGAGGGGCACTTGGAGTGTGGCAAAACACCAAAGGTAAGTAAAGTGCCCCACCCAAGAGCCCAGGAAAGCAGGAGTAAAGTACACCAAGTTTCCTCAGAACACACTACAAGTCATGATGTAGAATTATGCAAGACTGGAAGCCCAAGGCAAGCGCTTACCTCCGCCAAATTTGGACAGCTGGACCTTTGGACTGTCAGGGTCACTTCGGTCCACCACCTGTGTTCCAAGGATCATGCTTGTCGACAGGAGAGGAGTCACAGAGTACCTGTTGTCATCACAGAGAGGTGCCTGATGAAGCAGGGAAGGGACTCTGTCACTCCATGGGAGATTCCTTTGGTTCTGGTGCAGGGTGAAGACAGGCTGCCCTCAGAGCGTGCACACCTTAAAAACTGTTGCAATTGCTGTCTGGAGCTGAAGTTGCAAGTCACAGGAGTCTTCTTGGATACTCTGTTGCAGTTACAGCGGTTCCTGGAGCAATCTGCGGTTGATCCGACAGTCAGAGGCTGAAGCAGAGGATGCAGAGGAGTCCTGGTGGAGTCTTGCAAACCAAATCTGAGGAAACACCCAGAGGAGAGATCTTAAATAGCCCTGAGAGGGGGATTGGCTACCTATCCAGGTATACACCTATCAGGACGGGTCTCTGATGTCACCTGCTGGCACTGGCCACTCAGAGGTCTCCAGAGGGTCGCCACACCTTGGAAATCAAGATGGCTAACGCCAGGGACACGCTGGAAGAGCTCTGGACACCACCCTTGGGGTGGTGATGGACAGGGGAGTGGTCACTCCCCTTTCCTTTGCCCAGTTTCGTGCCAGAGCAAGGACTGGGGGGTCCCTGAACCGGTGTAGACTGGATTATGCAAGAAGGGCACTGTTTGTGCTCTTCAAAGCATTTCCAGGGCCTCTGGGAGGATACCCCTCCCATGCCTGTAATAACTATTTGCAATGGGAGAGGGTGTAACATCCCTCTCCTAAAGGAATTGCATTGTTCTGCCTTCCTGGGATTAAGCTGCTCAATCTCCAGGAGGGCAGAAACATGTCTGTGAAGTGGAAGCTGCTGGGGCTGCAGTGGAAACCTCAGAGAGCTGGTTTGGCAGTACTGGGGGCCCATGGTGGAGCCCCCAGGGTGCATGGAATAGGCCCACAATAACAGATTTGGATTGGGGATTCAGTTTCACAATCTTAAACACCTCACATGGCCATATTTGGAGTTACTATTGTGAAGCTACATATATGTATTGACATATATGTAGTGCATGCTAATAATGGTATCCCCGCACTCAAGAAGTCCGGGTGATTGCCCTTGACAACGTGGGGGCACCTTTGCTAGTGCAAGGGTGCCCTCAACACAGTACTTTTGCACCTAGCCTTCGGTAAATGAAGGTTAGACATATAGGTGACTTATAATTTACCTGGTGCAGTCAAAAACAGTTGTGAAATATTGTGTGCACTATTTCACTCAGGCTGGAGTGGCAATCCTGAAGGAGTGTTTGTATGAGCTCCTTATGGGTGGCAAAAGAAATGCTGCTGCCTGTAAGGATCTCATAGAACCCCAATGCCCTGGGTACCATATACTAGGGACATATAAGGGGGGGGTGGGGGGGGCGCGCACAGTGTGCCACTTAGAATTGGTATTTTGAGTTACTAAACTATAGTGAGAACTTTGGTACACAGAGAGAGCATAAGCACTGGAGTTCTGGTTAGCACAACTCCAGTGACACAGTCAAGCATACTGACAACCCACCTAGGCCACAAACTATGAGCACTGGGGTCCTGGCTAGCAAGATCCTAGTGAGAAGGTAAAAACACACTGACAAACGCTGAAAAACAGGCCAAAAATGGGGGTAACCATGCTAGAAAGAGCCTACTTTCTCACAGAGTTCCCCATTGTAGCTCTTTCAGACAGTGTAAGGAAATGCCTCCTTGGCATGGTTGCCCCCTGACTTTTTGCCTTTGCTGATGCTATGTTTACAATTGAAAGTGTGCTGAGGCCTGCTAACCAGGCCCCAGCACCAGTGTTCTTTCCCTAACCTGTACTTTTGTATCCACAATTGGCAGACCCTGGCATCCAGATAAGTCCCTTGTAACTGGTACTTCTAGTACCAAGGGCCCTGATGCCAAGGAAGGTCTCTAAGGGCTGCAGCATGTCTTATGCCACCCTGGAGACCTCTCACTCTGCACAGACACACTGCTTGCCAGCTTGTGTGTGCTAGTGAGGACAAAACGAGTAAGTCGACATGGCACTCCCCTCAGGGTGCCATGCCAGCCTCTCACTGCCTATGCAGTATAGGTAAGACACCCCCCTAGCAGGCCTTACAGCCCTAAGGCAGGGTGCACTATACCATAGGTGAGGGTACCAGTGCATGAGCATGGTACCCCTACAGTGTCTAAATAAAACCTTAGACATTGTAAGTGCAGGGTAGCCATAAGAGTATATGGTCTGGGAGTATGTCAAACACGAACTCCACAGCACCATAATGGCTACACTGAAAACTGGGAAGTTTGGTATCAAACTTCTCAGCACAATAAATGCACACTGATGCCAGTGTACATTTTATTGTAAAATACACCACAGAGGGCACCTTAGAGGTGCCCCCTGAAACTTAACCGACTATCTGTGTAGGCTGACTAGTTTTAGCAGCCTGCCACAAACCGAGACATGTTGCTGGCCCCATGGGGAGAGTGCCTTTGTCACTCTGAGGCCAGTAACAAAGCCTGCACTGGGTGGAGATGCTAACACCTCTCCCAGGCAGGAATTGTCACACCTGGCGGTGAGCCTCAAAGGCTCACCTCCTTTGTGCCAACCCAGCAGGACACTCCAGCTAGTGGAGTTGCCCGCCCCCTCCGGCCAGGCCCCACTTTTGGCGGCAAGGCCGGAGAAAATAATGAGAATAACAAGGAGGAGTCACTGGCCAGTCAGGACAGCCCCTAAGGTGTCCTGAGCTGAGGTGACTCTAACTTTTAGAAATCCTCCATCTTGCAGATGGAGGATTCCCCCAATAGGGTTAGGATTGTGACCCCCTCCCCTTGGGAGGAGGCACAAAGAGGGTGTACCCACCCTCAGGGCTAGTAGCCATTGGCTACTAACCCCCCAGACCTAAACACGCCCTTGAATTTAGTATTTAAGGGCTACCCTGAACCCTAGAAAATTAGATTCCTGCAACTACAAGAAGAAGGACTGCCTAGCTGAAAACCCCTGCAGCGGAAGACCAGAAGACGACAACTGCCTTGGCTCCAGAAACTCACCGGCCTGTCTCCTGCCTTCCAAAGATCCTGCTCCAGCGACGCCTTCCAAAGGGACCAGCGACCTCGACATCCTCTGAGGACTGCCCCTGCTTCGAAAAGACAAGAAACTCCCGAGGACAGCGGACCTGCTCCAAAGAAAAGCTGCAACTTTGTTTCCAGCAGCTTTAAAGAACCCTGCAAGCTCCCCGCAAGAAGCGTGAGACTTGCCACACTGCACCCGGCGACCCCGACTCGGCTGGTGGCGATCCAACACCTCAGGAGGGACCCCAGGACTACTCTGATACTGTGAGTACCAAAACCTGTCCCCCACAGCGCCGCCTGCAGAGGGAATCCCGAGGCTTCCCCTGACCGCGACTCTTTGAACCTAAAGTCCCGACGCCTGGGAGAGACCCTGCACCCGCAGCCCCCAGGACCTGAAGGACCGGACTTTCACTGGAGGAGTGACCCCCAGGAGTCCCTCTCCCTCGCCCAAGTGGAGGTTTCCCCGAGGAATCCCCCCCTTGCCTGCCTGCAGCGCTGAAGAGATCCCTAGATCTCCCATTGACTTCCATTACAAACCCGACGCTTGTTTCTACACTGCACCCGGCCGCCCCCGCGCTGCTGAGGGTGAAATTTCTGTGTGGACTTGTGTCCCCCCCGGTGCCCTACAAAACCCCCCTGGTCTGCCCTCCGAAGACGCGGGTACTTACCTGCAAGCAGACCGGAACCGGGGCACCCCCTTCTCTCCATTCTAGCCTATGTGTTTTGGGCACCACTTTGAACTCTGCACCTGACCGGCCCTGAGCTGCTGGTGTGGTGACTTTGGGGTTGCTCTGAACCCCCAACGGTGGGCTACCTTGGACCAAGAACTGAACCCTGTAAGTGTCCTACTTACCTGGTAAAACTAACAAAAACTTACCTCCCCCAGGAACTGTGAAAATTGCACTAAGTGTCCACTTTTGAAACAGCTATTTGACAATAACTTGAAAAGTATACATGCAATTTTGATGATTTGAAGTTCCTAAAGTACTTACCTGCAATACCTTTCGAACAAGATATTACATGTTAAATTTGAACCTGTGGTTCTTAAAATAAACTAAGAAAAGATATTTTTCTATATAAAAACCTATTGGCTGGATTTGTCTCTGAGTGTGTGTACCTCATTTATTGTCTATGTGTATGTACAACAAATGCTTAACACTACTCCTTGGATAAGCCTACTGCTCGACCACACTACCACAAAATAGAGCATTAGTATTATCTATTTTTACCACTATTTTACCTCTAAGGGGAACCCTTGGACTCTGTGCATGCTATTCCTTACTTTGAAATAGCACATACAGAGCCAACTTCCTACATTGGTGGATCAGCGGTGGGGTACAAGACTTTGCATTTGCTGGACTACTCAGCCAATACCTGATCACACGACAAATTCCAAAATTGTCATTAGAAATTGATTTTTGCAATTTGAAAAGTTTTCTAAATTCTTAAAAGACCTGCTAGGGCCTTGTGTTAGATCCTGTTTAGCATTTCTTTTAGAGTTTAAAAGTTTGTAAAAGTTTGAATTAGAACCTAGAACTAGTTGTAGATTCTTAAAAAGTATCCCAACTTTTAGAAGCAAAATGTCTAGCACAGATGTGAATGTGGTGGAACTCGACACCACACCTTACCTCCATCTACAGATGAGAGAGCTAAGGTCACTCTGTAAACTAAAGAAAATAACAATGGGCCCCAAACCTACCAAAATACAGCTCCAGGAGCTTTTGGCAGAGTTTGAAAAGGCCAACCCCTCTGAGGGTGGCAACTCAGAGGAAGAGGATAGTGACTTGGAGGACAATTCCCCCCTACCAGTCCTATCTAGGGAGAACAGGGTCCCTCAAACCCTGACTCCTAAAATAATAGTCAGAGATGCTGGTTCCCTCACAGGAGAGACCAACACCTCTGAAATCACTGAGGATAGCCCCAGTGAAGAGGACATCCAGTTAGCCAGGATGGCCAAAAGATTGGCTTTGGAAAGACAGATCCTAGCCATAGAGAGGGAAAGACAAGAGATGGGCCTAGGACCCATCAATGGTGGCAGCAACATAAATAGGGTCAGAGATTCTCCTGACATGTTGAAAATCCCCAAAGGGATTGTAACTAAATATGAAGATGGTGATGACATCACCAAATGGTTCACAGCTTTTGAGAGGGCTTGTGTAACCAGAAAAGTGAACAGATCTCACTGGGGTGCTCTCCTTTGGGAAATGTTCACAGGAAAGTGTAGGGATAGACTCCTCACACTCTCTGGACAAGATGCAGAATCTTATGACCTCATGAAGGGTACCCTGATTGAGGGCTTTGGATTCTCCACTGAGGAGTACAGGATTAGGTTCAGGGGGGCTCAAAAATCCTCGAGCCAGACCTGGGTTGACTTTGTTGACTACTCAGTGAAAACACTAGATGGTTGGATTCAAGGCAGTGGTGTAAGTAATTATGATGGGCTGTACAATTTATTTGTGAAAGAACACCTGTTAAGTAATTGTTTCAATGATAAACTGCATCAGCATCTGGTAGACCTAGGACCAATTTCTCCCCAAGAATTGGGAAAGAAGGCGGACCATTGGGTCAAGACAAGGGTGTCCAAGACTTCAACAGGGGGTGACCAAAAGAAAGGGGTCACAAAGACTCCCCAGCAGAAGGGTGATGAGACAACCAAAACTAAAAATAGTAAAGAGTCTTCTACAGGCCCCCAAAAACCTGCACAGGAGGGTGGGCCCAGAGCCTCTTCACAAAACAATGGGTACAAGGGTAAAAACTTTGATCCCAAAAAGGCCTGGTGTCATAGCTGTAAACAGCATGGACACCAAACTGGAGACAAGGCCTGTCCCAAGAAAGGTTCCACTCCAAACTCCCATCCAGGTAACACTGGTATGGCTAGTCTCCAAGTGGGATCAACAGTGTGCCCAGAGCAAATCAGGGTCCACACTGAAGCTACTCTAGTTTCTGAGGGTGGGGTGGATTTAGCCACACTAGCTGTCTGGCCGCCTAACATGCAAAAATACAGACAGCAACTCTTAATTAATGGGACTAGAATAGAGGGCCTGAGGGATACAGGTGCCAGTGTCACCATGGTGACAGAGAAACTGGTTTCCCCTGGCCAATACCTGACTGGAAAAACTTACACAGTCACCAACGCTGACAATCAGAGAAAAGTACATCCCATGGCAATGGTTACTTTAGAATGGGGAGGGGTCAATGGCCTGAAACAGGTGGTGGTCTCCTCAAATATCCCAGTGGACTGTCTGCTTGGAAATGACCTGGAGTCCTCAGCATGGGCTGAGGTAGAACTAAAAACCCATGCAGCAATGCTGGGTATCCCTGAACTGGTGTGTGTGAAAACAAGAGCACCATGCAAGGCACAGGGTGAACAAGTAGAGCTGGAGTCTGGAAGAATGGCCCAGCCTACCAAGAGGAAAGGAAAGTCAGTTGGGAAACCAACTGCAACACAGCAAAAGAAAGGGAACCTCTCTTCTCAGGAAGATGTTCTGCCCTCTGAGGGAACTGAGCCTTTGGAGCTTGAACCTTACCAGGTTGAGCTCTTAGGCCCAGGGGGACCCTCAAGGGAAGAGCTGTGTAAGGGACAAGAAACCTGTCCCTCTCTTGAAGGCCTTAGGCAGCAAGCTGCTGAAGAGTCCAAAGGCAAGAAAAATGGAACACATAGGGTCTATTGGGAAGATGGGCTCCTGTACACTGAGGCCAGAGACCCCAAACCTGGTGCCACTAGGAGAGTGGTAGTGCCTCAGCTGTTCAGAGAGTTCATCCTAACATTGGCCCATGACATTCCCCTTGCTGGACATTTGGGACAAACCAAGACGTGGGAGAGGTTAGTCAACCACTTCTACTGGCCCAATATGTCCAACATGGTTAAGGAGTTTTGCCTCTCCTGCCCCACCTGTCAAGCCAGTGGTAAGACAGGTGGGCATCCAAAGGCCCCCCTCATTCCACTTCCAGTGGTGGGGGTGCCCTTTGAAAGAGTGGGTGTGGACATAGTTGGTCCACTGGAACCTCCCACAGCCTCAGGAAATATGTATATCCTGGTAGTAGTGGATCATGCTACCAGGTATCCTGAAGCTATTCCCCTTAGGTCGACTACTGCCCCTGCAGTAGCCAAGGCCCTCATTGGTATCTTTACCAGAGTGGGTTTCCCTAAGGAGGTGGTGTCTGACAGAGGTACCAACTTCATGTCAGCATACCTAAAGCACATGTGGAATGAGTGTGGAGTGACTTATAAATTCACTACACCATACCATCCACAAACTAATGGCTTGGTTGAGAGATTCAACAAGACATTAAAAGGCATGATCATGGGGCTCCCAGAAAAACTCAAAAGGAGATGGGATGTCCTCCTGCCATGTCTGCTTTTCGCTTACAGGGAGGTACCACAGAAGGGAGTAGGGTTCTCACCCTTTGAACTTCTGTTTGGTCATCCTGTAAGGGGACCACTTGCCCTTGTTAAAGAAGGCTGGGAGAGACCTCTCCATGAGCCTAAACAGGACATAGTGGACTATGTACTTGGCCTTCGCTCTAGAATGGCAGAGTACATGGAAAAGGCAACCAAAAACCTTGAGGCCAGCCAACAGCTCCAGAAGTTTTGGTATGACCAAAAGGCTGCACTGGTTGAGTTCCAACCAGGGCAGAAAGTCTGGGTTCTGGAGCCTGTGGCTCCCAGGGCACTCCAGGACAAATGGAGTGGCCCTTACCCAGTACTAGAGAGGAAGAGTCAGGTCACCTACTTGGTGGACCTGGGCACAAGCAGGAGCCCCAAGAGGGTGATCCATGTAAACCGCCTTAAGCTCTTCCACGACAGGGCTGATGTCAATCTGTTGATGGTAACAGATGAGGATCAGGAGGCAGAGAGTGAACCTCTCCCTGATCTTCTGTCATCAGACCCAAAAGATGGCACAGTAGATGGAGTGATCTACTCAGACACCCTCTCTGGCCAACAGCAAGCTGATTGTAGGAGAGTCCTACAACAGTTTCCTGAACTCTTCTCCTTAACCCCTGGTCAGACACACCTGTGTACCCATGAGGTGGACACAGGAGACAGCATGCCTGTCAAGAACAAAATCTTTAGACAGTCTGACCATGTTAAGGAAAGCATCAAGGTGGAAGTCCACAAGATGCTGGAATTGGGAGTCATTGAGCGCTCTGACAGCCCCTGGGCTAGCCCAGTGGTCTTAGTCCCCAAACCTCACACCACAGATGGAAAGAAAGAGATGAGGTTTTGTGTGGACTACAGAGGGCTCAATTCTGTCACCAAGACAGATGCTCATCCAATTCCAAGAGCTGATGAGCTCATTGATAAATTAGGTGCTGCCAAATTTCTAAGTACCTTTGACTTGACAGCAGGGTACTGGCAAATAAAAATGGCACCTGGAGCAAAAGAAAAGACAGCATTCTCCACACCTGATGGGCATTATCAGTTTACTGTTATGCCCTTTGGTTTAAAGAATGCCCCTGCCACCTTCCAAAGGTTGGTGAATCAAGTCCTTGCTGGCTTGGAGTCCTTTAGCACAGCTTATCTTGATGATATTGCTGTCTTTAGCTCCACCTGGCAGGATCACCTGGTCCACCTGAGGAAGGTTTTGAAGGCTCTGCAATCTGCAGGCCTCTCTATCAAGGCATCCAAATGCCAGATAGGGCAGGGAACTGTGGTTTACTTGGGACACCTTGTAGGTGGAGGCCAAGTTCAGCCACTCCAACCTAAGATCCAGACTATTCTGGACTGGGTAGCTCCAAAAAACCCAGACTCAAGTCAGGGCATTCCTTGGCTTGACTGGGTATTACAGGAGGTTTGTGAAGGGATATGGATCCATTGTGACAGCCCTCACTGAACTCACCTCCAAGAAAATGCCCAAGAAAGTGAACTGGACTGTGGAATGCCAACAGGCCTTTGACACCCTGAAACAGGCAATGTGCTCAGCACCAGTTCTCAAAGCTCCAGATTATTCTAAGCAGTTCATTGTGCAGACTGATGCCTCTGAACATGGGATAGGGGCAGTTTTGTCCCAAACCAATGATGATGGCCTTGACCAACCTGTTGCTTTCATTAGCAGGAGGTTACTCCCCAGGGAGCAGCGTTGGAGTGCCATTGAGAGGGAGGCCTTTGCTGTGGTTTGGTCCCTGAAGAAGCTGAGACCATACCTCTTTGGGACTCACTTCCTAGTTCAAACTGACCACAGACCTCTCAAATGGCTGATGCAAATGAAAGGTGAAAATCCTAAACTGTTGAGGTGGTCCATCTCCCTACAGGGAATGGACTTTATAGTGGAACACAGACCTGGGACTGCCCATGCCAATGCAGATGGCCTTTCCAGGTTCTTCCACTTAGAAAATGAAGACTCTCTTGGGAAAGGTTAGTCTCATCCTCTTTCGTTTGGGGGGGGGTTGTGTAAGGAAATGCCTCCTTGGCATGGTTGCCCCCTGACTTTTTGCCTTTGCTGATGCTATGTTTACAATTGAAAGTGTGCTGAGGCCTGCTAACCAGGCCCCAGCACCAGTGTTCTTTCCCTAACCTGTACTTTTGTATCCACAATTGGCAGACCCTGGCATCCAGATAAGTCCCTTGTAACTGGTACTTCTAGTACCAAGGGCCCTGATGCCAAGGAAGGTCTCTAAGGGCTGCAGCATGTCTTATGCCACCCTGGAGACCTCTCACTCTGCACAGACACACTGCTTGCCAGCTTGTGTGTGCTAGTGAGGACAAAACGAGTAAGTCGACATGGCACTCCCCTCAGGGTGCCATGCCAGCCTCTCACTGCCTATGCAGTATAGGTAAGACACCCCCCTAGCAGGCCTTACAGCCCTAAGGCAGGGTGCACTATACCATAGGTGAGGGTACCAGTGCATGAGCATGGTACCCCTACAGTGTCTAAATAAAACCTTAGACATTGTAAGTGCAGGGTAGCCATAAGAGTATATGGTCTGGGAGTATGTCAAACACGAACTCCACAGCACCATAATGGCTACACTGAAAACTGGGAAGTTTGGTATCAAACTTCTCAGCACAATAAATGCACACTGATGCCAGTGTACATTTTATTGTAAAATACACCACAGAGGGCACCTTAGAGGTGCCCCCTGAAACTTAACCGACTATCTGTGTAGGCTGACTAGTTTTAGCAGCCTGCCACAAACCGAGACATGTTGCTGGCCCCATGGGGAGAGTGCCTTTGTCACTCTGAGGCCAGTAACAAAGCCTGCACTGGGTGGAGATGCTAACACCTCTCCCAGGCAGGAATTGTCACACCTGGCGGTGAGCCTCAAAGGCTCACCTCCTTTGTGCCAACCCAGCAGGACACTCCAGCTAGTGGAGTTGCCCGCCCCCTCCGGCCAGGCCCCACTTTTGGCGGCAAGGCCGGAGAAAATAATGAGAATAACAAGGAGGAGTCACTGGCCAGTCAGGACAGCCCCTAAGGTGTCCTGAGCTGAGGTGACTCTAACTTTTAGAAATCCTCCATCTTGCAGATGGAGGATTCCCCCAATAGGGTTAGGATTGTGACCCCCTCCCCTTGGGAGGAGGCACAAAGAGGGTGTACCCACCCTCAGGGCTAGTAGCCATTGGCTACTAACCCCCCAGACCTAAACACGCCCTTGAATTTAGTATTTAAGGGCTACCCTGAACCCTAGAAAATTAGATTCCTGCAACTACAAGAAGAAGGACTGCCTAGCTGAAAACCCCTGCAGCGGAAGACCAGAAGACGACAACTGCCTTGGCTCCAGAAACTCACCGGCCTGTCTCCTGCCTTCCAAAGATCCTGCTCCAGCGACGCCTTCCAAAGGGACCAGCGACCTCGACATCCTCTGAGGACTGCCCCTGCTTCGAAAAGACAAGAAACTCCCGAGGACAGCGGACCTGCTCCAAAGAAAAGCTGCAACTTTGTTTCCAGCAGCTTTAAAGAACCCTGCAAGCTCCCCGCAAGAAGCGTGAGACTTGCCACACTGCACCCGGCGACCCCGACTCGGCTGGTGGCGATCCAACACCTCAGGAGGGACCCCAGGACTACTCTGATACTGTGAGTACCAAAACCTGTCCCCCACAGCGCCGCCTGCAGAGGGAATCCCGAGGCTTCCCCTGACCGCGACTCTTTGAACCTAAAGTCCCGACGCCTGGGAGAGACCCTGCACCCGCAGCCCCCAGGACCTGAAGGACCGGACTTTCACTGGAGGAGTGACCCCCAGGAGTCCCTCTCCCTCGCCCAAGTGGAGGTTTCCCCGAGGAATCCCCCCCTTGCCTGCCTGCAGCGCTGAAGAGATCCCTAGATCTCCCATTGACTTCCATTACAAACCCGACGCTTGTTTCTACACTGCACCCGGCCGCCCCCGCGCTGCTGAGGGTGAAATTTCTGTGTGGACTTGTGTCCCCCCCGGTGCCCTACAAAACCCCCCTGGTCTGCCCTCCGAAGACGCGGGTACTTACCTGCAAGCAGACCGGAACCGGGGCACCCCCTTCTCTCCATTCTAGCCTATGTGTTTTGGGCACCACTTTGAACTCTGCACCTGACCGGCCCTGAGCTGCTGGTGTGGTGACTTTGGGGTTGCTCTGAACCCCCAACGGTGGGCTACCTTGGACCAAGAACTGAACCCTGTAAGTGTCCTACTTACCTGGTAAAACTAACAAAAACTTACCTCCCCCAGGAACTGTGAAAATTGCACTAAGTGTCCACTTTTGAAACAGCTATTTGACAATAACTTGAAAAGTATACATGCAATTTTGATGATTTGAAGTTCCTAAAGTACTTACCTGCAATACCTTTCGAACAAGATATTACATGTTAAATTTGAACCTGTGGTTCTTAAAATAAACTAAGAAAAGATATTTTTCTATATAAAAACCTATTGGCTGGATTTGTCTCTGAGTGTGTGTACCTCATTTATTGTCTATGTGTATGTACAACAAATGCTTAACACTACTCCTTGGATAAGCCTACTGCTCGACCACACTACCACAAAATAGAGCATTAGTATTATCTATTTTTACCACTATTTTACCTCTAAGGGGAACCCTTGGACTCTGTGCATGCTATTCCTTACTTTGAAATAGCACATACAGAGCCAACTTCCTACAGACAGTGAGTACGCCCATCTGCTTTCCCATAGCGAGTGCTCCCATCTGTACTGTCTAGAGCCTCCATGTGGCTGCTGGCCATTTCATACTTATTACGTGAATAGCATTTTTTTTTTTTTTTTTTTTTAACTTCTGAAGACCACTCTTGGTGGTTTGTTTTATCTGTCCACTCACTCATCTGGGAGGAACTCTTAAGAAACCAGAAATGTAAACTTTGTTTATCTAAATAATGTTATGAACATTATCATACTTGGGCTAATCAGGGTTTCCCCTAAGGGATTTCAAAACAAAGACAAAGCAGGGCATCATTGACCCATACCCTGTAGCCAGTGTTTAATTTGAGCTGCTGGTTGCTGTTGGGGGGGCGGCGGCACCTGCGCTCATTGTTTCAGATCAGACATTTTCCGAAACCAAGAGGGAAAACACAAAAATTAGAAAGGAGGGGGAAGCGGAAGACTGGCAAACTGTCAGACAGGGAGATAGCAGGAACCTGCAGAGTAAAATAAAGAGGCAGACAGTGCTTGACAATGCATTAACGAAGCCTGAGCTGTTTGTATTCGGCACACGGATGTTTAATAGCACCAGCTGGGCTTCTGAGCTTTGCGCACCAACACTAATTTTACAAATTGAGCACTGCCTGCTGCCCTTGTGAGCGACCTTGATTCCACAGACATATTTTACAGTATTGACGTTACAGAAAAACCGCTTTCAATTTCTTCAGTTTCTTTTTCTCTTCTCCGAACAATTGGTAACGGGCTCTGGGAGCCTGGTTTCGCCTATTGATTAATGATGTCTCCACAGGCTGCTGCCTCAATTTTTACTTATGTTTTTGTGAATTTAAATCACTTTGATGCACAAGAAATATTATTTAAATGCAATTTGTAATTCAGATGCAATATGGACCACTAAGGCATTACCAATTGGGTATTAAAAATTAAACACAACATGTTGGGCAGTCGCAGCCCGTAATGTGCATAAGTAGTGGGGGCAGGTACGCTCTTTTCCACCCATCCACCTTTAAAAGCACACACATACTCACACCCACCCACATGCATTCACTCATAGCCACCCATTCACAAGTGTGCACACATACGCCCACCATTGGCAAGCACATGCACCCATTGTAGGAGGCAGGCCTGTCTTATAGTGGGTACCTTGTGGTACTTACACCTTGTGCCAGGTCCAGTTATCCCTTATTAGTAGATTAGAGGTGTTTCTAGCAGCTTAGGCTGATAGAAGGTAGCTATGGCAAAGCAGCTTATGCTGAACTAAGAGACATGCAAAGCTCCTACTATACCATGTATATCATATAGCACAATATCATAAAACACAATAGTCAGAGTTACTAAAAATAAAGTTACTTTATTTTTATGACAATATGCCAAAAGTATCTCAGAGAGTACCCTCACTTAAAAGGTAAGTAATATACACAAGTTATATGTACACAAACCCAAAACAGGTAAGTAACAGTAAGAAAAGTAGTGCAAACAATGTAGAATCACAATAGGATGCAATAGGTGAACATAGGTCTGGAGCAACACAAACCTTATACTCCAAAAGTGGAATGCGAATCACGAATGGACCCAGACCTATGGGAGCTTGTAGAGGGTCACTGGGACTGTAAGAAAACAGTCAGGGTGTCCAAGATACCCCACCCCAAGGCCCGGAAACGCAGGAGTAAAGTTACCCTACTACCCCAGAAGGACACAATAGTCGTGATAGGGGGATTCTGCAAGAACCACAAGCACCAGCAAAACACTGAAGACGGATTCCTGGACGTGAGGACCTGCAAGGCAAGGGGACCAAGTCCAAGAGTTGTGATAGTGTCCAGGGGGGGCAGGAGCCCAGAAAACCCCGGATGAAGGTGCAAAAGGGCTGCCTCCGGGTGGAAGAAGCCAAAGATTCTGCAACAACGAAAAGGGCTAGGAACTTCTCCTTTGGATGGAAGATGTCCCACAGCGTGCTGGATGTTGCAGAAGTGTTTCCACGCAGAAATACCACAACCAAGCCTTGCTAGCTGCAAGGGTTGCGGTCAAGGTTTTTGGGTGCTGCTGGGGGCCAGGAAGGACCAAGATGTCACCCCTTGGAGGAGGAGACAGAGGGGGCGCTTAGCAACTCAGAGAGCCCCTGCAGAAGCAACTCAGAGGGTTGAGCACTGCAGAACAGAGTGCTGGGGACCCAGGCTCTGCACAAAGGAATCCTTGGAGAAGTGCACAGAAGCCGGAGCAGCTGCAAATCATGCAGTACACAGGTTTGCAGTCTAGCGTGGAGAGGCAAGGACTTACCTCCACCAAACTTGGACTGAAGGCTCACTGGACTGTGGGGGTCACTTGGATCTAGCTTCTGTGTTCCAGGGACCATGCTCATCAGGATGAGAGGGGACCCAGAGGACCGCAGATGCGGTCTTTTGGTGCCTGCGTTAGCAGGGGGAAGATTCTGTCAACCCACAGGAGATTTCTTCTTGGCTTCCAGTGCAGGGTGAAGGCAGACAGCCCTCAGAGCATGCACCACCAGGAAACAGTCGAGAAAGCCGGCAGGATGAGGCGCTACAATGTTGCTGGTAGTCGTCTTGCTACTTTGTTGCGGTTTTTGCAGGTGTCCTGGAGCAGTCAGCGGTCGATCCTTGGTAGAAGTCAAAGAGGGAAGTGCAGAGGAACTCTGATGAGCTCTTGCATTCGGTATCTGAAGAATACTCCAGAGGAGAGACCCTAAATAGCCAGAAAAGGAGGTTTGGCTACCAAGAAAGGAGGTTTGGCTACCAAGAGAGGTAAGAGCCTATCAGAGGGGGTCTCTGACGTCACCTCCTGGCACTGGCCACTCAGAGCAGTCCAGTGTGCCCCCAACACCTCTGAATTCCAAGATGGCAGAGGTCTGGGACACACTGGAGGAGCTCTGGGCACCTCCCATGGGAGGTACTGGTCAGGGGAGTGGTCACTCCCCTTTCCTTTGTCCAGTTTTGTGCCAGAGCAGGGCTGGGGGATCCCTGAACCGGTGTAGACTGGCTTATGCAGAGATGGGCACCATCTGTGCCCATGAAAGCATTTCCAGAGGCTGGGGGGAGGCTACTCCTCCCCAGCCCTTCACACCTATTTCCAAAGGGAGAGGGTGTAACACCCTCTCTCAGAGGAAATCCTTTTTTCTGCCTTCCTGGGCTGGGGCTACACAGACCCCAGGAGGGCAGAATCCTGTCTGAGGGGTTGGCAGCAGCAGCAGCTGCAGTGGAAACCCCAGAAAGGCAGTTTGGCAGTACCCGGGTTCCGTGCTAGAGACCCGGGGGATCATGGAATTGTCCCCCCAGTACCAGAATGGTATTGGGGTGACAATTCCATGGTCTTAGACATATTACATGGCCATGTTCGGAGTTACCATTGTGACGCTATACATAGGTAGTGACCTATGTATAGTGCACACGTGTAATGGTGTCCCCACACTCACAAAGTTCAGGGAATTTGCCCTGAACGATGTGGGGGCACCTTGGCTAGTGCCAGGGTGCCCACACACTATGTAACTTGGCACCTAACCTTCACCAAGTGAGGGTTAGACATATAGGTGACTTATAAGTTACTTATGTGCAGTATAAAATGGCTGTGAAATAACGTGGACGTTATTTCACTCAGGCTGCAGTGGCAGGCCTGTGTAAGAATTGTCCGAGCTCCCTATGGGTGGCAAAAGAAATGCTGCAGCCCATAGGGATTTCCTGGAACCCCAATACCCTGGGTACCTAAGTACCATATACAAGAGAATTATATGGGTGTACCAGTGTGCCAATGAGAATTGGTAAAATTAGTCACTAGCCTGCAGTGACAAATTTAGAAAGCAGAGAGAGCATAAACACTGAGGTTCTGGTTAGCAGAGCCTCAGTGATACAGTTAGGCACCACACAGGGAACACATACAGGGCATACACTATGAGCACTGGGGTCCTGCCTGGCAGGATCCCAGTGACACAAGGGCAAAAAACAAACATACATACAGTGAAAATGGGGGTAATATGCCAGGCAAGATGGTACTTTCCTACACCCATCCACAGCATGCATGCGCTGATGCACATACATACACGAATACAAAATTAACTGAGCACTTACTGGGCTGTGGTGGGTGGAAGAGGTACAAAGACCTTAATGATTTCTGCAGGATTTGTGGATGGAAGGAATGGACAGAAGATCCTGCCACAAATCCTTGACTGAACTTGTCATAGGCTAGCCAATGAAAGGAGGACTTTCTTTAACTCCTCGCAGTGTGAGGTCAGCTAGTCTCACAAACCCCACCCCACTCTGTGACAAGGTGTCATTGATAGTCAGCCCTAGGGGATTCAGGGCTTAAACCTGAAGTGCCCATGTCTGGGTCTACCAGTGACGCTCCTCCTCTTCATGAGGGGGGGACCTCACAGGGCTTTGCCAGGCTGATGAGATCACGCCCTCTGAGCTGTGACAAATTCATCCTGGCAACACTTGGCTCAGACTACAAGATGCCTGTGAATTAACACATACAAAGCACCTTGGCTGCCTGACCCTGATATGGCGAGTGTCTGGCAAGCTAATCTTTGCTCAGACTGACATACATTCCTCATGCTTTGGGAAAGGAAGGGGGTGAAACTCCAGAGCCCTTAATGACTGGCTGCCCCTGGAAACCTAAAGTCCAACTAGCAGTTAATGCAAAACAGCAACAGACAACAAAAGGCAATTGTAATTTCAACTGACCAGGGCTTTGACTAGAAACTTGTCAGTTGGAGCATAATGCCTAAATACACATGATTATATCAATACAAGTCAGTGATGTATCACCACACACAGGGCTCAGAAGTGAGGTTCTGCTTGTATGAAATGTGCAATTGTACAACCTTGAATAACATGGCTTCTGGGCCGACTTGAACTGTGGAAATTAGCAGGCATGTTCAGAACTACTGGAAGCTCCACAGCACTGCAAAATGGCATACATATATATTTATAAAACACTGACACAATCTTGATCATATGTGCAAAACAACAATAATGTAATGCATATGGGTATGATGCAACTAAGATTTTAAGTTTTCACAAAGAAATGTACGTGTCATGCCTTTTCCTAGCAGGCTGTCTAGTATTTTAAAATCATGTAGCAAACGTTAATCCTGTGTGATAGGCACACAGTTGTGATATGTTTTATATTTGGATTTTCTGTGTTAATATAAGGTAGAAGACAGATGTCATGATTTATATTTGCTGGACATTATTTGTAAATGTTTTACCAATTTTAGTTAGTTATTATATATGTATATTTTGATAATGTATTGCAAAGACAAGTATACATGTCATCTTACATCACATGTATTTAAAGGGATCAAAGTGTTAGTTCATTGTATGAAGACAAGTGCATGATATCAATTAATAGCCATTTGGAGAGTATTTGAGAACGATACTGATGCAGGCTTCTTGTATAAGGTCATAAGTAAAATAGTGGGCAATGATCCAGGTTAGGGATCTTAGCCCTTTTGTTAAATAGTGTCATATGTGAGACATTGCATACTGAACAGATAACATTAACAGGTAGGCTTTTCAATAGCATTTGGTTATTCTGCTTAACGTTTCCTGAGTACAGTACATTTAGTGCTGGAAGAGTAGTTGGGACACCAAGATAGAAAATTAGAAGAAAAAAAAACAGAAGGGGTACATGAAAATTGAAAATAGGATAGGAATAAATAAAATAAGAACATAAATAAATTAAACGGCAGTCAAAAAAAGGATAAATACTAACAGGGTGCAACCCAAAAAAATCATCAAAAGGACCAGCACTTGAGAGTGGGTAGAGAAAGCCATCCATTGATCATGGCGAAACTACTATAGTGTTTTACTTCTACAGGTACATTTCCAAGGAGTCCCGTAGTGGTCTATTATTATTTTTATAAAGTTTCAGTTTTTCAGGGAAGCATTGTCGGAATCATGTATGTAGCTCAGCCAAACCCACCAAGTCTGTGTTGAAAATTACTTCACTGGTTTCCAATTACTCAGTATTGTTTTGACACCCAGCAAAATCATCACATATCTTTGACTTTAATCTTTGGTAAATTATTTATAGCATGGATACCCAAGCAAGTTGAGTCTACGTTGAAGTGGATGTGCACATGAAATATTTTCTCCATGAACTCAATATCCTTACCATATTGGTTGGATCAGTTTGATTCCTTTAAAAGTCTGATTAAGGATGGGATTACAAAAGGTTCTGTCATTTGCAAAGTACTTTGAGATGTGGCTACGTTGTTTTTATAGTTGAAACAAGAATTTAAGATTTGAGACCATTGAATGTGTGAGAGACGTGGTTTAAGTAAACGGTGTATATCTTCTTTCTCTTTTTTTCTCTTTAGTGGTATTCGATTTAAAAGGATATGGAGATATGGTTGTATATTTTTTAAGTTAAATGGCCCAGGTCTGAGTGTGTTTATTATCGGTGGGAGGTCTGGCTCATGTGGTTGCCTGTTCTGCGCAAAGTGACTTTTAATCTCAAGACGTTTTAGAAGTAAACATTATTTAGTCCAAATTTAGATTGTGTTTTTGTGAAACTATATGATAAAGTCACCCTAGTATATTGTCTTGCCATCTAGTTTAATTTAAATAGAAGATTTGTTCACCTGAATCTTAAGTTTATTGTAGAGCATAGACCGTGTCATTTTTATGCAGGTCTGTAAAGGGGTACTTGAATTATAGGTTTGGTTGTGATGGATATTAAGGAATTAGGGGCAAGTAAATCATTTTCTATGGGTAACCTGACCACTGAGTTAGCAACTGTGTTCATTAGCAAGATAGTGCTTTGTTAAGTTACATGTGTCTTTTGATTTAAGAAGACGTTTGGAATTTTTATACCTCCCAGATGTTGTTTTTAATGTCAACCTACTCCGAGAGATGTGGAGTTTTTTGCCTTCCACAATAAGATCAACAAGCCTGGGTTTCTGCAGAACTAACTGGAACATCTGACACTGAAAATATATATTAAATGTTTGCCAGTGGAAGTTATCATTTTATTTCTGCCCTTCCAAAATTAAATGTTTCTTGGAGATCAGCCCTTTGAGTTATTTGATGTTGGCTATGATGCCTTTTTCATAATACTTAGCTGATTCCAGTACACCATTATTGAACCAGACCCCTGTATATTTTTGTAGGAGGCTGGACTGGCTTGTAGTGAGTACCAAGGGGTACTTACACCTTGCACCAGGCCCAGGTATCCCTTATTAGTGTATAGGGGTGTCTAGCAGCTTAGGCTGATAGAAAAGGTAGCTTAGCAGAACAGCTTATGCTGAACTAGGAGACAAGTGAAGCTCCTACAGTACCACTAGTGTCATATGCACAATATCATAAGAAAACACAATACACAGATATACTAAAAATAAAGGTACTTTATTTTTATGACAATATGCCAAAAGTATCTCAGTGAGTACCCTCAGTATGAGGATAGCAAATATACACAAGATATATGTACACAATACCAAAATATGCAGTAATAGCAATAGAAAACAGTGCAAACAATGTAGAGTCACAATAGAATGCAATGGGGGCACATAGGGATAGGGGCAACACAAACCATATACTCTAGAAGTGGAATGCGAACCACGAATGGACCCCAAACCTATGTGACCTTGTAGAGGGTCGCTGGGACTGTAAGAAAACAGTGAGGGTTAGAAAAATAGCCCACCCCAAGACCCTGAAAAGTGGGTGCAAAGTACACCTAAATTCCCCAAAGAGCACAGAAGTCGTGATAGGGGAATTCTGCAGGAAAGACCAACACCAGCAATGCAACAACTATGGATTTCCAGACGAGGGTACCTGTGGAACAAGGGGACCAAGTCCAAAATTCACGATCAAGTCGGGAGTGGGCAGATGCCCAGGAAATGCCAGCTGTGGATGCAAAGAAGCTGCCACCGGATGGTAGAAGCTGAGGATTCTGCACGAACGACAAGGGCTAGAAACTTCCCCTTTGGAGGATGGATGTCCCACGTTGTGAAGAGTCGTGCAGAAGTGTTTCCCCGCAGAAAGACCGCAAACAAGCCTTGCTAGCTGCAAAGCTCGCGGTTACGGTTTTTGGCTGCTGCTGTGGCCCAGGAGGGACCAGGATGTCACCAATTGCGTCAGGGGACAGAGGGGGCGCCCAGCAAGATAAGGAGCCCTCTCAGAAGCAGGCAGTACCCGCAGAAGTGCCGGAACAGGCACTACGAAGTGGAGTGAAACGGTGCTCACCCAAAGTTGCACAAGAGAGTCCCACGCCGCCAGAGGACAACTCAGGAGGTCGTGCAATGCAGGTTAGAGTGCCATGGACCCAGGCTTGGCTGTGCACAAAGGAAATCTTCGTGGAGTGCACAGGAGCCGGAGTAGCTGCAAAACACGCGGTTCCCAGCAATGCAGTCTGGCGTGGGGAGGCAAGGACTTACCTCCACCAAACTTAGACTGAAGAGTCACTGGACTGTGGGATTCACTTGGACAGAGTTGCTGAGTTCAAGGGACCTCGCTCGTCGTGCTGAGAGGAGACCCAGAGGACCGGTGATGCAGTTCTTTGGTGCCTGCGGTTGCAGGGGGAAGATTCCGTCGACCCACGGCAGATTTCTTCGGAGCTTCTAGTGCAGAGAGGAGGCAGACTACCCCCACAGCCTGCACCACCAGGAAAACAGTCGAGAAGGCGGCTGGATCAGCGTTACAGTGTCGCAGTAGTCGTCGTTGCTACTTTGTTGCAGTTTTGCAGGCTTCCAGTGTGGTCAGCAGTCAATTCCTTGGTAGAAGGTGAAGAGAGAGATGCAGAGGAACTCTGATGAGCTCTTGCATTCGTTATCTAAAGAATTCCCCAAAGCAGAGACCCTAAATAGCCAGAAAAGAGGGTTTGGCTACTTAGGAGAGAGGATAGGCTAGCAACACCTGAAGGAGCCTATCAGAAGGAGTCTCTGAAGTCACCTGCTGGCCCTGGCCACTCAGAGCAGTCCAGTGTGCCAGCAGCACCTCTGTTTCCAAGATGGCAGAGGTCTGGAGCACACTGGAGGAGCTCTGGGCACCTCCCAGGGGAGGTGCAGGTCAGGGGAGTGGTCACTCCCCTTTCCTTTGTCCAGTTTCGCGCCAGAGCAGGGCTGGGGGATCCCTGAACCGGTGTAGACTGGCTTATGCAGAGATGGGCACCATCTGTGCCCATCAAAGCATTTCCAGAGGCTGGGGGAGGCTACTCCTCCCCAGCCCTGACACCTTATTCCAACGGGAGAGGGTGTAACACCCTCTCTCTGAGGAAGTCCTTTGTTCTGCCTTCCTGGGCCAAGCCTGGCTGGACCCCAGGAGGGCAGAATCCTGTCTGAGGGGTTGGCAGCAGCTGCAGTGGAAACCCCAGAAAGGCAGTTTGGCAGTACCCGGGTCTGTGCTAGAGACCCGGGGAATCATGGGATTGTCTCCCCAATACCAGGATGGCATTGGTGGGGCAATTCCATGATCTTAGACATGTTACATGGCCATATTCGGAGTTACCATTGTGAAGCTACACATAGGTAGTGACCTATATGTAGTGCACGCGTGTTATGGTGTCCCCGCACTCACAAAGTGCGGGGAATTGGCCCTGAACAATGTGGGGGCACCTTGGCTAGTGCCAGGGTGCCCCCACACTAAGTAACTCAGCACCCAACCTTTACCAGGTAAAGGTTAGACATATAGGTGACTTATAAGTTATTTAAGTGCAGTGTAAAATGGCTGTGAAATAACGTGGACGTTATTTCACTCAGGCTGCAGTGGCAGGCCTGTGTAAGAATTGTCAGAGCTCCCTATGGGTGGCAAAAGAAATGCTGCAGCCCATAGGGATCTCCTGGAACCCCAATACCCTGGGTACCTCAGTACCATATACTAGGGAATTTTAAGGGTGTTCCAGTATGCCAATGTAAATTGGTAAAATTGGTCACTAGCCTGTTAGTGACAATTTGGAAAGAAATGAGAGAGCATAACCACTGAGGTTCTGATTAGCAGAGCCTCAGTGAGACAGTTAGTCATAACACAGGTAACACATACAGGGCACACTTATGAGCACTGGGGCCCTGGCTGGCAGGGTCCCAGTGACACATACAACTAAAACAACATATATACAGTGAAATATGGGGGTAACATGCCAGGCAAGATGGTACTTTCCTACAATTTTAACTCAAGAGACTGCTATTTCAGGCCTCTGAGCTTTCATGTTTGTCAAGTTTACAGGTGAAATTTAGTAGCCTTTCTTCAGACTTCTCTTTATTAAGCGTATATTCAGATATAGCAGCATACTGCTGGATGACCTCTAGTATCAAAGATTGTGCTTCAGCCTAGAAAATGAGGATATCATTTAGATAAGGTAGCTCATCGAATGTCATTCTCCAATTTTATGCATTCAGTTTTCTTGGCATTTCTTATAGATGATAATTAACAGGAACAATAGAAAAGAGAGGGTGTAGCCCTGTCCAGTATATTGGCCTAAAAAGAAGGTGTCATAGAGTAACATTAATTCTCACCCATATTGTCTGACTCGTATTTTGATGAGTGATTCTCTAAAACCATACTTAGTTATTAGTACTAAAATATCTTTATTTGGTCAAATAACCATCAAAGATAGAAAGCAGATAAAATCACCTTAATCGTACTAATCCATCATGGCAGGTAAAATACATAAGACACAGATCATAAACCATAATCAAAAGAAAGAACTGGCACAATTACTGTATATGCTAACAACAGTAAAATATGTTAAATTGGTGTAGACAGGCTAAAACCGGGCCCAATGGATCTTGAAGATTATACATATCTATATATATATATCTATATATCTATCTATATATATATATATATATATATATATATATATATATATATATACATATGTCTATACAAGTACGCATCTCCCCCCAGCATGGAGAGGAACACCATTACTGACCTAACTTGTGAAAACTGGGCCTCTTTCAAGATGAAACAAAAATGTTTTCCTTGGAAGGGTGTGTCGGCTATTGAACACTACAACACGTGTAATGGACTGAGCTGAACCTTTGTCACATTCACTAGGACCTAAAGATCCATCAGCGGCCCAATCTTTGGAGAAACTGACCAATGGGAGGAAAGAGTTCAGCCAGATAAAAGCTGGTGATGGTAAACATTATTTTCCCAGTTTGTGTGGTTCTAAAAATCGAACTGTTTTAATCAAACAATAAACTTGAAAAGGTGGCTTACACAATTCCTGATTCTCCCTAAAAACAGAAAGCCAAGATAAAAAAATAAAAAAAAGCTGTTTAACCCATAAGTAGTCCACCTTGACAATTTCCTCAGGCTGTGTAAAAAGTCTGGGACGCCCAAAGATGTCAACGCATGCTGGATGTAGCATACCCAGGGAATTGCTTTAGAGTCGGCTAAAGAAAGACAGTCCAGAATAATCAGCCTGCTGAGAGTTGGCTCACACTTGCACCATATCGTCAATCAAAGCAATATAGGCCTACGTTTAATGATGTCCACAATGTACCTGAGGTCAAGTTCCTCAAGTACTACAAATGTGGGAGAGCTTTGGGGCACTCCCAACAATCACCTGAAAAACGTGTTTTCCTCTAACTGAAGAGGACTGCATTCGCGATGCCCCCAGATTGCACTCCCCTAAGGTAGCAGAGACTCACTTAGCCTTATCAGTATGGAGCAGTGCTTTTACAGGTTTCCGACCCACCCTAAGACTGAAGTCCAAGACCGCACCACACAGTCTGGGTAAAGTAAGCCTTTTCGACTGGATGACAGGGCCCCAAGAGGACTTGTCATCAAACATTATATCTAGATAATTAAAAGAGCAAACTTGTGTGATCTTGGTTTTTGGTGGACCTGGGGCCCACTGCCACCACAAAAGATTTTGAGATGTTAACTGTGAGATCCAAACTCTCCATAAACTTGACCTAAGAATCTATACGTCACTGAAGACCCAATGCCTTCCTTGACATAGGGATGGCATTGTCAGCATATAAAAGGGCTGGAAATGTCTGAGAACCTGCTCGAAGGGGTCCCCTTGTATTTCCAGCAATGCCGCTTCAGTCCAGTGATATAGATGGTAAAAAGGAAGGGGGACAAAATACATCCCTGTCTCACACCTCTGGTGATAGGGAATAATTCTGTGCATGAACCATCCTCCCTAAATCTAACAGAGGCGGACATGTCCATATAGATGTTTGCCAGAAAGGAGACAAGGGCCTGCTCCACACCTAAAGACAATAGTAAGGACCACAACTTTGATTGGTTCACCCAATCAAGGGCTAACAAGAGATCCATAAATCCCAGAAAGAGGGAACCCTTTTTGGCAGGCGTATACTTTTGGATCAGGATATGTAAGTTTAAATACTGTTCAATGTTACCCAGGCCGGGCCTAAACCCATACTGAGAATCAACGATCCTGTTCTTTTATTTGGTCCAGTTTGACAGCCTTGTTAAATCAACCTGACCCAGAACCCTAACTGTAGTTTTCAATAAGGGAAATTGGCAGGTAACCCTTTTTGAAAACCAGCACTATGATGGTTTGTGACCAAGAAATTAAAGGACCAATAGAAGCTGCAGCATTTAAGATGTTTGTCAACCGTGGTGCCCGGATAGCAATGTCAGTCTTAAGAGATCAGATGGGTTGCCATCTGACCCAGGAGTTTTAATGCAGGACAAGCGTCTGATGGCACTAAAAACTTCCTCAATAGAAAAGGAGAGACAGGAGGAACTGGCTTCCTTAAAACCGGTTAGGAGTCAACTCATTGCTATTACTAAAATAATAGATATAAGAGAGATGATCAAACCAGTTAGCTTCCGGAATGGTGGTGGCCAAACTGGACATGGTTTCCTCTGTCAAGAAGGGGTGATTTACAGCTCTCCAAAATGCTGCATGGCCAATGGAATGTCAAGTGCATACTAACTGATCCCAAATATCAACTTCAATACCAACTTATAGTTTGATCTCACACTCTGTATCTCCTACCTGACTCTCGGGCGGCACTTAGTGTAGGAGGGTGGCCTGGTTTGTAGTGGGTACCTTGGGTACTTACACCTTATACCAGGTCCAGTGAAATGTAGTAGTGTTTTAGCAGCTTAGGCTGATAGAGTTAGCTATAGCAGAGCAGCTTAGGCTGAACTAGGAGACATGCAAAGCTCCTGTAATACCACTTATAGTTACACAGTACTTATACACAAGTAAAGACAATACTCAGTGTTACCAAAAATAAAGGTATTTATTTGGGTGACACAGTACCAAAAATATCTTAGAGACAATACTCCTTCTGGAGGTAAGTATTATACACAATATATACACTAGACACCAACATTAGACAAGTAAATAGTCATAGGACAATGCAATCAATAGGAAATAGGTCTAGGGGCAACACAAACCATATACTAAGAAAGTGGAATGTGAATCACAAATTTCCCCCTAAACAAGTGTAGTGCATGCAGAATCGCTGAGAGAATAAGAATACAGTAAAGGTAAGTAAATTACCCCACCCCCGAGCCCAGAAAAGCCGGAGTAAAGTACTGCAAGTTTCCTTAGGACACACTGCACCTCGTGATTGGGATTTTGCAGCAGCCAACCAAGCCTGCAAAGAACAACTGCTGGATTTCTGGACCTGAAGACCTGCAAAGGAAGGGAACCAAGTCCAGAAGTCGAAAGAAGTTCCGCGAAGGACAGAAGCCCCTGGCAACCCAGAAGAGGGTGCAAAAGAAGAGTCCCTGGTTAGTCGAAGACTGCAGGAATGCAACCTAGGAAGATGCCAGCAGGTTCCTGCATGATGCAAAGGATGTCCCACGACGTGAAGATCGTTGCAGATGTGATTTCGTGTTGGAAGTCACCAACAAGCCTTGGCTACAACAAAACTGCATTTTGCGTCAAAATGGTGCTGGATCGACCTAGGAGGGACTTGGGGGGCCTCAACTCTGTGTGAGTAGGAAGAGGGGGCTCTCAGCACCTTAGCGAGCCCTCAGGATGCCAGCCAGCACCCCCGGGAGTCACAGGATCTGGGGACAAAGGAGGTGCAAAATGCGGTTGATGCAGCACAACAAAATAAGGTCCCACGCCGCCGGAGAACAACTCAGCGAGTTGAGCATCGCAGGATGGAGTGCTGGGGACCTGGGCCAGGCTGTGCACAAAGGAATTTTGCAAAGAGTGCACAGAGGCCTCAGGAGGTGAAGAAGGAAGATGCAGTACACAGGGGTACCATCGTTCTCAGAGAAGGGAAGGTCTTATCTCCTCCAAATTGCATCAGCAGGACCTCAGGACAGTCTGTCGATGATGTCCATCCTCTGTGTCCCAAGGAGCACGCTCGTTGCTGTGAGAGGAGTCCAAGGGTACCCGTCGTCATCTTGGAAGGTGCCTGCTGGGAGCAGGGAAGTGACTCCGTCACTCCACAGGAGATTTCTTCGGCCCTCCTGGTGCAGGATGAAGACAGGGAGTCCCCAGAGCAGGCACGCCGTGGAAACGGTTGCAGTTGCTGACTTGGAGCTGAGATTGCTGAAGAAAAGTATCTCTTGTAGATACTTGGTTGCAGTTATATTGTTTCTTGGAGCAGGCTGCGGTTGATCTGAGGTCAGAGGATGCTGAAGTTGTTGCAGATGATTCCTTGACCCTACGGTAGGTCGCTTCCCCCACCGCTGCAGCTCCACCTGCCCAGGCTCCTGCCATCTCCCAGCGAAACCAGCAAAACCGTAAGTACTCCCCAGCCCCTCGCCCAGCCCCTCGTCACTCACCTCAGTTTTTCTGCACTTCTGTCTTCTGCTCTGTCCTCCAACTTTTTCTTCGTACCTCTGCTGTCCTCCCTCTGTCCATCTCCCTTCGCTTTCTGCTCCTCCCTCTGGTAGCCATCTTCCTCCGGTTCTGCCCTTCTCCTGTGTCCTTCTCTTCCTCCTCACCGCACTTTCCTCGTGTTCCGCTCTTCCTCTGGGTCCCGCTCCTCTTCCTCACCGCATTTTCTTCCTGCTCTGCTCTTCCTCCGTGTTCTTCTCTTCTCCTCTTCCTCACCGCGTTTACCTCATGCTCTGCTCTTCCTCTGTGTTCTTCTCTTCTGTTCTCTTCTTCCTCACTGCATTTTCTTCCTGCTCTGCTCTTCTTCCGTGTTCTTCTCCTCCTCTGCACCCCATCCTGCGTGTTCTTTTCTTCTTAAGTGTTCTTCTCCTCTTCTGCACCCCATCCTGCGTGTTCTTTTCTTCTTCTGTGTTCTTCTGTGTTCTTCCTCTGTACTCTTCTCTCCTCTTCTTCTGGGCTCTTCTCTTCTTCTTCTGTACTCTTCTCTCCTCTTCTTCTGGGCTCTTCTCTTCTTTTCTTCTTTTCCTCTGACTCCTCTCCTCCGCTTCTTCTGGGTTCTTCTCTTCTTTTCTTCTGACTCCTCTCCTCCGCTTCTTCTGGGCTCTTCTCTTCTCTTCTTTTCTTCTGACTCCTCTCCTCCGCTTCTTCTGGGGTCTTCTCTTCTTTTCTTCGGACTCCTCTCCTCCTCTGTAATCCATCTCCTCCCTTCCCTATCTTCTTTCCCTTCCCCTCTATCTGACCCCCCCGCCCTCTGCTTCCCGCCGCCACCACCCGCTCGGCCCCGCCCCACCCGCTCCCATTCGTCGCCCCCCCCCTCGCCTCCCGCCCCAGCTGACCCTTCCTCCCCCCCCTCCTCCCTCTTATGGCGCCCTTGCTCCCAGCCCTCCCAAACCCCGCAGCACCGCTACGACCCCACCTCCCTCCACGCACTCAACCCGGGACGCTCCAGAACCTGCTTCCAAGCCAACCCGAAATGCACTCATGGACCCTTTGCATGCCTTACCTGCAAACACACCTTCCACCGCGACTGCACCCCGCCCGCCAGCCCACGCGCCAATAACCATCTCAAATGCATCCTCATCAACGCACGCTCCGTCCACAAGCACACCATTGAACTATAGGACCTCCTGGACTCCACCGCACCCGACATCGCCATAGCCATCCCCGACGGCTACAAGATCACCAGGAGAGATCGCACCAACCAAGTCGGAGGAGGAATTGCCATCGTATTCAAGGACTCCATCAACGTCACCACTTCCACCGAAGACACCCCCCTCGCCGCCGAACACATGCACTTCCAGATCCACACCGACCCCAGGACAACCCTCAGAGGAACTCTCATCTACAGACCCCCTGGACCACCCACCCTCTTCAGCGAATCCATCGCTGACTTCATCTCCCCACACGCCCTAGCCTCGCCGAACTACATCCTCCTCGGAGACCTCAACTTCCACATGGAGCAGAACAACGACCCCAACACCACCACCCTGCTCGCCAACCTCGGTCTCAAGCAACTGGTGAACACCCCCACCCACATCGCCGGACACACGCTCGACCCCATCTTCTCCGCCAGCAACCACGTATCCTTCAGCCACTCATCCGTAGTACACTGGACCGACCACAGATGTGTCCACTTCACCTTCAGACGCAAGACTATCCACCTCCGCACACAACCCATCCCACGCAGACATTGGAAAAAAATCCCCACGGAACAGCTACTCTCCACTCTCCGCGACAACTAACCCACCTTCTCCACCGACCCCCAACAACGTGGCCCTCAGCCTCACACACTGGATCACCAACTGCGCGGACAACCTCGCACCCCTCAGACGCCTCCCACGACAGACCAACACCAGGAAACCTCAATGGTTCACCAACAAGGAATCCAAACAAAACTGCCGTACCCTCGAGAAAGCCTGGCGCAAAGACCACACCGTAGAAAACATGTCTGCCCTCAAAAACACCACCCGCGAACACCATCAGCTGATCCGCGCCACCAAAAGAACTTCCTTCACAGACAGACTGAACAAGAACACTCACAACAGCAAAGAACTCTTCAACATCGTCAGAGAGCTCTCCAATCCTAACGCCAACTCCAACTCCATCACGCCCTCACAAGATCTCTGCAACTCCCTCGCTACCTTCTTCCATCGAAAGATCACCGACCTTCACAACAGCTTCGGTCATCAGTCCCAGTCAACCACCACAGAACCTACTACCCCGGCCATCACCCTCAACGCCTGGACTCACATCAGCACGGAGGAGACCAAAGCCCCCATGAAAACCATCCACTCCGGTGCCCCCTCGGACCCATGCCCCCACTTCATCTTCAACAAAGCCGACGACATCATCGCCCCGCACCTCCAGACCATCATCAACAGCTCGTTTGCTTCTGCCACTTCCCCGAGAGCTGGAAATACGAGGAAGTCAACGCCCTCCTGAAGAAACCAACGGCGGACCCCAGCGACCTGAAGAATTTTCGCCCCATCTCGCTCCTCCCCTTCCCGGCCAAAGTCATCGAGAAGACCGTCAACAAACAACTGACCAACTTCCTTGAAGACAACAACCTACTCGACCCCTCCCAGTCCGGAATCCGAGTCAACCACAGCACAGAAACCGCCCTCATCGCAGTCACAGATGACATCAGAACTCTGATGGACAACGGAGAAACAGTCGCCCTCATCCTCCTCGACCTCTCGGCGGCCTTCAACACCGTCTGCCACCGAACCCTAATATCCCGCCTCCTCTCCACCGGTATCCAAGGACAGGCCCTGGACTGGATCACTTCTTTCCTCACTGACCGCTCTCAAAGAGTCTACCTGCCTCCGTTCCGCTCAGACCCCACCGAGATCATCTGCGGCGTCCCATAAGGCTCCTCGCTCAGCCCGACTCTCTTCAATGTCTACATGAGCCCCCTCGCCGACATCGTACGCAAACACAACATCAACATCACCTCCTACGCCGACGACACTCAGCTGATACTTTCCCTCACCAAGGACCCCACCAGCGCCAAGACCAACCTGCAAGATGGAATGAAAGACGTCGCAGATTGGATGAAACTTAGCTGTCTGAAACTGAACTCAGACAAAACGGAAGTCCTCATCCTCGGAAACACCCTGTCCGCTTGGGACAACTCTTGGTGGCCCACGGCCCTTGGCACCGCACCAACACCCTCAGACCACGCACGCAACCTCTGATTCATCCTGGACCCACATCTCACCATGACCAAACAAGTCAACGCTGTATCATCTTCCTGCTTCCTCACTCTCCGCATGCTCTGAAAGATCTTCCTCTGGATCCCCGCCGACACCAGAAAAACTGTGACCCACGCCCTCGTCACAAGCCGCCTGCACTACGGAAACACCCTATACGCAGGAACCACCACAAAACTCCAAAAACGTCTTCAGCGAATACAAAACGCCTCTGCCCGCCTCATCCTCGACATACCCCGCAACAGCCACATCTCCGCCCACCTGAGATACCTGCACTGGCTTCCCGTCAACAAAAGGATCACCTTCCGACTCCTCACCCACGCACACAAAGCCCTCCACAACAAGGGAATACCTCAACTGCCGCCTCAGTTTCTACACACCCACCGTCAACTTTGCTCCGCCAACCTCGCACTCACCGCCGTCCCTGGCATCCGCCGCACTACGGCAGGTGGGAAATCCTTCTCCTACCTGGCGGCCAAGACATGGAACTCCCTCCCCGCCAACCTCAGGACCACCTTGCATTCCGGAGGCAGCTCAAAACCTGACTCTTCGAGCAGCAGTAACTCCCCTCCCCTAGCGCCTTGAGACCCTCACAGGTGAGTAGCGCGCTTTATAATTTTTTTTTTATTGATTTGATTTAAGGAAACTTGCAAGCAGAATCTGAAGAGAACCCACAGGAGAGACCCTAAATAGCCATGAGAAGGGGATTGACTACCTTATCAGGTAGGGACCTATCAGGAGGGGTCTCTAACATCACCTGCTGGCACTGGCCACTCGGAGCCCTCCAGAGTGCCACCACACCTTGCAAAGCAAGATAGCTGAAGTCTGGGACACACTGGAGGAGCTCTGGACCACCACCCCTGGGGTGGTGATGGACAGGGGAGTGGTCACCCCCCTTTCCTTTGTCCAGTTTCGCGCCAGAGCAGGGGAGAAGGGGTCCTTGAACTGGTGTAGACTGGCTTATGCAGGGGAGGGCACCATCTGTGCCCTTCAAAGCTTTTCCAGAGGCTGGGGGAGGCTACCCCTCCCCAGCCTGTAACACCTATTTCCAAAGGGAGAGGGTGTAACACCCTGCTCTCAGAGGAAATGCTTTGTTCTGCCTTCCTGGGACTGGCCTGCCCAGACCCCAGGAGGGCAGAACCCTGTCTGTGAGGTGGCAGCAGCTGTAGCTACAGTGCAAACCTCAGAGAGCTGGTTTAGCAGTACTTGGGGTCCATGGTGGAGCCCCCAGGATGCATGGAATTGGCTCCCAAATTCTAGATTTGGAATGGGGGGACAATTCCATGATCTTAGACATGTTACATGGCCATATTCGGAGTTACCATTGTGAAGCTACATATAGGTTTTGACCTATATGTAGTGCACGCGTGTAATGGCGTCCCCACACTCACAAAGTCTGGGATAATGGCCCTGAACTAAGTGGGGGCACCTTTGCAAGTGCAAGGGTGCCCTCACACTCAGTAACTTTGCACCTAACCTTCAGCAAGTGAAGGTCAGACATATAGGTGACTTATAAGTTACTTGAGAGCAGTGAAAATGAATGTGAAATAGTGTGTGCACTATTTCACGCAGGCTGCAATAGCAGGCCTGTACAAGGGTTTGTCTGAGCTCCCTAAGGGGGACAAAAGAAATGCTGCAGCCCATATGGATCTCCTGGAACCTCAATGCCCTGGGTACCTCGGTACCATATACTATGGACTTATAAGGGTGGTCTAGTGTGTCAATTGAAATTGTTAATAAAGTCACTGGCCTACAGTGACAAATTTAAAAGCAGAGAGAGCATAAGCACTGAGGTTCTGATTAGCAGATCCTCAGTGACACAGTTAGGCACATACACATTAGGACATAAACTATGAGCACTGGGGTCCTGACCAGCAGCATCTCAGTGAGACAGGCAAAAACGTACTGACATACAGGTAAAAATGGGGGTAACATTCCAAGGAAGATGGTATTTTCCTACACTTAAGAGCTGTTTTTAACGCATAATGAGCTTTTAAACATGCCTCATTAAACCACAGAGAACTAGTAGGGACTGTAGAGCCATGACTGGAGGAAGCAAGGGCAGACTTGATCCCAGAGCAAACTGCTGAGAATGAATAAGAACATTCTTGGGACAGAGATCCAGATCAAGTCAACATTTGACCACTTGGCTAAACTGGCTAAAAGAGTGTCCCACAAAGTTACTGTGTTGATTTTAGACCACCTTAGATGTCTACCATGGTCAGCGGAGGTCAAATGTTGCAAACAAAGAGTAGGTGAAGAAGAACCCTGACTCAGGTATTTTAGTACCAGACTCAAGGGGTTATGATCGCTCCACCCTGTCCATTTGATCTGTTAGCCCCCCAGGAAACAAGAGTGATGTTGAGATCAGAATATGATCTACAATTGATTCAGCCCCCTCTGCCAACATATGTGAGAACTGCCTGGACACTGGGGATGATCAGGCTCTGGGAGTGGATCAAACAATTTAGCTGCTCTTCTTGAGAAGAGTTTGCAAATGGGGAAATAGGGACTCTTCATCAGTTATAGTGTCCTAGAAATCGAAGCAAGGCCCAGGCAGGGATGGACATTAAAGTCACCCATGACCATTATCGACCCTCCTCTTACCAAAACAGCTCCACAGGGGTCCAATGAGTTATTGAATTTCTCTATGACCATGTTGGTCCTAAGAATAGGTTCAGAGTAAGGGAAGCGACCATTAGGTTGTGTAGAGATTCACAATTAGCACCAGTGACTTGTCAGGAAAAGTAAGTAAAACAGTCCATACATAAGAACAGTCTGTCTCCACCTTGGAGACTAGAATGCACAATCCAGCCTTGGCTCACCCAGAGGAAGAAGGTATCCCTGGGCAGAAGAAGTGAAAACAATTATCTGAAAAAGGATGTAGCTTTAAGGTACCTTTTTTTTCTTGAAAAGCTATAAAATTTAGTAGGATTTGATCAAATATAACCAATTTATGTCCCTAATCTTAGCATCTAACCCTGCTATGTCCCATGATAGGAATCCCAGCTGACCACTGATAGGAAGCGTCTCACCTCTGTTTCCATCAATTTATTAATTCGCCCCATGGGCAATACTAGTGCCCAGGGTTTCGAATCTATTAGAAACAGGGAAGTGAGCAGGAATCTCCCCTGGGAGCCCACCATGAGATGAGGGTCCAAGAAGGGCCTCAGGGTGATGGTAGCCATTTACCCGGGCGCAGAAAAAGCAGGGCAAATGTGTTGCTCCTGGGTGGACTTACTAAAGGTGGCTGGGAAGGAACGGGGCCACCAGGCAGAGATGGGGTGACTTTTTACAAGGCCAGGCCCTAACTTATAAAAGAACTCTAATGGATGCACCCCAATACCTGAGTCCCCTAGGTACTGGGAGGAAGCCAAGATTCTGGCAGTGGTCCACCTATTGTTGAAATTCACCACTAAAGTCCCCTCTTTTCAACTTAGGGCTATGTCCAACCCACTCTACTTCACGGACTATGTTAATTTTGATATGAAAACCATTTTCTACCCCTGCCTTCTTGGACAACCAATGGGATACCTTCTTCTTAGGTTGAAAAAAAACCCTCTTGGATATTAGGAGTAATTAGAGGCATATCCACATGGACTACTACTTAAGGAGTACAATCAGATGGAAGGTCTCTACTAAGGGGAACCCCAAAGCCATGTTCCTTTGTGGGAAAAATCAGAATGAGCCCCTGAGTTGGAACCCCTGGTGGTGCCACGTCCTAAGGTTACTGGATGAGGGGTACTGGAGACAGTGGGGATACCTGTATGAGCATCTTTAGGACTGGAGTTTATGCTTGGTTGAAGGGCCCCTTGTCTTACTGAGATCCAGGTGAGAGCAGAACCCATGGCAGCTATATAAGCTGCAAAGGTAGGGTAAATGAGAGGAGACGGGCTGTCCTATTTCCAAGCAACAGGAGGAGACATTATATGAGGGGGAGATGTATTTGCTCTTGCGGGGTTTATGCAGGGATCCTTGTCCTTAAATTTTGCTAGTAAACCGTTATTAATGCTAACTAGGTCTGATACCTTTGAACTCAGGGAAACAACAACACCTTTGACAGACTTAAATTCAGATCTAAGTAGCACGACCAGACTCTTGAAACCCATTGGACAAGCATGGTCATATACAGCAGGGACTCACTCTGCATCCTGGTGCCTAGTAAGATCAAGTAAGTACTAGTAAGATCAAAAGGAATGGGAGCAGGAACTGGTAAGGATAATGCACTGCCTCAGGGTCCTGGATGGGTGATGCCTTGGTGCACAGGGGACCCAGGGCAGTGGAAGACAAGGAAAGGGGGAAGGCTGTGGCACCAACCGTTGAAACTGACTCTAATGCCAAATTATACCCAGACTCAGCAAGGACTTTATCCCTGGAGCAGTTGGTTTTGACAATGTCTTTCAGTTTGTGGAACTGGGTGATCTTAGATTTTGCCTTCCTGGGTGCCGCATAACAAGGACAGTTCCACTGCCACTAATTAAGTACTCAACTTCCACAATCAGTTCATCAATTACTTGGAGGGTGCAGTTCTCAGGCACATGGGGCTTTGGGCTTCTTCCCTGTCCCCAAAGAGTTGTCTTGTGTTGTTTGTTCGACCATATTGTTAAGAAAGAGGCTCAAGTAATAAACACTGATGTGAACAAAACACAGGCCGGAGAGCAGATGAACATTCGGGCAGGTGGGGCGGGGAATGAGATCAGTGTGAAGATTGGAGCCCCAAGATGAAAGGTGTTAGAAATGGGGTATTTGTTTGGCAGTCAGGTTAGCCCCTGTCCAAGCAAGGACCCTCACTGTAGTCAGGGTAAAGGAGAATCATCCTCCGTTAACCCCCACTCACCCTCTTGGTAGCTTGCCATGAGCAGGCAGGCTTAACTTCAGAAGCAATGTGTAAGGTATTTGTACCAACACATACTAATACAGTGAAAACACTACAAAATGGACACCACACCAGTTTAGAAAAATAGGTAATCTTTATCTAAATCGAACAAGACCAAAACAACAGAAATCTAACATACACAAATCAAGATATGAATTTTCAAAAGAATAAGAGTCTTTCCTTAGAAAACAGTGAGAATGTTGTTGTTACACAAAGTACCTGGTTAGTGTAAAAAATAAAGCCGCACGAGCGAGCATGCCTTGGAAAAGTCAGCGATGCGTTGATTCCTTACTCGCAAGTGAGGCTGTGCATTGTTTCCTTCTCTGGTCGGGTCGGAGATGCATAGTTTTTTTTCCCTTGCAAGAGAGCGATGCGTAGATTTCCGGACAGGGCACCTCGGATCCACGCAGAGTCTGGTTGACTTTGATGCCCAGGAACGATGCGCGGAAAATCTGGTTGCAGGCTATCAGAAAACCACGCTGCACGAGGTTTGCGTTGTTATCAGCCTCCATAAGCTGGTGTTGTGCGTCGTTTGTCCAGCCACGATGCAGGTGGAGCATCGATTTCAGCCGCGAAGCCAGCAGCGTGTCGTTTATCATTAGTGTTGCAGAAGGTGCGTCAAATTTCCCAGCAAGGCATTGTGTGTGTGGATTTTCAGTTCTTATCTGCCAACTTCACCTTTCAAGGGCCCAGGGACTGGATAGGTTACCACTTGGCAGGGGTCTCAGCAGAGGATCCAAGTGCTGGCATGGGAAGTCTTTGATGGCCCTGAGACTTCAACAACAGAAGGCAAGCTCAGTTCAAGCCCTTGGAGATTCTTCTCAAGCAGGAATGCACAAAAAAGTCCAGTGTTTGTCCCCTTTCACAGGCAGAAGCAGCACCCGCAGGATAGATCAACAAAGCACAGTCACAGGCAGGGGCAGCACTTCTCCTCAGCTTCTCACTGTTCTCCACACACCGAGGGGTTGGAGACAGCACTGTGTGAGGGTAGGCATAGCCCATTCAGGTGTAAGTAACCAGTCCTCCCTTCCCCTCCAGCCCAGATGGCTCATCAGGATATACAGGCTACACCCCAGCTCCCTTTGTGTCACTGTCTAGAGGAGAGGTGCAAACAGCCCAGCTGTCAAACTGACCCAGACAGGAAATCCATAAACAGGCAGAGTCATAGAATGGTTTGAGCAAGAAAATGCCTACTTCCTAAAAGTGGCATTTTCAAACACACAATCTAAAAAACAACCTTTACCAAAAGATGTATTTTTAAATTGTGAGTTCAGAGACCCTAAACTCCTTATTTCTATCTGCCCCCAAATGGAACCTGCTCTTTAATAATATTTTAAGGCAGACCCCATGTTAACCCATGAGAGAGATAGGCTTTGCAACAGTGAGGACTGAATTTAGCAGTATTTAACTGTTAAGACATGTAACACACATCAGTACATGTCCCACCTTTAACAAACACTGCACCCTGCCCCTGGGGCTACCTAGGGTCTACCTTAGGGGTGACTTACATGTATAAGAAGGGAGGGTTTAGTTCTGGCAAGTGGGTACACTTATCAAGTCGAATTGGCAGTTTAAAACTGCACACACAGACACTGCAGTGGTAGGTCTGAGCCATGTTTACAGGGCTACTTCATATAGGTGACAGAACCAGTGCTGCAAGGCCACTAGTAGCATTTGACTTACAGGACCTGGGCACCTCTTGTGAACTGTACTAAGGACTTACTGGTAAATCAAATATGCATACTATCATGGAAAGCCGATTATAGATACATTTCACATAGGAGCACTTGCACATTAGCACTGGTTAGCAGTGGTAAAGTGCCCAGAGTATCAAAAACAGCAAAAACAGAGTTCCGCACACATCAACAACCTGGGAAACAGAGGCAATAAGTTAGGGGAGACCAAGCCAAGGATACCAAGTCTAACAAAAGGCTTACTAAATCGAAGATGATCAGTATCACCAGGTGTGGCCTGTGCACATCCTGTGCCACAGGAAATGGCGAACCACTTTGTGGCTCTATTGGCGCAGGAAACACTGGTGCAGCCCCTCCTCCTGTGCCAGGGCCTCCTGGGATTACGAGTCCCCACGACATCAGTAGTGCCAAAGCAGCAAGCCGTAGGAGATGGTGAGCCGATTTGTAGCTTTAGCGACATGGGCAACGCTGATGCAGCCCTTCCTCCTGTGTCCAGGGCCTCCTGCGATTGAGTCCCTCACCACCTCACTAGCGGCAAAGCAGCTGGTTGTGAAGGACGTATTTTTCCAGTCTGCATGCAAAAATATTAGCAAAAAGCTTGTATTCCACTTGATTAAAGATATTGGCCTATAGCTTCTAGTTAAGGATTAGTCTTCATTCTCTTTATAAACTACATCTGATGGGTGAGCGGAGCTTGCTGCCATGTCGTGAGGAGCAGGTGTCTCAAACTCCTCGCTAACCCTCAAGCCTCCAGCCTCTCCTGGCCATCACACTCGACGCTGGAGGCTGACCTGAGTGCCCCTGAACCATTGACAGTCTGGTGGGGGCCGTAGCTGCCAGAATGGGTGTGGTGACACAGCGGAGGGCCAGGGCAGATTGACCTCCAAGCAGGAGCAAGATGGCAGACCCATAGTGAGACAGAGGCTGCCAAGCTCGCCGGAGCCATGCCTGATTCAGATCTGGCCTGTGAAGCAGGATCGACCACTGCATGCCTGGGGTCACTCCTGACAGGGCTCTTCTCCCCCCCTTCTCAGAAGACAGGAATGCAGACCGGGTCCTGAGCTGCAGTTTCCCATCCCTTGGATTCCGAGGCAGCCCCCTCCCGCCACTTTGTTGGGAGATATCAGAGGTGACAGAGGGTGCTATAGGTGCGTTTTGAGGCTGCAGGGTCTTCTCCTAAGACACCAGGTGAGGAGTGCTGTGGATTACCAGCCTCTGTCTACTAGTGTGTTGTGTTTTAGGGGCACTGACATTGGGACTGTGGAGGCCTCAGGACTTTGGATGCTGGGCCTTACAGTTGCTGAGATTATGATGGTTGTTGGCTCTTGGGGGGTACAGGCTGGATCATTTGGGCATTCCCTCCTGGGACTTCTCACTGTAGCATTGGGGCAGGAGCCCCAGGAACAAGTTAAACATTTCTACCTGCGCAGTATCCTATGGCATGCACCTTATCCCCTGCTGCTGTCTTCACTGTGATCAGGTTGTTGCAGACCTCCTTTCCCCTGAATATTTTGGGCATTAAAGTGTTGGGGCCCCCTGGCTGGGGCTCGGGACTTGCTGCCCAAGGACTGGTCTTGATGCTTGTGGGGTCCTCCCTGATGACTTCGCCCTTCTCAATATCATCATTGTGGTTTTGATTGACTGTGTTGCACCTCTGGGCCTTGTTTCTTTTTTTGGTTACTGACTGTCCTGGTCTTGACCCCGCTCACCTGAGTCTGTCATAGGTCGCACTTAAAGGTCCATGGAGGATGCCTGTGAGGCCCCCCCCAAAAGGGAACAAGCAGGGTGCGGGTGGCAGGGATACCTCCCACATCAACAGAAAGTTTGACAAGCTCTTAGCCATGATTGATGCTACCGGGGAACGACTGGAGGGTAAGATCGACTCCACTGCGGTTGAGCTGGACTTCCTTTAAGAGGATTCTAGAAAAATATTGAAGAGTCTCAGCCCCAGAAGTGTTGTTGCAAACGTTGACCCCTGAGGCCTAAAACATGGAACGAGCCTCACGGAGTTGGAGGTGCAGTCGGGTAGACAGGCTGAATGATCACGAATGGAGGGCCTGTTGTAATAACATCAAGGTTGTGGGGCTGCTGGAGAGAGTGGAGGGCGACTCCATGCTGAGTTTCCTGGGACACTGCCTTCAGGAGGTGGTGGCCCCAGAAGGCCTGTCTAAGTTTTACACCCTAGATCATACATGTTACATGCCCACCCACCCAGACCGGGAGACCCACACTAATCTGTGGTGGCCCGTGTCCTGCATTTCTGCAACAGGGATTTCCTTTTACAGCAGGCCCGCAATAATGGTCCCTTCGTAGTGGAGGAAGCTAAAGTTTCCTGTTATCCTGACTTTACACTTGAGTTGGAAACTCAAAGAGCATTGTTCATTGTAGTCAAAAAGAGACATTGTGAGCTGGGGCTGCTCTACTCCCTGCTCTTTCCGGACTGTTTGAGGATACAGGCGAAGGATAAACTTCATTTTTTCACAAATCCTGAAGGAGTGTTGGACTGGTTAGAACTTAACAATAAGGAAGATGGTGTGACGAGAGCAGACGGAACATTGTCGGCTCCTGTACCTGAGGCAACAGTGGTCCTGGCGAAGAGGAGCACACTGGTCTACTAAGCAGCAGGTGGCCCTAGAAAGGATGAAGGCCGTTGAGAAAGTGGCATCCCTGAGATCTGGAGATAGCTCACCACAATGTGACTCTGCTACCAGCACGGGATCTACCCTTAGCTCAGAGGGCTCAACGGCATTGGCCCTGTAGTACATGCTCCGAGGGGTTATCCCGGGCATGGCAGACTGCAGTATTTGAGTCCTGACTGGATAGTGGCGGGGACCTGTGAGGTGCACACCTCAACTGTGGTGCTACAGTGTAGTGACTGCAACTTCTTCTCCTGTGTATTTATGCTGATTCTTTTTGATTTTGGCTGGAGGGGATCTGGGATGCTGGCCTGTGTGAAGTGTACTTTTCCATGTTTGAACTCTGTTTAATTATGAGGCTGGCTGGTCTCTTTCCCCTACCGACTTTATTGATACGGACCTATTGATTGGCCCTACTTGATGGGTCTTAGTTTGTAGGCTGTCTGCCATATTTTGTTTGGGCAGGATGTATGCATATCACAGTCATAGGGGTGTTGGGAGTTGTGTGTAGTGGGTGGTAGTGTGTTGCATGACTGGCAACTGATGCCCTGAAGGTTTGGCTAGTGCAGTGGGCTGTGGCCTGCTGGACTGCACACAGGCTTGACTTGATGGCTGACTGTATTAAAGTGATCACCTAGAATGGGCAGGCCCTGTCCACTCCCTCCAAGCATTATGATGTTTTGACATATTTGAAACAAAGGGGGTGCAGGTTGCGTTTTTGCAAGAGACATACCTGACGGAACCTCAGGGTAGGGTAGGGACAACTGTATGACACTACTTATTAAGCCTTTGAAAGGGTGGCTCTTATGTGGCTTAGGCCTGGGGTGCTCACCGGCTGCATAGGGTGATTGTTGACCCTGAAGGCCGGTATGTGTTTGGTCGGTTAGATGGCAGGGATGTTGTCTTATTTAATGTGTACGCACCTAATGCGGATCACCCCTCTTTCTTGACCAGCCTGGTGTTCCTCCGACCATAGATGTTGCCTTGCTTTAGGGTAGTGGGAGGGGATTTGAACTGTGTAGCAGATCTCACTTTGGACAGACCACATTCCCTGCTGCACTTGGAAGTTAGACCCGACCCTGCTTGATGAACTGGTTTTACGGCCCTCACTAGGAGAGCAGATCACTCATTTCTGGCTTCACAGTGCAAGTTTGGCGTTGTCTGTGGGTGTTGAATGGGAGGCCACAAAGGTGGTGGTGCGAGGTTATTGCATTTCTAATAAGACAGGAGTGTGCGCCTCTGAATTACTCTCAGATATTAGACAGCAGGAGACGGTCCTCAATGGGGTTCCTCAGGATCTGGGGGAGACATCGTAGGGCAGGAAGAGGATGCTCACTGACCGGGAGAAACTGCTTAAAATGGTGGAGCATTTGCAGCAGTATGATTATAGAATGCATAATGGCAAAGCCCACACGTAGAGGAACAAATCAGGGAGCATGTTAGCCTGGCTTATAGAGGAAGAGGCAAGGGGGCATACTATTCTTCAAGTTCATGACTTGTTGGGCCAAGAAGTGTTCATTCAGAAGGAAATTAATACTTCATTCCTCCGTTACTACTGTGAGTTGTACTCCGTGAGAACCGTGGTTTGCAAGGCCAATTTTTTTTGTTACATTGCGGACTCCTCCCTGTTGGTGCTTGAACTCGTCATGGCAGATTAACTAGGTGATGACATCAGTCTGCAGCAGATGCAGGACCGATTAAGGAGATGGCTAAGTGGAATGTCACGGATCGACCGGGTTGCTGGTAGAATTCTATGCTATTTATGACATTGACCTTTCCCCTAAATTGGTGAATTTTTTTTACAATGCTCAGTGGCAGGGAGGTCTTCCGCTCTCTCTGGTCGAGATCACAATTGTCGTTCTCCAAGAAGGATTAGGACACATTTTTGTTCGACTCTTTTCGCTCCCTCTTGATTCTTAGCGTTGATTATAAAATTCCGAGTAAGATTCTGGTGAGTAGGATTTTGCCACATGTAGGTAGTCTGAGTCACCCTGATCAGACAGGCTTCTTACTTACCCGTGGTACCTTAGCTAACATTTCTCAATAGATTCATATGTTGGAGCAGCAGGGGCATTTTCCAAAGGATTCACTAGCATTATCTGTAGACATTCGGAAGGTGTTTGATTCTCTGCACTGGGAGTTCTTGTATGCCTCTCTCCTTGGCATGGATTATCCTTTGTAAAATGGACTAAGCTGTTGTATACTCAACCGATGGCTGAGGTCAGGACTGGAATGGTGATCTCGGAGTGTACCCGGCAGGGTCGCTACCTGTCCCCTCTGTTCTTTGCTCTAGCCTTAGAGCCATTTGCATGGACGGTTTGGCAGGGTAGACATTATAGGGACCTGCAGGTATTGTGATACTGTCTGCACATTTCTTTGTATGTGGATGATATACTGCTGTATATGAGAGGTGACACTTCTGATTGGAGGTAGCAGTATCAGCTTTGGCAGAGTCTGGGTTCTTGTCTGACCTAGAAGTTAACAGGCACAGGTCCTGTGCTTACACACTGCCAACTGATTGGGTGGAAGTGTGGCCCCTTACTGCTGTGCTGGGAACAGGATACCATTTGCTACTTGGGAGTCGCCTTTTATCGTTCTGCAGAACTACTCTATGAGGTATCTTTGCTCGAGGTGCCTCTGCCTTGAGGTAGTTATTGGCCTTTTGGAGTCACTTGCTCCTATCGATCAGTGGGCGGATAGCCATCTTTAAGTTGGTAGTACTGCTGCAGCTCCTTTACTTGTTTGCGGCCCTGTCAGTAGAGCTCCCAAGGGTGTTCTTTTGGGAATTGGATAGCATGCTTCTTAACTTATACTAGGGAAACTCGATGTGTCAGGTGGCATTACAGAAATTACGCTTGCTGGTTAACAGGCATGAAATGACAGCACCGAACTGCAAGCTTTATTATCGATTTGCCCAGTTACAAAGCTGTTGCCCCCAGACAGCATATGACGCCACAACTTCAGAGATTTGGGAACCCTGCATGTCGCCTTGCACTTACTTACATCTTTTTACTTTGAGGTCACTACGAAATGCTTTTTTATACGTTATGCACTAGAGTTACTCCCCTTAGAGATGCCACTATACACCTTGAAAATGCCCCAGCTTCCACCCAAGGAAGAGGCGAAACACGTGGTGGCTGTTAATATTTAGGGGATCCCACATTTCTTGAAAAATTGGAGGATCCCTTTGCACATTAATAAATACAGTATGAATTTTTGTACCGTTTCTGAACTGTCTCAATTCCTCACATCATTTTGGATTATCCCATGATCTAATAACGGGATACATATCAGTTGCGTCCTTGTACCCTCCAGCATATAATGTATAAATGGGCTAGGGGTTTCCCATTCCTAAGGACAAACTAATAGACCTTACACTATCCATAAGAGTGGCAACGTCCAGGATTTTAACCCTTCCTCATCTCTTGCCAGTTACAAAGGGTAGCTCTGTGGCCGTCAGAGCTCTGGGATGTGGCGGGCCAAAGGCAACACAGGTTGCCTTCTGTTAGACGTGACAGTTTTAGGGTGGTCATCCCCCAACTTTTTGCCTGTCTCCCTCCATTTTCCTGACCCTGTATTTACTGGTTTTAAGACTGCGCACTTTACCACGTACCACTGCTGATCAGTGCTAAAGTGCATTTGCTCTCTCCCCTAAAAATGGTAACATTGGCTCCTACCCAATAGACATATTTGCTTTAACTGTAGGTCCCTAGTAAAGTGCAGTAGAGGTGCCTAGGGCCTGTAAATTAAATGCTACTACTGGGCCTGCAGCACTAGTTGTGCCACCTACATAAGTAGCCCCTTAACCATGTCTAAGGCCTGTCATTGCAAGGCCTGTGTGTGCAGTTTCACTGCCACTTTGGCTTGCATTTAAAACTATCTGCCAAGCCTTAAACTCCCTTTTTTCTACATATATGTCATCCCTAAGGTAGGCACTAGGTAACCCATAGTGCAGGGTGCTATGTAAATAAAAGGCAGAACATGTACTTATGTGTTTTACATGTCCTGGTAGTGAAAAACTCACAAATGTGTTTCCCACTACTGTGAGGTCTGCTCCTCTCATAGGCCAGCATTAGAATTGCCCTTGCATACTTTTAAGTGGTAGATTCTGATCTGAAAGGAGTAGCTCTATCATGTTTAGTAAGACAAGAATGGTAATAGAAAATCCTGCTTACTGGTGACTTTGGATTTAATATTACTGTTTTAGAAATGCCACTTTCAGAAAGTGGGCATTTCTCTGCACTTACTGCCATCTGTGCCTTACAACCTGTCTCCAATACATGTCTGGACTGTGCTGGTTGAAATTCCCCTTGTGCATTCCACCCAGACAACAATAAACACAGGACATTCAGCTGCATCTGTATTCATCTGCATACAGATGGGTTTTCCTGGGCAGAATGGGTAGAGGGGCTCTCTTACATTTCAAAGGCCAATGGCCTGCCTTCACACACAGGACTGATAATTCCCCACAGGGATCCTGGCAGACAAGGGGAACTTGTGCACTTCAAAATCTCTCTGAAGGTTCCCCGATTTCAAAGGCATTTTTGGGTATATACTGGGTCTCTTGCCCCACCAAATCAGACATTTTTGTATCTACACCTGAACTCTGTCAGATGGACTGCCTTGCTGCCCAAAGGACCCATCTGGACTGCTTTGCTGAGAAGGACTGCTGTCCGGCTTGTTGCCCTGCTGTCCCCTGACTCTGCTGGAAGGATTCTGCCTTCCCCACAAGTGCTCTCCAAGGGCTTGGATTGAGCTTGCCTCCTGTTTCAAAAGTCTCTGGGCCAACAAAGACTTCAACAAAGAGAAGAAAATCCCTGTGTGTCAGAATATCAATGCAGCACCTGCCTTGCAACTGAAAAATTGCTGCATCGCCCACCACATTGACGCAGCGCCTGCTCCTTCGTACCAGAGCGGCATGGATTTTCATTTTCAACGCATCATTCCCGGGCATCAAAATACCTCCACATTGCAGTGAGGAACCATGGCTCCACTCCTGGAAATCAAGGCATCACCTTGCAGAGTGGAAAGACACAACGCATCGTTTGTGCCGCTCTGGAAAATCTGATGCAGTGCCTTATTTTTCAACGCCTCTCCTCCGTGCGTCGTTATTTTTGACACATCCCAGGTACTGTGTGTTACAAGGATATAACCACTGATTCTTAAGGATTGGGACTCACTTAATGTAGGAAGGTAGCCTCTTTCTAGCCTTGTTACCCCCACTTTTGGCCTGTTTGTGAGTATATATCAGGGTGTTTTTACTGTCTCACTGGGATCCTGCTAGCCAGGGCCCCAGTGCTCATAGTGGAAACCCTATGTTGTCAGTGTGTTTGATATGTGTCACTGGGATCCTGCTAGCCAGGACCCCAGTGCTCATAAGTTTGCGGCCTATATGTGATCCCTGTGTGGTGCCTAACTGTATCACTGAGGCTCTGCTAACCAGAACCTCAGTGTTTATGCTCTCTCTGCTTTTAAAATTGGCACTGCAGGCTAGTGACTAATTTTATCAATTCTCATTGGCACACTGGCACACCCTTATAATTCCCTTGTACATGGTACCTAGGTACCCAGGGTATTGGGGTTCCAGGAGATCCCCATGGGCTGCAGCATTTCTTTTACCACCCATAGGGAGCTCAGACAATTCTTACACAGGACTGCCACTGCAGCCAGAGTGAAATAACGTCCATGTTATTTCACAGCCATTTTCACTCCACATAAGTAACTTATAAGTCACCTACATGTCTAACCCTCACTTGGTGAAGGTTAGGTGCCAAGTTACTTAGTGTGTGGGCACCCTGGCACTAGCCAAGGTGCCCCCACATTGTTCAGGGCAAATTCCCCGGACTTTGTGAGTGTGGGGACACCATTACACGCGTGCACTACATATAGGTCAATACCTATATGTAGCGTCACCATGGTAACTCCGAACATGGCCCTGTAACATGTCTAGGATCATGGAATTGTCACCCCAATACCATTCTGGTATTGGGGGGACAATTCCATGCATCTCCGGTCCCTAGCACAGAACCCTGGTACTGCCAAACTTGCTTTCCGGGGTCTCCACTGCCGCTGCTGCCAACCCCTCAGACAGGTTTTTGCCCCCCTGGGCAGCCTTGTCCCAGGAAGGCAGAACAAAGAATTTCCTCTGAGAGAGGGTGTTTCACCCTCTCCCTTTGGAAATAGGTGTGAAGGGCTGGGGAGGAGTAGCCTCCCCCAGCCTCTGGAAATGCTTTGATGGGCACAGATGGTGCCCATCTCTGCATAAGCCAGTCTACACCGGTTCAGGGATCCCCCAGCCCTGCTCTGGCGCCAAACTGGACAAAGGAAAGGGGAGTGACCACTCCCCTGACCAGCACCTCCCAGGGGAGGTGCCCAGAGTTCCTCCAGTGTGTCCCAGACCTCTGCCATCTTGGATTCAGAGGTGTTGGGGCACAATGGACAGCTCTGAGTGGCCAGTGCCAGCAGGTGACGTCAGATACCCCTCCTGATAGGTGCTTACCTTTCTCAGTGGCCAATCCTCCTTTATGGGCTATTTAGGGTCTCTCCTCTGGGCCATTCCTCAGATAACGAATGCAAGAGCTCACCAGAGTTCCTCTGCACTTCCCTCTTTGACGTCTGCCAAGGATCGACTGCTGACTGCTCCAGGACGCCTGCAAAACCGCAACAAAGTAGCAAGACGACTACCAGCAACATTGTTGCACCTCATCCTGCTGGCTTTCTCGGCTATTTCCTGGTGGTGCATGCTCTGAGGGCTGTGTGCCTTCACACTGCACCAGAAGCCGAGAAGAAATCTCCTGAGGGTCGACAGAATCTTCCCCCTGCTAACGCAGGCACCAAACTTCTGCATCACCGGTCCTTTGGGTCCCCTCTCATCCTGACGAGGGTGGTCCCTGGAACACAGGAGCTGGGTCCAAATGTCTCCCACAGTCCAGTGGCCCTTCTGTCCAAATTTGGTGGAGGTAAGTCCTTCCCTCCCCACGCCAGACAGCAAACCTGTGTACTGCGTGATCTGCAGCTGCTCCAGCTTCTGTGCACTTTTCCAAGGATTCCTTTGTGCACAGCTTAGCCTGGGTCCCCAGCACTCCATCCTGCATTGCCCAACTCGCTGAGTTGGCCTCCGATGTCGTGGGACCCTCCTTTGTGACTCTGAGTCGACCACTGTCCTCAGGTCTTCTAAGTGCCTGTTCCAGTACTTCTGCGGGTGCTGCCTGCTTCTGCAGGGGCTCTCTAAGTTGCTGAGCGCCTCCTCTGTCTCCTCCTCCAAGGGGCGACATCCTGGTCCTTCCTGGGCCCCAGCAGCACCCAAAATCCTCAACTGTGGCTCTTGCAGCTAGCAAGGCTCGTTTGTGGTATTTCTGCGTGGAAACATTTCTACAACCTCCAGCACGCCGTGGGACATCTTCTGACCAAAGCAGAAGTTCCTGGCCCTTTCCGTTGTTGCAGAATCTTGGCTTCTTCCACCCAGAGGCAGCCCTTTTGCACCTTCATCCGGGGTTTAGTGGGCTCCTGCCCCCCCCCCCGGACACTTGCGTGATTCATGGACTTGGTCCCCTTCCTTTACAGGTCCTCAGCTCCAGGAATCTGTCTTCAGTGCTTTGGTAGCAGTTTTGGTTCTTGCAGAATCCCCTATCTCGACTATACTGTCTTTCTGGGGTAGTAGGGTAAATTTACTCCTACTTTTCAGGGTCTTGGGTTGGGGTATTTTGGACACCCTTACTGTTTTCTCACAGTCCCAGCGACCCTCTACAACCTACCATAGGGCTGGGGTCCATTCGTGATTCGCATTCCAATTTTGGAGTATATGGTTTGTGTTGCCCCTAGGCCTATGTCTACCTATTGCATCCTATTGTGATTCTACATTGTTTGCACTACTTTTCTTACTGTTACTTACCTGACTTTGGTTTGTGTACATATAATTTGTGTATATTACTTACCTCCTAATTGAGGGTATCATCTGAGATACTTTTGGCATATTGTCACTAAAATAAAGCACCTTTATTTTTAGTAACTCTGAGTATTGTGTTTTCTTGTGATATAGTGATATATGATATAAGTGGTATAGTAGGAGTTTTGCATGTCTCCTAGTTCAGCCTAAGCTGCTTTGCCATAGCTACCCCTAACAGCTTAAGCTGCTAGAAACACCTCTATTCTACTAATAAGGGATAAATGGACCTGGCACAAGGTGTAAGTACCACAAGGTACCCACTATAAGCCAGGCCAGCCTCCTACACTTAATCATTTAAAAATTGATATTTTGCCTTGTGCATATTGATTTTTCTCATTTTGATCTTATTTTATTCAGATAAATAGTATCTATTTTCCTAAACTGTTGATTTTTGTGGTGCTTTCACTGTTACTGTATGAATTATTGCATAAATACTTTACCCATTACCTTCTAAGTTACGCCTGCCTGCTCTGTGCCTACCAGAGAGTGAGCACAGGACATTTTGGATTGTTTTGTGACTTACCCTGACTAGGATTGTGGTCCCTGTTTGGACAAGGGTGTATACATCTGCCAACTAGTGACCCAATTTCTAACAGCTTCTGCAGCTTTTTTGACAATTTTGGTAAAACCTGTCCCTGCATCAATGGTGCACAAAAGGAATGTATTGGTTAGAATGGCACATTGCACACTGTGTAGGCATGGGCATTACATAGAATGCACACTAGGATCCCGTACACTTGCAAACTTCCCTTGATGATTGCTCATCACCGGCAACACCCGTGAGGGGGGGGGTTTGGATTGGCCGGCAACAGTAAATGTAAGCAAGGCTGACGATGCAGGGTGATCTATTTGCAGGGGTGGAGCTAGTTCCTTCCTATACTTGGGGGAGACATATTACATCCCAGTGGGACACTTCCTGTTGCATTGGACTTTCATTGGTACAGCCCATGAGTGGTGGGGGCAGGGTCCCGCTGAACCACCTGAACATGAGTGCCTTTATTATTTGTTCCTCATATCTGGGAGAACAATAGTGGTCATGATATATTGTAGGGCTCTGATGGAAGGGGCTCACCCAGACTTGTTCCAGCTGTGCCAGTGTTAGGGACAGATTTTGGAATCACGTTTTATGACTCTGGTTGGAGGACGACTCTGGGATCCTCCCTAAAGGTGTCCTGAAATGCCAGATTTAAACTCATTCAGTTTTACTGTTTGCACAGGGCATACCTCACCCCCAGAAGTCTACATGCCATGTTTCCTGGTGCTTTTTCAGAGTGTCCTAGATGCTACGCGGATGACACAGGATTTTATGATATGGTATGGACTTGTACGACTTTGGCACCGTACTGGGCTACTGTATTGCAAGTTATTTGTCAAGCGATGGTTAACCATGTCTGAGGCCTGCCATTGCAACTTTGACTTGGCATTTAAAACTATCTGGCAACCCTTAAACTCCCCTTTTCCTACATATATGTAATCCCTAAGTTAGGCATTAGGTAACCCATAGTGCAGGGTGCTATGTAAATAAAAGGCAGTTCATGTACTTATGTGTTATACTTACTGTTCCTTCTAATGCTTATATCTTGAATGAATGTTGCCAATTGCCTCATTGGGCAGATACGGATGTCCCACTATGTTTTGTAGTGTGGAACTGTTTATTTGACACCATGTGACCCCAAATTTCTGTCAACACATTCTTTGTCATAGGGATAGTGATATTCTGCCTCCAGCAGATCGTGAGCCTAAGAGACTAGATTCTATTGGCAAAAAGATTTGCATTTGGCAGCCATGCCCTGTGCACTGTGAACACACATCTTCTTGGCTGGTAGGCCCATGCCTTAAGGGATCTGGCTAAAATTGTTGTATTTAGTCTCCCAGCCCACATGAAGCAGCCTTTCTTACCTTGACAGTGATGGATTGGATCCCTCCAAACAAATTTGAAGAGCGACTGGAATTCTACTAACAAAAAGGCCTGATACACAGCCACCATGGTTGTTTGTGCCAGTATACCTCAGTATGCTTCACAGGCTTTTTTGGAGCTATGCCGACTGCATTAATGGACGTTCCCATCAATAGCAAGCAGCTTTTTAGCGAGAAGGCTGACTACTCCATAGAACAGTGCAAGATCAGTTGCACCAAATGACGGTTTTTGGACTTGGCCTCCCCAGCTGTACCATTGCTACCAGAGCTTCCCTCTGAGAGACACCATCAGAAAAACTATCCAGTCCGGAACTTCTTACAGCTTTATCATTGTTGTAAGGACTGAGGTGGTCCAGCAGCAGCAGCGTAATTCTCAGTCATCTTCTGCTAAATCTGCTACCTCAAAACCTCCACCACAGATTCTATGGGGGATCTCCAACTTTACCACCACTAGGAGAAGTTTACGATGGATTGCTGGGTTCATGGGTTTGCGTGGATTACCCCCCCCCCCCCTTCCTGTTCACTGGACCATCCTGCTTATCCAAGGAAGTCTTTTCTGGTACATACCTCATTCTTGGAGGTAGAGGTCGTGTTCTGTTGAACAAAGGAAACATAAAATTAGTGTCCATGGTAGAAAGTGGCACAGGATTTTACTTTCTTATTCTCTAGTTCCTCAAAACCCTTTCTGGACCTTCTCCTCTTAATCGTCTTCATTCAACAGGACAAAGTGTTGGAGGTGATGACAGGAGCCCATATCCATATATTTCAGTACCTGGATGACTGTGAGATGAAGGTGGGGTCCACTGTATTGTTCAAGAAACATCTTGACTGTACCACAACACTTTTGCACAATGTGGGATTTTCTATCAATTCCCAGAAGTCTTACATTGTCTCCATGCAGAGATTGTCCATCAGTACTGTGGTATTGGACGTGACCTGTATGACAGCTTTTACTTGTCTTCAGAGGATTACAGATATTCCGGATATTACTGTGATGTTTGTGAATCAGACTCTAATCTTGGTTCTTTAAGCTCTCCGCTGGCAGAGCAGGCATGCTAATCTGGGTGATATGATAGGTCGGAGGCTAGGGTTCTGTGTCAAAGCAACAGCTGCACATGAATATGTTGGAGTTGCAAGCATTCCACCTTGTACTGCAGGCACTTCTCCATTCTGTCTTATAGAGAAATTTCCAGATCCTACTGGACAACTCAACCAGCATCCACTACTTCAACATATAGGGCAGTGTGTGTTCTTGGATCCTGTGTTAAGAGGCCTTACAACTGTGGAAGTTGTTCACGAAGAATGGTGTCTACCCAGTAATGGCCCACCTTATGGGTACCTTGAATGTGAGGATGGATACTCTGAGTTGTTTCTCTTAAAAGGACCACACGTGGGAACTTTATCCTGAAGAGATAGAAAATATTTTCTGTGTTAATCAAAATAATAATGCATGGCTTTCTTTAACAGCCCCGAACAGGACGTTTCCTTAGTTTGTGCCATACTCTACCCTCTGAATGGATCTTTGGGAGATGCCTTCATATTCAACTGGTCATGAAGTGTTCTTTATGCACTTTTGCCAATCACACTTCTTTCAATAACTCTGCAGGAGAATCAAGCACAACTAAGTCTCATTGCACTGCATTGGGTGAAAGGGATTTGGTACACCAATCTGTTGGACTCAATATTCGGTGCACCTGCTTTCCCTGCACAGTGGTCAAAACCTACACCCCAACCATTTGAGGCTGCAGCTGCTTTTGTTTAGATTGAGCTGCGCCAATTGGAGGCCTGTTTACTACTGGAAGTGGCAGATGTCGTCTTAGCCACCTAATAACCCACTATAAAATTCAAAACAAATACAAACGAGGACAGGGATCTTTGTTCAGTGGAGGAGGTTGATGTCAAGCGGTTCAAAAGAGGGTTGTAAAGTGACCCAAAAAAGGATACATTTAATTTGTGATAGGGAAAGGAGCCATACATCGAAAGGACATGACGGTCCCCAAGGAAAAAAGAAGCGGGCAACTCATTTGGAGTTGGAGGAAAAGGCTATGAAGGTAAAAAAAAAAACAGGGTCCAAAATCGGTAGCTTGTGACAAGTCATCAGGTAGTGGTAATGTGGAATTAAGCTATTCCTCAGACTTGGGGAGTTCTGATCAAGACTGGATAGACAAAAGAGGGAGAGAAGACAGTTGAATACCAGAGATAAATTTGAGAATGTGAGGGATCCTTTGGGTGTTTTTGTGTTTGATCCTCACTTAAGTGGATTCTGCAAAATCATGTGGCAGAATATGTTGAGTTTTGGGTTAGGTGTGAAATGCCTGAGGAATCAGTTAGGATCTGAATGCCAAGACCATCATTAGCAAATAAAGTTGCTTATACTCCAGATTTGGACCTTAAGATAATGGCATTTTAAAACAAGCAGAGCATGACGCTAGGACATGGGCTTAAAAGGTTGCCAGGACAGGCTTTTAGATGTGTTTGGGCATTTAACAAAAATATTTGATGTGTGAGGAAGCATATTTAAAAGAGGCAAATGTTGATGTAGAGGATTTGCGCTAATGGGTATTTGTTTGTTGGGTAATTCCAATACAGCTCAGTGTTTTTACTGTAGGAAAAGCATCATGAAAATAGATCCAAAATAGGCTGAATTAGCAAGCAAAGAGTCACACCCGGAGGCCAATGGTATGCTCTTTGGAGAAGAATTTGCTAAAGAAATGGCAAGGTATGTTGGTACCTTTTAATTCCATTCAAAAGGTACAGAAGGACATTAGGAAGGTTTTCTGAGGGGTTAGGAGAATGCTGGGACGATTTCCCAGCCAAGGTTTTGGATTCACACGAGCTTCATTTTCAGAGGCTTTTAGACCATCCGGATTTAAGTCACCAGGATTTTATCCTCAACTGCAGAGAGGAAGAGGAAGATCAATGGGTGACAGAGGACAGCAGGGCTAGAGGACAACTAGGTATGTTTGGAAAGAGACCCTTTGTGTATCCTTATAAAACTGGGTGGCATTCCTGTCGCCGGTAGATGACTCCCCCACTGCTCCCTACAATCCCTACACCCTCCCACTCACCTTCCAAACCAGACCCCACATACACACACACCCACATGCACCCCGCATACACACACACCCACATGCACCCCGCATTCACACACACCCACATGCACCCCGCATACACTCAATCACAAACACTGACATACATGCATTCACTCATACGCATTTATACACGCATTTACACAGACATTCCAACACGCACTCACTTCAACAATCACACACGCATTCATAAACTCATACACACGCATACACACAAGCATCCAAACACGCTTACAAACACGTATACAAACACCCATACACAAACTTACACACACGCATACACACTTTGTGGCAGAAATCCCTCAGTACTTTTGATAGTGCAGTCGGAAGACCACCAGCACTGGGGGTCTTCTAGTGCCCTCGGCTTCGGCAGTCTGTGTAAAATACAGCTGAAGTCGTAATGAGGACCTCAGTATTTAAAAATACTATTTTAAACAAGTGGCGTGTGCTGTGAGGACTGTTATGGCAAGACTGAACATGAATAATATTGATGTCCGTGCCTTGCAGGGGTGGGTAGAAAATCATAATTTTATTTAAGACACGGAGGCTAATATCGTCTCACCTAGTATGTACTCACCTTTAAAAGATACATTTTATGATTACAGGAGATAATTAAGAAGATCGGAAAAGACACTGATGTGGTTTTGACAGCCTTGCAGAAGGAATACTGTGTTGGATACGGGACAGAGAACAGTTTTGGTTTATTCACAGCAAAAAAAGAAGGAACGATTTTCTGCTGTTTGTGGTTTTTATACTTGAATTTAATGTTGTTAAGATTCCTATTCTAATGTAAAGTTCTGATTGCTGCCTCGTGTGTGGCAATAAAGAAGTAATGCATAATATTGGCCTCTGTGTCTTTAATAAAATCAAGATTTTCTACTCACCCCTGCAGTGGAAAATCTGAATAAACCAGCAATGCTAAATCCCACTTCCTGGAGGATATTACTTTGGGACTCATTTATAAGGTGTGAACTCTGCTGGAAGAAGTGTCCATCAGAAGCAAAGTTGCTTACCTATGGCAAGAATTCTTACTGCTCTCCCTGTTCCCCTAATGATTTAGTACTGGGATAATAAGATCCTTAGGTGTGCAAATGTATTTCTGCGGTTTTGTCATGATGCCAGCACATCAGAGGACACCCTATAAAGTTGCATGTCGTCACATCTGAAGTGGGCAAAGCTGCAGTAGGAGTCCTGTGGCACCACGTTGTAGCGCTATTGCTGGGGAAAACGTTTCTTGATCTAGTCTGGCGCCTAGAGGATATTCACAATGTAAGGAATGTTCTGGAAGATTGAGTACCCACCAGATATATTGTTACTAACAGCTTGCAGGAGCCCTTTAAACTATTCTCTGCGCTCCTGCCTCGCGGGACGCGCTTGCTGCTGGAGGAGGGGCAGGAGCCCTTTAAACTATTCTCTGCGCTCCCGCCTCGCGGGACGCGCTTGCTGCTGGATGAGGGGCAGGAGCCCTTTAAACTATTCTTGCGCTCCCGCCTCGCGGGACGCGGGCGGCGCCCGGGCAAAGCCCGGGCCAAGGGCAGGCCCGTCCTTCGCCCGTCATCGCCAGGAAGAGACTGGGCTGGGCCCCCCCTTTCAATTCTGCTACTGGAGGCTCGGTGGAGGAGCTTGATTTATGGAGAGCTGCTGAAGCAAGGGAGGAGGAGAGGAGCCCTCACCATTTTTTTGGGTATTTAAAATATTTCAGTTCAGTCCCCCCCTGTGCCCTGTTGACTTATACACACGTAAAGTGACAGCAAGGACTATTGTGTTGTAATTCCAGGGGCTTTTGTGGCAGGAAGTTGTGGCCAGATAATCTCCCTAAGATAGAAAATAGAAGTCAAGTATAACTTAGTTTCACTCTTCCCTAGTTTGGGGCACCGAAACCAGTAAAGAAACACACGGCGTTTTCTCCTTTGATAAAGGATTAGTTTGCCTTGATAGGGAAACGCAAAAGAGACTGTGGGTGAAGGGATTCCATTCAGGAGGCTCCCCCCCCAGGTTGATAACTAGCTATTTAACCTCAGTAATGGGTGCCATTGAGTCGAAGACAGGGAGAGTAGAAGCTTCCTTAGAGTCGTCCCTTGAGAAAATAGGGAAGGGTGGGGGGGAGGGAAGGATTGTGCCTGTAACATCTTCACTAGGCAAGACAAAGACAGGAAATCCCTGTGTAACAATGGAAATTGATTTAATTACCCCTATAACTCCAGAGAGTCCACCTCCAAAAAAAAGTAGGCAAGTAATCCCCCTCCACACTGTAGTAACTCCTTCAGACTTAGCCCGATCTCCTACAAACAGTTACGAACCAGAAAGTTTTTAGCAGGAACAGAGAAGAAAAAGAGGAAATGATTATCTAACCCTTTAAAAAAACAAATTATAGGAAAACAGCCAAAAGACAGAAAGAACTTGGATCCTCTTAATACCTGTTTCTCCCAGATTGAAGATCAACTCAGGGATATAAAAAAGCTGTGTTCATTGGTTCTGGAGAGAGTGGCTGTCCTTGAGAAGAAGGTTGAACTTATAACAAACATGACGATAATGAATTCCATACTACCGAGGGCGGAACCCCAGAACAATCATCCCACCCCTGTACGCTCACCTGTCCCGGCCATTCATCAGCACCAAAACTACAGGCCGATTCCTGCTCAGAACCCAGCCCTAAAATCCCTGAACTCAGAAGTATTCCAGGATTCAATAAATTTACAGCCTCAGTGGGGCATAACCAAGTGGGAAGGCTTAGTGGGTCAGGTGACTATAAGAACTCAAATAGCCTGCCCGAGGATTCCGCTGGTATGCGCTCCCTATATTTTAATCCTGGAAAACGTCCCTACATTAGAAAATACTCACTATGAGTCCCATGCATCACTGTTAAATAAAGTGACGAATTGGGTAGGAAAGCATTCGGGAGGGAGGGTAGATTTCTATAGGGACATTTTAACTGTAAGAAGGGTCCCCTGGGTTGGCCCATCCCCTAAAGCATCACAAGGGGATTGCATCATTATAAACTTTAGGAGCCCCTGGATTGTCACCATTTTTCACCATTCACCATTTTTCAACTATGAGACCATCTGTAGGGTCTATAAAAGTACAACGTCTATCTAAGTTCATTCCCTCGACATTTAATCCATGTCACTCTGATTTAATTCATTCTGGGAATCAGAACTTTGGCAATCCCGGTGCTTACAATTCCTCTGATACTGTCTAACAGATTTGAGCCTCTGGCCTCACTGGAGCAGCTAGATTGACCACCAGCAACTGGGCCCTTATTGCAAGGCCCCCTGGAGATAAATATACCGCAACAGTCCCTCTCGCAGTCTAAGGGAGCTTCTGACATACATGACACACAGGGTACGACAGCCTTAGGGATCATTTCTTGGAACGTTGCAGGCTTAAAATCAAAAATTGGATATCCTGACTGGTTAAAATTAGTGAAGGAAAATCTTTTCATCTGCTGACAGGAGACCTGGCTTGTAGAACCCCCGCATATTAATGGCTACACCACATATAGTGTCCCTGCAATTAAGGCCTCTGCAGGTAGGGCTAAGGGTGGTCTGGCTACTTTCCTATCAGTAAAGGCCGGGGGATGGAAGCACATGTTGTGGGCACATCCCCTTTCTTTTTGGCTTTATTTCTGAAATTAGCAGAGCCATTTGATATACTACTGATTAATTATTATAATAATACCTTTGACAATTCAGACACAAGTGTGGTTGGCAGCTTGGAGATGTCAATATATAAGGCAACAATCATTAGTAGAAAGGACCTAAGAATAATTTGGGTCAGCGATTTTAATGCCCATTTGTGTGAGCCAGAGTATTTGGACTGCTGCGGACTCTTGGATGAAAATGATAATCCCATTCAGCATTTTAAACATTCTTCATATGGGAATGCTCTTAACTCTTTGATAACAGCTAATTCTCTACTTTTCCCCATACCAGCTACTAGAGGGGTACCAACATTTATAAGGGGAGATACTCATACTATTATTGACTATATTATCTACTCTAGAGAACTATCCTCTCTTGTTGGGCAGTTCAGGGTGACCGCGACCTGTATTAGCGATCACAAGCCTTTATCTATTGTAATTAATTTGGACTTGACGAGTGACTCAAGAAGAGAGAAGCGACACCCCGATATGAAGTTTTCAGCCCAAAAAGGACTTACAACCAAAGGGGGAAAGATAGAGAGTAATAGCTTTTTTAAAGATTTAGGGGGTCATTACGACCTTGGCAGGCGGCTACCGCCACCCGCCAGGCGGTAACCGCCGTACAGCCGCACTCACGCAGCCCCCATTATGACATTCCCGCTGGGCCGGCGGGCGCAACCCAAGTTTCCGCCCGCCGGCCCAGCGGGGATGAGGCCACAACATAGGAGCCGGCTCATAATGGAGCCGGCGGTGTTGCAGCCGTGCGACGGGTGCAGTTGCACCCATCGCGCTTTTCACTGTCTGCTATGCAGACAGTGAAAAGCTGGCCGGGGCCCTGTTAGGGGGCCCCTGCACTGCCCATGCCAGTGGCATGGGCAGTGCAGGGGCCCCCAGGAGCCCCAGGACACCCCTTACCGCCAGCTTCTTCCTGGTGGTGCAAACAGCGAGAAACAGGCTGGCGGTAGGGGTGTCATAATCCCCAGGGCAGCGCTGCATGCAGCGCTGCATGCAGCGCTGCCCTGGAGGATTATCACCGCCGGGGCTAAAACGGCGGGAAACCGCCGGCCCCGGCGGTGCGACCGCGGCGCTTCCGCCGCGGTCGTAATAGGGCAGGAAGCACCGCCAGCCTCGCCAGGGTCAAAATTACCCCCTTAATGTTGAATAAAGGGTCAGATGTTATGATATCCTTGGATGAAGATAGGGCCCCCCATGAAATTGTCTGTGCATTTTCCTCTCTGACAAAGTATATGGCTGAGAAATTACAGCCCTCTGGCACTAATAAAGTACATGGCCCAAGATGGTTTAACCACACATGTACCATATCCTTAAGTAACCTAAAGAAAATAACCAGCGCATTTCCCCAAGACTGACAAGCAGTTAAAGTTGCTAGGAAAAATTACACGGAAGCACTTGCCAAGAGGAAAGCCGAATTAAGTGAGTCTGCGTGGGAGGAATTGATGGAAGCAAGCAAAACTAAAGATACAACTGCGTTCTGGCATGTGGTTAATTCTTCATTGCTGAATGACAAACATGAGATGTCCATGGATACTGTCATTCCAGCCAAAATTTGGGTGACTATTTTAAAAAAAACTTTTGCAATAGAGACTAATGTTCAACTAGAAAAGATAAATTGTTTGAAGTTAAGAGGAAATGATCAGTCAAGTCTGGCTTTCAGCATATTATAAGCGTGGATGATGTAAAATAAGCCATTCAAGATTGCCCCTCTGAGAAAGCTTCTGGCCCAGACAGAATCCCTGCTGATTTATATAAAGTGCTTCCAGATTTCTGGGGGCCACTGCTTACTAATGTCCTGAGATCGGCTGTGACAGGCCCTTTAGTAGATACCTGGAAAGAAGCGATCATTGTCCCGATTTTTAAGAAGGGAGACAGGGCAGATCCTTTATGCTATCGTCCAATTTCTTTATTGGATAGCTCAGTTAAAATCTTAGGCCGAGTGATCCTAAACAAGTTGGAAAATTGGGCAACTGAATCTCATTCCCTTTCAGAAGTTCAATTTGGCTTTCGGCCCGGTGTGGGCACAGTAGAACAAACTCTCAATTTGACCCTCATAGTTCAAAAATATACCAAAGTTAAAAGGGGGTGTATACATCTAGCATTTATGGATCTGTCCTGCGCCCTTGACACAGTTAACAGGGAGAAACTGTGGATGGTCATGCTGAATATGGGCGTGGATAAAGATATAATCATCTTACTTAGTAAACTCCACGCCTGCACAGAGGCTTGGGTACGCTATTCTATTTTATTGAATGCTTTTAATACTTTTATGGGGAACCTTGGTCTTACAATGAATAGAACTAAGTCATTTGTGATGAAGACTGGGCCCAAATTAGCAAAAACAAAAAAAATTGCTCTAGATGGGCATGAGATACTCAAGGTCCCACATTTTACGTATCTGGGGGTCCCCATTGACGTAGATTTAAATTGGAAATTTTTAGTAAATTTACGTTCAATACAATTTCAAAAAGCCATAGAAGCAGTTTTTAGGTTTGCGAAAAGACTGCAACACAAACCTGTCAAAGAAATGATGACTGTTTTTTCCTCCAAATGTCTTTCTATTGCGACATTTGGAGCTGGGGTCTGGGGATACGCAGAATGTTCAGGCCTCCAGATCGTAGAAAACAAATTTTTAAGAAGGCTATTAGCAGTCCCCCAATCTACACCAGTAACGTTTTGTCACGAAGAAGTAGGTGTGAGATACATATCTAGTTATATAAAGCTTCAACCCGTTTTATTATGGTTAAAAATTTGGACTAAGCCAGAAGCGTCTCTATGCAGAAAGGTGATACAGGACTGCCTCCTTTTATCACAATCTCTGGATATACCCTGGCTTAGATATGTTCATCTCTCCCTACTATTTTTAGGATTAGGAGAATTTTTTCTTAAACCGGATATTTTAACAAAACAGGACGTTAAAAAGGTTAAAGATATGTATTGGCAGAAAAGCCAGGTCATGGAGCCAGCCTCGGGTGCAAATAGATTATTGGTGAGGCATGAGATACAACAATTGCAACCAAAGCTATATTTGACTACTATTAACCACGAGCGACAAAGGTTTTTACTCACGAGGCTATGTTTAAATACATTACATTACTTGGTAGCATTTCCAGTACGTGGAACCTGGTTCAAGAATCTTCCTCCTTGTTGCTGTGATGGAAAGACACCCCAGAGTACATTGCACTTTATGCTTTTTTGTACTTTATATGTTGTTCAGAGAAAAAGGTTTTTACGTCCGCTATTTTTATCTAAAAGTATTAGAACTAGTCAGCTTGCTTATTTATACTTACATAACCTGGAAAATGTGGATATAATTCAGGCTGTGTTAAATTTATATATGCTGCTTATGGTATTCGAAATATGTATTAATAACGTTTTTTAGTAATTTTATGATTAAGAAACTTGTATGTTTTATTTATTGGATGTCTTTTATGGTCTTCTTGTACAGAATAAAGTAATGATGATGATGATTGTTACTAAGAGTAAGTAACTTTTTCTGCATCTCCATCAACTTCTTTTGTTGGCCAGTACTCTGCTGCTCCAGCTGAAGCTTCTATGGGTTCTGAGCAGTTCCTGCAGCCACTGCCAGTATGCCCTCTGTACTCCCTTAGAACCCCTGTTGGCTGTGAACATTCACTGCTGGTGCTCCTGCTGCCAGCGCTAGTGCTGAGCTCCTTTTGCAGTGCCTCCTACATCCAGTAGAGCTGAAGAGCTATCAACGAGGCTTGTCTTGCAGCTCCTGCAGGTAATTAACTCCTTCGCTCTCACAGCTAAATACAATGTTTGTGCTACTTTCTGTGCCCTTTTCTGCTTTCTGAAAAGAACCCATATATTATTGACAGCACTTCAGCATCGACAAGCTGGATATCTAAATTATCATAACATTTAGATTTTTGTGTGCTCTCTAAAAGTAGAAGCAGCTGAAATCTTGAGAGCAGATGTTAATGTGAACAGTAAGGCCGACAGTGATTAAACACATTGCCTACTTACACCCTTTCTCACTGGCATTTTTGATCAAAGGAAATTATTCAGAGAAGATGGTACAGGACTGAAAGCTCGCTTGTTCTTTGGAGAGACAAGTACTTTTGGAGCTCTGCTAGGTTGGGGAATGCCCTTTAACATGTTAGCATTAATCTGGCTGCCCATCATGCTGGGAAGTATAATGGTGCCAGTTAGTATCAAAACAGCAAACAGTCATCAGATTCATATATAAAAATTAAAAGGCAACACACTAAACTCGGTTTCCGTGGTTCCTAGGTGTCCGCAGTTTGAGGAAATCTGCTCCAGATCTCCCCTGCATGCCTCACACTTGTTCCTTGCACGAGAGGGCACAGCACAGGCCGCTGACAACTTATAGTGTGAAAAAGGACGTTTATTTAAGCACATCACAAACATTCATAAAACTGTGGACAAATCGTCTTCCAAAACTATAGTCCTCACGAGACATTAATATTCGCCCACCCTAGCACTAAATGTACCCCCCCACCACAATTTCCGGAAATCTCAACTGCACCTACACTCTACATCCCGAAGTGACTCTACTTCACAATATTGTAAACTTTTAACTTCCTGCCTTCTGCAAGTTTCGCCTTGATCCCCCCCTTCAAACTGCTTCACCCACCCCAAGAATCAATATAACTGCGTCAACCCATGAAAAGATCTTGGCAAATTGCTACTCAAAAACAAACAAAAAAAACACTCGGGCATTTTTCTGCCCCCACCCCCGCCTCATGCTGGTCTAAACTCCTGTTCACAACCGGACACCTAATGTTTACACAAATGCCTCTTATAGCTGCAACAAATTCAAACTTTCCACCCGGTGGATAGATGTAAACCACCCCTAAAGAACTCTACATCTTCATACTGCAATACCCAATATACAACTCTATCTACCTCCTCTCTAAAAAACTTCCCTGTTTACCTCCTGCCTAACTTTATCTATGGCTGCCGGTCTCTCGGCCACTCCCTCCCGGGAAACAATTGTGTCTGCATATTAAAGATACCTGTGCTTTAATCTCCCTCATGTCCACCTTCATGCATTTATAAACTGTGTCCTGTGGCGTCTCCCCTTCGGCTGCCACTACACCCATTTTGCAAAAGAACGGTCCAGATGTTCATAATCTTTCAGTCTGGAATAGAACTTGCAACAAAAAATGTAAAATCAACAACCCCCCATTAATGTGTCCTCCCTCTCCTGTCTCGTATATCTGCTGTACCAATCTGATGGACACCTCCCGGCATCATTATCCTGTCTTCAGATCAACCCCCCCGCTTCTGTCACCACACCTATTCCAACAGAATGTGTACTGTAGACTGCTAACAGAAGCCACAAGTGAACAAGTGTCTTACACAGCACCACATCATCTCTGACTCATCTTGATGACTAAAAACCCTGCCTGACATGTTGTTTTCCTGCTGCTGAAACTCGTTGAAACCTATAAATTAGGCATAAACGCTGCAACAGATAAGCTGACAACATCTTCTTTTTCCCCTCTGCTCTTTGATCTATTTTTTACTTTCTAAGGATAATTTGTACGCTCTCAATCTCCACTTCCAGGCTGTCCATTACAACCCCCACCCTCACTCTGAGAAGTACTGACAAAACCAACTGCTTTAATTTTCTCTTTCCCAACCTATCAACAACCTTCTCCCTTACTCGCTGCTGAAGGGAGCATAGCCCAAAAACAACTTACCAAAGAAAGCTTACCAATTTACCTGAGATCATCATTTATATCCAAGATAAACTTTAGCACATCTCCACCAGGCCTTTTCTTTACTTCTTCTTCCAGACTCTAGAAACTCGTTCCATGACTGCCTGCGCACCCTCCACATAGAGTGTGCCAAGGACCCTAGTACCAACTGGAAAATCCTCTTTCTCCTATTCACCACAGCCCTGCTGCCATTTTTGTATCTTCCTCGTTTGTACCCAGAACCTACACTACAATCCACTACAATCGAGACAAAGCATCCGCAATATCATTGTTAATTCCAGGAACATGACATGCCCAGAACAAAATGTTGTGATTTAAACAATCCTGTACAGACACCCACAACAGCTTCATTACTTTGGTGTCACTCGTTGTTTATTTACTATCTGACCTACTGCTATATTGTCTACATTGAACAATACCTTCTTGTTGTCTAACGGATCTCCCCCACAAAATCAAGGTCACCAACAAAGAAGAAAAAACTCTAGACAAGCTATGTTTCCCCCCCACCATTCTTCCATAGTACTGTTCAGCACATTAGTGCAATTGCCAGGGCAAATCAAATTCCACATCCCCAGCTGCATCAGAGAATATTTGTCTAGCCCATTCTTCCTTCTCCCCTGACCTCACAATGAAAGACCATAGAAATTTTCCAAAAAGGAGCGCCACATTTTCAAGTAGTCTTGGACTGGAATGCAGTAGTAACAGGCCCGACAAGGCCAATCCCACTTTCCAGCACAACATTCTGTCTGTCCACACTACTGTACATGTGAACCTCAAATGCCCCCAAAGGACTTGTACCTCCCACACCAGCACTTGTGTCTTTGGTAAACATCTGATCATTGAGTCCAATCAACACCAATTTCTTGTCCTCCGGCATACTTGCTTCCATTGTAACTGCATCAATTTCAGTCCCCAAAAATGTCAATGCTGTGTGTGGCCCTACCATTTTTTCTGCCACCAAAAGCACCCCTACATCTTTATTGAGCCACTTAAAACATACCAGCATCCACTGGCATTCCGTGGAACAGGGTGATCAGTCTAAAAGGGAATCATCTAGGTAGTGTGTCACTGTTTGGATGTTCAACCACAATCAAGAAAAGCTTTTACAAAAATCAGCTAAAGTTTTCAAATAGGGCGCAAGATGTAGAGCAACCCATCACAATAATTTGTCAACATATCATTGTCCCTCGAACTGTATACCAAGCAACTAGAAATCCACGGGGTGAACGTGCAGAAGGCACGTAGGCTCCTTCCCCATTTGGATTACCAGATCAATGGCAATGTCCATTGAGGAATATATCTTAGACAAGTAATCGGAAATGTAGTTATTCACTGACTGTTCTTCTGGCCATTAAAGGTGGTGAATTATCTAGAATTGCTCCGTCTCTTTCTTTGGTACTACTACTATAGGTGACATAATCATCCTATCCATGGTTCACTCATCAAATGGGCCTACCATTCTGCTCCGTCTCACTTTCTTCGTCAGTTTTTCTCTCACTACTTGCCGGTGTTCCCCTACAGATTTGAAATTGTCTGACCAACTCCTACCCCTAGCCCCACCAGCATACCCCAACTCAAGCCTACGCTGAAAGTCCTCCCGCAAATGTTTTCTATCATCTTCCTTCCCAGACCATTGTCGTCATCATTTCCGCCTGTGTAACTTAACTGGCATATGAGCCTTTTCCCATAGGTCCTTGTGTGCCTCTACCCCCGCCTCTTGTCTTTCTACTGCTGCTGTCAACCCTCACTGCATTCCTTAAGTTCTACCCATGTTCCATCCGCAGTGTAAAAGCAAGTGTCTTGCTGCACACCTAGAGCACTTGTGTCAGAACTTACAGTACTAACTGTTGCAGAATACCCAGTTGAACGACCTATCCTCTGCCCACGGCTCCACCGCATCATGAATTGCATGCCCTTGAATTGGCTGATGAATCACTGGTTGTCCCCTGCTCATAAAGACTGATGGGCCTGGTTTTCTTAGCACCATCATGTGCAGCCATAAGTCATTATCCAAGCCCCCAAATTTTCCTTCCCATCTTCCACTAGCCGTGCTCTGATTTCATTATACCATACCCATGCATTATTTCCCCCCCTCCCCCGAACATGTTGTGCCTTCCTAATAAAGTCCATATTCTTGAAAGAACATTGCAGCTCTCCTGGAACCTTTCACAAAATATGCTGTTGTATATTAATGCTAGAGTTAAAGTCTCAATTGGGATGGGAACTCTAGGCTTCTTGGTCAACTCACATTCTTTCTCCTTAGATCCCTCTTTGCCCTCACTTTTGTGAGTAAAAGTTTAAGTACCTCCTTGTTCTCATCCTTCCATATCCATTATTTTTTTCGATCCCAGCAAACAAGCCCCCAGGGATTTGATAATCCAATGTAAATCAGCTTTATGCTCATCAGCTCCTTATTTTCTTTCTTGTCTTTCTCCTTATCCTCTTCTGTGTCCCCTTCCTTTCCCTGTTCTGTCCCCTTACTCACCCTTCCTTCCCCCTTCGATCCTTGTCCCTCATCAATCTCTTTGTCACCTTTAGACTTGTGCCGCTTCTTACCTGATCCCTTTATAACCTCCTCTTCCTCCGTCCCCACCCCCTTGCCTGCCACATATCTCCCCAAAAGTAGCCTTTCCTCTGATCCTGTTAGAGCCCCATCGCCACCACCCCCAAACCCTTTCAATACCAGTATAGGTGGGACGCTCCCCTTTATCTGCTTACCTGGCTTCCCAGGAGACCCTTCGCCGAAGATTAATGTCCAGCCAGTCATCTGTCTTCCGCCATTCTGTCTTGTGTCTTCTCTGCCTCCATCGCCAAGTCTGGTCCTAATCTGAGCCTGCTTTCTCTTCCCCTTCACCACCACACTAGTTCTGTGACAACCACTGCCACTCCCCTACGACTCCATCCTCAGCCAGCTCCCCTCCTTCCACCTCATCTTCAATGTAATTCAACACCAGTGCCTCACCAGCCTCAACCATCCAACTAGGCTGTACACCTGGACCTGCCATTTCATAATCAAACATATTTTCATCCAAGCAATCTCCTGGTGTGCATCACTCCATTATTCTCAGGGAGGCCACACAAGACCACCGTCTCTCTGCTACTGCAGAGGACCCACTAGACCTTCCCCAGACTGTTGGTGTATAGTCCACTATGCCATCAGGCCACCCAACCTGGAACCATGCCCTTTCTCCTCCTTGGAATAATGGAATCACACCAGACTCTCTTGAGTCCAGGTTGCAGGCTGGCCTTAAAACCGAAGCGCAATCAATAAAGCCCTCTAGGGCTGATAAAGTCATCCACGCCCCTCTGCTCTCTGCCAAATGCATCATGCCCTGCTTCGTAGGCCCCCTCTCCTTGCCACTCCATTCTAGCACGGTTGCCCCCATGGCTGAGACCTTGCCAATCTGAGGTTCTGCCGACACTGGGGGTGCCCTTGTGCAGTATCTGCCAACACTGAGTGCATCTGCTTCTTTCCCTGCATTGCTGCCTCCTCCTGGGATTCGAAAGTCATTGCAAGCAGTCCATTTCCTTGCTCTGCCAAACCCTGAGTTGGTCCTACCCGCACTTGAGGGTTTGTGGCCACCGCCAGCCAGATATACATTTTCTCCCTCTTTCCAATGGTGCTACCTCCTGGTCACAGATGGGCACCACAGGGTAGATGCCTATGTGTGCCAAGTGTCAGGCTTTATCTCTTCCTTTCCTGCCACCCCAAGCCTGACAGGCATCTCCAAGCAGCCCCTCCTGTCCGGCCCAGGGCCCAGATAGAGACAGGGCTTTACATTTTTTGTGAGACATAAACAGAGATGTGCTTGGTCCTTGCCATTCCTGGGCGCCCTGAGGAAGACCACGTCTGCTCTCCACACTTCCTTGCACTCCTCACATTCCCTGGGAATGCCTTAGGTGACAAAGTAATCCACACAGTGAGCAGTTTCCAGAGGCCACCAAGATTCGTTTGTGACAGGACCCTTCCCCTAGCTCTGATCCCTGATTTTAGCTTGGTGGCCTTAGGAATTACATTTCTGGGAAGTGGCGCGCAGAATGAGTGAAGGCTCTGCTAGTCTACAGCTAGCTAAGAGCCTGTGGAAGCTAAACTAAGCTGGGTTCGGCTGTGCCCACCCTGCCCTGTTGTCTCTGGTTTAGAAATACTGTCCACTTTTTAAAAGAAAGACCCTTGCAAATCCTTCTCCATCTTCTGAGCCAAAGGGTACAGTAACTGTTCCATTTTCAGATACTTTTTCTGAGATAAACGACCAGATTAATAAGACAATACTGTGAAATAGAGGTTGAGTCTAATAAATGTTCTTTTTGCCAGGAGTTTCTAGAAGAACTCGAGGACTTGACAATAAATGTGGGCAATATATTAGAAATGGTTAAGCATCTTTCTCAGTATTTAATTTGATCCAGTGGTTGCAGGTGAGGTTCACTTGCACTGATTTTTAGTGTGAAATAATGCATGGTATCAGTTAATAGCATATGTGCATTCTACACCATGCATGACACTGGAAGACAGCTGTCACCCAAAATCCAACATGATTTTCCTGGGTGCACCACATCGAAGTGGCATCACCTTTGAGAACAGTAACTTCATCCGTGACCAGAATCAAGTTTAGGTATGGGACGTAAGTAGGATTCATAAAATGATGGGGATGATGACTAACTTTGCCTATCCCTCCTTTGCCTCAATACATAGCTTCTAGCCACATGATGAACAGAGGTAACCAACAGGTAGGCACATCCTCTGTAACCGATTCATCTAATCTAGAGTAGCTTGCACACCAACTATTCTAGAAGATGTCCAGGCAATCCCTCTGCCAAACCATCCTCTAAAGGTTCTTTGAGTTACAACCCCACTACTTCTTTGTAGGCCCTGCATATCTTCTTCTGACGGGCCAGACATTTCTTTGTTTGGCATCCTTACCACTTCTGTCTAGATCTCTTATATTGTATGCAAATCTGCTGCAAATGTCTTTGTTTGTGTCCATACTGCCTGTTGCTGGTCCCCTTAGATCATCTGCTGAGTTGTTTGTAGGTAAGGAACATACTACAAGGCTCATAGCATCTTTATTGGATAGCAGCAACATTGTGCTAGGACGTACCCATAGACTGATCACTGATTCCATTCAACTCCTCTTTATTTGGCCCACTTGAACACTAATTTCACAGACCATCTTGCTTCTCTTAGACCTCGGGCTTTGTCTTTCCTTTCTGAAATCACCATGTCACTGTTTGACTGATGCAATACAGAAATATGATGATGAGTTTGTCCTGAACAAGTCAGTGCCAAATCCCAAAGAGAAATATTTAACAACTACAAGACACTAAATTATATTGAAATCGCCCCTGTACCCGGATGACCAGTAGTGCTGCCTTCTCTTCTAGTACCTTGCCCCTATTTGCGTTATAGCCTCTACAAAACCTCCTCAGTAGCCCTCAGTGTCCCTGCATTAATCTCCATAAACGTTTCTCTACCTCTTCCTAAAAGACCCAGCAAGTTCATCAACGCAATGCATGAATAATAACCAGGAATACAGAAACTGCACTTCCACTATATTCATACTCACATACTGTGCCAGCCTTCTCTTGCTAGCACCTTCAACGCCTTATCCGGTCAAATTACTTCTTGCATTTCTTCACTCTTCAAATATACCAAATCTTTCGTCCTCGCTATGGCCTGGAACAGCCAACCCAATCTTATTGCTTCTACTCTTACTTCAATCTCTTAACAGATAAAATTGCTGTCCCTTTAACCTCAAACGTGTGAATTCATCGTCAGCTTCACTCAGCTGTCCACTAGTCTCCTACACTTTACCCTCGCCTTTCACTTCTGGTCACCTATTCAGTTTGGCTCACATAAGTAACCTTTAACTTCCCACTCACTATCCCTAATCGAGCGCCATTCAATCTGAACCTTTACCCCACTCCACATTCGCCCTTGAGACTATGAAGGTCATCCTTCCCAGTTTTATCCCCTCTCTCTCTCCAATGGTGAGATAGGCTTTTGCCAATATACGTCAGAGCCTCTGCTCTTCTTGAACCCAATTTAAGGAGCAAGAGAAAAATCTTGGATTGGAGTGACCAACCTTTTAATGTCAAATCCTGTGCCCACGCACCAACCAGGACGATGACAACAATCAGGTTGCAGTGAGCATCCTCTGACGTTTAGATAAACACACCTGCTAACTTCCTGTCCTTTCACAGAAAAGGACCAAGGAATCGCCAAATTCAACCTTTCATCTTGGCTGTCCATCTGTTGTAGCAATGGCAAAGACTAAATCCAACTATGGCAGCTAATGCGCCGTTTTGGCACTGTGAAACATCAAAAAACAATGCGAATCATCAGAAATGCTAAAAATAAACTATTTAGGCAAATAACAAAATATACCATATGATATATCTTCACAGCACACAGACATCCATCATGATATTAGGAATAGCCAAGAATGATATCACTAAACGGAGCCATTCAGGCCTAGTGCCTATCCAGCGGAGCAATAACCAGGATCAGAGCTATAGCTTACTCTTGCTGTACCTATCTTCCATGGCACTGTAAACATCACTATAAATCATCAAAGCAAATGCCAAATTAATCTTCCATGGCAGGCATATATACATTACGAGTTAATGTGCAATATCAACACAGGAACACAAAAAATACAAGTTTATGCGAAATCACAAAACAGGGATAGGAGCGACTGGTGTTATGGGAAGCTGGCTGGTTGTCAAGCAAGCTTCCCACCACACTAGTCGCCACACTTGGAGAACCAAGTTCACTCCTAGCATGCACCAACAGCCATTAAAGCATGCCAGTGGACAACCAGACCTGGCGCAACTGAGGGCTACAGCTGAATAAAAAAAACTTGATATACTCAAGAATATTAAAGTTAAAGGACTGAGCTGCCCTTACTTAATCAAAAGTCCAATACTCGGCAAACCCATTCAGCTTTCAATTAAGAAAGAAGACTACAACTGTGTACTCATCAATGTATTTTTTTTATTAAAGAATAAAAAAACCCTCTTTAATGCTGTTCTTATCGTGGCCAAAATCCTGGCAACAGATTGACAAAAGTAATAACCTCACAAGTGCACGGAGACCAGAATGGGTTTATGCCAGGTCGGGGTACCAGACATTGCATTATGCCTATGCAACTGGCCTTCCTAAAAGACACAAGCGTGAAGGGCTGCCCACATTGATACTTCTTGATTTCAAAAAGTCATTCAACTCTGTTATCTGGACAGTTCCCATTACAAATGTTAAACAAAATGAACCTCAACAATGGTTTCGTTCATGTGTCTAAGCCCTGTGCTAGGCACAGTGGGCCCAGGTGACAGTGAACCGAGCTATGTCGAATTCCAATTGAACCTTTAATCAAGTAGTTTAGGAGGGATGCACTAGTAAAAGGCTTCTGATGGGATGTGGTGCCATGAGACTATCTTGCGATATGTGAACAATGTCCTGCTCATCGTGAATGTCCCCCCCCACCCGCCAGCTCTCCCCCCCCCCCCCCAGAGAGTGTCTGTTGAGAATGCTACAACTGTATTGTACGGAGAAGCATCCAAACTTGTAGACAACCTAGACAAGTCAGTCATTGTCCCCCTGAAGCAAGGGGCAAGGAATACACCATGGCGTCCTCTACTACAAATGCAAACCAAAACATTTAAATATCTGGCGATCCATATACCACTATCGTTCTGAAGATGATGGGATCTCAACAATACCCCGTTAGTCACTAAAACAAATCAGTAACTATTGCAAATGGGCAAAACTGGCACTGTCAGTCTTACGTAGGAGTGCATTGTTCAAAATGATCATGCTCTCCAAAGGCTTTTATATACATTTTCAAAAATGGTCATAGGAAATACAGAGCAGCATTTCTTTGATTGTGATGAGAGTTTAGATAAGTGGATATCTTTGGCCCAGAAAACACCAACAGAGGAGTCTACGAATGTGGACTGGGTGTGGTAGATGTTCAGCTTTACTGCGGGGCAGCCCACATGATCACCATTAATGATTGGCTACTTGGAGATAGAGACAACTCAGCATACAAACTGGAAGATGAATTGCTTGATAACATAAATGCCTTCTACTGTCTATATGGTGTAAAGGCCAATGTCTTCCCTGAGAGTACTCAAGTTAAAATAGTATAAAACACTGAAAAGCATTGGCTGGAACAGACAACCTACCCAGAAATACCGCCTTATGGTTGGGAAACTAGCCCCCCAACCAACTCATTGCAATTCATTTTTTGAGATTACATTAAAATGTTCAATTAGACATTTGGGGCATTTGAACTTACCATGCGGAATGTTAAACATGGGTAGGACATTTTTAGGAGCTATGTGTGGCATTATCAGTTTTGCCTTTCCTCACCTTCGGGTTCGGCTGTTATGTGATGTGTGGGCTGAATTGAGCATGTGGAAGCACTTTTTGGTGCATTTCAATGGCACATCGTAGCGGGAGAAGAGGCTGAGTGGAACACTGAAATCTTTTCAGATGCAGCAGGCGTCACAAAATTACAATTCCAACTCTGCTGTGTACTTACCTCAGGGAAGGTGCTGGACAGTGCCTGGGGGAGCTAAATTACTATTCTAACTCTGCCAGGTAGTTATCTCAGGGAATGTGCTGGACAGTGCCAGAGGCCAGAATTACCATTCTAACTCCGCCAGGTACTTCCCTCAGGGATGGTGCTGAACAGTATTTGGGGAACAAAATTACTATTCTAACTCCGTTGGGTACTTATGTCAGGGAAGGTGCTCGACAGTGTCTAGGGGCCAAATTTACGATTCTAATTCCCCCGGGCTCTTACCTCAGGGAAGGTGCTTGACAGTGACTGTGGGACAAATTTAGTATTTTAACTCTGCCTGTTAGTTACCTCAGGGAAGGTGCCCGGACAGTGACTGGGGCAAAATTACTATTCTAACTCTGCCAGTTACTTACCTCAGGGAAGGTGCTGGACAGTTACTTGGGGGAGGGGAGAAAACACACTAATTTTACACCTTCACCCAAAACTTAGGGACTGTTTTAGATGTTGGCTGAGGGAAATACTCCGCCAGGAGCGTGACGGATATCCCATCCGCCATATTACGTTCCCCATAGGATATAATGGGATCGTAATCTGGCGGACAGGATATCTGTCACATTTGTGATGGAGTATTTCCCTCCACCAACATCTAAATCAGGCCCTTACTTTGTTTTCCAACACACTCAGTAATCAAAAACAAAATACTGGAAAATCCAATTGGAGTTAAGAAAGTTCAACAGAATTCAGAAAAGCAGTGTAAGAAAAGATAAAAACAATGTTCAGGTAAATATTCTGTTAAATGCTATGCATAACCAAATATAAAAGTTTCCTTTCTACAAGCTACAAAGAATAACACCTACATTTCTCTCCTTTTTCTCATGGATAATCAAATTTTTTATTCACAATAACAATAGTGTTACAAATAACCATAAAAAAATCCCTTACCGGGTACATTCGTCACAAAAAACATAAACCACAGTTTTACACTATAGCAATCACAAAACGTCTTTATTTTAAACATTTTCAACAGATCACAGAACAAATCACGAAAAATATGAATCTAGCCAGTGTAGAAACCAAAGGAAACTTCACAAGGCTACCAAAAGCCAGTTCAGGAAATGATTAAAACCATCTCGGGTAAATACTCTATAAAATGCAATTCATAAAAAAATACAACTTTCTTTCCACAGGTTACAAAGAGTAACATTTACATTTCTGTCATTTTTCACAGGAAAATTAACTTTTTTTTTGAATTACAAATGTCTCAGACAATGCAAAACTTATTTCCAAAAGCAGGTACATTGTTAAAAAAAATTGCACACATTTTTAAAACCTATAATTTCCAAAAACTCTCTTTTTTTCTTATTTTTCTACCTATCATTATACTATGTCTTTAAAAAATCAGGCAGACTACGTGTAATCACAAAGAGGCAATAGGTTGCTGAAATACGGTGTCTACTTTTATTGTAAGGAGAAGTTAACAGAACCAGGGAGTTATTGGATGTGTGTGCAGTATTTTTCATCCCATTTCAAAGTGGAGATGTTACTTTTGGTGACACTGTGGAAAGGACCACAGAGCATAACCACTCTGCAATGGTCAACGAAGTTAGGTAAAATATCCAGCAAATAAAAATGCCAGAATCTACCGCCTATGAACCCTGTAGCTCAGTTTTGAGGGCTGTACCCCAAAACATCTCCATGCATGTAGCTAATAGTATGCCCGCAATACCCAAATGGAGGAGAATGGTACAAAAGCAAAAACAGGCAAGACATACACAAAGAGTAACACCACATGCCTATTCTGAAATTAGCATACTCCCTGAACTAACAGTTTCTTACACTAATGAACATTTTCTCCTTTATGACAGTGAAAACCCTCTCAAACGAATGCTATTAATTAGCACAACCTATAATTTGGTAATCCTTGAGAACAGTGAAATTGGGATGATAAGTGAAACTTTCACATCAACACCCTTTCTTCCAAATTTACACAACTGTCCTTTAGTGTACAGTGTACTGCCCGACAAGCCATCCTCAACATACACTGCATTTTTATCAATTTAAGAAAACAAAAACTATTAATAACGGTCCTAGGAAAGTTATAATTGACTTCAAATTGCAAATGAGTAATACTATAAGTAAAATTTACCCTGAAAAATGCAGTTTTTTTTTCTTCACTGTTCCTAGGGATATTGGTGTAAAATTAAAAAAAACACCTTTAGCTGAGGAGTACATGTCAAGAAGTAAACTACAGTATGAATTGAAAAAACTAACAGTTTTGTGTTCTGACCACCTGAGTGCGCAGATGAATTCTAAACATGGATTACGGAGTCTGAATATTTTACCCAAAACGAGGAAGAATTGGCTCCACATCTAAATTACTTTGAGGACACATGGAGTGGCCATTTAAGCAGGTTGGGTCACAGATGGAAGCCAAGGTTTCCCTGTGACTGGTGGAACTGTTGCTCAACCTGCTTACAGAATTGCGCAAAGACAAACAATGCCATAGAGGGATTACACTATTCATTTAACAAATCAATTGGGAGACATCACACAAACCTTTATAATTTCTGGGAAATTTTAGAAAAAGAACAAAGGGCCTCATTAGGAGTGTGGTGGTCCTAGGACCATCAGACTTGTGTTGACCATCGGACCACCGTACTCCGGGTGGTCCGACAGCCCAATTACGACTCTGGCTGGCGGACATGCCAGGGGACTACAGATCCCGCTGGGAACATTATTCCCGGCAGGCTGATAGCATTCTTGGTTGTAGTCAGCCAGGGCGGCGCTGAACTCAGCACTGCCTAGCCCATTACAACCTTGTTCTCCACCAGTCTTTTTATGGCAGTTTCCCCACCATGAAAAGGCTGACGGAGATCAAGTGCACGGGGCCACAGGGGGGCCCCTGCACTGCCCAGGCCCATGGCCAGCACCATTTGAATGGGCACTGTCTGCTTTGCAGACAGTGCACTGGTCTGCCCCTCTGTGCTACAACATTGCACCTTTAATCTCCTTTTATCTCATAGCACTGTTCTCGCCGGTCTGATCAGCGGGAACACTCTATTGCAATGTTTCCGCTGGTCAGACCAGCGAATACATTGTAATAGGGTGGGGGGCGCCTTGGAACCGCCAAACTTGTAATGAGGCCAAAAGTTTCCAAACAAAGAGAATGGCTCAATCATTGTCAGGTAGTCTGAACCTCGTGGTTCATTAAAAAGTAAAGAAATGCGTGAAAGACTATAAACCAAAATTCATCAATTTGCTGTGATGGCAGCTTCAGATTTCCTGGGCAATATTGCATACATCTTAGACTTCTATCATATGTTAACAACCTGTAGAATTACTGCCTGTTTTATCAACACTTACTAATTCAACTGACATTTTAAAACTTTTTTTGAATGGTTTTTTAACAAATTTAAAGAATTCTTAAACCCGTATGTACAAGGCCCTTGGCGCAGGGGGCGCAGCATGTGTCTTGCGGCACCGCCCTGCGCCACCGGGAAAGGGCAGAAATGTGCTGTATCTTTTTCCTGCACGGGTGCACAAATTGCTGCCATGTGCAAACGCGGGCACCCTTGCACCATGGTGTAAGGGTGCATGCGTTGTGGGGATGATTGTTTTTATGCAGGAAGGGACACCTTCCTGCACAAAACAATTAATGTGGTGATTTCCTCCTTCTATGTTTTGTGATGAATGCAGCACACATAGAAATAAGAAAAAGTGGGTTGAAATAATGTTATTTCTCCCCGTTGCGCCACTCTTACGCCACTTTTTTGTTGCTCCAGTCCAAGATTCCTATCAAAAATATCGGAGTAAGTATGGTAAACTTTCACTCTTAGGTAGGAGAAAAATCTAGGTTCCCACTGGAACCCGTCCACAAGATCCGGAGCCATTGTGTCACTCCCGGTAGGAAATAGCCTGTTTTTTTCTGGAAGTCCTACTATCCTGATTTAATACGGCGAGGCCTATTTCTGCATCCTCAGCCCTGGCCTCCAAAGACTTTAGGCGGGATTCCTTTGTGGTCAGTTGGCCATTAGCTGTGGCGATGGCGGGAGTTGCACCTGAGAGGTTCCATTCAGCAGTGGAGACTTGCTGGGTAAGCCGTCTATGTTCATCTCTTAGGAGGCCTCAGTTGGTGCCCAGGGTGTCAATTTTTGTTTCCAAGGCCTTCCGCAAGGCTGTTATTGCTTGCAAGATATAGTGTAACGTGAGGGTTAAGTTCCCAACGTCTGGGCAGATATTGTCCTTGGACTGGTCCCGTCCGGTGTATAGGCATTGACGGTCTCCTGCATCTGTGTCCCGCTTCCATGTGCTTTTACCGATATATCAAGCCATAGTGCAGTCCAGGACATGTAGCAAGGGCCCGCAAGTGGTCTCTGGTTGAAGCGAGAGAGTGGCCCGCTTAAGGGAGAGAGCTCCAACTCCCAGAGGAGACAGTAGGTGAGTGCTATGAGCCAATTTCGAAGTCCAGAATGCTCCCCATGTGGATTGGAAGTCTGGTCGACGGGACCCTCGAGTTCACCAGCAGGGAGTCAGGTCCAGTGCTGCAACCCACCCCCACTAGACAGTGGGCAGATGTCGTCTGTGTCCCAGGTCCCGCAGTAGGCATCAAAACAACCCAACTCACCACAGAAGCCAGGTTAAGCACCCTCCACGGTTAGCGCAGGGCCACCCTGGGGTGCCCTGTTGAGTCACCGGTAGGGGCACCAGCAGCGGTGCCCAAACAAATGTAGTTTCAGAAGGGAACTGGTCAGTCATCAAGCGGTCCCACCAAGAAGCCCCCCACAGCAGGGACTCACCTCCTTACATATCACACTTGCAAGAGGGGACAGAATTTGTTACACAGGGGGGTTCAGCAGCCACCTTGAAAGGGCCAGATCTCAAGTTCCTTCAGGTCACCCCCTCATGGGCACCCTACCACAAATCATGGTCTGAAGGCCCACCTCCAAGAAGCGTGCCCAAGCTCAGCAGAGTGGTTATGGGGGTGCAGGCACTGGCCCCCTACAGCTGGTCACAACCCCTGGGCTCCCCACCACCTCACACCATTCAGCGGCACCGCTCACCCCTTGCCACCTCCTCACCTCACTCCTCCGGTTCCAGAAGGGTGCAGGATACAGCCTGAAGGTAGGTCACCGCTTTGTGGCCCACCCTCTCAACAGCAGCCGGGGGTGGTCCGGTCGCAGTCTCTGCCACACCACACCAGCGGGACCCCTGACCTGGAGGGCCCCCCTTGTCACTAGCATCATAACAGGTTGAGCAGGGGGACCCAGAGTAGCAGAGGGTCCCCTCCGGAGTGCCCCAGCGGGTCTCCCAGCACCCTGAGGGCCAGCACCCACCCCAGGATGAGGGCTATAGTAGGTGAGGCCACCTGACCCGGGTCCCCAGTCCCCCAGACCCGCATCTGCTCTATCTAGGGTACATCGGGCCACCTCAGTCCTCTGACGTGTCCCTGGGCCAGTGAGTTGTTGTTCCGGCCGCATATGAGGCCCGACGCACTAGATCGCTCCAGGGGGGCAGGGCAACCCCTTGGGGTCAGAATCACCCTCTCATGACCCCGGGGCCAGGGCGACCCCACCTTCAGTGTCCAGCCACAGGTAACAGGCCACCGGACGTCTTTGGAGCAACCTCACCGGCCGGGCGCCATTTTGACTGTTTGTAGGCCACAGGGCCACCTGTTGCAAGGGCTGATTATTCGTGCCCCACAGTGGCAGCAATCAGAGGCAGTGCCTCAATGTTGGCCTGGGGGTGCAGGGTGTCAGCCCCAGTCCTCGTGCTTAATTTTTTTGTCCAGGATGGGGTTGGATGGGGCCTGGCGAGCCGGAGCTCTCGTGATTCCAACTCACTCCATTGCCACTAGCCACGCCCTCTTTAAAACATGATGTCACTTTCCCTGTTTTGTAACAAAAGCTCCATGTAATGGAAGATTTCAATGTGCCACGGTATTATTTACAATGCCATTTTATCTGTTAATCGGCTGTTCCACTTTAAGTGTCAATAAAAAAAAGTTTAACTATATATATATATATATATCCAAGCATAACTATTGACAAACCCTAAATTACCTAAATATTTTGCATCAACTCAACTACTCTGCTTCAGAATGTGAATGTCTCTTAGTCAAACCTCAGACTTTCCCCTATACATGAATCTCATTTTTCCTAATCTAGTTCTTACCACCCAAAATGTATGTGATTTCTCTACAGCCATGCTATAAGCACTCGGGCAAAATCGGGCGATGTCAGTATGTATCTCGAAAAGCCGCATCGACTCTCAACAAAAGGACTACTATTAGCAACCCAACATACTCTGCAAGATGTGTCCTCAATGCAATTTTCGACAACACTGCCAACAAAAACCACCTTCAAATTCCTACTACTTAAGTGGTACCACTATTTTTTCCATTCCTTTCTACATCACAATTCCAAAATATCAGAATTCGAAAAAGGTAATCACATCTATGAACACCAGAGAGAAATAGCTGAAATTGGACGCCTTAAAAACACAAATGTCAGTCACACAACACACGCTGGAAACTTTCATCTGCGACTCACACATCAGCGAAATGGATCCGCCTTGGAGTTCATAACAATCAAAGCCACCAACAAAGCACTCGATCATAAATGAATGAAAAATCTAGAGAAGGGCAGCAGAAACCCTTATACTAATCAACTCCACATCTATGGAGCAGCAATCAAACCCCACAAATGAGGGCTTCAGAACCCACTTTGAAGGTAAGGACCCTGCAGCCTGCTCCAGTGAATCAGTTCTCTTTCATATTCTCGATGATATTCTGGAAGTATGCATCGTTATCATCTTCAAAAATGGCACACCTAGTACAAGAAGCACATACACAAACAACTGAAAGATGTGTAACAAATATGTTCTCCCTTTTAACATGCATCATTTAAAGAACTACTCTCACACGACAAAATATGTGGTTCACCCTATGCCCCCAATGCTACCTTTAACAAAATCCTATCCATCAAACCTATTGGAGAAGCCAAACAAATGATTACCAACACCTCAATATGGGTACCATGCCAAAGGCCTTAAATCCTTATCTAGATGCAAATAATCCAAACTACAGACCAAGTGGTTGCTATATGGATGAAATAATTGATAGGGCAGTTTGCATACAAATGCAGGAACCATTTTTTAAATCCCCCAACTTTTGCAGCTATAGCAGGTGCTTGCATTGACTCCGTGGGGTGGTAAATTAAGTCTCACTAAAACTTTGATTAGTTCTTTGACGGTGTTTTCAACATGCAGCTTTGCAGACAAATACTCATTGATGCTTTAAGGTATACTAGATCAGAGCTTTAGGGTTGGGCATATGGCTGCTAAAGTAAGCACAAAAGCACAGAGAAAGAGAAATGATGAAAAATGACAGAGTGAGGAAAATGGAAAGAGGAAGAGAGAAAGGTAAAAGAAAAAATAAGGAGGAGAGAAACGGAAGAAAGCTGGGATGATAGAAAGGTGCAACGCAGGCAGAAAGAAGGAAAGACGTGAAAGGAACAAAAGAGTGAATGAAACATTGATAAGAAGGAAGAAGAGTGAAAATAAGGAGAGTTTGTTGAAAAGATGAATAGATGGAAGAGTGGACAGATCAACTGATAAAACAATGGATAGAAAGGTAAAAGGGACTGTTGGAAATGGCCTTTCTGCAGGGTCACCCCCAAACTTTTTGCCTTCCTCCTCTTTTTCTGACCTCGTTTTTGCTGGCTTTAGGACTCTGCGCACTTTACCACTGCTAATCAGTGCTAAAGTGCACTTGCTCTCTCCTTAAAACATGGTGACATTGGCTCATACCCAATTGGCTTATTTAATTTACTTGTAAGTCCCTAGTCAAGGGCACTACATGTGCCCAAGGCCTGTAAGGTAAATGCTACTAGTGGGCTGCAGCACTGGTTGTGCCACCCACATAAGTAGCCCCCTAACCATGTCTCAGGCCTGCCTCTGCAGTACCTGTGTGTGCAGTTTCACTGCCACTTCGGCTTGGCATTTAAAAGTACTTGCCAACCCTTAATCTCCCCATTTTCTACATATATGTCACCCCTAAGGCATGCCCTAGGTAGCCCATAGGGCAGGGTGCTATGTAGGTAAAAGGCTGGACATGAACATGTGTGTTCTATATGCCCTGGTAGTGTAAAACTCCTAATTTCGTTTTTACACTGCTGTGAGGCCTGCTCCTTTCATAGGATAGCATTTGGGCTACCCTCATATACTGCTAAGTGGTAGATCCTGATCTGAAAGGAGTAGCCATGTCATATTTAGTAAGGCCAGAATGGTGATACAAAATCATGCTTAATGGTGAAGGTGGATTTTATATTACTGTTTTAGAAATGCTACTTTTAGAAAGTGACCTACACTTAAATCCTTCTGTGCCTTCCAATCCACGTCTGGCTAGGTTTAGTTGACAGCTCCCTTGTACATTCACTCAGACAACCCCAAACACAGGATGCTCAGTCACACTTGCACACATCTGCATATTGAACGGGTATTCCTGGGCTGGGAGGGTGGAGGGCTTGCCACTTACATTTCAAAGGACAGTAGCCTGCACTCACACAAAGGACTGCCACACCCCCTACTAGGACCCTGGCAGGCAGGATGGAACTGAAAGGGGACCTTGTGCACTTCTAAGCCACACTTTGAAATCCCTCCCACTTCAAAGGCACATCTAGGTATTGAAGCAGGGTCTCTGACCGTATCAACTTAAACACTTCTGAGGTAGACACTCTACTTCATCAAGACACTTCTTGACAAGACACTCATGTCACAGACACTTCCTGGAGAAGAACCTGAACCAGAACCAGCAACCTGCCAAGAAGAACTGCCTGGCTGCCCAAAGGACTCACCTGACTGCTTTCTGAGGACTGCTGCCTTCCTGCTCTCTGGCTGTGCTGAAGAAGTGCTCTCCAGAAACCATTAGACACCAGGCATTTTTTTTATCATACTTATGCATAAGGGGAGCAGCCCCTTGGGCAACAGCCACTCCCCAGGGGGCCAAATTATTTTTAGGCCATTTCTGCTCGCCCTGGGGGCAGAAGACCCCAAGACACCAGGGATAATTTGTTGTTGTTGTTTTTTTTGTTTTTTTATATGTGGGGTGTGACCCCTTAGGCAAGGGTCGCTCCCCGGGGGGGCGGGCAAATTATTTTTAGGCCATTTCTGCCCCCCAGAGGCAGATCGGCCTAATATAATTAGGCTGATCTGCCCCCGGGGGTAGAAACCCCTAGACACCAGGGGTACATTTAAAAAATATATACATATATATGTTGGGAGCGACCCCTTAGGCAAGGGTCACTCCCCGGGGGGCCAAATTATTTTTAGGCCATTTCTGCCCCCCGGGGGCAGAAACCAGTAGACACCAGGGATTTTTTTTTATGCTTACGCATAAGAGGAGCGGCTCCTTGGGCAAGGGCCGCTCCCGGGGGGGCAAAATATTTTTAGGCCTTTTCTGCCCCCCTTGGAGTCAGATCGGCCTAATATAATTAGGCGTATCTGCCCCCAGGGGGGGCAGAAACCTCTAGACACCAGGGATATATATATATTTGTGTTATTTACTTTATGTTTTTATGTATGGGGAGCGACCCCTTAGGCAATGGTCGCTCCCCTGGGGGGCAAATTGTGTTTAGGCCATTTCTGCCCCCCCGGGCAGATCGGCCTATTTTTGTTAAGCCAATCTGCCCCAAGGGGGGCAGAAACCACTAGACACCAGGGATTGGTGTGTGTGTGTGTGTTTTGTTTGGGAGGCAGCCTCTTGGGCAAGGGTCGCTCCCCTTGGGGGCACATTACTGTTGGCCATATCTGCCCCCCTTGGGGGGTAGATCAGCCTATTTTTGGAAGGCCCATCTGCCCCCAAGGGGGGCAGAAAGCCCACCAGACACCAGGGAAGATTTTATTTTTCAAAATAAGAGGATGGGGGTATGGCCATACCCCCACCCCAAATAAATGGGGTCAAAGTTGTTCTGCCCACCAGTGGGCAGGTTGGGCAATTACCCCCAATCCACACCCCAGGGGGTAGAAAGTCTATTAGATGCCAGGGAATTAAAAAACAACTAAAAATTATGGGGTGGTGGCTACCAAACAATATGGGCCTGGTTATGCCCCCACCTCAACTGAAGGGGGTAACAGTCTTTCAGCTCTCTCCGCACACTAAAAAATCTTCTCCCATGGCAAACAAGAGGACATCTGATTATTTGGGGTTTTGATTTTACATTTGGGCCATGAGAGCTTGGTAACTCTCAAAATCGTCCCACTTGGAATGGTGAGGGCTGCACTTTTTTGATTTTGGGACACTGCCATGTAGAAAAATCCACAAGACCTAAACGCATCTGAAAACTAAACATCTGGTTGATTCCAGAGTGGTGTGCTTCACATGCACCCCGCACCATTTTCTTACCCACAATGCCCTGCAAACCTCCAACTTTGCTGGAAATCACACATTTTTGTGATGGAACCTTCCGGAATCTGCAGGAATCCACAAAATTCCTACCACCCAACATTGTCTCATCTATACTGATAAAAATTCTGCTGCACTTGTGAGCCTAAATTCTTTTTCTCTTCAAACTGCACTTGTGGATCTGCTTTGGTTCCCCCTCAAGTTCAACATGTTTTTGGCTCTTCCCTGTCACAGGCACTTGGCCCACCTACACAAGTGTGGTATCATTTTTACCGGGAGACTGAGGGGAACGTTGGGTGGTAGGAAATTCGTCCCGGTGCGGTAATCCCACACAGAAATGTGGGAAAACTGTTATTTTTTTAGCTAAATCTGAGGATTCTGGGTAAGAAAACATTGGGGGATCCACGCAAGTCACACCTCCTTGGACTCTCTCTGGTGTCTAGTTGTCAGAAATGTCTGGGTTTTATAGGTTTTCCCAGATGCCTGCTGAGCCCAGGACCAAAAACATAGGTGCCCCCTGCAAAAACAGGTAGTTTTGTATTTGATCATTTTGATGTGTCCACATAGTGTTTTGGGGCATTTCCTGTCACAAGCACTAGGCCTACCCACACAAGTGAGGTACCATTTTCATCGGGAGACTTTGGGGGACGATGGGTGGAAGGAAATTTGTGGCTCCTCTCAGATTCCAGAACTTTCTGTCACCGAAATGTGAGGAAAAGGTGTTTTTTTGGCCATATTTTGAGGTTTGTAAAGGATTCTGGGTAACAGAACCTGGTGAGAACCCCACAAGTCACCCCATCTTGGATTCCCCTAGGTGTCTAGTTTTCAAAAATGTGCAGGTTTGCTAGGTTTCCCTAGGAGCCGGCTGAGCTAGAGGCCAAAATCCACAGCCAGGCACTTGGCAAAAAACAGGTCTGTTTTCTTTGGGAAAATGTGATGTGTCCACGTTGTGTTTTTGGGGCATTTCCTGTTGCGGGTGCTAGGCCTACCCACACAAGTGAGGTACCATTTTTATCAGGAGACTTGGGGGAACGCTGGGTGGTAGGAAATTGTGGCTCCTCTCAGATTCCAGAACTTTCTGTCACCGAAATGAGAGGAAAAAGTTTTTTGGGGCAACATTTTGAGGTTTGCAAAGGATTCAGGGTAACAGAACCTGGTGAGAGCCCCACAAGTCACCCCACCTTAGATTCCCCTTGGTGTCTAATTTTAAAAAATGTGCAGGTTTGGTAGGTTTCCCTAGGAGCCGGCTGAGCTTGAGGCCGAAATCTACAGCTAGGCACTTTGCAAAAAAACACGTTGCCTACCCACGCAAGTGAGGTACCATTTTTATCGGGAGATTTGGGTAAACACAGAATAGCAAAACAAGTGTTTCTCACCCTTGTCTTTCTCTACATTTTTTCCTCCCAAATGTAGGACAGTGTGTAAAAAAGACGTCTATTTGAGAAAAGCCCTGAAATTCACATGTTAGTATGGGCACACCGGAATTCAGAGATGTGCAAATAACCACTGCTTCTCAACACCTTATCTTGTGCCCCTTTTGGAAATACAAAGGTTTTCTTGATACCTATTTTTCACTCTTTATATTTCAGCAAATGAATTGTTGTATACCTTGTATAGAATGAAAACCCATTGCAAGGTGCAGCTCATTTATTCGCTCTGGGTGCCTAGGGTTCTTGATGAACCTCCAAGCCATATATATCCTCGCAACCGGAAGAGACCAGCAGACGTAACGGTATATTGCTTTAAAAAATCTGACTTCGCAGGAAAAAGTTACAGAGTAAAACGTGGAGAAAAATGGCTGTTTTTTTTCACCTCAATTTCAATATTTTTTCATTTCAGCTGTTAATTTCTGTAGGAAACCCTTGTAGGATCTACACAAATTACCCCTTGCTGAATTCAGAATTTTGTCTACTTTTCAGAAATGTTTAGCTTTTGGGGATCCAGCATTAGTTTCAGGCCCATTTCTGTCACTAACTGGAAGGAGGCTGAAAGCACCAAAAATAGTAAAAATTGGGTATGTCCCAGTAAAATGCCAAAATTGGGTTGAAAAATGGGGTTTTCTGATTCAAGTCTGCCTGTTCCCGAAAGCTGTGAAGATGGTAATTTTAGCACTGCAAATCTTTTGTTGATGCCATTTTCAGGGGAAAAACCACAAGCCTTCTTCTGCAGCCCTTTTTTCCCTTTTAAAAAAAAAAAACTAAATTGTTGCTGTATTTTGGCTAATTTCTTGGCCTCCTTCAGGGGTACCCACAAACTCTGGGTACCTCTAGAATCCCTAGGATGTTGGAAAAAAGGACGCAGATTTGGCGTGGGTAGCTTATGTGGACAAAAGGTATGAGGGCCTAAATGCGAACTGCCCCAAATAGCTAAAAAACGGCCTGGCACCTGAGGTGGAAAAGGCCTGGCAGCGAAGGGGTTACAGACAGTTTTTGCATTACAGGCTTTCCACAAGGATAACAACAGTAATGAAGGACAAGGTCAGAGTCCCAGTTCAGACATAAAAGGAAGTGCTGACAGCTTTGGTGCAGAGACAGGAAGAAGAAGGAGCCATCGGGAGTCATCGTAAAAGTGGAGCAAGCTGAGGAGCGCACTGGGAGGAAAGCAAACCCAGCTGAATGTCTGGAAATGCTGTGAGCTCTTGCCAGAGACGTCAGACAAATGCAACTTCAGCTTAGCAGAAGCCAGTTGGAGGAAGGCTGCTGCTCCATTCCGTATGGTCTCTGGCTGGACGCTTCACCCAGTCACACTCCTGGAGATGCCTGGCTAGCAAAGGTGCGTAACCGCTTGTGGTTTCACCATGGGATAAAGGACGGGTGGCAGGTGGAATGGGTGGGGGCTACTGTATTGACAGAATGTTCCGTTGGTAATTTTTAAAAAAGAGTTAAATGGCTGAAAGAAAGAAACCCCTAGATGACAGAGTATTCTATCAGCCACTGCACAAAAATAGTCTGTTTGGTTTGTGTATACCCTCAGAAAGGTGATTACCACCTTGGCTACATTTGTTTGGTTGGATTAATTTTAAGAGATATATCCAGGAAGCTGCGGGAACCTATAAAGCCATGGGCAAGAGAGCACTATGGATTAACTGGACTTGGGTGATTGAATTACCAGTCGGTGAGAGGGTCACTAGACATTAATCCCAAAATTCATAAAGTGAGAAGAGAACAGAACTTAAATGTGCTTTCGTCTTCGGTCGAGGGTGTCGGTGGGCCACAAACATTACAAGAACCTGAAGGAGAGAAGATAAGCAATGGCTGAAACATCATACAGCTAGTACCTCAGAAATACAGTAACTAAAATAAAACAATTTCAGTAACATCAGATGTTATTGTGTAGTTAATTGCAAGCCAAGTGACACATGCTGGAGAATGTGGTCAATCTAGTCCACTGAAACAAAATAGACAATCTAGTACAGCAGCTCGTATAAGGCCAGAAGAAGTTAGAACGGGCAGTGTAATGCAAATATCTTCAGCGAAAGCTAATTGGGAAGTGTTTTGAGATGCAATAAAGACCTTGGCTGAAAATTGTAATAAAGTAGCAGAGGCTCAAATAAAGTTTACCTCGGGCCTAGGCTTGGGGGTAGGATCTACTGCTTTGGGGCCGACCGTATCATTATAAATACTCCTGCCGGGAGAAGACCCTGATTCTAGTCTGTTGAATTTCGAAAGGGCTGCTTGGGCCAGTGTAGGAAAGTACCATCTTGCCTGGCATGTTACCCCCATTTTTACATGTATGTCAGTGTGTTTTTGCCTGTCTCACTGGGATCCTGCTAGCCAGGACCCCAGTGCTCATAGTTTGTGGCCAGAATGTGTATACTTGTGTAGTGACTAACTGTGTCACTGAGGCTCTGCTAACCAGAACCTCAGTGCTTATGCTCTCTCTGCCTTTACATTTGTCACTATAGGCTAGTGACCACTTTTACTAATTTCAATTGGCACACTGGAACACCCTTATAATTCCCTAGTATATGGTACCTAGGTAACCAGGGTATTGGGGGTTCCAGGAGATCTCTATGGGCTGCAGCATTACTTTTGCCACCCATAGAGAGCTTAGACAAACCTTTACACAGGACTGCTACTGCAGCCAGAGTGAAATAACGCACAAGTTATTTCACAGTCATTTTCACTGCACTTAAGTAACTTATAAGTCACCTATATGTCTAGCCTTCACTTTCTGAAGGTTAGGTGCAAAGTTACTAAGTGTGAGGGCACCCTTGCATTAGCAAAGGTGCCCCCACATAGTTCAGGGCCATTTCCCTGGACTTTGTGAGTTTGGGGACACCATTACACTACATATAGGTCAATACCTATGTGTAGCTTCACAATGGTAACTCCAAACATGGCCATGTAACATGTCTAAGTTCATGGAATCGTCCCCCCATGCCAAATCTGGTATTGGGGAGCCAATTTCAGGCATCCCTGGGGCTCCACTATGGACCCCGGGTACTGCCAAACCAGCTCTCTGGGGTTTTCTCTGCAGCTACTGCTGCTGCCACCCCACAGACAAGGTTCTGCCCTCCTGGGGTCTGGGCAGCCCAGTCCCAGGAAGGCAGAACAAAGAATTTCCTCTAAGAGAGGGTGTTACACCCTCTCCCTTTGGAAATAGGTTTTAAAGGCTGGGGAGGGTAGCCTCTCCCAGCCTCTGGAAATGCTTTGAAGGGCACAGATGGTGCCCTCCTTGCATAAGCCAGTCTACACCGGTTTAGGGAACCCCCAGTCCCTGCTCTGGCGTGCAACTGGACAAAAGAAAGGGGAGTGGCCACTCCCCTGTCCATCACCACCCTAGAGGTGGTGCCCAGAGCTCCTCCAGTGTGTCTCAGACCTCTGCCATCTTGGATCCAGAGGTGTGAGGGCACTCTGGAGGCCTCTGTGTGGCCAGTGCCAGCAGGTGACGTCAGAGACCCCTCCTGATAGGTGCTTACCTGACTAGGTGGCCAATACTCCTCTTAGGGCTATTTAGGGTCTCTCCAGTGGGCTTTTACTCAGATAATGACTTGCAAGAATTCACCAGAGTTCCTCTGCATTCTCTCTTCGACTTCTGCCAAGGATCGACCGCTGACTGCTCCAGGATGCCTGCAAAACTGCAACAAAGTAGCAAGAAGACTACCAGCGACATTGTAGTGCCTAATCTTGCCGGCTTTCTCGACTGTTTCCTGGTGGTGCATGCTTTGGGGTCTGCCTGCCTTCATCCTGCACTGGAAGCCATGAAGAAATCACCTGTGGGTCAACGGAATCTTCCCCCTGCTTCAGCAGGCACCGAACTTCAGCGTCATCGGTACTCTGGGACCCCTCTCATCCTGACGAGCGTGGCCCCTGGAACACAGGTGGTGGACCCAAGTTACCCAGACTGTCCAGTGATCCAACTGTCCAAATTTGGAGGAGGTAAGTCCTTGCCTCCCCTCTCCAGACAGTAATCCTGTGCACCGCATGAACTGCAGCTGCAAGAGCTTCTGTGCACATTTCCACAAAATCCTTCATGCACAGCCAAGCCTAGGTCCCCAGCACCCTGTCCTGCAATGCTCAGCTCCCTGAGTTTATCTCCGGTGTTGTGGGACCCTCTTTTGCAGTGTTGAGACAACCACCATGTTCAGACTTCTTGAACCCATGTTCAAGGACTTCTGCTGGTGCTTCCTGCTTGTGCATGGGCTCTCTATGTTGCTGAAGGTTCCCTCTGTCTCCTCACCCAAGTGGCGACATCCTGGTCCTTTCTGGGCTCGGGCAGCACCCTTTTTCTTCAACTGTGACTCTTGCAGCTAGCAAGGCTTGTTTGCGGTCTTTTGCCAAGAAAACAACTCTGCATCCTATAGCACTCCGTGGGACATCTTCTGCATGAAGGAGAAGTTCCTAGCACCTTTCGTTTTTGCAGAATCTTCAGCTTCTTCCATCCAGAGGCAGACATTTTGCACCTTTATCTGGGATTTAGTGGGCTCCTGCCCCCCCGGACACTTTTGTGACTCTTGGACTTTGCAGGTCCTCAGGTCCTCAGGTCCAGGAATCCGTCTTCAGTGCTTTGCAGTCTGTTGTGGTCTTTGCAAAATCCCTTTTCACGACTTTAGTGTGTTTCTGGGGAAATAGTAGTACTTAACTCCTACTTTCCAGGGTCTTTGGGTGGGGTATCTTGGACACCCTTAGTGTTTTCTTACACTTCCAGCGACCCTCTACACACTACACTAGCCTAGGGGTCCATTCGTTGTTCCCATTCCACTTTCTTAGTATATGGTTTGTGTTGCCCCTAGGCCTATTGCATCCTATTGTATCTTACCGTGTTTGCACTACTTTCTGACTGTGTTACTTACCTGATTTTGGTTTGTGTGTATATTTTGTGTATTTTACTTACCTCCTAAGGGAGTATATCATCTGAGATATTTTTGGCACATTGCCACTAAAATAAAGTACCTTTATTTTCAGTAACTCTGAGTATTGTCTTTCTTATGATATAGTACCTATATGATATAAAGTGGTATAGTAGGAGCTTTGCATGTCTCCTAGTTCAGCCTAAGCTGCTCTACTATAGCTACTTCTATCAGCCTAAGCTGCTAGAACACTACTACTCTACTAATAAGGGATAACTGGACCTGGCACAAGGTGTAGGTACCCTTTGGTACCCACTACAAGCCAGGTCAGCCTCCTACAGCTAGTGCATAGCCTATGGAGACATAGTTGTTTTATTTAGCCCCTCCTATAACTGGTTAAGATCAAGCGGCCTACCAAACCAATAATGCCAGAGGACACACTCCATAGAAGGGGAATAAAATGATAATGATAATGTCTATATAGTTTTGGCTTGTATGAAGAGGTGTACTGGATTTGATTTCGTATTGAAAGAGGAGCCTCTGGAGGTACCCCAAAGACTTTGTTCTTCAAGCTAAAGATGGCCTCTGATAAGTGGATGAGACCTCAGGAGGACAGTAGGAAGGAAATTATGGATAAGATCTATTTGAAGCAATTCTTAGAGGCCTTACCAGTCCAAGCTCAGAAATGGTTCTGACAGCATTCAGCCCTGACTATTGAACAGGCTATACAGATGGCAACTATGTTTTCCCATGCCCAACTATGGTTCTACCAAGGGGAAACTGAAAAGTGGGTCAGTTTCCTGCATATACAAGAAGACAGGAGAAAAAGACTTATCAAAGCCCCACAGACAACCAAGAAAATGTCATTGTTAAATCAGATAATCCACCCAAAATGGACTGCAATGCTTTGAGTATGGAGAGTGGGGACATATTGACCGTTTCTATAAAAACAGGAAAACTGCAGAAGCACCCATGGACATAAGTTATACCCCTGGCACTGAGAAAATCGACAAAGTTACACATAAATTGAGAATAGGCCTGAGTAATGAGGAAATTTACCACATAAATTTGTTGACGAAATGGTTAGGACCTACACCCCAGAAAAAAGTACAGAACACTGTCCCAGGCACTAAAGTCCCTAATACTCTAAACCAACTTCTCCTAATGAAACGTTGTCAGTGATACAAAAGAAGGAACCCCTACCATTGCTACAACCCTTTACTTCTATTTTTTCTGATATTCCTGGGAAGACTTATTTGGCTGAACATGTTCTTCCCACCCAAAAAGGGTATTGTTAAATAAATACAAACCCTATTGGATACTGTCCGCCCGACGAAAAGCCATACATAAAGATGTAGATCAAGTGTTACAGATGAGTGTTTTGGAGCCCTCTCAAAGCAGATGGAAGCATACGCTTCCGCATAGATTTTAGGACAGTTAATAAAATCTCCAAATTCAATGGGTATCCCCTTCCTCGTATTGACAAGTTAATTGAAAAACTAGGTCCATATTTATACTTTTTTAGCGCCGCATTTGCGTCATTTTTTGACGCAAAAGTGGCGCAAACTTACAAAATGTAATTGTATTTTGAAATTTTGCGCTGCTTTTGCATCCAAAAATTACACAAATGCAGCGCAACAAAAAGTATACAAATGGGCCTAGGTGAGGCCCGATATATCGCCACAATAGACTTTACCAAAGGGTACTGGCATTGTTCCCCATAAAAAGAAAGTCAGAGAGAAAACTGCCTTTTCCACTTCTTATGAGTTATTCCAATTTGTAGTATTGCCCTTTAGTCTGCATGGAGCTCCAGCCACATTTCAGCAGCTCATGTACCTGGTCCTAAGGGATCACCGAGAGTACTCTTCCGGTAATCTGAATGAAATGGTCATCTTTAGTAGGATTTGGGAAGACCATGGTGCCCTCCTTCAGCAGTACTTAAAGAGCTAAAAGGTCCCGAGTAGGTTATAGTAGAGTGAGATATCTGGCTTATGATATGGGAAATAGAATTTTTGAGCCACAGGCTGAGAAGGTTAGGGGGCCATCATTGAAACACCTTTCCCCAAAAATAAGAAAGAAGTCCGGGCCTTTTGAGGACTCCTAGGTTATTACAGGAGGTGTATTCCTCAATGTTCAGAGATAGCCAGCTTTTTAACAGACTTGCTAACAAATGAAGTCTACCAACTGAGACTTTCAACAACCCCCCCCCCTCCACAAGGCGCCTAAGGCCTTTAAACAATTGAAATTGGCTATAACCTCTAGGACTGCGTTGAATTCCCTAGGTTTTGAAAAAGCATTTATTCTTCAAACCGACTCCTCCGACTTGGGTATTGGGGTGTTTTTTTCGCAATGTAATGACAAAGGCGTGGAGTTACCTGCCTTATTCACAGCTGTAAGCTGTTTCCTAGAGAACAGAAATATCCTGTGATTGAAAAAGAATGCCTTGCTGTCAAGGAGGCCATAGAAAATGTTTTATTGCTTGGAGGGTAAGCCCTTCATACTATATACTGATCACGCATCCTTAACCTGGATGAGCAGAGACAAAGGGAACAACCCCCGGAATTTAAGATAGTTCCTTGCATAGAGGGGATTACCACCTTGGTTAAGCATGTTTGGTCATATTAGTTTTGATAGATATATCCTGGAAGCTGCGAGAACCTATAAAGTCACGAGAAAAAACAAGCAATGTGGATTAACTGCACTTGGGTGATTGTGGGGCATATTTATACTCCGTTTGCGCCGGAATTGCGTCGTTTTTTTTGGTGCAATTTCGACGCAAAACTAACTCCATATTTATACTTTGGCGTTAGACGCGTCTAGCGCCAAAGTCCATGGAGTTAGCGTCATTTTTTAGCGTGGACACCTACTTTGCGTTAATGAGATGCAAGGTAGGCGTTCCCGTCTAAAAAATCGACTCCGAGGCATGTGCGTCGGATTTATACTCCCGGGCAAAAATCACGCCCGGGAGTGGGCGGGTCAAAAAAAATGACTCACGGCCGCTTTTGCGCCGTTTTTTAGTGCCTGCAAAAGGCAGGCGTTAAGGGACCTGTGGGCTCTGAAGGAGCCCAGAGGTGCCCTCCCATGCCCCCAGGGACCCCCCCTGTCACCCTTGCCCACCCCAGGAGGACACCCAAGGCTGGAGGGACCCATCCCAGGGACATTAAGGTAAGTTCAGGCAAGTATTTTTTTTTTTTTTTTTTGTGGCATAGGGGGGCCTGATTTGTGCCCCCCTACATGCCACTATGCCCAATGACCATGCCCAGGGGACAGAAGCGCAGCGTTAGCGCAGTTTTGCGTCAAAAAGTATAAATATGGGCCTGAATTACCAGTCGATGAGAGGGTCACAAGACACAAATCCAAAAATTCATAAAGTGTGAAGCGAACATAACTTACTTGTGCTTTCTCCTTCTGTCGAGGGTGCTGGTGAGCTACATACATTAGAAGAACCTGAAGGAGAGACGAAAAGCAAAGACTGAAACTTCCATACAGCTAATACCTTAAAAATACAGTAACAGAAATAAAACAGAAATAAAACAGTTGTGATCACATCAGACGCTATTGTGTTGTAACTTGCATGCTAAGTGACAGACACCTATTGACAGACCCACACAGTCATTCACGGGGGCACACACCCATTCACACACTCACACACCCCCTCATACACTCACTCACAGACCCACAAAACCACCAGACCCACTCACAGACTCAGTCACTCACACACCTCCTCTCTGGGATATTATAGTTAGGTAGGGGGGAGCTTAATTGATCCCAGGAGTGAGCACCAGGCTCTGGCCAAGAGAAGCATCACACTGATAACAGTGCTTTATTTTTAGTTTTAAGTGAAAAAATTTGCAGCAGAAAGCTTCTATGTAATTAGCCATCAATAACATATTTTTTCATTTATACTCTGACTGGGAGTAGGTATCAAAGAGAAGGGGACTCCAAATATTACTCAACCCCTCCCCCCCATTGCCCCTCCTGTTGAAGTAAGCCTCAGCAAGGCCTACTAGTGCAAGGGGTTCACCTTTCTCTGCACAAAGTCCTCAGACCATGTAGGAAGAAGTTGGCACAGAAACTGAAATAAAAGACAAAGGGGGTGATTCTGACCTCGGCGGTAAAATGCCCTTACCGCCGGTCATAAAACCGCCATAACACCGCCGCGGCCGCGGTCAACCGCCACGGTCATTCTGACCCACAACGGCCAAACCTCCAAAAATCCATCCTCCACTGCAGCCCGCCACATCGGCGGGCAGCGATAAACTGGAGATGACCAAACCTCCACCGTCACGCCAACAGAAATACGCCCATGCCATTACGACCCACGAATCCACACGGCGGTCATTCAAACGCGGTATTCCATTGGCGCTACACACCGCCGCGGTCAGAATACACACACATCACCAAAACACAGCCACATTGAACAATTTGAAATACACACACCTGATACACATACACACACCACTCCCACACAATCAACCAACTATAAAACACACACCCACATCACCCACAAACCCCTGCGACCATAATTACTGAGAGAAGGAGAGAGAGACACAGCAGACAATCCATAGCAAGACACACTGAGGCACACTACACCATCACACACACCACATAGTAGCACAAAGGACCACACACCAACATACTCATCATCACATACACCACCCCACACCTCACCCACACCACCCCATGGCACCCCAAAGGCACCCACGCTTTTCGGACCAAGAACTCCGGGTCATGGTGGAGGAAATCCTAAGAGTGGAACCCCAGCTCTTCGGCTCGCAGGTGCAGCACACCAGTATAGCCAGGAAGGCGGAGCTATGGCAGCGGATCGTGGACAGGGTCAACGCGGTGGGACAGCATCCCAGGAATAGGGAGGACATCCGCAAAAGATGGAACGACCTACGGGGGAAGGTCCGATCGATGGTCTCCAGGCACAACATCGCGGTCCAGAAGACTGGCGGCGGACCCCCACCCACCCCTCCCGAATTTACATTGTGGGAGCAAGAGTTCTTGAACATCCGGCATCCTCAGGGCCTCGCTGGAGTAGCCGGAGGAATGGACTCTGGTAAGTCCCATCTCAACTACTATATCCCCCCCACCCCACCAGCATGCCAACCCACACCCCCACCCTCACCCCCAACCCCCCAGCACATATCCTCCCTGACAATGTCTCACCAGCACAACCCACCCATCCCAACACCAACTCCTGCATGATAACACAAATCATGGGCACCCATCACCTATGCATGACCACTGCACTAACCCCTCCCCCCCACTAAATACTCTCACAACACCTCCCTCAAGGGAATGCCTGCACTGGGGAACAAGGGCACCCATAACACGCACGCTATTGCACACACAGAAACAATAACCAAACTCTCTTACCCCATGCAGGACCCGAACGACAACACACCAGCCAGGAGGGTCCAGAACTGTCCATCCCACCACCGGAACAGGCCCACACTGAGGATAGCAGCTCTGTCGACAGTGAACCTGATGACCAGCCCGGACCATCGGGGACCTCTGGGCAGTCGGTTCCCCTCAGGCAGCTACAGGCCACACCAGACCCGACCCCCTCTGCCGACACCAGCACAGCTCCCACCCAGCGGGCCCATGCCTCTGTCTCTAGGACAGCTCAATCAGCGGTGTGTCCGCCACTACAGGGCACCCAGGCTAACCCAACACCCCAACAACAACAGGGACCTGGGGGCAGTGGGAGCGGGCACACCGGCCAGGGGACAGAGGCCGGGGGAAACCGGGCAGCTCGGAGGGCTGCTGTGCGACAGGGGGGGGAGGAGAGGCCCAGGGAACCCACTCTCCAAGAGGCCCTCACCACCATCATGGCAGCCTACCACCACTCATAGAGAAACGATGGCGACGGTACTGGCCAGGTTCACTGAGGTCCAGGCACAGCAGGAAGAACGCTACATGGGGTTCAGGGAGGAGCTGAGAATCATCGGGACCGCAATGGGGACCATCGTCCTGGCCCTCCACAGGATAGAGGACGCGTTGCGGGACCATGGTGCACCACACAGGGCCCCTGTCACTAGGCCGGACCAGGAACAGCCTACCACCTCCGCCGGCGCTAGTGGGCAGGAGGTCCCAACACCTCGACAGCCCCCCAGAACCCCACCTCCTGCTGAAGAACAACCACCCCGTAAGAGGAGCCTGAGACCAAAGAAAAAGACAGAGTAGGATGTCAAGACCCCCGCCAGCAGGACATACCCCCTGAACTCTTCCCACTGTCCCACATTGCCACCCTGTCCAACCATGAACTGCCTATGCTCCATCCTTCCCCAGGCAAAAGAACAATGCACCTGTGAGACTGAGAACTGGACTCTGCCATGGATATTCCTCCACCCCCACCCATCACCCTTAGAATCACATGTACCGATATCTAGCACTGTAAATAAATCACATTTTGCACAATAATCTGTTTTGAGTCATGCTGTCTTATTAACAAATGTATTACATATCACTGTTCAATTTCTGTTCTGTCAATTAGTCATGACAACATACCAATGTCAATACGCTGTATTTCATGGGCGAACCAAGCAGAAGTCAGGTACTGAGTCAGACAGCACTGAGAAGGGAAGGGAAAGGCAAAAATTACTGAAAAACATCTGTGGGGAACTACAGAAAGTACAGATGCAGGAGGCTAGAAACAATTGGGAAATGGCGTGGGTGATTCTTACCTGGGTGTCACTGGAAATACTGTTGTATCACTCTATCCCTATTGTCTGTGTCGTCCTCTGAGTCTTCCTCCTCTTCACTCTCCACAGGCTCCACGGCTTCTACAACACCACCATCTGGACCATCCTCCTGCAGGAAAGGCACCTGGCGTCGCAAAGCCAGGTTGTGAAGCATACAGCACGCCACGATGATATGGCACACCTTCTTTGGTGAGTACATTAGGGATCCACCAGTCATATGCAGGCACCTAAACCTGGCCTTCAGGAGTCCAAAGGTTCGCTCAATCACCCTCCTAGTACGCCCATGGGCCTCATTGTAGCGTTCCTCTGCCCTTGTCCGGGGATTCCTTACTGGGGTCAGTAGCCACGGCAGGTTGGGGTAACCAGAGTCACCTATTAGCCACACACGTTGTCTCTGTAGCTGCTCCTTCACATAGGGGATGCTGCTATTTCGCATCACATACGCGTCATGCACTGACCCAGGGAACTTGGCATTTACATGGGAGATGTACTGGTCAGCCAAACAGACCACCTGGACATTCATCGAATGATAATTTTTTCTGTTTCGGAACACCTGCTCATCGTCTTTTGGGGGTACCAAAGCCACATGGGTCCCATCAATGTCACCAATGATGTTGGGGATGTGTCCAAGGGCATAGAAATCACCCTTCACTGTAGGCAAGTCACCCTCCTCGGGGAAAATGATGTAGCTCCGCATGAGTTTCATCAGGGCAGACAACACTCTGCTCAATATCTTAGAAAACATAGGCTGAGACATTCCAGATGACATGGCCACTGTGGTCTGGAATGACCCACTGGCCAAAAAATGGAGGACTGACAAAACCTGCACCAGAGGGGGAATCCCTGTGGGTTGGCGGATGGGGGACATCAGGGCTGGCTCCAGCTGGGCACACAGTTCATGGATAGTGGCACGGTCAAGTCTGTATCGAAGTATTATATGGCGTTCTTCCATTGTCGACAGGTCCACCAGCGGTCGGTACACGCGAGGATTCCTCCTTCTCATCGCAAGTCCCAGCGGACGGTGCCTAGGAAGGACAACATGGAGCACAGAGTCAGCCAAAACACAGGTACGTACAGACAGCTTGCACAGTTAAAGAATGGCAATGGGTTGAAAGGCGTGTATGTGTGGCAATGCAAGGCCTAGGCCTGTGTGTCGCAGTCAAAATTAAGCCATGTGGGCCCTTGAAATGGCGGCTGCCTGACCTGTGAAGTGGGACAATGGGATGTGAGGTCAATGCGCTGGCTGGGCACACCGTGGCGGTAGGCGGTCGCAGACCGCGGCGCAAAGCCGCATTGGTTAACATTGAAGCCTATGGGTTTCAGCAGCCAATAACGAAGTGCGCCGGCGGTCGCGGTACGCACCGCCGCGGTACGCACCGCCGCGGACGTGACCGCCATTTTCTATCTGCTTAATCACTCGAGACCTGATCATCCACAGGAGAGGACCTATACTGCAAGTGCTGCTGTGACCTCGGTCTGGAAGATACAATGGCTGCTGCGCCTGGGGAAAGGGCCCCTGCCTTCACGTCTGAAGAGTTGGACAAGCTCGTGGATGGGGTCCTCCCCCAGTATGCGCTACTCTACGGTCCTCCAGACCAACAAGTGAGTACACCGGGTGCTAATGGAATGGGCTATGCCTGTGTGGATTGGGGTGGATGTAAGTTGGTGGGGTGGGGGGCGAATGAGGAGTGCAACGCCCGACAGATGAGAGCATGTGCCATATGGCAAAGTGGGTGGGGGGGGGCCAATTACATCTAACATGCAGGTCATTGATGAGTTCCTCCTTTCCACCCTGTACATGTCTAATAGGTCAGCACCCATCAGAAGATCGACATTTGGCGTGCCATCGCCAAGGAAGTCCGGACCTTGGGGGTCCACAACAGACGGGGCACCCACTGCCGCAAGAGGTGGGAGGACATCCGCCGCGGAACAAGGAAGACCGCAGAAACACTGCTGGGGATGGCCTCCCAACCTAGGAGGGGTGCCAGTCGCACCATGACCCCCCTGATGTCCCGGATCCTGGCGGTGGCCTACCCTGAATTGGATGGGCGCTTTAAGACATCACAGCAGACACAAGGGGGTGAGTATCAGCACATTCTCCTATCTTTCTGCGCAGTGGAGGCGTCTGGGTGGGGGAGGAGGGCTGTGGGTGACATTAGGCCAGGGCACTTTCTGTAGTGTAGTCCTCTCCCTTAGGCATGGCCCTGTGCCCCCGGCCCCCACCTCGGTAGGGTGACAAGTACAGCCATTGAAGGTCCAGCATCTCCCATGTGCCCGTTTGACGTCTCTTGGCCTGTTGTCTTAGTCAGTAGTACTGAGTAGTGTACCCCGAATGCGCGGCTTAGTGCATTAGGCACCTGTGTCTGTCCTCTCCGCCAACGGTGTTGACATTGCATGCACTCAACCTGGTCTTCTTTTTTCTCCCCCCACCCTTTCTCTTCATCTTCTTGTGCATGTGTGCATTAGCATCATCAGGCGGAGGAGATATGGCATCGGAGCACGAGGGAGCTGCAGGACACAAGGCCCCGGTGGGCCCAGGAACAGACACCGAGGGCACCAGTGATCCGGAGGGCGAGGGGAGCACCACGACGGGGACCACTGGTGAGAGCAGCGAAAGCGACACGTCCTCGGATGGGAGCTCCCTAGGGGTGGCGGCAACATCCGTGCCCCCCGCCTCTACAGGTACAGCCGCCACCCAGCGCACCAGCCCCGCCCTCCCAGCAGCCCCTCAGTCTTCGCTCCGTGCCGGTTCGCCCAGGAAGGCGCGCGTCTCCTTCGCCCCAGGCACCTCAGCCCCTGCCCCTGTTGCCCCTTCTGCCCTCAGTGCGGAGCTCATTGACCTGGTAAGGATGCTCATTGTTGGGCAGACGACCCTTTTGAATGCCATCCAGGGTGTGCAAAGGGAGGTGCAACAGAGCAATGCGTACCTGGAGGGCATTCATTCGGGTCAGGCTGCCCATCAACGAGCGTTCACTGCTCTGGCCTCAGCACTGACGGCAGCCATTGTCCCTGTTTCCAGCCTCCCTCTTCTGACTGCCTCCAGCCTGTCTCTGTCTCCTGTTCCTCAGCCTATCCCATCCACACCATCAGACCAGCCTGCACACACCTCAACACCCAAGAGCAGCTCATCCAAACACAAGCACCACAGATCCCGCAAACACTCACCCGAGCAACACCCAGATGCAGACATGCCAACAGCCACTGCCACCCCTGTGTCCCCCTCCTCCTCGTCTCCCTCCTCCCTCCCTGTGACGTCTACACTCACACCTGCATGCACCCCAACATCAGCCAGTGCTTCCATCACCACCTCACCCTCCAGTACAGTCCACACTCGTGCAGTCACCACCCCCACTGCCATGTACACGTCCCCTGTGTCCTCTCCCACTGTGTCTGTCACCCCCTCTTCCAAGACACACAAACGCAGGCAGCCACCCACCCAACAGCCATCCACCTCACGACAGCCTACAGCACCAGCACCTTCACCCAATGACAGCACACCTGACTCTCCTACAACCACCTCCTCTACCTCCACTTCCATCTCCACTTCTCCTACCCTTTACCTTGGCCCTAAAAAACTTTTCCTGGCTAACCTTAACCTCTTTCCCCCCGATGACCTCCCCCATCCATCTTCAAAGAGTCCCAAGAGCACCGCAGCCACCACCAGCCCAGCTTCGGGTGTCACTGTTGTGCCTGGGTTCTGGAGCCCACCCTTTGCCAGCAGTGACACATCGAGCTGCAGCAAGGACACGTCCAGCCCCCCCCCCGGCAAGAGGACCCGCAAAACCAAGGACCGCCATGCGAGGACCGACAGGGCTGCCCGCAAGGAGCAATGTGCGGCCACTTCACCACCCACACCATCTGGGGGAGGCAAGGGCCCGAGAGCCCCATCAAAGGAGCGGAAGGGCAGCAGGAGCGCGGAGAAGGTGGACCCCACATGCCACATCCCAGCTGGGAAGGAGGACACTAAGGAGGCCAGGAGTCCGTCCCCGAAGGGTCCAGAAACGTCACGGTCCGAGGGCGACTGAGCAGGGAGTCGAGGCCAGGTCTGGCTCCCTTGACCTGCTGGATGAGCACCGCTGAACAGGGCCCGCGGTGCAGGAGAGCACCGCTGAACAGGGCCCGCCGTGGAGAAGAGCACCGCTGAACAGGGCCCGCGGTGCAGAAGAGCACCGCTGAACAGGGCCCGCCGTGGAGAAGAGCACCGCTGAACAGGGCCCGCCGTGGAGAAGAGCACCGCTGAACAAGGCCTGCCGTGGAGAAGAGCACCGCTGAACAGGGCCCGCCGTGGAGAAGAGCACCGCTGAACAGGGCCCGCCGTGGAGAAGAGCACCGCTGAACAGGGCCCGCCGTGGAGAAGAGCACCGCTGAACAGGGCCCGCCGTGGAGAAGAGCACCGCTGAACAGGGCCCCGCCGTCTCAAGCACCGCTCCGCTGGGCCCTTCTTCTCAAGCACCGCTCCGCTGGGCCCCGCCGTCTCAAGCACCGCTCCGCTGGGCCCTTCCTCTCAAGCACCGCTCCGCTGGGCCCTTCTTCTCAAGCACCGCTCCGCTGGGCCCCGCCGTCTCAAGCACCGCTCCGCTGGGCCCTTCTTCTCAAGCACCGCTCCGCTGGGCCCTTCCTCTCAAGCACCGCTCCGCTGGGCCCTTCTTCTCAAGCACCGCTCCGCTGGGCCCCGCCGTCTCAAGCACCGCTCCGCTGGGCCCTTCTTCTCAAGCACCGCTCCGCTGGGCCCTTCTTCTCAAGCACCGCTCCGCTGGGCCCCGCCGTCTCAAGCACCGCTCCGCTGGGCCCTTCTTCTCAAGCACCGCTCCGCTGGGCCCCGCCGTCTCAAGCACCGCTCCGCTGGGCCCTTCTTCTCAAGCACCGCTCCGCTGGGCCCTTCCTCTCAAGCACTGCTCCGCTGGGCCCTTCTTCTCAAGCACCGCTCCGCTGGGCCCCGCCGTCTCAAGCACCGCTCCGCTGGGCCCTTCCTCTCAAGCATCGCTCCGCTGGGCCCTTCTTCTCAAGCACCGCTCCGCTGGGCCCCGCCGTCTCAAGCACCGCTCCGCTGGGCCCTTCTTCTCAAGCACCGCTCCGCTGGGCCCTTCCTCTCAAGCACCGCTCCGCTGGGCCCTTCTTCTCAAGCACCGCTCCGCTGGGCCCCGCCGTCTCAAGCACCGCTCCGCTGGGCCCTTCTTCTCAAGCACCGCTCCGCTGGGCCCTTCTTCTCAAGCACCGCTCCGCTGGGCCCCGCCGTCTCAAGCACCGCTCTGCTGGGCCCTTCTTCTCAAGCACCGCTCCGCTGGGCCCCGCCGTCTCAAGCACCGCTCCGCTGGGCCCTTCTTCTCAAGCACCGCTCCGCTGGGCCCTTCCTCTCAAGCACCGCTCCGCTGGGCCCTTCTTCTCAAGCACCGCTCCGCTGGGCCCCGCCGTCTCAAGCACCGCTCCGCTGGGCCCTTCCTCTCAAGCACCGCTCCGCTGGGCCCTTCTTCTCAAGCACCGCTCCGCTGGGCCCCGCCGTCTCAAGCACCGCTCTGCTGGGCCCTTCTTCTCAAGCACCGCTCCGCTGGGCCCTTCTTCTCAAGCACCACTCCGCTGGGCCCCGCCGTCTCAAGCACCGCTCCGCTGGGCCCTTCCTCTCAAGCACCGCTCCGCTGGGCACCGCCGTCGCAAACACCGTTTATGGTTCACTGTGCCCACCATGCCTCCTCCTTGACCAGTGGAGACTGTCATCCACCTGATGGACTGTGGCTTTGCACTCCCCAGGATGGCCCAGTGGGCAGCCCACCCACTGTAGAGACATTGAGAGACTGTGGCTTTGCACTCCCCAGGATGGCCCAGTGGGCAGCCCACCCACTGTAGAGACATTGAGAGACTGTGGCTTTGCACTCCCCAGGATGGTCCAGTGGGCATGGTGGCTCCTCGTGGATCTGGCGTCGTGGACTCATGTGGCTGTGGTGCCCCCCCCTTCCCTTCCCCCTGAGGTGCCTGTAATTTTTACATCTGATGCCCCTGCAGTGTTCTCTCCAAAGGACTCAGGTCTCCTGTGTGGGCTTTGCCCTTGTTTCTCAAGACTTTGGCCCACGGACATGCTGAAATCGTAGGTTGTGCAGGACTTGGTACTTCAGTTATACACTGATGTGTGTGTCATTAGTTTTGTTGTGGATATCTTTCATGGTTGTACGCTAATTTTCTGGAGCTTTTTGGTACATAAATATTTATTCCAAATATGATTATGTCCTAGCATTTTTCAGGGGTGTTTGGGTGGTGTCACTGTGACTTGGTGCGCTGCATTGGTGAGTACATAGTTGGGGGGGGGGGTCGCATATGTGTGTGGCCGTAACCTTTCGTCCTCCCCCTCCCGTGTGTCGTAGGTGCAGTACTCACCGTTGTCGTCTGCGCCGGACTTCGTACTCGTGGTAGATGAGAAGGTAGACGAGAGCAGGTAGGATGTTTAATTCGGGTTCCATGCTGTCCTCCTTCCTCCTGGAGTGCGTAGTGGTGAGCGTTTTCCCGTCCGTAGTCTGTTTCCGCCGTGTTTTTATCGGCGGTGCTCCCGCCCCGGAAAAGGTGGCGGATTGGTGAGTTGGAATAGTGTGGACGGTACATTGTCTGCCGCCTGTCTGTTGGCGGTGACCGCCGCGCTGTTTGTTTGTACCGCCGTGGCGGTCGGAGTGTTAAGGTGGCTGTCTGTGTTGGCGGTTCCCGCCAGGGTCAGAATCCCATATTTTTTACCGCCAGCCTGTTGGCGGGTTGGCCGCCGCTTTAACACCGACCGCCAGGGTTAGAATCACCTCCAAAGTTTACTAAACCTCATGAGGTGGTACCACAGTTCAAACAGCACCCTTCGGTAATGTTTGAAGTAGCACACTGAACTGAGAGAGCATGGTCCTTTTAAACCCACGCAGGGGCTAAAAGGAGGTGGTACAATTATAGAAGCAAGACTTGCATACATGTAAGGTCATGTGGAAATGCACAGTCGACAGGTAGGAGGGGCTAACAGTTTTCAAGGACTAACATCTGCAGACCTTACTGAGCATGTGCGAAAGTGGGAGATGCTAAATATAACTTGTCACTAGGCAGATTTTCAAGAGTAGTTAACAGAAAGGTAGGAAAGAGCACATGGTGAGCACATGGCAGCATGTGGCAGAGAAAATGGCTGCCATGAATACAAAATGGATTCCGCGAAATGTTCACAATAGTTACTAAATACAAGATGTCTTCTGCTAATGCTTAATCTAATTGCTGATAAACTACAATAGACGACCCTTTCAGCATTAGCTGAAGACATTCGTCTTTCTAGGATAATCTAAATATTCATCTTGTATATTTATGCTCATCATTTCAGCTATTTCCTTATCTAACATATGTTGTGCTTTCATTTCTGTAATATTTCTTTTGGTAGGCATACAAGCAGTAATACACATGGAGCAGAACATTGGACCACACTGAATACCGATACAGCATGTGAAAAATATTGCAATCATTACACACAGGATAATCAGTAGTTTCCAGCCCCAGGCGGAAACAAGAGCCCAAAACCATCCAGAAAAAGTCCAAGTACCAGTCTCCGTGTGGATTTCTGCAGCAATTTTATGCAATTTAGATATTGCATCATATACTGAAGGTGAGTGATCGGGAATAAAAATACAGCAGCTTCTGCCGATGATGCGAAATGCACCACCACGGTCAGCTAATATCACATCTAGTACCATACGATTTTGGAGCACTACAATCTTCGCAATTTGGAGCTCCTCAGTAATATTCCCAAGTGCCAGAGCTGCCTGATTGGTAACAGCTTCCCCAACCCTAGTCAATCGTCTCACTTTCCTACTGTTTAACGCAGCACCCACAAAGGGGAATAACCCTAAATTAAAATCAACATATTGTTGCAGGCTAGTATCCATTTGATCTACCTCATTTGTACTTATTGCCCTTTTATATCTATTTTTAATGATGTCATTGAACAGTTTAAAATCACTGTGATATGATGCAGGGGCCAAAAACACAGGGGGTAATAGAAAATATACATAACACACACCTGACCACCCAACAGGTAGTTGGTAATATCCATAGTTATCACAAACAAAATATGTATTATGTGAAGCTGTAAAACTACTATTATTTACACCCTCAATAGTTAAAATCAAGGTACAATCGCTTATCCCTACTGGAATTCGCCCAATGCTACGTATACATAAATCTGCTTTCGTTTTTGTAACAGAAATCACAAATTGTTCTTTCTTGTCAGAGTCTCTTATATTTGTGAAGACATATGGTATTGAAACATTGTCCGGTTGATACTCTTCCCATTCCCATTTAGTTCCTTTGGCTTGGGGATACCCATCTTTGTCTTGGTAGCATACTTTATTAAGGCGAAAAAGAAGTCCGCCCTCTGTACGTTTTCCAGATGCAAACAAAAGCGTGTACCAAGCTTGACAAGAACCATTGTGTGAGAAAGGAAGAGGAATGAAAGGTAGTCCTCCTTTCTTTTGATGCGCAGGTATCATTCCACATACCCAACAGTTAGTAGTATTTGTAGCATTATGAGTATGATGCAACATCTGAATGAAAGTATTATTGAAGTACGATTGACGGTGCTTCTGCTCCTGATAGGGAAGCGTAAAGTAATAGTGATCCTCTGGTACTGGAGTAGTGGCAACAAAAAACTCACGAGCAGGAGCCTTCTTTTCAACAAACCAAGTGATTATTGCTATAGTCACCGAAACAACAAAAAACCCCATAGTACTAATGATCAGTTTGTTATTCATTTTAGCAACAGTGATAATCGACCCTTTTAGAAATTAATTAAAAACAATCGTTGGAGCTCTTATCCCTGGGCAGCCGCTGATTTCTTCACCACAGGCCAAGACGGGTGTCACTACTCTAATGCATGGCTGATCCCCCCACATTGCCACATTGGCTCTCCGTTTCACTAACCCAGGGCGGTAGCTCAACCAGTTTTTTTTTTTTTAAATTCAGATTCTTTCCTCAGTCTCAAATTATATCGTGACACTCTAGAAGTCGTATGGTCCGGGAAGACCTCTGCAGATTCGTCAGGTGATATAGCACGGCCTTTCTCCGTAGTCAAAATCTCTTGATGATCGGTCAGCACAGCAGGTTCCACCAAGGTAGGTAGTACTCTCTTGCAGTGAGTACTATGGACCCAATTATTTCAGTTCGTCACTCGAACTGCTGTCCTTGTCGCAAGGAGCACCTGTTCTGGGCCTCGCCACCGTGGTTCCAAGCTGCTTGATCTTTGACTTAATCATCACCTGGTCACCAGGTCGGAGTTCATGGCGTTCACCTGTAGATCTGTCAGGAAGTGCTTCTCGAACCTGTTGATAAATAGAAACCAAATTGTCGGTTAACTGTGCCAAATAATCATTCATCAGGACACAAGGTACATCATATACAGAATTTGTCTTAGGAACTCCCCAAATGTTCATTGGCCTCCCGAAAACCACTTCATATGGGCTAAGGCCGAGTCGAGAGTGTGGCACTGACCTAATAGACAATAATGCCAACGGTAATGCATCCGGCCAAGTTAAGGATGTGGAAGCCTGTATCTTCGCTAACTTCAGCTTCAAAGTAGCATTATACCTTTCCACCAACCCTGCTGATTGTGGGTGGAAAACCGCATGGAACTTCTGTTTGATCCCTAATCCTTTCAAGACATACTTAATAACTTCCCCAACAAAATGAGGTCTGTTATCATTCCATAAAAGTTTGCAAACACCAAACCTAGGGAAAAATTCTTTCAAAAGCACCTTCGCTGTGGTAATGGCAGTATTATCCTTTATGGGATACGCCTCTATCCATTTACTGAAGGCACAAACCACCACCAAGACATACTTTAAATTGTTGCAGCATTCAAGCTGAATATAATCCATTTGTAGAACTTCAAAAGGTGCAGTTGGTGTAGCAAACCCTCCCACAGGAGTACGTGTCCCTTTTCCAGGATTGTATTGTAAACAGATCAAACAAGACATTACTACTCTCTTAGCTGTACTGAAAATTTCTGGATGCTCCCAAACTTGCGTAAGCAACTTCGTTATTGTTGAAGCTCCAACATGTGCCAGCCCATGTGCCATCTGAACCATAGGTTGTACAAAAGCTATAGGCAATTTCCATTTATCCATCTGCTTATTCCACCAACAGCCCTCATCATCCAATTCTCCATCTTCAGACCATTGCTCACGTTCTTTCACAGAAGCAGATTTCTGTATATCTAATACGTCTTGTCTAGCATTATGCCAACGTTCAGCTTGTGACTTCACTACATACATAGAAGTAGTACTTCGCTGCATCGCAGTCTCACGTGCTACGCGGTCCGCAAGAGCATTACCTTGCCCTATCTTATCGGTCACTCTCTTATGTGCACTACATTTCACAATAGCTAGTTTCTTTGGATATGTCAATGCAGTCAAGAGGTTATGCACTAATTCTCCGTGCATTATCTGCATCCCGTGGGATGTGAAAAAGCCTCTCTCCTTCCAAAGCAAACCAAAATCATGAGCCACTCCAAAAGCATAGCAGCTGTCTGTATAAATGTTCACACATAAGTCAGTACTAAGCTCACATGCTCGTGTCAAAGCTATTAGTTCAGCTGCTTGAGCTGACTTCTGTGGTATACGAGCTGTCTCCACTACCGTGTGTATTCTGGTGATTGCATATGCAGCTGAGGTCGTACCATCTGGCAACTTCAAATAAGACCCATCAACCCACAATTCCCCGTCTACATCTGGAAGGTGCGTATCTTGTAAATCAATACGACCCCTTGTCTGTTCTTTGGTAAGGAATATACAACATGTGTTTCTTGTGACTGAGGCTGAGTCACCGGATATGGCAACAAAGTGGCTGGATTTAGTGTTGCACATCTCTTCAGTGTAATGTTAGGAGCCAGCAATGGCAACTCATATCCTGTTATACGAGCGCTAGTTAACTGTTGTGTCTTTGTTTGATTTAAAAGAGCATCAACCGCATGGGGAACAAACACCAACAGCTTATGTGACAAAACTATTCCTTCACTCTGACGTATTGACACAGCTGTTGCGGCAACTGAACGAAAACACCCAGGCAACGCTCGAGCGACAGGGTCAGGTACTGCTGAAAAATATGCACAGGGACGCTGCTTATCGCCATGTGTCTGTTCTAAAACTGACAATGCACATCCATCTTTCTCATGTACGTAAAGTGCAAAAGGCGTCATGTAATCTAGAGTACCTAACACTGGTGCTGAACAAAGGGCTTGTCGCAGCTGCCGGAAAGCAGTCTCACATTCATCTGTCCATGGGAGGGGCATTGGAGTATCTTTAGTCAAAAGTGCTAGCAAAGGTTTGACAATGTTTGAAAACCCTAATATCCATTGCCTACAAAAAGAAGTAAGACCAAGGAATGCACAAACATCTTTCTGAGTAGAGAGTACTGGTGTGTCTAAAATTGCTTGAATACGATCTGATGTAAGTATTGCCCTCCTTAGACAAAAGGTGACCCAAATAGGTTACCTTTGGTCTACTATATTGCAATTTCTTTCGTGACACTTTATGATGGTGTGAAGCAAGAAAAGAGAGTAAGGACAAAGTGCATTTTTCACATTGCTCAGGGGTATCAGCCGCCAACAAAATATCATCGACATATTGTATGAGAGCCACACCTTCAGACAAAACAAAAGAATCAAGTTGTTGTTTTAACGCTTGACTATAAATACTTGGACTCTCAGTATGGCCTTGAGGAACTCTGCAAAATCTATATGATCGTTTATTGAAAGTAAAACCAAACAAATATCGGCTGTCAGGATGAATAGGGATCGAAAAGAAAGCATTCTTCAAGTCTATCACAGAGAACGTAGTTGCTGTCGGGGGAACCAAAGTAAGAAGTGTTGTGATGTCAGATACCACAGGATATTGTGGTATCACAATCTCATTGACTTCTCGTAAATCAATAATGAATCGGTAAATCCTAGTATCAGTATCCTTTTTCAGAATAGGAAGAATCGGACTGTTACAAACATTATACACAACTTCCTCAACAACTCCAACTGCAATAAGGTCATGCACAATTCGTGTGAGTGCTTCTTCGCCCTCCTGTGAAATTTTGTATTGAGGCAAACGTGGCAATACAGCTCCCTCCTTGACACTAATATGTACCGGTGGAATAATCATTTGTCCCACATCAGTATCTGAAGTAGCCCACAAAGTACTAGGGAATGAAGCTAATGCAATATCCTCTTTAACAACACAAACTCTTTCCATCACAGGATGATTATCATTTAAAATAACACGCACCCCTTCAGGAGAGCATCGTATTGTAGCCCTGAAATACTTGAGCATATCAAGACCCACAATATTGTCTGGTGTATTTGGAGAAAGCAAAAATGGACATGGAGAAGTAAATTTATCAACATGGAATGCAAGCGGTTGTGACAATGGGCTAGGGGAAGGTGTTCCATCGAAACCTATCGATGTAATGGTTAAGCCAGACAGGGGAGCCCTTGGAATCAATTGTTTAGACAAGGCGCTATGAGTAGCTCCTGTATCAACCAGAAACTGATCAGTAGAACCCAAAACATGTGCTGTAACATAGGGACCCCTCTGATCTACTGGAACTTCAACTGATTCCTTACCCCATCCTAGGCAATCCTATGCATAAGCAGAATCTTGGAAATCAGGCTGCACATGGTTAGACATCTGGTATTGGTTCCGACTATCAAAAGTGTTGAACCCATCCTGCCCTCGTACATTAGCGTTAACCCTAGCATGATCATTCATGCTTCTTCTAAGTCCTGAATATCCTGAGCAATTTCTCATTTGTCCCCAACCACGTGAACACTGCTTAACACGTAGTGCTGGACAATCGCCAGCCCAATGCCCAAATTTCTTATAATACGCACACTGATCAACAGACAAATTTGAACGAGTGTAAGAAGAACCATAAGGTCCACGTCCACCTCTATCACTACCTCTAAAATGCGGACCATAAGCTTGAGCCAACATAACCTTTGTCTTTAATTCTTTAATCTTTTTATCCTCACTTCCTTTTGCTCCTAATTCCTGACGTTCATAATACTGAGCCATAGTCAAAAGAGAAACCGGAGTAGAGGTAGTCCATGAACTTTCACTAGCTTTTAGACGACTAGCTATTCCAGGTAACAGATTTGCGATATATTTATTGACAAACAAATGTCTGCCCATATCATCTGACAATAACTGGCCGCTAAATTCATGAAATGCTTCTTCAAAGCGTGTAAAGAAATCAGAGACCGATTCATCTGCCTTTTGCTTACAAGACGCTAAAACAGTCCAATCTATCTTTTTAGGGGGAATAATCGTTTTTAACTTAACTAATATGGCTACAGGAAGATCTAGAATCAACTGATATGGCTTTTTTCGCAGGTTCCCTATCCCCGTCCATCTGTTCTAATTCTTTCCATGACGCTCCAAAAACTGCACGATCATCAATTTTACGAACAGTTCTCCACATATCTGGCGGTAATATCAATCCGAAAAATAAATCAATGTCAGCCAAAGTCATAGTACAAGAACTAATTGCTCCCTCAACTTCCTCATAAAAGGCGGCTGAATTTTTCCGCGGGTCAGGTAATGCTGTTTTAAGTGCCATTACATCTGCCCTATTCCAAGGAGTATACACCCAATTATAAATAAAATAACCCTTAGCATCAACAGAAGTTTTATCATCACTTATAACCAATCCTTTAGGAGGAACATACAAAGGCGCGGCCTCCCGCATTGGTTTCGCGTGAACTATCATAGTCTTATCTGTTCCGAAGATGGAAGCTTGCACCCCACCGGTCTGAGATGTCTGTGCAACTACGTCCACAGCCCTTTTCTCCTCTTGCAAGCAGACTGCTGCAACACATAATTTCACCAAACGCCTGATTGCATCAGCCACCTGGGAGAAAACAAAAAGACCATCACGTATTTGCTTATGATCAGCTGCTACATCATCGGGCTCTAACTCATTAGAATATTTCCGATATAGTTCAATAACTTATAAGCCAAATGCCTCAGTAAAATATAGCTGCTCCTTTTCCGTCCACCCTTTCATGTTGTCTAAAAGTTCAGAAGCAGAGACAACGCTAAGAATTGTTTTACGAGCAATATATCTAAGCTCAGACGCACGGTCAGCAGGCAACATAGAGCGACTGTCTTGCATCTTCTGTTGCTCCGAACTGGAGACCTTAGCTAACTCATGAGGGGCAGAAGGAACGACATATGGAGGTGGAGGGCGATCTAATAACAAAAAATCATCATGTGGTTTATTAAGGATAGGATAGAGAGGTTGCCTAACGGTGTATTGGCCAGTTACCTGTAATTTACGTTCTTTCTCTTCTAGCTCCTTTAAGTCATTTATTTATTTCTTTCTCATTTCCAATGCTTTCACATATACATTCTTCCGCTGCTCTTTCTTAAGCAAGGCTTGCTCACGCTTCAGTCGTCCACGCACTTCTTTTTCCACATTCGTACACAGTCAAACGTATCTTGCCTAGACTTTCGTTTACACATACATTGTTCCACATACTCAATCTTTTGCAAATCAAATGACCCATGCATAGGCCAATGTAACTCAGGATCCGCACGAGTGTATTTATTCCATAATGTGCTGTACATTATAGAAGAAAGACCATGTTTAACATACATATCTCTATTTGGCGTCCCCTCTGGGGGTGCCGATTGCGATTCTTCCAGTCTCAAATTGGTACCATTACAAAAGCAACACATTCTACGAAGTGCACTAAAAACAGTCATGCCAAAAATAGTGCAGAATATGCAATATTATAATCAAAGTAGCACTTAAGGTGCCGCTCAAATCAAAATTAAATTGGAGAAAATTCTCCTCATTACCTGCCTATATGAATTGCAATTTATATATCAATTCAAAGGACACAAATTGACTAGTCACCCAAAACACGAGAGCCACAGTAAGTAGTGCTAAACTACATTACCAAACAAAGGCATCAAAACCCACAGCAAGTGCCGTAAAACGGCTCTTACCAATCACAGGGTGTCCAGGTTCCAACTGCCAAGTTCTAAAATCGACCAAATGGTCACTGCATGACGAATGAACAAAAAGGATCTCAGTCGAGGACCGGCGCCACCTGGATGGTCAAATCAGAAAGAAGGGAAAAACACCGTGGTTGCCAAGACTCGGGTCTCCTCAGTCATTGATCATCTGCAGCCAGATCCCAATCCTTTGTCGCTACCAATCTGTTGGGCATCCGAGTCGCCGATGAGTCCCTGTTCGGGCGCCAATTTGTTGAAGTAAGCCTCAGCAAGGCCTACTAGTGCAAGGGGTTCACCTTTCTCTGCACAAAGTCCTCAGACCATGTAGGAAGAAGTTGGCACAGAAACTGAAATAAAAGACAAAGTTTATTAAACCTCACGAGGTGGTACCACAGTTCAAACAGCACCCTTCGGTAATGTTTGAAGTAGCACACTGAACTGAGAGAGCATGGTCCTTTTATACCGACGCAGGGGCTAAAAGGAGGTGGTACAATTATAGAAGCAAGACTTGCATACATGTAAGGTCATGTGGAAATGCACAGTCGACAGGTAGGAGGGGCTAACAGTTTTCAAGGACTAACAGCTGCAGACCTTACTGAGCATGTGCGAAGGTGGGAGATGCTAAATATAACTTGTCACTAGGCAGATTTTCAAGAGTAGTTAACAGAAAGGTAGGACAGAGCACATGGTGAGCACATGGTAGCATGTGGCAGAGAAAATGGCTGCCAGGAATACAAAATGGATTCCGCGAAATGTTCACAATAGTTACTAAATACAAGATGTCTTCTGCTAATGCTTAATCTAATCGCTGCTAAACTACAACACTCCCTTTCTGATAATCACATTGTGGATACTTTTACACTTTAAGGCCTGTCTGACCAGAATAGTATGTTTGCGAATTATGTGATTGCATTTTTAAAAGGGGTAACATAATTTAACTGCAATATTTAAAGATGTTTAGACACATTTAAACATTGCCAATTTAATAGAATAATTGGGAATAATTCTGACGGGCCTGATGATTATTTTTCTCCACAAGGGGGCAGTGGCATTAAATAGTTTGAAACCCACTGTACTAGAGTAATGAAAATTAGCAAGTATATTCATTAATACAGGAAGCCTCAGACATCCATATTTGATACAAAAGCGCGGTACAATCAAGGATCTGTGTGTGGTTATTAATACAACATTATATGAGAATAGATTGAAATAATACAGACAAGATTTTTTATTTGTTTTCACGCCTAATTTCCCATGTCAGTAAAACGTTGCTCCTTTGACTAGAGGACCCCTAAGGGATGTGTATGTAACTTCTGAAAAATACGCCCATTCACCATGAAGCCAGCTCACCACAATACTAAACACTACTTCTTCCAGTCAAGAACTCAACCACTATCAGGTGAAATAAGCTACAAAAGGCATGATCTGTCTCTAACACAAACTCTTTAAACATGAGCACCCATGGGAGTAGCACCACTTTTGCTGAAACTTGACCAGACACTCGTCTGGACTTCGTGCGCCTCACACAGCTCTTCGTACTTAGCCTATACTACAATGACACACACCACTGCTATGAAAAATGCAGGTCTGCTGTAATCACGAAGGGCAATTTGGGTGCATTCTTGCCAAAATAGTAGCAGCTGAGTACTATACACGTGCCACATAACAATGACATGGGCCCTTGGTCCATTTCACAAATTAAGTTTTGCTGAAGGATGTCCTGAGAGGTCATCCGGCAGGATTATTCCTGTAGCTCAAAAATATGGTTATTTGTTCTTACGTCATAAAAGAAGCATTTTGTAAAGACATTCGTATTGTTATAGCCATGTATCACTTGGAGCAAATCTTTCCTCTTTTTAATATTTACAGCTGTCCCAACCAGTCTGATGACAGTAGTGATCCAATGACATTAACAAAATTAGAAGTCTTAAGGCAGGACTACCATCAGGACCCCAAGAATAAGATTCCTCTAACAGTACTTGGCGGTTACAGTTCCTCTTTCAAGAAAGAATCATTGCTCCCAAAAGATCTGTTGGATAGTGTTCTGGAAATGGGCTAGGGATTCCTCTGATAAGTACTAAATTACAAATATCCAAGTTCAGTAAGCAGATGACATAAAAGCAGATATGGCAAGTATCGCGCGTCATGTGTTAGAATAAAGATTTTAGGTAAATTCTGCATTCATGCAAAGGGCTGAAATTGTCACGCAAATCAGCCAAATAGAACAGGCATTTGCAATGCAATGGGTCTCGTGTTTCCTCGAGTTAGAGCTATTAGCGTTGTAAATTCAAAACTGGACTTTTCTTGCCACATAAATTGAATGAAAACAGTTGACATAAGCAAGTCAATTCAAAGCGCCTCTGCTGCCATGAGCGCGAAGGAGAAACAAAAAAGGAACAAGCATTTGCAATGCAGAAACTCTTGCATATTTCGAACAATTGTCATCATTTGACAACAGTGCCCGCCTTCTGTTTGCGTGGCACTGGAAGTTAGAACAAAATGGTACCTCGATAACGTTGTGAGCAGCGAATGGGCACTAATTAAGTTTAAATTAATTAGTGGCTGATCCCTGCTCCACATCGAGGAACGGAAAGGATGCCAGACATGCCTTGACGAATTACAAGGCTCTAAAGAAGAGTGCCACTCAAACCAAGAAATGGTGAATGACAGACGGGCTCCAAGCCCTTTCTGAACACAGCAGTGTCTCACATGTGAGACGCAAGTGCTGAGACGCAAGCACGTGCACTCGTAGACTCGACCCTGAAAAGAAGTTCACTCCCAGTCAAACGTATGGGCAAATGTGCAATTATCCGTGTAACAGGGTTGATGGACAAGGCGGTAACCAAACTGACCCAAGGAGGGACAAACCTAAAGCTAACAAAGGGTTTTTGAAAAGCAAGCCTATGAACGAGTGATAGGGATGGGCCTGGTTAATAGCCCACGGGTAGATTAGAACACATCTGAGTGCTAACGCACTCGACCTAAAAACAGAATATGTTACTTCTATGTTCTATACAAATAATTTCTCCCCCTGTTCCTTTAGCAACACTAATACGGGCTAGCTTGCGCGCTGCAGCCAACCAACGGCCTGATTTATGAAAAGTTAGCGCCGCCTTTGAGTCATTTTTTGACACAAAAGCGGCGCAAACTTAATTGTAAGTTTGCGCCGCTTTTGTGTAAAAAAAAATGACTCAAAGGCGGCGCTAACTTTTCATAAATCAGGCCTCAAATGTCAAGAATGTTCATGTGTTTCACGACCCTGGTTGGACTGTGGCATTTTATAGCCCCGCCCACGCTGACCTAGTCTTCTGGAACTGAAGTCAGCGTGCACGCATGTAAATGCAGCTGCTGCGCACCACGCCCAACCATAGCAGAGGTTGTAGGTGACCAGCTTGCGACGTGTTAGAAAGTGAGTTTAGAGCGCAGATCAGAAATCCACGGTCGATCTGCCTTAGCATCTCCACTACAAAGGAGTGAAACTCAGTGAAAGGATGGAAGGGAGTGATCAGCTGTGACTGCAGCACAACGCCTGCTCAGGGCTTAGAAAGGCCCAAAGAGTGAGCGGAGTGTGGCTGCATCCGAGACATACATGCTCTGATTACCAGGCCAGCGCACTGGGGAATTCCTGACATAGGAGTAGGTGTCGATCGGAATCTGTCAGAAGCTATGACGTTGGCTGGCGAGGCTCAAGTGTGATGTACAGCAGTGAGGGCCGCTGGTAAAACGATTATTTTTGAGATTATGTGACCAGAGCAGCTTGATTGTTCATTTCTGAGTGGTGCTGCCAGCGCTGGTATAACATGAGGCTGACTGGAAAGCAAGAGTCGAATATCAGGGTCAGTTTGTAAAAAAAAAAAAACACATTATCAGAAATAAGGAAAATATGCATATGTTTCCTTGTCTCTATTCAAACCCAGCAAACACAAATGTAATTCTATGAATGAAGGTGTTTAAAAAAGCACATTAAATGGGTCTACGAAAAACGCAGTGGGTGAGAATGCATTGTGCAGATGCCTATAAAAGCCACTAGTGGCTGAAGATCTCAAACATGACCATATGGAAAGGGTTACTTGCGGGAGCTAAGCATGACAGATGCTCATCAACGTCCCAAGCCGTCCTAACATGATGCTGTTGCAAAGATTACAGTCTAGAGAGTGACAGCCAAGAGAAATGGGCGTTGACAGACGCTACGATTACAATGTAAACCGAACTCCACAGCAGCAGTGCTATACATTTTTGTTTGTATGTTCAAATGTGTTTTTACAAAATGCAAGTGAACTGAGAAATATTTTAAATTCCTTGGATTGAGGATGAGGAATTACATTCAGTGAGAATCCTTAATCATATTGCAGTGTGTATGATTATCAGATAGCTTTCAGCACACCCTGTCTTGTGCGACTGACATTATAGAGGTCCTAACTTTATGGCTGATGCCTCTTTACATTCCATAGCTTGTATTTGCACTTTTCCCACCAACATACTGCCTGTTAACCAAACCAGTTCGTTACTGTTGTATTGAGTGTTTTAGGTGCAGTTGCCAGGTCATTTGAGAACAACTAGTTTATGTGCTTGCTGCAGCGATACACTCCCAAGCAAACAAGCAAGCTAGTTCTCACAGCCCTCTGCATGGCACATGTTCCGTTTATTTATTTGCATAGTGAAGCAAAGTGTAATTGCCTGGCTGTACTCACTATGGTGTCACTCAAAGTGTCACACATAGGCATGCTGACAAAACGCTGAATACGTGGCAGGTATGTGACTTTAATCTCTTCAAAACGTGTCCGTTTTTTGGGAGTTCACTAGCTACATTACCAACTGCCAAGCAAACTTTAAGCCAGCACAATAGAGCAAGTCCAAGTAGGGTCATTCAGTAATGTGGCCAAAGTACTGGTTAGAGCCTAGAAGTCTCTGTCAGTACAAGAAAGGGGCAGATGCAATTTTCTTGTAATACTCTTGCAACAATGCTAGGGTTAGTTACAGCTTGGATCGTGGGGATTAGGCAATTGCACAAATAGATTAATTTCAAGGAAATATTTAGGGAACGGGTTATTTTAGCTCCACTGTTAACATCTTCATTTCTTTTATCTCCTCTCTGCACTGATTGGGGCTTCTGTGGTCCTACCTGCCTTAAATATCAGGCCTGTCCATAGAAATCACTACTAGGTCATTGCAAAACAATATGTATTTAACCGCTGATTCCACAAGTATTGATTCTGCGGATTCACATTTGCAATTAGGAAATCAAAACTTTAGAAATCACAAAGTTTAATTTTCCTATTAGGAAATCACCAATTAGGAAAGGTTGCATTCTGGATACAGAATGATTATAGGAAGTTTACAACTAAGGGTGTGGTGCAACCCAGAGGAGGAGGAAGGTGCTGGAAGGGAGGAGTGCACCTATCAGACGACTCGCATGGGAAAAGCTGTGACGGCACTGCACCATGTCCAAAGAAGATGGGAGCAGGAATTGAAAGTTGAAATTCTCTGAGAAGGACCTGGAGCTCCTGAAAAAGGTATGTGTCGCCCATAAGGACTACCTATACAGTCTCTGTACCTGAGAGCCAGAAGACCAAGATATGGCACTTGGAGAAGATGAATTCAATTGTCGTAACAAAGAGGACCATCCCAGAGATCCGCAAAAAGTGGTATGACCTGAGATCCTGCATAAAGGAGAAGTTGGCCAACAGGATGGCTAAGGGTGATGCCATAGGAGGTGGACCCTCAAAACACCCCTCTCCCGCTCCCATGGAGACACTCATCGAGGGGACACTGGAACCGGAAAGCGTGGTGGGAGTGTCTGACATTGACACCTCTAATGCTGCATGCACCAGCCAGGATAGTGATTTCCAAAATGCGATTTCTACTGGATATCAATCGTATTTTTGCACCACAGCAAATGACTTTTGTGCATACCGAAATGGCATTTTGCATTTCTGAATGTCCCACAAATACTGATTTGCACCGTTAGGAAATGCAAAATGCCTTCGTACATATGGGCCTACATTCTATGCTTTTAGCTAGTACTGAAATATAATTTCGTAGCTTGCTAGTGGCATTTATAGTGTAGTACAATCATTGTTTAATTAACAACTCTCAAAATGCAAATTAGTTGTTATAGCAAATGGTTATGCACTTAGAAAAAACAGAGCTATTAAAACTGCCCCTGTAGAGATGTTTTCTGATCTGGATTACTTGAGACTAAGATTTAATAAAATCTGGGGCAATTGGTCCAATCAAATAGAAAAGAATCATCAGGCCTGGTGAAATACCTCCCATATATTGTGTCAATATATAACTTCAAAATGGGAAGTTGGCCGTAATTGAAATTCCTTGCAGATTGCCTCCAATGAACTCCTTTGGAAGATTACTGTTGCCCGTAAATTCATTCTATTGCTGCCACTTGGAAAAGAGAAAGACAAAAAAACTTTGAAAGCTTGGCTTGCATTCTGTCCCTCTTTCCTTGGTTTAACCTGTGAACAAACTTTAACGCAATAATCTACCAGGACAGCCTGTGTGAGCTGATGTGATCTGAGAACTTGATTCTTTATTTTATAGAGGTGAGAGAGCGTAGCTTATATAATCAATATTAACATGCAATGTTTATAAATTAATGTGTGATAATGCCGCATAAAAACCGAAATAGTGAATTTTGCTTAAACGTGCACTTGAAATGTGACCACAGGGAGTGGCCGTCAATATATACGTGGACTAATAATGATGACTAAAATGTTTATAAAATGTTATACTTAATAAGTTTTATACTAATTATTAATGATTGCATTATTGAATTTGTGCTGAAATCTCTGTAGGCCTTAAGTTAGCATGAACCGAAGCTTAGTTGCATGGCTCTCATATTAAATGTATTTTCCCTATCTTGCAGTGTGCTCACTCGCAAAAGGACATGACCTCTTGTTTTCTTCAAACTAGAAGCTGAAATGTAACCATAGCAGATTTGTTCACACGAAATTCACATTGCTTGTAGAAATTATTAAGACGAAATGCAACTGTGTAGATTAATGTAATGTACAAGGTCATTCAAACCGGTGAAGACAATGGAGCTACTGACCAAAAGATGTGCAAAGAATTACAGAAAGATGAAATCATACCGGACGTGCTACCTCTGAAGACATCGAACATGAGGACCAATGAGAAGCTTGTAAAATAATATGGGGTGAAAGATTAATGACATAATCTGTTTTCTAATAGGATAAAGATAGTGGGGTATAACAAAGGTCCAATAGAATTTTAGGGGAATGTACAACGAAAAAGGGATAAAAACGCATGACACGGGGAGCCTTTTAGAATTAGGTAGGGAATGCTAATGATTTTATCCAGAAACTTTGTCACTCTTTTTGGTGACTTACTTGGTTTTACTTAAACCATCCTTTTCCTTAGATTGCCCATTTTACACTCTACCTCCTTATGAGGGAAGTGCCCCATTTTGCCCCGGAGCTGAGTTTTGACTGATGGCGATTTGACTGATGTCCTGAAGACGAAGACTGAACCTGTGCGTTGACCTAAACCTTGGAGAGTAATTATGACAATGCAATTGTAATTTGTCTGTTTGCTTTTCCTTTCTAGGTACCAGCTGCTTACTTTTGACAGAGACCATAGTTAGATGTTTTCCAAATTGGTGTTCTAAATTGTTTTGCATGAAGCCCAACATGCTAATGCTAATCAGTGGTTAGGACAGGTGTTCACTAAACTGACGCAAATAGACAAACGACCGAAACTATGCTTTGTTGAACTGACTCGTTATTGACACTCTGCTAAATTGATCTATGTTTACTCCGTGTTATGTTCGGATGTTTGTGATTTTCGCCTTAATGAAATCTTATCAAAGTTGCCATATCGTGACTATGCTATTATGTTTCTTGCTTTTGAGATTAATACATCTGCTTTTAGAACTGTAACCAATAGGGAATAAAACTTATAAAATTCTACTAAACTGGTGTGGTTATTCATGACTGCAAGGTCATGGTAGTGTTTGGAATTGATTAATGACTTTGACTAAAGTGAAATGTGTTGTTGTGATAAATATTGATGACATCATAGACGTATTGATTGACACATTGATTAGCTATCTCGTCCTAAGGTGTCTCTCAACTGGGTCAAAAGATTCATTGGCCTGAAACAAGTTCTGATGTGTAATAAATTATCATAAAGGGACGCGTTAGCAGAGGCATTGTATATATATATAAAAAAAAAATTGTTTCTTTTCACTGGCAAAGTCTTTTTTAATGTTTTAGTTTGGGAGCTGTTGGAAATGGCCCTCTTTGCAGGGTTATCCCCAAACTTTTTGCCTTCTTCCTCCTATTTTTTTAGGTCTGTTTTTGCTGGTTTATTGTCTCTGTGCACTTTACCACTGCTAATCAGTGCTAAAGTGCAAGTGATCCCTGTAGAAATTGTACTGTTGATTGGTTTATCCATGATTGGCATATTTGATATACTAATAAGTCCCTAGTAACGTGCCCTAGAGGTGCCCAGGGCCTGTGAATCAAATGCTACTAGTGGGCCTACAGCACTGGTTGTGCCACCCACATAAGTAGCTCTGTAATCATGTCTCAGACCTGCCAATGTAGTGTCTGTGTGTAGTTTTGACTGTAAATTAGACTTGGCAAGTGTACCCACTTGCCAGGCCTAAACCTTCCCTTTTCTTACATGTAAGGCACCCCTAAGGTAGGCCCTAGGTAGCCCCAAGAGCAGGGTGCAGTGTATGGTTAAGGTAAGACATATAGTAATGTGTTTTATATGTCCTGACTGTGAAATATTGCTAAATTCGTATTTCACTGTTGCAAGGCCTGTCCCTCTCATAGGTTAACATGGGGGCTACCTTTAAATCTGATTAAAGTGTAGATTCCCTTTGGGAGCGGATGGACATGTGGAGTTTGGGGTCTCTGAGCTCACAATTTAAAAATACATCTTTTAGTAAAGTTGATTTTAAGATTGTGCATTTGAAAATACCACTTTTAGAAAGTAGGCATTTTCTTGCTTATACCATTCTGTGACTCTGCCTGTTTGTGGATTCCCCGTCTGGGCCAGGTTGACAGTTGACTGTTCACACCTCTCCTCTAGACAGTGACACCTAGGGGGCTGTGGTGTAGCCTGCAATCTTGATTAGTCATCTGTGCCGGAGGGGAATGTAGGAGTAGTCGTTCACACCTGAAAGGACTGTGCCTGCCCGCACACAATGCAGTCTCCGACCCCCTGGTGTGCGTCTGGGGCCTGGCCTGGATAAGAAGGGATCTTGCAAACACTTGAGACTTTGCTTTGAAGTTTGCCAACTTCAAAGGCAGAACAGGGTATAAGAAGAAGACCAAAAACCTAAGACTTTTAGAATCTTTCTGGAATCAAGAGGAACCTCTGCCCAGGAGAAGAGCTGAAGAGCTGAAGGAGGAGTACTGTCCCTTTGCTGTGTTGCTTTGCTGGACTGGCCTGCAGTTGCTGCTTCTGCCTGAAAAGAGTGCAAAGGGTGAACTTTGCTGTGTGTCCTGCTTGAGAAAATTCTCCAAGGGCTTGGAGTAGATCTTGCCTCCTGTTGGAAGTCTCAGGGACACCAAAGACTTCAGTTTCCTCAACCTGCAGAACTGGGAACTGTGTGTTTTGTGCTGTTGAAGAGGAGAACCCACCGCGACGCCACCAACGACACCTCTGGCCTGCACCCTGACCTGCTGACACCAAACGGAGTCGCATTGCCCCGCTTCGCACCACGATCCTGGACTCACCGCCACCACCATCGGACGACTTCACCGAGCCGCTGCTCGCACCGTGACCTGTGGGCCCCGCACTCCGGCATCGCCTGCTCACACCGTAGCCTGGGCATCCCCGACGACGACACTCCTGCTGACACCGGCGCCGCTGCCTGCACCGTGGCCTGTGGACACCGCTCGTGAGGTACACGAAGCACCGTCCCATCCCGCACCGCAGCCCCGGTCCACCAACGCCAGCCCCATCGACTCCTGTGTCGTCACCAGGCATCCTGCCTGCACCGTGGCCTGTAGACACCGCTCATGAGGTTCACGAAACACCGTCCCATCCTGCACCGCTGGCTTGGGCCTACCGACAGAAGCGCTTCAGCAACGACAATGACGCTGCCTGTACCGTGACCTGTGGACATTGCACCGCCCTGCTTCACACTGCAGCCCTGGTCTCACGGACGACGCTGGACGCTGTCACTGAGCCTCTGCCTGCACCGTGACCTGTGGGCACCGCACGTCGCATCGTCCTGATTCGCACCGCAGCCCCGACACCATCCACGCCGGCGCACCTGACTTCATCAGTCTGGAGTTCGATCTGCAACACGTGTGACCTCAAGGGCCCGATGACTCCTGCACCGACTCTGGACCCAACACTATGGGTTAACATGGGGGCTACCTTTAAATCTGATTAAAGTGTAGATTCCCTTTGGGAGCGGATGGACATGTGGAGTTTGGGGTCTCTGAGCTCACAATTTAAAAATACATCTTTCAGTAAAGTTGATTTTAAGATTGTGCCTTTGAAAATACCACTTTTAGAAAGTAGACATTTTCTTGCTTATACCATTCTGTGACTCTGCCTGTTTGTGGATTCCCCGTCTGGGTCAGTTTGACAGTTGGGCTGCTCACACCTCTCCTCTAGACAGTGACACAAAGGGGGCTGGGGTATAGCCTGCATATCTTGATTAGCCATCTGTGCTGGAGGAGAAGGGAGGCATGGTTGTTCACACCTCAAAGGACTGTGCCTGCCCTCACACAATGCAGTCTCCGACCCCCTGGTGTGCGTCTGGGGCCTGGCCTGGACAAGAAGGGATCTTGCAAACACTTGAGACTTTGCTTTGAAGTTTGCCAACTTCAAAGGCAGAACAGGGTATAAGAAGAAGACCCAAAACCCCAGACTTTTAGAATCTTTCTGGAATCAAGAGGAACCTCTGCCCAGGAGAAGAGCTAAAGAGCTGTAGGAGGAGTACTGTCCCTTTGCTGTGTTGCTTTGCTGGACTGGCCTGCAGTTGCTGCTTCTGCCTGGAAAGGGTGCAAAGGGTGAACTTTGCTGTGTGTCCTCCTTGAGAAAATTCTCCAAGGGCTTGGAGTAGAGCTTGCCTCCTGTTGGAAGTCTCAGGGACTCCAAAGACTTCAGTTTCCTCGACCTGCAGCACTGGGAACTGTGGGCCAGATGTAGGAAGCCTTTTGCGCCTCGCAAACTGCTAAAAACGCAGTTTGCGAGGCACAAAAGGCTGAACGCGATGCAGAATCACATTTTGCGAAAATGTGATTCCGACTCGCAAATAGGAAGGGGTGTTCCCTTCCTATTTGTGACCGCATCACGATGTAGAGTTGCTTTGTGATCGCGAAAGCGGTCACAAACCAACTCGCAGTTACCATCCACTTGAAGTGGATGGTAACTCATTCGCAAAAGGGAAGGGGTCCCCATGGGACCCCTTCCCCTTTGTGAATGCTCACAAAAATATTTTTTCAGAGCAGGCAGTGGTACTATGGACCACTGCCTACTCTGAAAAAACCGAAACAAAAATGTTTCGGTATTTTTTCTTTTCGCAGCTCGTTTTCCTTTAAGGAAAACGGGCTACAAAGAGAAAAAAAAAACTGCTTTATTTAAAAGCAGTCACAGCAGGCCACCATCCCCGTGAGTGCCTAGACTTGCTATGGGGTCGCAAACTGCGACCCACCTCATAAATATTCATGAGGTGGGTCTTTGCAACCCCATAGCGAGTCACAGAAGGTGTCTGAGACACCTTTCTGCATACCAGTTTGCGAGTTGCAATTTGCGAGTCGGAAGTACCTACATGTGGCCCTGTGTGTTTTGTGCTGTTGAAGAGGAGAACCCACCGGGACGCCGCCAACAACGCCGCTGGCCTGCACCCTGACCTGCCGACACCACACGGAGTCACATTGCCCTGCTTCGCACCGCGACTCTGGTCTCACCGACGCCGTCATCGGACGACTTCACCGAGCCGCTGCTCGCACCACGACCTGTGGGCCCCGCACTCCGGCATCGCCTGCTGACACAGCAGCCTGGGTATCCCCGACGGCGCTGCTCCTGCTGACACCGGTGCCGCTGCCTGCACTGTGGCCTATGGACACCGCTCGTGAGGTACACGAAGCACCGTCCCATCCCTCACCGCAGCCCAGGTCCATCGACGCCAGCCCCATCGACTCCTGCGTCCTCACCAGGCATCCTGCCTGCACCGAGGCCTGTGGACACCGCTTGTGAGGGTTACGAAGCACCTCCCATCCCGCACCCCTGGCTTGGGCCTACCGACGACAGCGCTTCAGCAACGACGCTGCCTGCAAGGTGACCTGTGGACACCTCACATCGCACCGCCTCGCTTCACACCGCAGCTCTGGTTTCACCGACGCCGTTGGACACCGTCACAGAGCCGCTGCCTGCACCATCACCTGTGGGCACCACACATCGCATCGTCCTCCTACGCACCACATCCCCGACACCATCCACACCGGCACACCTAACTTCATCAGCCTGGAGTTCGATCTGCAATGCGTGTGACCTCAAGGGCCCGATGACTCCTGCACCGACTACGGACAGTGACGCCGCCCTCCTGAGCTCACCGCGAGGATCACAACGCCCTGCAAAGCCAAGGTAGTGTTTGCGGGTCTTCCCGACATCGTAGCTGGCCCGCCACACCACGGCCGGCCTGAACTGTTGGTTTTGTTGATCACAACGCCGTGATAGCCCCAGGTGGAGCTATTGACTTCAAGGAACTGTAGGTTTGAGTAAATCCTGCATAATTCATATTTTTCTTACTGTATGTTGGATTCTTATCGTATTTGCTCTTGTTTTATATAGATAAATATTGGCTACTTTTCTAAAACTGGTGTGGTGTCTTTTTGTAGTGTTTTCACTTATGTTTGTTATGTGCAAATGCTTTACACATTGCTTCTGAGATAAGCCTGACTGCTCATGCCAAGCTACAAAGGGGGTGAGCAGGGGTTATCTGAGCGGGTATCTCCCTTATTCTAAGTAGAGTGAGGGTTCCTACTTGGACAGGGTGCAAACCGAATGCCAACTAGAGACCCCATTTCTAACAGGAGCAAATTGCAAGCCAGACCTATTGGTTTTCCAAATTATTGCCTTTTTATTTGTCATTAACATCTAGCTATTAGGCAGAAAGGATAACACTGGTGCTGCATGAATTTGGGGCAGAGAGATAAAGTATATAGTATGGCAATCTGTGAAGCAGCCAATTGCATGCATGTATGACATGACGCCAATAATCATATCTGTGTTGATTGGGAAAGGAGAAAGCCTGCTATGCAAATTTAATAAGTTTCAGGAGTTGGTACTCTATGGATTGTATATAAAGCTGGGATATTTCTATGAATGTGGTATGGTTGCTGTCAGAACCCTGTTCATAGGGCCACAAGGCAAGCATGAGCTACTGGGCCCAAATGTGGGGGTTGACTATCGTTCGAGCAGTCCAGGGCTCCCTCGGGGGAGGTAGATACAGGGAGTTAAACACAGGCTGACGACTCAATATGTGTACAGGAGCAGCAATAAATTATTGTGCAGCCCAAAACTCACTTTTATGATAAAAGAAGTCTTTTATTTTTACTACTAACAACACAAAGAGAAATACAACATTCCCAAACAACTGCATAGTCCCCCAGAGGTCAGGGTTCTAGTATTTTGTAGGCAGTTCCTTGTGTCCCACTCACACCTCGCTGTAGTGATAGTGGTTATTCCCCATTCAATATGGGCAACATACTGAGTAAGTCCCACTAATAGTCGGAGTCTCAAGAGTGCACTCTAACTCTGTATTTAAGTCAAAAGTGTTCCAGTACAGATGTGATGTCTAGCAAGCAAATGCTCCTGGGGCCAACTGACCCCAAATCAGCCTTACTCACACTGGCAGGATCTCAGGAAGTAGTGGAAGGTTCCTGATCCTTTGTCCTGTTGTAGGTGCGCACAAGTCCCCACAGTGGCCTCACTCCTCTAGCTAATATCCTGACCAGCTCACACTTCTTGCTGGTGACCCCCCTCCAGCATTCGGGGTCACCATATCGCTATTGGAAATGGGCTCTGAACCAATTAGCACAACAGATTGTTTCACTGCATCTATCTTGGCATGCATGGTCACCATATCTCTACTGCACACAGGTTCTGACCTGAATGGCATAGCAGATTCCTTCACAGCAGCTCCTTCTGACATATGGTGTCAGCGGCTTACCACCGCACGAGGACTACAGCTCACTCCACACGACAATCTGTCAACAGCAGCCCCTCCTGGCATACAGACTCATGGATCCCTCACTGCACAAGGATGGTGATCTGTTTGGCACAGTTATCTCCATGGCTCATTTCAGGGCAGCCCTCTTCTGGCATATGAGGGTCACTGACTTTTTCCTGCACATGGGCAACAACCTGATCAGTGCAGCAGCCGTCTCCTCACACCTCGCAAAGGAAGTCCACTCAACTGGATTTACCATTGGACTTCGCTTCCCTCTTCTTCACAGGGCACGTTGGTCTTGACAAGCAGGCAAGAGATGGTGCTCCGGGGCAGATGGTCTTGGGTTCCCTGAGGGATGTTCCCTCAACTAGCATGAAGACTAGCAGGCTTGGGCCCCAGCCCTGGTCACAGGTAGATATCTTCCAGAGCTTCTCCTTGGACAGATCAACTAGCTGCTTGACAGTTAACAATGTTTGAGGTCTCAAGCTCCTCTTCTTATAATCCAGTTTCTGACTCCCAAATATGATTTTTAGAGTCTGTGGCTAGATTCACAAAGGTTTTGCATCGGGTTTGCATTACTTTTGTAATGCAAACCCAACACAAAACCTTTTTGGGGATTAACAAACCAATGCAAAGCGGTATTTAGGTTGGTTTATATGGAAAAGCAACCGAAAGAAGCGCAAAAATTGCTTTGCGTCAAGGGGACATTACATGGGTGGTACATGGGCGTTTCATGCAACCACCCATGCTTTTTGACGCAAAACCTTATCTACTAACATTAATAGACAGGGTTTTACGCCAAACATTAATGCCCTTTGAAAGCAGGCATTAAATGGAGAAATATTTTCATTTGTTCTTGCTTCTCTGACTTTGCATGTGTACTGCACTGTACAGCACACACACAAAGTGGGAAAAGAGTTAAAGTGAGTCTAAGCATAGTATTTTGTACTGGAAGGGTGCTCTTCCAGTACAAAACCTATGTTAGACTCACGCACACACTCTTGTACTATGGCACAAAGGTGTGTGCTTGGCACTCTGAATCAAAAACATGCACCAGTGCTAGAGAGAGCAGAGTTCCATATCTCGAGTTCCATATCTCTGTGAATATGGCACTCTCCTGCTCTCTCCCTGCCACAAAATGTAGCACAGCATTTTTGACTGCTGCGCTGCGTTGTCTGACACATTTGAGAATCTGGGCCTGTCTCTTTGATGTTTAGTTTGAGGGTCTGCTTACTTTTGAAGCGCCCACTTATCTCCCCCGCTCTTGCTCTTGAAAGCAGTCTATTACAGCAGGAGCGAATCCAAAGCTGACAGCCCGACAACACAGGCCACCTGGATGTCAGCTGCAGTGATATGTGTGTCAAAAGGTTAGCCTAGGGTCTCAGCTCTAGTCTTTATGATTCTCTTTTCAGCCCCATCTCCTTCCTGAGATCTGCCCAGGCCCCTTCCTTGTGACCTCTCTCTGAATCAAAGAGCACTATTTGAAGTGTACTGAGGGAGCCCTTCTCCAGTCTGTCCCACTCAGCTTACAGGAATTCAGCAATACACAGTTCTTTCTGGTAGTGGGGGATTCCTCTAAACCCTGTCCTCATGTTTCACCATGCAGCCTTGGGTCTCCCAAAATGGAGCTCAGAGTCCTCCATGTATTGTATGATTTACAGGCACACATACATGCAGCACAAGTATTCACAATCCACACACTGTGCACTGTATCCTTCATTACTGCACCACTCAAAGGCACACATATACCAGCACATGTATTCAGCATACACGAACAACACAGCACTACACCCTTCATGTACTGTACCACTGACAGGCACACATATACCCAGCACATGTAGTTAACATGCACACATTGCACAGTATTGCATTAGCCCTGTATTTTACCCTTCCCAGGCACACATTCACCCAGCATAGGCGCACCAATCATGCGCTGCACAGCTCTTCACATCAAACCGATGTAGGTTCAAAGGGTGAGTTAAGCACACAGCAGCTGAGCTTGTAGGCCTTACTCCAGTGACACAGGTTAAAAAGGATCTGTTCACGCCTATGGATCATGACATGATATGTCGCCACCACCACGCTAGTGCTGCTTATCTCCAGGTAAAGGGAGTAGCCTTTCACCACTTTGAGAGGAGGACTTATGGTGTCCTACCCAGTGCAACAAGACTGCAATCTGTGAGACAGGCATATGTGATGTCGCACACGCATGATCTGTGTTTGCCTATGTCAACTAAAAAACTGCATTAGGGATCCAGACATTAGTACAGTTGGGGAACTCAGGCAGGGGTGCACATCGGTCAACATGCAGAGACATGTTTCTCCCCAACAATTAGGTAAGATAGCTTTTGTAGAGGCAGCTGCACTGAAAGCGATAGAACCACACACAGTCAGCCTTTGCTGGAGCAAAGTTTGTCAAAGTCTGGGCAACCATATGAGCAGCCTGACCTGGAAGACTGATAAGCAAGATTAACTGGCCTTTTTCAAAACCAAACAGCCAGTTTCTCTTCTTCAAGTTCTATTTTCTGTGGCAGAATACATTCCATCCCATCAATGACATTCTACCATTGATATATGATATTTTACTGGTATTTTACAACTGTGCTTTTAAAAAAAAAAAAAAAAGTGGGACTGTATTTTTCATGTGCATTTAGCCCTATTGTTATTTTGTATTATGTGTATAAGGGGACTTTAGGATTGTAATTTTAAAATGATTATTCTGTAAACTGAACAGAACGACAATACCGCGCAAGCGAGTGACAAAGGCAAAAAACGCTGGGTCGTACGATTTGCTATGTCGTCTCTGCACACCCGTGCACCTTTGCTGTCGCACGCCGAAATGACCTGCAACGGACATTAGGAAATCAACGGCACTGCACATGCAGTGAACGTGACGTCGATGGGCAGCAGCCCTGTTGCCAAAACACTGGCCCAACCACCAGACCCGAGGCGAAGCAACAATTTTTTACAGTTAGATTATTTACAACACACTTTCCGGGATAAAAAGGTTAATCAGAAGACGAATCACTTCAACAAACCAAAAAAATATATCAATAGTAAATAGAAGAGAAAACAGATAATGTGTAACGATGCCATAGTTCAATACAGACAGGGTGTGGAGTGCTCCAGTAATCTACACTGATATATTATGAAATCAAAAAAAGTGTATCCACCAGACAGGGTAAAAGGAGGAATCAAGACCGGTAGTGCTCACTAGTGAGTTTCCTGCACTGAACGTGAGTTGTGCTAGACTAGAAGATCAATTGTATAGCGAAAAGAGCATTTTTTGTAATATCACCAAAGACGTCAGAAAGGTAAATGAACAGAATGAGCAACCAAACCCGTGTTTTCATGCACAGTAACTTTGCTTCTGCCATAATCAGTTGTCATCATCTCTTCTCTGTGACCTCCTCACAAAATTTTTCCTGGATTAAATAAAGTTCATTATGGGTGGGGATTGGGTTTTGTTAATTTCTCCGAGGGTCAGTTGTGTTCACTTTGTTGGAATGTGATGAACAAAAAGTATTTTAAAGGGTGAAAAATAAAGCAAGACTTTGAAATTTGCTCAGTTCTTGGTATCGTTTAATCGACCATTATCTGCGTAGTCTACATGTTTGTGGAAGAGTCTGTGGTGAAGCTTCTGCGTGTGATGTCCTTTCTTTGCTCACGACGGACGTGAATACAGGGAGTTGGGTTGATGATAATGAAATGGACTGCAGCCACCGCGTTAATCAGCCGTGTTTACTGCACAATGAACGCTGCAACAAATAAATGCTGACGTTCAAGGCCTCGAGGATGATAAGACCACGGCACGGACAACATCCAAAGATTACTATCATGTGAGTAGCACAGAGGGTTCCCATTTATGTGATGTGTAATTGAAAGCATGTGGGAGAGGCTGCGTATCCGCTGAGTGACTGTGGCCTCAATAGCCGCATGAGATGACTGTCAAACTAATCTGTGTTAATTGTGCTGCTCACGCGTCTAAGCAAGGAGCAGAATAATGTAATTTAAGACAGTTGGCTCCATATGGTCACCGCCAACTAACCCACACTGAGGTTTATGGCAGTTTGTCTTTTCATAGACCACTTTACCCAGCAAGCGTTTCATTACATCATCACAGCACATACTCTGCAGAGCAGCCTTGGCGCACATGGATGATCACTGAGACGGCTTGAGGCACACTCACATACACTATGAGGAGCTTGGGTTACATTGACACAGTGGGGATAGCTTGTTGCCTGGGCCCATCCAAATGGTGTGAGAGTTTCAGATGTATGAGTGAAAGGCAAAGGGATCTTGGTGTACTAAGACAGAGAGAGGAGCTTGCGGAGCTTATGCTGATGGTCAGAATGTCAAGCATGTGTCTCATTGACATACAGCAGAAGAATTTTTGGTTACTCATGCAGATACTTTGGGAAGATTAGTGCACATGGACAGGCAGTGTGAGGAGTTGGAGCGCATAGACAGGCAGTGTAAGGAGCTTGGGGCGCATGCACAGGCAGTGTGTGGTGCTTGGGGTGCATGCACTGGCAATGTGAGGAGCTTGTGGTGCATGCACTGGCAGTGTGAGGAGCTTGGGGCGCATGCACTTGCAGTGTGAGGAGCTTGGAGTGCATGGACAGGCAGTGTGAGGAGCTTGGGGCGCATGCACTGGCAGTGTGTGGAGCTTGGGGCGCATGCACTGGCAGTGTGAGGAGCTTGGGGCGCATGCGCTGGCAGGGTGAGGAGCTTGGAGCGCATGGACAGGCAGTGTGAGGAGCTTGGGGCGGATGCACTGGCAGTGTGAGGAGCTTGGGGCGCATGCACTTGCAGTGTGAGGAGCTTGGAGTGCATGGGCAGGCAGTGTGAGGAGCTTGGGGCGCATGCACTGGCAGTGTGAGAAGCTTGGGGCGCATGTACTGGCAGGGTGAGGAGCTTGGAGTGCATGGACAGGCAGTGTGAGGAGCTTGGGACGGATGCAGTGGCAGTGTGAGGAGCTTGGAGCGCATGGACAGGCAATGTGAGGAGCTTGGGGTGCATGCACTGGCAGTGTGGGGAGCTTGGGGTGCATGCACTGGCAGTGTGAGGAGCTTGGAGCGCATGGACAGGCAGTGTGAGGAGCTTGAAGCGCATGCACAGGCAGTGTGAGGAGTTTGGAGCGCATAGACAGGCAGTGTGAGGAGCTTTGGGTGCATACACTGGCAGTGTGAGGAGCTTTGGGCGCATGCACTGGCAGTGTGAGGAGCTTGGAGCGCATGGAAAGGCAGTGTGAGGAGCTTGGGGTGCATGCAGTGGCAGTGTGATGAGCTTTGGGCACATGGTCTGGCAGTGTGAGGAGCTTGGAGCGCATGGACAGGCAGTGTGAGGAGCTTGGGGCACATGGACAGGCAGTGTGAGGAGCTTTGGGCACATGCACTGGCAGTGTGAGGAGCTTGGGGTATTGGGCAGACAACAAAATCCTGTATTTCCATGAAGCATCTGGGCTTGTCAACTCAGCTGATAGGATTTGGGATTGATGGCCATGGTTGGAGTTCAATTGGTGGGGTAGAGGCACGAGCACAACTAAGATGGGGAGTGATGAGGACAGTAGGATAGCCCATCCAAACCATTTGATGCTGGTGCAAGGGTACAACTTAAAAAGATCCGTGAGAGACAAGGTGCAGAAAGGGAGTTAAAGTGTGAGAACTTGACGAAGACGGGGTATCTATAAGCGTAGTGTTTTCTTTGTTTTTCTTAGCCGGTAACGAGATTGGACGGTCGTGAAACAGGCTGGAAGTGAGTACTTAATTCCGAAGCCTCCTCAGGGGGTCCGCGATTGCCTAGAAAATTAAATAACATTCACATTTTAGGTGCCCAGCTTTCAGTAATGACTCAGTAGGGGGGGTCCCCAGATTCCACAAATGATGCAGTGGGGGTCCCTGGGTTCCACTAATGATAAAGTGGGGGTCCACAGAGGTGAAAAGGTTGGGAACCACTGCTTTATAGCATTTGGAGGTATGGCCAAACATGTTGGCTTCCCTGTGTGCAGAATTACGTTTGCCAGACACCCCGCCTCCAAAAATATTGCTTTTCATAGGTGCTCCTATAGCTCTGTATTGCAGAACGTACGGTTTATCTTTCAACTGTTAAATTACCTTTTATTGATTTATGCGTCTATAAGCTCCATAACATGGTACGCTGAGAAAATACTAGAAATAGTCAGCGGGAGGTTACTAGGAGAGTACATTAAACAAAGCAAGCATTTTAATGCAACGGGTCTTGCATTTGTTCGAGTTAGAACTATTAGCGTTGTAAAGCAAAAAAAAAATGCAATGCGATCGCGCTGCGTGGAAAATAAACAGATAAAGTAGTCTGGACTCCAGGCTGAAAACATCTAACCTCGTATATTTTTGGTACTATACCGGTGCTGTGTAGGTGGGCTAAACACCGAAAAGGCCTGACCTATGCATGCCTTTCACAAATGAAAGCAAGCGGATTTTAGAAAAGTCAAGCCCACGAACCAATGTAAGTGACTGATGTGGCATGGGCATGGTTTCAAGCCCAAAGAGAGATTACAGAATGGACGGTGCACTTTGTGCTCGCCCATAATAAGGAGGGAAGCTTCTGGTGTGCTCATTAAAGTTAAAGTTATTGAGACAGGTGCTAAGAGTGCCTTTTGCCTGTAGCGATATTATATAATTTCATTAGACAAATGCTTCTCTGTATGCCAAAAAGTACCCAAACAAAATTATTTACCAAGAAAATCTGCACACTTGATTTTCTTTGCACACGTTGCAAAGCAACATGTTGTTCAGATGCAGAACCTGCTGATAATTCACAGGCATGCTTTTTAGTGTGCCTAAAGTGCTGAGGCTAGCTTTAAAAATGGTTCTTTAAGATATTTGCAGATAGAATGGTTACAAAAAGAACGAACAATGCTGTTTAATTTTTGTGTGGTGAGATGGGAAGCCAGGCAGTACATTACATATGTGTCCTGCGTTTACATTAGTGTTACAGTGAGGCTGTGGTGCGTTGTCAAGACATGGGTAGGGAGTAGAGGGTGAAAAGAAGGTATTGTCACGAGGATGGACTTTATAGTGCAAGCAGTAAAGTTTGGAGGGGTGGTTTGAACCCCAGCGTGGGGTGCTTTTAAGTTGGTTTGTGTGTGTGGAGGCATTTTATATAAAACCTTTGACCACTTTGAAGGATTAAAACAGCAAGGGATACGTGTGGTAGGGAATGGTTAGATGTTGCAGGTGACTCGCTTAGAGATCAGGGTCGGATGTGGCATGTGACCAGTTGAGAGGTTAGGGGGTGCTATGTGCTGTATGGCTTTGAACACCTCTATAGGTTTCTGCCACTGTACCCTGTTTTCAGCCATGGTCGTAAAGGTAAAGATGAGGCTCAGTCACAAGTTGGTAATAAATTGTATTCTTACAAAGACAATACAATTTGAATTCCAATACCATATCTGATAAGAAAGATTAAAAAAAACGATGTCATCAGAACAATTCCAAGTAGGAGGGCACCTGGCCCAGATTGGTTCCCGATTAGCTTTTATAAAATCATGGTAGACACAATCTTCTCCCTTCTTGAGGCCACCCTTAGCCTCTTCGCTAGCACTGGAAAGATTTCAGGCATGGTAACTGCGGCAACAATAGTCATAATCCTAAAGGAAGGTAAAGACCTCTCCGATCCAGTAAAATTTATGACAATCTCTTTAATTTTATGTCAAGACCGGAGGCTCTATTATACATTCTTTTCTTACTTTATTTTGAACAGCAGCAGTCAAGAACTACAACTCCCAAAAGGCTTAGCAACAGGCTAGCCAATGGGAGAAAAAGAGAAGTCAAACACTGGACCAATAAGGAGTCACCACAGGCCATAGAGTACACCCTTGACTGCAAGCAGCCCTCTATTCTGGCTGCTCGCAGTCAAGATAAGTACTCTCTCACATTCCTGTATTGTCTGTGTTCATATGTTATTCGTTTTATTGGCCTATTTTTTAATTATTTGCTGGTATTGTTGTTCCCATTATTGTTTCTATCACCACTAATCCTTCGCGGTTCCCGTTTCCTCACCCCCCGGGTGTTTTTCCTCGCGCGCTTCGCTCCTCATTATCTGCCAACTGTCACGAGTTCTATTCACTTCTCTTCACGGACTATTGTTAGCGCGCCTCGCTCACGCGCTACTGACCGCTTCGTGGATTCCTGCTTCTTCCTGTCGGTGCGCGTCCATTTCTGCCGGCATCTCCTGCTCAGGGCACTGTTCTGACCGCGCTGCTTCCTCTGCGCTCCGTCAGAGGATTTTAGGGGCGCGCCCTCTCGCGTCTTCCGGGCATTACTGTACAGCCCCACCCCTCTGGGAGTGGTTTACTCGACGAAGAGCTTTTTCTCATTATAGTTAACCCTTACTCAATCAAGGGTTTTTTCCTTCACATTTCTAAAGTCAATTCCGGTGATTTTTTCTCAACTACTTTCCCACAATACACATTATTTTATTTTTTCCTCACCAGTTTCCTTTCCTTTTATGGATTCAGACAGTTCTCCTGTCATGCCTGAAATAAATGAGGACGAGGAAGTGTTCAAGCAGGGTTTGAATATTTTTATTCAGTTGTCAGTAAAACATGCTTTACAAGCATCCATGGAAAAAATGTCCAAGAACATTGAAAATACAGTAAAGTCCATGGTGTCCAATTCTCTGGCCCATTCTGCGGGGGAAGGCAGAAAACGTAAGTAGGCTACTTCTAGACCTGCTAAAGGCGCTCAAGTGGACAGTGAGATGCCTCACAACAGATTGAGGACTTGATTCCTCCCAGGCCTCCTGTGAAGGAGGGGAATACTTCAAAAAAGCTTACTTCTTCTCATTCCAAATGCAAATTTAAATAAAAAAATATTGTTGACGCGCCAAAAAAGATAATTGTTTCTAAAATTTTGGAAGCTGATGAAGATGACATGGACGATTTGTCTCATTCTGACAATCCTGACGACAATCTTTCAACATCCTCTCCTCCTCCTAAGTGTCTCAAACTCTTGCTCTCAGTGACGCTTCCTCCAACATTGTCGATTCCTAGGGTGTTCCAGTGTTTGACATCTCCCTGATCCACCACCTTAATTCTACTGAGTGGCTTCCTTCCGAGCATGTATGAGATTATATTTCATCCCGTCTTCGTCTCCCTTTAGACAAGCAGACCCGTGCGAAGCTCAGATCAGAGTGCCCTAGACCTTCCCTAGCCTCTAACATCACCACCACTCCCTCCATCGATCAATTCCTGATAACCTTCTTCACAAAATTTGGTAAGGATCCCCGCAAAGGAGTTGATAAGGCCTGGACGACTTGCCAGGACAAACATTTGGACGTGGTGGGTCCTCTGGCTCGTATTTTCGATCTGGCGGAGTCAGCCGGACTGGATGATTCTCATATTGACCCTTCAGATCTTTTGCTCTGGATTCAAAGAGCTTTCTGCCTCCTAGGAAGTGCCAACTCAGCGATCATCCACGAGAGGAGGAAAGGTCTCTTGTTAAAAATGGACCCTAAGCTGGCTAACATAGCCTCTCTGGATCCCGGCATTCAAGCCAATGGAAAACTCTTTGGTGACTCTTTTATCAAGGACCTCAGCCGTTACGTTTCCACTTTCTCATCACTCGACAAAGCCCAACAATCTCTAAAAAAGGTTTTCAACCAATGGGTTTTTGCACGGGCCGGTAGAGGCAGGAGCCGCTTTAACGGCCGCTCATACCGAAACCAGGGTACAAGAGGCTCCTCCAACTCCTTCAACTCCTATAATCAAGAGTTCAATCCACAATTTTACCCGCAAAGGTCCAGAGGCTTCCACAATCGTGGACATCGTTACGCTAGAACCAACAATTCACAAGGTAAGCCAATTCTCTGGCCGTCCCGTGGGAGGGCGTTTATGAAATTTCCTCCCAAAATAACGGTCAATCTCATCAGACCCTTGGGTTCTAAACACTGTTCAGGGTTATTACATCGAATTCTACTCCCCTCCTTTTCAGCCCCACTCTCCGCCCCCTCCAAAGTTCTCTCTTTTGATGTCCTCTCTCATTACTTCAGAGATTCAATCGCTCTTAGACAAAAACACGATCCAACCTTCTCTCCCCGATCCGTCCGGATTCATCAGTTCACTTTTTCTTGTTCACAAAAAGAACAAAAAACTCAGGCCAGTAATCAATCTCAAATCATTCATCCAATTTGTAGTGTACCACCACTTCAAAATGGAGGCTATACTCCATCTCAGGGATATTTTACTTCAAAACGACTGGCTAGTCAGACTAGATCTTCAGGACGCCTATTTGACCATTCCTATCCATCCTGCTCACAGGAAATTCTTACAATTCCAATGGAGGTCAAAAACCTATCAGTTTTCCTCCCTTCCTTTCGGCCTTTTTTATGCTCCTTGGGGTTTCACCAAACTGTTGAAACCTGTTGTAGCTCATCTCAGATCTCTGGGTATCAGACTCATAATTTACCTTGACGACATTCTCATTATGCACCAGAACGTGTCTTCTCTCCTTTCTCACCTTCACACCACAACCTTACTCTTCACCGAATTAGGTTTCCTTATAAATCATGAAAAATCCGTGGTCGTCCCTTCTCAACAAATAGAGTTTTTAGGGTTTCGAATAGACTCTGTCTCAGCCACCCTCCTTCTTTCCCCATCAAAGGTTTCTGCAATCAAAAAAGAACTTACTCTTATGCTCCAAAAGGATCTCATTTCACTCAGGTCTTAGGCAAGAGTGGTAGGTCTTCTTTCTTCTTCAATTCAGGCCATTTTTCCAGGCCCCCTCCATTACCGTGCTCTGCAACGCCTAAATATCCTTCACCTTCGCAGAGGTCTTGCCTTTTCCGACCTCGTATCTCTAAAAGAGGAGTCCCGGATGTAAATTCAGTGGTGGATATCCCATTTAGATGCCTGGAACGGCAGATCTCTCTTCCCCTCTGTGCCCGATCTTGTATTAGAATCAGATGCAAGTCTCACAGGCTGGGGCGCCCGCTGTGGTACGATATCGACTGGCGGTATATGGTCCACAGAGGAGTCAAAATTGCACATAAACTGTTTAGAACTTCTTGCAGGCTCCTTTGCGATCAAAAGTTTTACAAAAAACAGGGCCCAGTGTTCCATCCTTCTTCGTATGGACAACATATCCACAGTACGTTACATCAATCATCTTGGAGGCAAAAGATCCAGACCCCTTGCCAGTCTAGCCAAGAGCCTTTGGGAATTTTGTCTCTCCCACAAATTTTCCCTTTTAGCCAAATACCTCCCAGGCTCCTTGAATTCCACAGCAGGTTGGCATTCCCGTTATCTCAAAGACACCAGCGATTGGAAACTGCATCCGTCAGTCTTTCAAAAACTCTCGAACAAATGGGGCCCCTTTAGCATAGACCTCTTTGCGTCTCGACTCAGTTCTCAACTTCCACTCTTCTTCAGCTGGCATCCCGATCCTCTAGCTATATACACGAACGCTTTTCTTCAAGACTGGTCCCAGTCGCTCAATTTTGGTTTTCCTCCTTTCATTTTAATCAACAGAGTTCTGGCCCAGGTCAGGCATCAAAAAGCCTCTCTGGTCATTGTAGTTCCCTTCTGGCAGTCCCAGGTCTGGTTTCCTCCTCTCCTCGAGTTATCAACAGATTTTCCCCTTCTCCTTCCAGTGTTCCAGTCTCTCCTACTGGATCCATCCAGATCCCCCCTGCAATCTAATCCTCAACAATTCGTTAACCCTTTCAGCTTGTGTACTGCCATTTGATGGAGTTTGTTTTGACCAATGACTTTGTGTTTCACCACTGCGCATATTAGTTGCTCAATGTTCACCAGTAGCACATGGTATGTTTTGTTCAGTTTAGCCGCCTATGGGCTTTGACATGGCATTAGCCATTACTTTCTGTATTCAGTTGAGCCGCCTATGGGCTTTGACATTGCATTAGTCATTACATTCTGTATTCTGCCTATTGACTTTGACATGCTATTAGATATTCTGCCTATTGGCTTTGACATGATATTATATATTGCATTTTGTATTCAGCTTAACTGCCTATTGGCTTTGACATGATATTATACATTGCATTTTATATTCAGCTCCGCTGCCTATTGGCTTTGACATGATATTATACATTGCATTTTGTATTCAGCTCAGCTGCCTATGGGCTTTGACATGATATAAGCCATTGCATTTTGTATTCAGCTTAGATGCCTATTGGCTTTGACATTACACTAGACATTGCATTTGATATTTAGGTTAGCTGCCTATTGCCTTTAACATGACATTGCATTTGATATCTAGGTTAGCTGCCCATTGCCTTTAACGTGGAGTTAGACATTGCAGTTGAGAATCCAAGCTGTATTTTTCCAAGCTGTGTTTTTGCACCAGAGAACCAAGATGTTTTTCTCACAGTAGACTAGACATGATAAGAGAGAGTACATGGGTGTTGTTCTCTCTGCTTGAGCTTGGGAACAGGAGTAGTCTTGGAGACCTGGCCTGTCTCCAAAAGGCTTGCTCAGTTTCCCAGGTCTGAGAGGAGGGGGCACACCTTTGTAACGAATGACACAGGCTGCAGAGAGTCAGATTCGAATCTGCCGGACCTCGTGCTGGAGCTTGGCGCCAGCTGCCAGCAATCCCGTGTGGGTAGATGAATCTCTTTCTCGCGGCTGACAGGGGTCATCAGCTTGCAGACCTTAGAAAGATGAAGCTGTAGATAGTTCCCACACGGTGAAGTATTTGTTTTGCTTTGCATTCAATATCTTATAAATATAACCTGCTGTGTATATTGCAAACTGATATATTTTGTTTGATTAATGCGGACTTGAAAGCTACTAATTCGTCATTCATAAATATTGTGGTTGGGGAAGAATTAACAACAATAAAAGTCTTCTTTGACCTCAGAAGTGCATTTCTGTTGTGTTATGTTAGTGCTTAGAAACTAGATAAGAGGAAAGCACTACAATTGGTACCAGAAGTGGGGTCGGTCATTAAGAGGTGATTAAGAGGGTGTTGACGAGTTGGTAGATTTCTAAGTGCACACTTTAAAAGTGTAATTGTTTTTTTGTTGTTTGGAGAATTACAGAAATTGTTTTCTGTTTGGGGAATCACAGTAGCACCGCAGACCATGTCTGAGAATGCATGTGTTGATAAACTGCCTGATGGTGCTAAGAAAAACTGTGAATTGTTTTCTGTTTGGGGAATTACAGAAGAAAATGCATGTGTAGCTAAAATGCCTGATGGTGTTTTGAGAAATAATTCCTGTTGTACATATGTAGAAAACGTGTGTTTTGGAAGTAATGATGACAGAAAGGTCTGGATACCTTTATCTGCTTACAGAGAAATGCAGGAGAAATGTAGGAAGTTGGAACATGAAAATAGGAATTTACGTGAGCAAATTAGCCCGACTGAAAGTTATAAAAAGGCTGTTTTTGAAGAATCTTTCTTGTCCCATTCCAGTAATGAGGGGGTTAAGACAGCTCCGAGCTGCACTGAGTTTTCGTGTGAGCCAGGGTTTTTGGCAGTGAAAGCGCATTCCTTAACTGATAACACGGACGAGAGAGACCAGAATGTGATTTACGAGTTACCGTTGCAAAATGCACAAGTAAAACGAAGGATTTTAGAGCAAGACACCCCGAGTTTCATTAGCTTGTTTGATTTTTGGAAAAAGAATAGCCCTCATTTGAGAGAAATCCTAACACTTTTGTATATGGTCACTGTGAAAAATTATATGCAGCTGCGCGCTTGTGATTTGGCAAATGAAATAATGCAGACTTTAGGTTTCTGCGCAGTGCAAGAAGGAAATACTTATGTACATGTAACTCAAGAACAAGGAAAGAAAATAGTGCCCCTAGCTAGAATCATACAATGGATCTGGTACTTGCAAGACAGGGCTAGAGTACCACAGGTAAAAGAATTACCGGTGAAATTGTGTGCACCATTTGAATTCGTGTCTACTGAAGATAAAAAGCATGTTTGTTTTACTAATGATTCATTGACTGAAATGTTGTTTTCTGGCACCGTAGAAGGAACAGCGTTGTATAATGTGTGTCAGATTTTAAAGCAAGAGCTACGTGAGATGTGTCATTTTTACGCTGATTTTTGGTTTATTGCTAATGTTTTAGCACCTAACTGGTTCAATTACCTTGCAGATGTTAATGAGAAAAATTCAGAGAGAGAAGTGTACACCCAGAATTCTGCCTTAGTGGGGATGGCTAAGTGGGTGCCCCAGAAATGTGAACAGCTGAGAGAAAAAGCCACTTACAGGTGGGCAGAGATGAGAGAGATGCACATTCCCCTAGATTTGATAAAAACTGTGCAGCACGCACAAAAGCAATCTGTCATGCAAGCAGTCACAGAGCAGTTGGGGATAGGAAAGTTACCAGATCAGAAATGGCAAATTGATCAGGTTTTAGGGAGAGTGATTGCTGCAGATTACCAAGGAAAAATCGAAATTATGCTGATACCTAGAAAAGAATACAAATTGGAGACAGAATGGCCCAAATTGACAAAAGTGCAGTGAATGGAGGTTTGTTAAAGAAGGAGTCTGCCCCAGCCCTTCTGACAGTGCAAGAAAAGGGAAGCTGTGGCGCAGCAGATAAAAACCTCAGTGCTGATGTGTGGGCTGAAGCCCCAAGTGATCCTCCAGAACCTGCAGAAAATATAACAAAGGGCCTCAAAAACGTCCTGCTGATTATAAAACAGGGAAAGAAAGAGGAAGGGTACATTTTAAATGAAAAATGTTATTTGCAAGAAAAGTCATACTTGTTTCTTTTGCAGATCCTACCACGTTTCGCCACTGTCCCTGAGTGTGCTGTGTGGTCCCCCTTCCGGTGTGTGCGTGTGGGGTCGGGGAAGGGACCGAATCCCCAACCTGAACCTGGCTGAGTAAAGTGCCAGCACCATGGATCCATTTTGCGCAAACTGCGCCTTCAGTTCAAGTTCAACTTGTTTGATTGTTTTTTTTTCCCCTCTCGTATGGAACTCTGACTTTTGCTTACCTTCCAGCAAACCTTTCAGGTGGACCGTGCACCTTTACATGAGCAGAACTCATGCCACATCAAATTGCTAACACTGTTGAATTAGAGACTCATTCAGAGTACAAATTGCTCAGTCTTTTCTATGTAGATGTATCTGATGTGAAAGGTTATGAGATCAATGTGTTAATTCACTTCTATTGCTTTACAGGGATTGCTTTGATCATTCAAATCTGATTGGCTGATAATGTTTTTTTTTTTTGTTTTTTGTTTTTGTTTGAAACAAGAGATATGTGAAACAAAAATTCATTGGTCAAAGGGCGGAATGTACTGCCATTTGATGGAGTTTGTTTTGACCAATGACTTTGTGTTTCACCACTGCGCATATTAGTTGCTCAATGTTCACCAGTAGCACATGGTATGTTTTGTTCAGTTTAGCCGCCTATGGGCTTTGACATGGCATTAGCCATTACTTTCTGTATTCAGTTGAGCCGCCTATGGGCTTTGACATTGCATTAGTCATTACATCTGTATTCTGCCTATTGACTTTGACATGCTATTAGATATTCTGCCTATTGGCTTTGACATGATATTATATATTGCATTTTGTATTCAGCTTAACTGCCTATTGGCTTTGACATGATATTATACATTGCATTTTATATTCAGCTCCGCTGCCTATTGGCTTTGACATGATATTATACATTGCATTTTGTATTCAGCTCAGCTGCCTATGGGCTTTGGCATGATATAAGCTATTGCATTTTGTATTCAGCTTAGATGCCTATTGGCTTTGACATTACACTAGACATTGCATTTGATATTTAGGTTAGCTGCCTATTGCCTTTAACATGACATTGCATTTGATTTCTAGGTTAGCTGCCCATTGCCTTTAACGTGGAGTTAGACATTGCAGTTGAGAATCCAAGCTGTATTTTTCCAAGCTGTGTTTTTGCACCAGAGAACCAAGATGTTTTTCTCACAGGAGACTAGACATGATAAGAGAGAGTACATGGGTGTTGTTCTCTCTGCTTGAGCTTGGGAACAGGAGTAGTCTTGGAGACCTGGCCAGTCTCCAAAAGGCTTGCTCAGTTTCCCAGGTCTGAGAGGAGGGGACACACCTTTGTAACGAATGACACAGGCTGCAGAGAGTCAGATTCGAATCTGCCGGACCTCGTGCTGGAGCTTGGCGCCAGCTGCCAGCAATCCCGTGTGGGTAGATGAATCTCTTTCTCGCGGCTGACAGGGGTCATCAGCTTGCAGACCTTAGAAAGATGAAGCTGTAGATAGTTCCCACACGGTGAAGTATTTGTTTTGCTTTGCATTCAATATCTTATAAATATAACCTGCTGTGTATATTGCAAACTGATATATTTTGTTTGATTAACGCGGACTTGAAAGCTACTAATTCGTCATTCATAAATATTGTGGTTGGGGAAGAATTAACAACAATAAAAGTCTTCTTTGACCTCAGAAGTGCATTTCTGTTGTGTTATGTTAGTGCTTAGAAACTAGATAAGAGGAAAGCACTACAGCTTGGAAGGTCTCCGGGTTCCCCAACAGACCTTTCCAATTTCAGCAGAGGCTTCAGAATTCATTAGTAACGCCTGGGCTCCTGGCACAAGGCGAGCCTACAGATCAGCTTGGTCTCTTTGGTCAGGCTGGTGTGTGGTAAAATGTGTCAATCCTTTTTCAGCGGATTTAAACTTAATTAATAATTTCTTAGCTGCCCAGGAAAGCGGAGGTCTTATAGAACTGTAAATCTCTATAGATCTGCCATTTCTATGCACCATCGTTATATCAATGGCAAGCCTATAGGGGAACATCCTTTAATCTGTCACCTCTTGAAGGGAGTAAAATTGTCGAAACCCCCGTCCTCCAAGTATTCCCATATTTTGGATGTTTCACTAGTCTTGAACCTGTTTCTCGATTGGCCGGACAATTCAGGTCTTTCATTAAAAATGCTTTCTGCCAAACTAACAATGTTGTTGTGTTTAATTTATATTAAATGAGTCTCTGATGTTAAATCTTTGGATGTTTCTGCCCGTCATTTCATGCTTACGGGTGTCCTATTTCAAATTTCCAAACGCACCAAAACCAATCTCCATTCTGTCTTCTACCCCTTTTTCCTGACAAACCAAAACTCTGTGTGGTTCTCTGTTTAAAGGAATATGAAAAAAGAATTTGTAACCTGAAAATGTCCTCTTCTCACAAACTTTTAATTTCCTTTCATAAACCTCACAACCCAGTTTCATCAGCCACTTTAGCCCGTTGTGTTAAATGGGTTATGTCCTTAGCGGGTATAGATATTGCCACCTTTGGTGCCCATTCTTCCAGGGGAGCAATGGCTTCCAAAGCTTTTTCATTGGGTTCCAGTTTAGAGGACATTCTCAGGTCGGCCGATTGGTCTGATGATTATGTTTTTAGAACCTTTTATTGCAAACCTGTTAAAACCGCAACTTCTTTGGTTATTGACAAGCTTTAAACTTGCATAATAGAGCCTCCGTTCTTGACATAAAATGTAGATTTTCCTTGTAAGTTATGACGGAAAGTCTTAATTTTATTAAAGACACGGAGGCGAATATTATCCCGCCGCTATTTTTACTAACACTTATTTTTTCTTTCCGTCCCAGCGACTCCAGCATTTCCGCCGTCATCAGGATAATTCCAGTTTCTTGATTTCCGCTCCTGCTGATGCTGGACTTCAATGCTCCACTTTCTAGTTTTCTCAAGACCTTTGCTCTTCACCAAGTTTTGCCTGGCTCGTTTCCTGTGTTCGGGATTTTTTCTCCTTCTCTCTCGCTTTGGCAATTATAGGACTGATTTTTCCTTTTTTTTATGACTCTGTCTGACCTGCTCACACAAAAAAGAGGGCTGCTTGCAGTCAAGGGTGTACTCTATGGTCTGTGGTGACTCCTTATTGGTCCAGTGTTTGACTTCTCTTTTTCTCCCATTGGCTAGCCTGTTGCTAAGCCTTTTGGGAGTTGTAGTTCTTGACTGCTGCTGTTCAAAATAAAGTAAGAAAATAATGCATAATATTCGCCTCCGTGCCTTTAATAAAATTAAGACTTTCCGTCATAACTTACTAGGAAAATCTACATTCTCTTTAAGTAAAATGGAAGCCAAAATCTATGCAAAAATTCTAGCAAAATCCCTGGAACCCTTTATTGCTAAGATGGTCCAGAAACCGCAGTCTGACATCTTGAAAGGCAGACTTGTGAGTGACAACATCGGGACATAATGCCACATCATTGAAAAAGCTCATCTTGTCTGCTCTCCTTCATTGACCATTGAGCTCGACACAGAGAAACGAGGTGGCTTGGCTTTACTTAGGAGTAGCCTTACAACACTATGACTTAGGACCCCACTGCATAAGTATGATTATGGTTCAGTATGGCAACCAATAGCTAGAGTACGGATAACAGATCTCCGACGGATGTCTTTCCCTCTGACATGGCACTCAACAAGTGTGTCCTCTCTCCTTGTTATTGTTTCTTCTGGTCATCAATCATCTACTACAATTACTAAATACAACTAATAAATACTTCAGGGATTAGGATATCTGACGACCAATGTTGGTCGGCACAGATTGAGAAGAGTGTGTCCACCCTACGTCAGAGGTCGACTGTGATAGCTAGAAAAATTGCTAATACTACGGAAGGTGAAATTTCACCCACTATCACAGTACATAAGGCAGCGGCTGTGGCTGCTTCAATCTATGGTGCTGCATTATGGGGGTACTGCAATTCTAGCTGCTTAACGAAGGTGGAAAATTGCTTTATACGTAATTTTCTGCGCTTACCAACAAGTACCCCACTCACACCTTTAAGACTGGATTTAGCCTTAAATGAGATCCACAACGAGGCTGCCTTAAGACCCCTTATTTATTGGGTCCGCCTTTGGACATCCAAATACTTGTCCCCCTACCAAACAGCTGTTGCTGAGCTTTTAGCGGATCGCGGTGTGTTAAAAGTTCCCTGGCTTAAATACATCAGAGATACGTGCCAACTTATTAAAATGGACGAGGTGTGGTTAGACCCCCATAGGTTGACGAAGGAAGCAAAGGCACGAATAAGGCAGTGTTACTGGGAGTTCATTTTGACCCAACTTTGGTCCAAAAACGACCATGGTAGTAGGACGTTACAGTTTTTGGACCACAAGTGTAGCCCTAAGTTTGAGGCTTTTATGGATAATATCAATCCCCCTTATGCCAAAACACTTTTTATTAAATTTAGGCTAGGGGTATTGCCTCTTAATACGTTTACCACAAGATGGTGCAGCGAGGTGCACAAATCGAGATTCTGACACTACTGTCCTGAGCAATCTGAGACATTGGCCCATTTTATGTTTTTTTGTCCGAGGTATCTGATGCCCAGGAAGAAGTGGATAATCCCCTTATGCAGATCAATGGGGATAAGGAAACATGGTATATCCTTGCGAATCCTTTCTCGTGACACAAGTGATAAGGTGGTCTTTGCCTTTGCCAAGTACCTACAAAACGCTTGGGCCATAAGAACTAGAGAATACACTGCTGACTGATTGAATTGGCTATAATTACTGTAGGCCTTTGCTGACCATTATGGGCATGAAACTACGAAGGTTTGTTGTAAAGAAAAAGGAAATTTGATGTTAGTAGTTAGTTTTACATTGTTGCTATAACTGTGTGTATCAACAGCTTATTTTTGCACAATCTACCATAGGAAGAAATAGACTATTTTAGGGAATCAATTTTAGGTAGGTTTTCAGATCTATAAAATTAGATAGTTGTCCGGTAATTGATCTAACAAATGAGTTTTATATTTTAATTCAGTATAATTATTGTTCCTCTTTTTAATGTTTTATGTGGAAATTGTGCTTTTTATCATTTATAATCTCATTGCATGGTAATTGTATGTTATTTATTGGATACTTTTAGGGCTTTCAGCCGAAATAAAGTTATTTATTGATTATTATTGAATACTTCAGAAGACATAAAAGATATTGCTTTTAAATCCTTAAATGTAAAACAACGGCCTACGCTGACGACATCTTGATATTCTCAGAAAATGCTAATTCGGCCTTTCTAGCAGTACCAAAAACCAAAGTGGTTTCTGAAACCTACAGCTTGAAAAAAAGGCAAAACTGAAGTCTTTCCAGTAAAGGCACACTGCCTCCTAAAATGTACAGGTGATTTAGAATTGCACTGGCAATCTACATTAATTATCGTGGTGTCTGGTTTTCCAATGACCTAGCATCTTCGGTAAGATACAGTAAAACAAAATCCTGGACAAGATTAAAGTCTTATTGGATTATTGGTCCTCTACACACATATAGTGGTGGGGCAGATTGTAATCCTTAAAAATGATGATCATAGCACTGATCATTTTATTTCTAGCCTGCCACTGATTTACCTATCAGACCAAACTTCTCAGTAGACAAAATCATTTTTTTCTGTGGAACAAGAAAAGAGCTATAATTTATTACACAAAACTAAGTATAAATTATTAGGATGCAGTCTGTAACCACCCTAATTCGTTCAATTACCAAACTGCCCATTTCACCTCTCAGGGAGCTCAATGGTTTCTTGATAACCCTAATACCCAACTCTACTAGTGCTGTATTGAAAAAGAACCAGCCTCTCCCCATAATAATAATGCAGCAATAACAAAGCATCAATACAAACTTCTACACTTAAAACACATTTTAATGAACATAACAAAAGCAATTCCTTCATAGATAAAAACTTGTCAACTCATATCTTAAATTCCAACCTGCTATCACTTTGGAACTGTAAGAAGACAGACAAATGGACCTGTGGATTTGCCAGGTGGACAGAAAGAAGTATCTTATTAGTCTGGGATCTTTATTCTGCTTCCATGCGATTATTATTCACTGATATTAAATAATCTAAAAAAATCTACCAATCTAGACTTCTACAGCTTCTTAAAAGTAAAGGTGAAGTTATCCAAAATCGTCCCTTTTAACGATCCAGAGATAGGCTCCCTATTAATGAAATGGCTCAAATGAGGTCACACAACTTCAAAAATGTAAAAACTACTGAATTCACAGATGAACAAACTACCATCTCCTCCCTTACCCAAGTGGGAACAACATTTCAGAAACATTAATAGGAAACCACCAGGTGAAAAAACTTGGTCAATCATATAATTCAGCTCTCAAACATAAAATTATGCCTTCCCGGGCACAATCCATATTTTTCATGCTCCACCTAACTTATTGGACTCCGAGCAGACTGGCCAAACCTAACTTAATTGAATCCAATACTTGTTGGAATTGCAAAGAAGTACCAAGGGACTTTGAAAGCATGTTTTTCTCAGCTGCAGGTGAATAAAAGATTATTGGAACAATGTGACTAATATTGTTAACATATCTATTATTTGTAGACATTCCCACAATTATATTGAGACCACTAGCATGCACAATTTTCTTTCACTGAACTGTTTAGAGTATGCTTTACTTGGTCTCCTGTTAGCTATTGTTGTCAAATAGACATTACTACATTGGAAATTGGCCATTGATATCTCATTCCACATGTGGTGGGCTTCAGTAAACTACATATACAGTATTTACATCACACAAAGTCCACCTCAGACTTCTAATAGGATATCTACTAAGGTTTGGCAACCACTGGAGAGATTTATCGAGGTGGTGACCTCCACATAACCTTCCCCCATTACGGGTCCTTCTCAGTATCATATGAACCTCAAAGATGTTTTTATTTTTTTTATTTTAAGCCATGATTGGCCCAGCTATCTGACAATACTACCCCAGCCCCTCTCTGCTATTTCTGGCTTGTCTTTTCTCTCCTGTTCTTTTCTTCCCCCTCTTTGGTTGGTTGTTAGTGCCTTTTGTGGTAAAGGGGGTGCTTAAACAACCCTACAAGTATGATCTTATCATAATCCCGTGTTTCATCACTCGTCATCGTGCTATTATAACAAACACCACACACTATCCACAACCGCTTGTCTTATAATAAAGGGCTGGATTTAGAGTTCGGCAGAGGAGTTACTCCATCACAATGGTGATGGATATCCCATCCGCCGAAATATAAATTCCATAGGATATAATGGGATTTACATTTCGGCGGACGGGATACCCATCACCGTTGTGATGGAGTAACTCCTCTGTCAATCTCTAAATCAGACCCAAATTCTGCAGTCTTTGTTCCATTGAATACAGAATAGGTTACAATGTAACTTTCTATATGTTTGTTGAATATTGAAAATTATCAAACTATGCCCCTACTCCCTTTGGTGTGTTGTTTGTACAAAAAATAAAATAGATATTGAACTAAAGAAAATGCATTCTTAAATTTTAAGTGAATGCAGAAAATAAATGTCAGATGGAAAGGTTATGAAGGAGAATGATTGTAGTAGGGGGTGATAAGGCTGAAAAGCGTGTGAATTGGGTCTTAGTGTAAATGAGAAGCTCCCAGTTCTAATATGGGGGTTCCGACCAAAAGCGGCTGTTCACTTTAAATGAATACATCACGGCTTGCCTGGCACAGGTGACTTACCATGCCTAACGCTGCTGTCGGAGTACCAAAACAGAAACACGAGATTCTTGATGGTGCCTGGCAAATCCTCTACTACTAGCATCAACCGCATCTTTGATTAGGAATTAATTAATACCTTGGAGGGGCTATAGATTGCTTGGTCTCACTCCTCTCAGTGGCTATCCATGACACAAATTAGTTAGTAAGTCCACCTTACCACTTTAAAGCGATCTGAAATAGCAACAATGCATCAATAAGTGGAAACTATGTAGGAGTCATTTAGCTCTTGGCAGCATGGCTTCTCCATCACCATCCCTAAAAGAGGTGACTCGAGCCTCGGATAGGAAAGAGGATAGAGGTATGAATATGAAGTACCTCCAAGGTACTTTGTACAAAGTACCACATGGATGAATGTGGTGTGAGTGTAGCTCACATCGGAGCTCAAAATCTCTGAATGGACTAGAGGATTAAATAAGGACTTGGGGCCATATTTATACTTTTTGACGCAAAACTGCGCTAACGCAGTTTTGCGTAAAAAAATTTAGCACCGGCTAACACCATTCTGAAGAGCCATGCGGGCGCCGTATTTAATCAATGACGTTAGCCGGCGTTAGCCGCCGGCGCTGCCTGGTGTGCGTGAAAAAAAACGACGTACACCAGGCAGCGCCGGCGTAGGGGGATATGGAGCTTGGGCGCCAAAAAATGGGGCAAGTCAGGCTGAGGCAATTTTTTCGCCTCAACCCGATTTGCGCCATTTTTTCAGACTCCCAAACCCCCATAGAAATGACTCCTGTCTTAGCAAAGACAGGAGTCATGCCCCCTTGCCCAATGGCCATGCCCAGGGGACTTCTGTCCCCTGGGCATGGTCATTGGGCATAGTGGCATGTAGGGGGGCACAAATCAGGCCCCCCTATGCCACAAAAGAAATATTAAAAAATACTTACCGGAACTTACCTTAATGTCCCTGGGATGGGTCCCTCCAGCCTTGGGTGTCCTCCTGGGGTGGGCAAGGGTGACAGGGGGTGTCCCTGGGGGCATGGGAGGGCACCTCTGGGCTCCTTCCGAGCCCACAGGTCCCTTAACGCCTGCCTTGTCCAGGCGCTAAAAAACGGCGCAAAAGCGGCCGTACGTCATTTTTTTGACCCGCCCACTCCCGGGCGTGAATTTTGCCTGGGAGTGTAAATACGGCGCACATGCCTCAGAGTAAATTTTTTAGACGGGAACGCCTACCTTGCATATCATTAACGCAAAGTAGGTGTCCACGCAAAAAAATGACGCAAACTCCATGGACTTTGGCGCTAGACGCGTCTAACGCCAAAGTATAAATATGGAGTTAGTTTTGCGTCGGAATTGCGTCAAAAAAAACGACGCAATTCCGGCGCAAACAGAGTATAAATATGCCCCTTGGTGTGGTACCTGCAGGACAGAAATGTCACAATTCTGATAAAAAGCGATATCTTAAGCAATATTTTTGTAGAGCTAGATAAGCATTGTGAGGTAAGACCGGACACTTTTTCATTCACTAAGTAAAGAGTAGGTTAGAGCAAGCAATGGGTAATAAGTATGAAAATACTGTGCTCAGTACAACCAATAAATATTTTAATGTTTCTGAGGTGTTTGCATATTGTGAGAGTCCCGGGTAAAAGAACAGGAAGGAGCAACAGATGGGGACTTATCTGAAATTCCATAACCGTCTGCACCGGATCCTACACCTATAATATAGGAAGAAGTAAAAACAGCTGAAACAAAGAAATGGCACAGGCAGTAAGTAAAAAAACACACAAAAACAAAGAAAGGACTTGGAGTAGCGCAATTTAGGCTCCATCCGTTTACATTAAAATTGTACAATCATATACTCGTATTTGACATCATACTCAATGTGTGCCTTAATCATATTAACATGTGTGAAGTGTTTAATGTATTCATGAAATGTAATCATTGTAGAGACTAAGATACGTGTGCACTAATGTTCAGTTCAAATATATTTACATGTACTCTTTATTCACGTTTTACACTTACTCTTCAAGCTATATTTGCATATGTAAATGTATTCTTTACTCACGTTTTGTGTTTATTCTTCAAGTTAAACATGATCATGTATTACCATGTATTTGGAGTGCATATCAAATGCTCAGGTATGTTTGCCTGACTGTAGGCATCATTCTGAAATGCATTTTGCTTTGTCTGCATGTTCTTTCTTTCTTTGCAGGTTTACTATCATGATATTGGTTAGCTAGAGAAAGGAGTATTGTTTGTATTAGACTGCTGATAGTGAGGCATGAACAGGATAACTGAGCGTACAGATTAATAGTGATAAAAACCCTCCTGTTCTTTGGGTACTACGGCTGCAAGATCTTAAAGATTGCAGTTGCTGTCTCAGTTTTGATGCAATGGGAAACATAAGGGATTTTGCAAATACTCATCATGAGTAATTAATTGATTGGTTCCTGGTGGTGTGTGAAAAGATGTGAATGTTGGATAAACTCCTGTTGTATTAACTAGTGTTCACACTGTTTGTTATGCAGAGTCTCTTGAGATTTTGACGGGTACAGGCCTCTCTGCTTTCCTGTATCCTTGCAAGTGTGAAGCGTCACGCTAAACATTTATTCCTTTTCCCAAAGTGTTGTAAGAAGCCTTTGCTATGCTGACACCTTCCTAACTCCCTAATTAGAGCCTGATTAAATGATCTTGCAGCTATTCTGTGTTTAGGAGAGAGAACAGAAGTTTCTTTATGGAACACTGTGAGAAGCGTCAGAAAATGGAGGGACGCAAAAAGTATCTTATAGAGCGTTTTATTGATGTAACATATGCCAATAGCAGTCTCTAATTCTGTTGTCTTTGGATTACCGTTAGTCCTTGTCCTTCTCTTTTGCCTTCTATCTGGGTTTTCACGCTTGTCCTCTTTGATCTTCTTTCTTTTCCCAGGAGGAGCACGCAAAGAAAAGAGGAACACAGGCAGTGGGTAAGTAAGTTCTTCCTTATTCTCTCCCTCTCTATAGCCCTCTCTTCTCCTTTCCTCTATCATTTTCGGGGCAGGATTCTTCCTTGTCCTCGCTCTTTCCTCTCTTGTATGCTGCTGATCTCTCCTTATGGTTTTCTTACTGTCACTCTCTCTTTCCCTTCACTAGTTTTCTCTTGATTTTCCTTTCTTCTTTTCTCTTTTCTTGTTTCTCTCTTTCTCTTTTTCTCTATGGTTATAGATTGTTTGTTTTCTTCTCTGTCTGTCTTGTACTGTGATTGCTATCGCTTGTTTACAATAAAATAATTTTTACCAACTATCGTTCTTGTGGTTTCTTTGTTAAATGGTGTCTGAAAGAAAATGGGATCTGCGAAGCCCCAATTGGAAGTTTGGAAATATACCAAACGAACAACAAAAAAACAAAAAGGAAACCCTTGGGAATGACACAGATCAATGGGCTTCCTGCCCCTGGTTGGGTTTTGGGTGGAATGTGGGCACCAATACCAAAACAGTTAGTTACAGGCGAAATGAGAAGAAAAAAACAAAATTATATTGAGCTCGCCAATATACCGGAAAAAAATACAAACGTCACTTCCTAGACCCACTAATCCCCACAAACGTGCACTTCAAACAAACAAACCCATTCCCGACTCCCTACCTCCCTCTCCTGGCTCGTACGTGGTGTGGCCACGCTCTCCAGAGAGTGGCCGGCTTCAGTGCAGTGCGTCCTCCTGGTTCCTGGCTCCCTGATGCAGCAGACGGCAAGGGTCCGTCTTCTGGGGGACGCCGTCTTCGGGGCTCTTGGACTTGTCTTCCTCCTTCTTCTCCAGTGGTTGCTGCTCTCCTGGTGGCGTGGGCTCATAAATAGCCCTGCCGATGCAGCATTGTCCATCCCGACGGGCGATGCCGAAAGTACTTCTGGGTCGGCAAGGCCGTCTCCGGAAGTCTCCCCGGGGTACCAAGGGGCATCCTTCGCCGAGGACGGCCCATTACAAACATCTGTTCCCTATTCGCAGTGTCTGTATGGCTGTGAGAGTTACTATTCTGTATCTTATTTTGTTACAGCTGAACCTATTGAGATATTTCAGCTTGCCAGCTGTATTGCTGTATCTTTTGAATTTATTCCTGGTATGTTTATTGGATTGATTAATAATCTGAAATAAATCAAGTAAACTACATTTGGGGGTTTCTGATGCATTCTGCGGAGTCACCTTGGCTTCACAAGCCTTAAATATATTATTGATGCCTACTCCAATTCAGTGCTCCACTTCAAACAACTAAGGTCCATACAAAGAATAGGGAAAAATCTTTGACAACTTTACTAAGAGAGTGTGGTACACTTTCCTGCGCACTCTCAGACTCTATTTCGAAAAGGAAGAAGATAGAGACAGTGAAAGGAAGGTAGAACTACCAAATCAAGGAGTCTAGAAGACACATGCGAGACGCTGAAAGTCCTGGTCGAAGGGGAAACTGTGTTGTGAGCAAGAAGACAGACAGACAAACAGGAGACCACTATGTTTGCCAAAGGGTCTCCTTAGGACCGACACCTCTGGAGCAGCCCTCAGCCCCCCTAGCTCCTGGAGGAGCATGGCTACCCCACGCATATGCAAGTTTGTAGGGCACTAGTGTGGTACTGAAAATTCTGGACCCATGTTATAAACATCGTCGTATCACAACGATTTTGGTATCAGCAGACCGAGAATGATTAGAATAGTATGCACAAGCATTGTATTCATATTCGGGTGATTTCGTTACCCGAATATGAATACAATGCTTGTGCATACTATTCTAATCATTCTCGGTCTGCTGATACCAAAATCGTTGTGATACGATGATGTTTATAACACGGGTCCAGAATTTTCAGTACCACAGACCCTCCTTTTGCCCTTACATAGGCAATAACCTATACTCACGCTAATCTGAGTCCAGGTCTATATTCATAAAGTCGTTGAAATGTTGCTGTAGCATCATCCTATTACTTAGCTTGTCCCTTGATACAGGTTTCCTTACACACGATGTAGCACAGAGGCCACATATTGCAGGAGCACACTGTACACACAGACAGGACAGGAAAAGAATGGCTAAGATCATCCCAATGACTACCAGAGTCTTCCATCCCCAGGCGGATATCAGCTCCCAGAACCACCCCATCAATGACCAATCTCCTTTATCCACGTGAATAGATTCGGAGATCTTATGCAGTTTGGAAATGGCCTGGTAGACTGTCGGAGCGTTATCTGGGATGAAAACACAGCAACTTGATTGGATCACTTTACATACCCCACCTCGGTCTGCAAGTATGACGTCTAATGCGACCCTGTTCTGAAGAGTCATAAGGCGATCCAACTGGAGCTCAGCAGTCAAATTACCAAGGGCACCGGCGGTTTCAACTACCATGGATTCAACCACTCTTGTCAATTGCCTTATGTTCCTGCTGTTAACCATAGGGCCCCAAAACGGCAGAAAACCCTTTACGAAATCTCCAAATTGTTGTCCTGTAGTGTCTTCTTTACTTATGACACCTCTAACTATCCTTGTCTTATGGTAATCTGCCGCGGCCATGTAGGTGGGAGGTAACAGGAACGAAACAAAACATGTGCCTGAGAAGTCAGGAGGCAACCATGTATAGGCTCTATTATGGCAGATGAAATAGGTACCCTTAGCTGCTAAGAACGAAGGAGAAGTCTGAGACGCAAAAACATATGTTTCAATGCAGATACTTTTCCCTAACTGAGCTCTGGGATTCTTGCCATTACCTTGCAGACATAGGTGACCCTGATGGGGTACAATCCAAATCGGGGAGGATCTCTTTGCTCGCTGGTTCCCACTCAGAGTAACTCCATATCCTGTTATGTTCCATCCAATATATGCTAGTGTCTCATCTCTCGGGATAGTCTCATAGGATATATCTTCCCTAATCATATCTACTATACCCTTAGCTAGAGCACTATTCTTAGGATTATCTTTCACAGAACGAAGGGGGTTGGCTTCATACGCGTATATGAACACCGTTCTATATGCCCATACAGAACCATTATGGCTGAAAGGCAGGACCAGATAAGGGATACCTTTATCAGTAGTATGAGGCATAAGACCACACACCCAACAGTTAGTTGTGTTCACTACTAATTGGTGTTGGTGTAGAAGCTGAATGAATGAATTGTTGACAAATTCTAATCTTCTGGCAGACTCGTGTTCAGGCAGGGGGTGAAAAGAATGCGAGGAAACAGTAGAAGGAGGTATGGGCTGTGTAATGGGTGCAAATGTCACTTGAAAAGAGAATAAAACATATCCTATTAAAAACGTCATTACACTAAGCAACATGAAAATACATAATATCAAAAATCGTTTCTTTGTCATTATTATACCCATTCTGGCTTTAAAGTCCATCTGTCTGGCAGGTCTCTCATTCTTGAAAAACTCCATCCTCTCTAATTGCTGCTCGTGGTGGTAGGGTGTTCTATGCTATGGAATGCTTCTGTCAGTCCAGGGCAACTCCCTTAGACCGACCAGAACTGTCGACCTAACGTCTTCAGCTGCACTCCAAAGACTTGGGCAACCACGACCCTACAGCTGAACCCGGATGGCGGTTCGAAAAGAAAAAAACAAAAATAAGAAAGTTTCTCAGATGAGAGAGCCGCACTTTAAAAAAAATAGCAAAGGAACGGGAAAAAAATTATTTGTCCTTAGTTCTTGGTCTCAAATTATAACGGCTTTTTCCAGGTACTGTCTGGTTCTGGAACAAGAGTTCAGGCTCTGTAGTTTTCAATCGAATTGACGGTGGCACAGCTTCTTGCAAATTATTGTCACTTTCTTGTTCAGAAATTGTTCCTTTTACACGTGCATCGCTAAATTGCAAAAAACGAGGCACAGTCTCAGTCTCAGAGTCAGCGATCCCCTCCTGGACCCACCGGTCGTACGGTAGAGGAAAAGGGACCTTCTTGCAGTGTACGCCGTGGATCCAGTTCTTTTTCCCTTCCACTCGAACAGCTGATCTTGTTGAGAGAAGGACGAGGTAAGGGCCGGTCCAACGGGGCTGGTCATTCTTTGTCCGCTGGAAGTTCTTGACCAGTACCCATGATCCAGGATCGATAAGATGTCCTGGAGCTTCAGAGACCTGAGGCAGAGTATCGTGAACCTGTTGGTGTAGAACACGAAATTTAGCCGTCAATCCAAACAAATAATCAAGCAGTACAGGGTGTTCGATCTCACTGAATTTTGTTGGTCTTGGCACTCCCCATATGTTGGCCGGGCGGCCGAACACAATTTCATAGGGACTAAGTCCCACTTGCGAATGCAGTCATTCTTGTTGATAGGAGTGCTAGAGGCAGAGCGTCAGGCCATTTAAGACCAGAGCTCGCTTGTATCTTTGCCAACTTCAGTTTTAGCATGCCATTATAGCACTCTACTAGTCCAGCTGATTGGGGGTGATTTGCAGCGTGGAATTTTTGCTGGATACCTAGCCCTTCACATACTTTTTTCATCACTCGACCCACAAATTCACTCCCATTATCACTCCAGACCATTCTCGGCATTCCAAACCTAGGGAAGAATTCTTTAGCAAGGGCTTTAGCTGTGGATAAGGCAGTGTTGTCTTTTAAGGGATATGCTTCTACCCATCTTGAAAAGGCACAAACAACAACGAGTACGTATTTCAGATTGTTGCACCTTTCCATGTGGATGAAATCTAGCTGCAAAACCTCGAACGGATACGTTGGAGGCGCAAAATGACCAGCTGGAGTTGGGGTTCCCCTACCAGGATTGTATTTCAGACACACCATGCAATTCTTGACCACATTCTCTGCACATTTAGGAATTCCAGCATTTTGCCATACTGGAGCCAACAACTTACAAATCCCTTTCACACTGATATGGGCCATTCCATGAGCCATTGTCACCACTGCAAGCACATACGCATTGGGTAACAACCATCGCTGATGTTCTGACAAGTCAACCCAACAACCATTTTCATCCAATTTACCCGTACTTTCTTTCCACACACTCAACTCTTTCTCTGAAGCTTCAGCTTGAAGAGACTTCACACACTCTATCGTATCTTCACATATTCCAACGTCACCAACCCATCTTGCGGGGCCTGCAACATACATTCGATTCATCACATCTTTTGCTGTTTCTTTTGCGATTTCGTCAGCAAATGCATTGCCACGACCGACATCATCAGTAACCTTCTTGTGTGCACTGCATTTCACAATCGCAACTTGTAATGGCAAGGTCAGTGACTCAAGAAGCTCATTCACCAACTGACCATGCTGAATTTTAGCTCCATGGGAAGTCAGGAACCCACGTTCTTTCCACAATCGTCCAAAACTATGGGCCACACCAAACGCATACTGGCTGTCGGTATATATGGTCACTTTCATTCCTTTCGATAACACACACGCTCTCGTAAGTGCAATCAGCTCTGCTGCTTGAGCTGAATTATGTGGTATACGTGCAGCTTCAACAATCGTATGCAAAGTTGTGACAGCATATGCTGCAGTCGTATCACCATTCGGAAGCTTGAAGCATGAACCATCCACCCATAAGGTACCATCACACTTTACAAGAGGAGTATCTTTAAGATCTACTCTCCCTTTCGTTTCTTCTTCTGTCCTAAGAAAACAATCATGTTGTTCAGCATCAACTGTCTCTACTGAAATCGGCAATAACGTGGCTGGATTCAACGTATTGCACCTCTTTATGTGCACATGACTCGCGAACAGTGTCAACTCGTAACCTGACAATCGAGCACTAGTTAAATGCTGTGTCTTGGTCCTGTTTAACAACGTGTCCACTGCATGTGGAACCATCACAATCAACATATTATTCATCACTAACCCAGCAGACTGTCGAATAGAAACAGCTGCTGCCGCTGTGGCTCTCAAGCAACTCGGCAATGCTTTAGCTACCGGATCCAAAGTCGACGAAAAATATGCACATGGGCGCTGCTTGTCTCCAAAAGACTGTGTCAGCACTGACAATGCACAAACCTCTTTCTCATGGACATACAGTGTAAAGGGCTTACTGTAGTCGGGGATACCCAACACAGGAGCCGAACACAATGCATTACGCAATTCGGAAAAACTTTTCTGACAATCTTCAGACCACGGAACGGGGTTTGGTGTATCTTTATAGGTCAATGCTACCAAAGGTTTGGCCAGCAAAGAAAAATTTGGTATCCATTGTCTGCAGTATGATGTAATGCCCAAGAAAGCACGTACTTCTCTCTGTGTCCTTGGCACACTGAATTTTGCAATTGCCTGAATTCTTTCTGAGGTCAGTTTCCTTCCCTCCTTCGGTAAGAGATGACCTAAGTAGGTCACTTCTTGTCGACAATATTGCAGTTTTGAAAGGGACACTTTGTGATGTAAATCAGACAAATGATGCAACAACAACAAGGTGGCTTCTTTACAAATCTCTTCAGTATCTGTAGCGACTAGCAAATCATCAATGTACTGAATAAGGGTAGCGCCGTCAGGTAAAACAATTGCATCAAGCTGTGTTTTTAAAGCCTGACTATATATTGATGGACTTTCACAGTAGCCTTGTGGAGCGCGTTTAAAGCGGAAACTTCGGCCTCCTAAACTGAATCCAAAAATATCCCTGCTCTCCTCGGCAATCGGGATGCTGAAGAAAGCATTCTTTAAGTCAATCACCGAAAACCAGGTGGCGGAAGCTGGAATCATAGTCAATATGGCAGTGATATCAGGAACAACTGGAAACTGTGGCACAACTATTTTATTTACCTCTCTAAGATCAATCACGAGCCTGTAAACAGGTGGCTTAGAGGGGTCAGTACGTTTCAAAACAGGCAGAACAGGACTATTACAAACGTTGCCTCTTGTCTCTTCAATTACATCTTTTTCAATTAAATCATAAATGATCGCTAGCAACGCCTTTTCACCTTCACTAGAGATCTTGTATTGTTGAATGCGTGGTAATTTAACATTGGCTTTCAATGTCACAACATAAGGCGGTATTTCCAACAGACCCTCGTCATTAGGACCAGTAGCCCAAATGGTATCAGGAAGAAACGACAATTCGGTCGGAAGTTTATCCTTTGACAAATACATTGGAGAGACCATTTTCCTACCCAGTGTAAGTTGTACTCCCGAAGGAGAACAATATAATGTTGCATACAATCTTTTCAACAAATCCAATCCTAACAAGTTTTCACCACAACCTGTCGTCAGAATAAGGGGTGCTTCCAATTCACAAGGTCCAACAGAAAGGGACATAGGACTAGAAATCGGGTTCCTAACCAGGGCGCCAGAAAAACCTACTGAAACATTCATCTCGCCAGACAAAGGTGCGCCAGGGAGTTTTGAGTGCATAATAGAACTCTTTGTAGCACCAGTATCTAACAGAAAAGGCTCCGACACGCCTGATGTAATCACCTTAACATAGGGTCCATTCTGATCCACTGGAACTAAAAAAACTCCTTCTCTTCGTCTATGGCTGTCCTAGCAATTATTACCTTCCAAGTTCTCATCTTCTCCATAGTAGTCGTCAGCATAGTACTGAGCCGTCCTACCAGACGCGTTATGTTGCTGGTCAAAACTATTCATTGAGTTTTGAGACGGAAAGGAACGCGTGTTCTGGGGGAAACTTCCACGTCCTCTACCTCTAGGAGCTTGTTGAACACCTCAACCTCTTGCGCCAGAAGCACCATTCGTATGCTGTAACAAAATAGGACAACTATACTTGAAATGACCCTCTTCTTTACAATATGAACACTGATTGGGACCTACAGGAACACGTGGTTGAGAAAACTCGAACCTTTGCGACTTTCTCTGGAACTGTTGAGGTTGCTGATAGTTACTCTGACCACCACGTGGTGGATACGCCTGTTGTAAAAGAACCTTCATCTTTAATTCTTTAGTTTTCTTGTCTGCTCTATCCTTCTCATCTTTATCCCTATTTTCGTAGTACTGTGCAGTAGCCAATATTTGTGCTGAAGAGGAAACGGCCCAAGAACTCTCTGAATCCTTCAATTTCTTACACAGCTCGGCAAGCAAATTGTGCACAAACTTGTCGACGAACAACCGTTGACCACCTTCTGTACTCATATCTTGACCACTGTGGTCGATAAACGTTTCCTCAAACCTGGTGAAGAAATCAGACACTGTTTCATCTTTCTTCTGCTTACACGCAGACAATTTATCCCAATTCACACGCATCGCAGGCATTAAAGTCTTCATGTAAGTAATGATCCTAGCAGGCAGTTCTGCTACCAAAGGCTCAGGCTTGGCACCACCAACTTGTCTATCATTTGCAGCAATAAACAAGATCTTTGACTTCACCAAGAAGACTCTGTGTTTCTGTAGTCTGAAACAGGAAGGACTCGAAGTCTTAGGGTGTGTTCCCTGGCACCACTGGATTCTGAAAAACCCAGTACTTCACTGGCTGGGGAAAACCGCATGAACAGTTAATTAATAGCAATTAATAGTAAAGCTACATGGAGAGCAAGAAAGATACAATTTGACATAGTAAACAAAAGGACCCCCAGAGAGAATCGCCAAATGGGGAGACTAAACAGGAACAACAATTATTCTAAAAGGAAAGAACAATACAGAATAAAATATGGGAATAAATATAACAAAACCTACAAAGACGATTACAGTTGGATTTTATTTCTTCTTTGTGTTTGTTTGAAGAGTTCTTTAGGTTTCTTCCCCTTGCTCCTCACCAACTTGCTGTGAAATTCCCTACAAAGCAGAAAGGGAACAGAAAGAGGCTCTCTATATTTAGGGTTAGTAAAGCCATAAGTCTGCCATTGAACCCCAGAAGGAAAGAGAGTCTTAGGAGAGCCAGGTAACATAGAAACAAGACGAGGAAAAGAGAACTTGCAGAGATAAGGTACTTATCTGTGCTTTAATTTCCCTTTCTGAGGGACTCCCTTAAGGGACTCTTCCATCAAAAAGGAAAGACCAGACGGAAAGTGAAAGAGGGTGTGATTATGAGCCTTTCAGGAGACCCTGCTAAAAAGGAGGAATTAAGGGCCAGATGTAGCAAGCATTTTGCATGGTGTAAACTGCGAACATCGCAGTTTGTGCCATGCAAAATGCCGATTGCGATGCTCATTCACAATTTGCGAGTCGGTACTGACTCGTAAATTGTGAATCTGACTCGCAAATAGGAAGGGGTGTCCCCTTCCTATTTGCGACTCGCATCGCTATGCTAAATTGTTTTGTGACCGCGAATGCGGTCGCAAAGCAATTCGCAGTTACCACCAGTGTCACACTGGTGGTAACCCATTCGCAAAAGGGAAGGGGTCCCCATGGGACCCCTTCCCCTTTGTGAATGTTGCCAAAAAGGGTTTTTCAGAGCAGGCAGTGGTCCAATGGACCACTGCCTACACTGAAGAACCGAAACCAAATGGTTTCGTTATTTTTTTTATTTTGCAACTCGTTTTCCTTTAAGGAAAACGGGCTGAAAAATAAAAAAAATAAAAGCAATCACAGACATGGAGGTCTGCTGTCGTCAGCAGGCCACCATCCCTGTGAGTACAGGGACTCACTGTGGGGTCTCAAAATGCAACCCACCTCATTAATATTAATGAGGTGGGTCTTTGCGACCCCATAGCGACTCGCAGACGGTGTCTGAGACACCGTTCTGCATCTGATATTGCGAATCGGAAATTGCGAGTAGCACCGACTCGCAACTTCCGATTCGCAAAATCGGAAAATGCTACATCTGGCCCTTAGGCCCTCATTTAAACCCTGCCAGTAAATGCCACCTACCGCAGTTCTGACGGCCGCCAACATACCGTGACCGCTACGGGTATTATGACCCACACAGAGAAATCCGCCACCATACAGACACCCACACAAGTCCGCCAGACTAAAGGTCAGTGATAAATTGGTGGTACCAAAACACACATCATTACCCCAACAGGAATATGCCCACAGTATCGGGACCCACAAATCACCACAGTGGTCTTTCAAACGCTGTAAACAATTGGCAGCACACACCGCAGCACTCAAAATACACACACACTTACAAAACTACACCACATTGGACAATTCAAACTACACATACCTGACACACATACACACAACCCACCCACACACCCAATCCAATATAAAACACCCACCCACATTACCCACAACCCTTTCACCAAAAAAAAAGGATTGCCAATAGAGAGAGAGAGACGCAAGCCAGGAGCACTCACTCAATCTGAGCCACAGAAGACCATCACCCATACAGCACCCACGCACCTCATACCACACACCCCATCACATCACCCCACACACCCTCACACATACCACTCACACTACATCCATGGCACCCCAAAGACACCCCAGGTTTTCAGAGGAGGAGCTAAGGGTCATGGTGGAGGAAATCATCCGGGTAGAGCCACAGCTATTTGGATCACAGGTGCAGCAGACGTTCATTGCTAGGAAGATGGAGCTATGGCGGAGAATCGTGGACAGGGTCAACGCCGTGGGACAGCACCCGAGAACAAGGGAAGACATCAGGAAGAGGTGGACTGACCTACAGGGAAGGTGCGTTCTGTGGTTGCAAGACACCAGGTAGCTGTACAAAGGACTGGCGGTGGACCCCCACCTCCTCCCCCACAGCTAACAACATGGGAGGAGCAAGTCTTGGCGATCATGCCTCGTGAGGGCCTCGCAGGAGTAGCAGGAGGACTGGACTCTGGTAAGTCAATTTTTCACTACCTTATCCCCCACCCTACCTGCATGCCATCACAAACTCCCACCCCTACCCACACCCCCATCACCCCACCACCTCACACATATCCCAGTATCACAACCCACCCATTCCAATACCAAGTGCTGCATGCCACAACAATCCATGGACCCCCATCACAGACCTGCATGGACACCCATCACCACAGCATGCCTATTAAAGAGAATCACCTAGCCCACAAAATCACCACACACACAAGGCAAAGCTGACAGGGCAATCACAATCATACAGGGTAACACACCTATGCACAAGATGGCACACTCAGATACAATAACACTGCATTTGCATCCCCACAGAGCCCCTACTCAACGTCACAGGAGTGGAGTTGCCAGCAACATCCAGTCCCCGCACAGAAGATGCCCACAGTGATGACAGCAGCTCTGCACGCCTGGATCACAATGACCAACCTGGCCCATCAGGAACCTCTGGACAGTCGGTTACCCTACCACAGTCCCAACCCACCACAGAGCCTCCCCCCTCAGGAAACACCACCACAGCATCCACCCAGCGGGCCCATGCCACTGTCCCCAGGACACGTCAATCAGCAGTGTGTCCACCACTACAGGGACCCCAGGCAACCTCACAAAACCAGGATGATCAGGAACCTGGGGTCAGTGGTAGTGGGCACACAGTTCAGGGGACAGAGGCACAGGACAGCAGGGAAGCTGGGAGGACTGCTGTGCGACAGGTGGAGGACAGGCCCAGGGAACCCACTCTCCAGGAAGCACTCACCAACATCCTGGGAGCATACAAGCATTCCCAGGAGACGATGGGCCAGATACTGGCCAAGTTGCAGGAGACCCAGCGGCTGCAGGGGGGACAGTATCTGGGGATCAGAGATGACCTAAGAAAAATATACACCATCCTGTTCACCATTACAGGGGTGCTGGCTGACATGGCCAACACCATGAGGGAGGCAGTGGCACACCAACAGGCCCCTGACACTAGCCATACTGAAGAACAGCCCTCCACCTCTGCTGGCGCTAGTGGACAGGAGGCCCCGCCACAGGAATAACAGGCCACCAGCACCCCACCCCCTGCAGAAGGAGAACCACCCGCAAAGGGTCCCTGCGATCCAGGCAGAAGCCAGAGAACATTGCCAAGACCCTTGCCAGGAAATAAGACTCTCCTGATTGTCACCCTTCTGTCCCACTCTGTCACCCTGTCCACCTTGAACTGCCATTACTCCCCGTCCTATGCCCCCTTAGACAATGCACCTGTGATACCAAGAGACTGGACTCTAACTGGACATTCCTCTACCATCACCCCAGCCCATTGCACATCCCCCTCTACTTATGAGCACCTAAATAAACACCCTTGGAACAAACACAGATCTGGAGTCTGTCAAATGATTCAAATATGTATTAGTACAACATTATGAAAACATTGCAAGTCATATGTACAGTTATATTTACATTGGAATGACCTTTAGTGTGCAGCAGTAAACATACCAGGAGCCAGAGTGAGCCACAGAGATCTGAAAATAGACATGCCAAAGGGTACAGTAAGTGGTCATAGACATAGGGAAATCAGGCTGCCATGTACAATGTCCAACAGAAAACTGAAAAGTTGAGTGAAGTTACAGCGTGCACCTGTGTGTCACTGGAAGTACTTATGTATAATATTACTTCTGTTGTCCACATCTTCTTCCTCTGCCTCCTCTTCCTCACTGTCCACATGTTCCACCGCTACCACAAGATCATCTCCAGGCTCATCCTCCTGCAGAAAAGGCACCTGGCGTCTCAAGGGCAGGTTGTGCAACATGCAACGATGATCTGGCACACCTTCTTGGGTGAGTAGTACAGGGATCCACCTGTCAGATGGAGGCACCGGAACCTGGCCTTCAGGAGGCCAAAGGTTCTTTCATTTATCCTCCTTGTTCGCCCATTTGCCTCATTGTAACATTCCTCTGCCCTTGTCCTGGCATTCCTCACTGGGGTCAGTAGCCATGACCACATAGATAGATATATTATATTATATATATATATATAGATATATTAGTTGGGGTAACCAGAGTCACCTAAAAACACAGAGGGACAACTGTTAGACAGACACTAACCCTTAGGGACAACCCCATACCCAGGCACCAACTTATACTGGGTGGGGACCTTGGACTCACCTATTAGCCACACCCGGTGCCTCTGGAGTTGGCCCATCACATATGGGATGCGGCTGTTCCTCAAGAGAAATGCGTCAAGCACAGAGCCAGGATATTTCGCATTCACATGGGAGATGTACTGGTCCGCCAATCACACCATCTGCACATTCATAGAGTGATAGCTTTTTCTATTCCCAAACACTTGTTCATTTCTCCGGGGGTAGGGAGACAAATGCTACATGTGTACCATCAATGGCACCAATGTCAGCTTTACCTGTGGCCAAATCCTCCACCTGGGGAAATACAATGTAGCTGCGCATGTGTTTCAGCAGGGCTGACAACACTCTGGTCAACACGTTGGAGAACTTTGGCTGAGACATCCCTGATGCCATGGCCACTGTTGTTTGGAAGGAACCACTTGCCAGGAAATGGAGCACTGACAGGACCTGCACTAGAGGGGGAATACCTGTGTGCTGGCGGATAGCTGACATCAGGTCTGGCTCCAATTGGGCACACAGTTCTTGGATTGTGGCCCGATCAAGTCTGTATGTTATGATAATGTGTCTGTCCTCCATTGTCGCAAGGTCTACCAGGGGTCTGTACACTGGAGGATGTCTCCATCTAATATTTATCCTCAGCAGTTGAAGCCTATGGAAGAAAACTGTGAGCAGAGGGTCATACTCACACATCAATTGAAATAATGCTGCATCTTCTCCTTTACAGAACCAGTATGTGAATTTGAGAGTCAGTTGCCATGCCAATGTCTGCTGTGACGCAGTTAGGTGCAATGCCCTGTGCCCCCCTGCCTGACCTGTGAGAAGGGACAAGTGGGACAAGTGGGAATGAGGTAATTCCGCTGGCGTTGTGCACCGTTGCAGTAGGCGGTCGACGACCGCCGTACAACTTCGCATTGGTTATCATTGGGCCCTATGGGTTCCAGGAGCCAATGGCAATGTACGCCGGCGGTGACGGTGCGCACCGCTGCGAACGTGACCGCCATTTTCTATCTGTTCACTCACTTGCTACTTGACCTTCAACAGGAGAGAACCTACACTGCAAGTGCTGCTGTGACCTGTGTCTGGAAGCAACAATGGCTCATGTGTCTGGGGAAAGGGCCCCTGCCTCCACTACGGAGGAGTTGGAGAGACTGGTGGATGAGGTCCTACCCCAGTACACGTTACTCTACTGTCCTTCAGACAAACAGGTGAGTACACTGTGAGCATGATGCGTGGGCCATGAATGTATGGAGTGCTGTGTGTGTAAGCCACATGTAGGGGGGGGCTGAGGTGTCCTGGCCAGAGTGCTGCACGTATGGTGGTCAAGGTATGTGCATCAGGGGATGGGAGGGATTTGGTGGGCCATGAGTGTGACGGTCCGGACCGTTAACTAATTCCCTTTTCTGCTGTCTTTTCCATGCAGGTCAGCGCCCATCAGAAAAAGGGTATTTGGCGTGCCATCGCCAAGGATGTGCGGACCCTGGGGGTCTTTGACAGGCAAAGCACCAACTGCTGCAAACGGTGGGAGGACCTGCACAGCTGGGCAAGGAAGACGGCGGAGGCGCACCTGGGGCTGACCTCCCAACAAGGAAGGGTTGCCTGTCGTGCCCTGACCCCTCTGATGTTCTGCATCCTGGCAGTGGCCTATCCGGAGTTGGATGGGTGCTTGAGGGCATCACAGCAGCCACAAGGGGGCGAGTACAAATTCAGATTCATGATTTTGCGCACATTAAGGGCTGACCTGGGTGGGGATGTGGACTGTGGGTGCCCCTAGGCCAGGGCGAACATGGCAGGGTAGGTCCCTTGTTAGGCAGGCTCTGATGCACTCCAACCCCAATAGTGTTAGTGGGCATCTACTACTGGTCAGGGCCCTGTTTGTTTCAGGTGTGCAGCTGATGGTGTTAGGCACTGCAACCCATGGGCTGGTGACTAGCATTGCAACTGGTAGTGCATGACCTAGTGCATAGGGCTGTTCCCTGTGAGTTATGTACGCCAACGGTAGTGTTGTTGCAGGCATTGACCAAGTGTATCCTCTGTCTCTCCCCCCGTTTTTGTTTTGTCACCCTGTCCTTGTGTGCATTAGCATCATCTGGCAGAGGAGCAGAGGCACTGGCGACGGAGGGAGGTGCATTCCACATGGGCCTGGAGGCTGAATCCACCGACAATGAGGGCACCAGTGGGACGGAGTGCGAGGGGTGCACCACGACAGGGACAGGAGGGGACACTACAGATAGCGACTCCTCCTCTGATGGAAGCTCCCTGGTGGTGGCGGACACCTCTGTGCCCACCCCAACAACAGGTACAGCCGCCACCCCCCCACCAGCACCACCCTCCCAGCAGCCCCTCAGCGTGTTTCCTGTGCACGTTCACCCAGGAGGGTGGGCATCTTCTTCGCTCCAAGCACCTCAGGCCCTGCCCCAGTCAGCCCTGCTGCCCTCAGTGAGGAGGCTATTGACCTCCTTAGATCCCTCACTGTTGGGCAGTCAACCATTCTGAATGCCATCCAGGGTGTCAAGAGGCATTTGCAACAAACAAATGCATACCTGGAGGGCAATTACTCTGGCGTGGCGGCCCAACAGAGAGCATTTCAGGCTCTGGCCTCTGCACTGATGGCAGCCATTGTCCCTGTCTCTAGCCTACCCCCCAACTTCCTCTACCCAGACCTAATCCCATCAACCCCAGCCTATCCGAAGCACACCTTCAGAACAGCATTCACCCAAATCAAAGCACAGAAGTGGCTCAGGCAAACACAAGCACCACACTTCATCTCACAGGAATTCACACAAGCACCATCCCCATGCAGACACACCAACATCCACTGCCACCACTGTGTCCCCCTCCTTCTCCTCGTCCACCTCCCTCCCAGTAGCGTCTCCACTCACACCTGCATGCACTATATCCTCATCCACTACCTCCATCACCAGCACGCCCATCACTACACACCCCTCACTGGTAGTCACCACCCCCACATCAATGCACACATTCCCTGTGTCCTCTCTCACTGTGTCTGTGACCCCTTCTCCCAAAGTACACAGACGCAAGCACCCACCCACCCAACAGCCATCCACCTCACAACAGCATTCAGCCCATGCACCTGCACCCAAACTCAGCAGACAGACACCTCCTACGACCACTCCCTCCTCCTCCACTCCCAAACCTTCTCCCTCTTCCCACCCAGTGTCCCTAAGAAGCTTTTCCTGGCAAACATTGACCTTTTCTCTACCCATCCCCCGTCCAAGCACCGCCACCTGCACAGCACCGTCACTACCACCAGTTTGCAGCCGTAGCCTCCACCAGATGGACTCTAGCCCTGCCTCCATGGACTATCATGCATCCTGGTCCCTGCAAATCTCGTGCCTTAGACACCCAGGTGAGGGACTGTGAACTGCCACACCCCAAGTGTTGCATCACTGGGCACAAAGCCTCCTCCGGAACCAGTGGAAGAAGCCATCCACTCACCCTATCCTTGGCAGGATGAAGCACACTGGGCACAAAGCCCCCTCCAGAGCCAGTGGAGATATGCATCCACTCACCCTATCCTTGGCTGGATGAAGCACACTGGGCACAAAGCCCCCTCCAGAACCAGTGGAGATATGCATCCATTTACCCTATCCTTGCCAGGATGAAGCACACTGGGCAAAAAGCCCCCTCCAGAACCAGTGGAAGAGGCCATCCACTCACCCTATCCTTGGCAGGATGAAGCACACTGGGCACAAAGCCCTCTCCAGAACCAGTGGAGATATGCCTCCACTCACCCTATCCTTGGCAAGATGAAGCACACTGGGCACAAAGCCCCCTCCAGAACCAGTGGAAGAAGCCATCCACTCACCATATCCTTGGCAAGATGAAGCACACTGGGCACAAGGCCCCCTCCAGAACCAGTGGAAGAAGGCATCCACTAGAGAGACTGTGGCTTTGCACTCCCCAGGACCAAGCAGTGGGCAACCCACCCACTTGAGAGACTGTGGCTTTGCACTCCCCAGGACCAAGCAGTGGGCAACCCACCCACTCAAGAGACTGTGGCTTTGCACTCCCCAGGACCAAGCAGTGGGCAACCCACCCACTTGAGAGACTTGAGAGACTGTGACCTTGCACTCCCCAGGACATCGCTGTGGGCATGGAGCCCCCTCCAGGAGCAGTGGCGTTATTCCATCTTCTGGCAGAGGTGCCGCCCCTCCCCATCCCCCTGAGGTTCCTGTGTGTTTTCGACCTGATGCCCCTGCAGTGTTCTCTCCGTATTGAGGCAGGAGTCAAGTGTGGGCTTGGCCTTTGAGTTTTGGCCCAGTGGCCCACGGACATTTTGAGTGGACAATGTACCGCCTTATGTACATATTGTATATTTTTGTAAATACTGTTTTTCAAATTATAATGTATATCTGACTATTTCTAATATATCACTAATTTTACTCAATTCCTTTTGTCCTTGTATTCTTCCAGAGGGTTACGGGGTGTAAATGGATTGTTGATGCATGTGTTTGCATGTATGGTGTTTTGGGTGGGGTTGTTGAGTGTTGCATGTGTGTTTCATTCTCTTTTTCCTCCCCCCTCCCCTGTGTGCTAGGTGCAGTACTCACTGTGGTCGTCGCCACCGCTGTTCGTACTCCTGGTAGATGAGACGGTAGACCAGCATGGGTAGGACCTGCAGCTCGGGCTCCATGGCGTCCTGGTTCTTCGTTGAGTGTCGAGAGGTGAGTGGTTTCCCTTCTGTGTACTGTTTCCGCCGGGCTTTTGATGGCGTTGGTACCGCCCTGGAAAAGCTGGCGGATGGGCAGGTTTTAATGGGGTGGGCAGTACATTGACTTCCGCCTGTCTGTTGGCGGTTACCGCTGTGGTGTTTGTTGCTACCGCCGTGGTGGTCGGAGTGTTAAAGTGGCTGTATGTTTTGGCGGTTTCCGCCATGGTCGTGATTCAATTTTTTTTTTTACCACCGGCATGTTGGAGGTATTGGCGCCGCTTTAACTTCGACTGCCAGGGTTGTAATGAGGGCCTTAATGTTACTGTGAAAGATGTAACATTATGAAAATAAACATCAGAATATCAATTTTACTCCAGGGAGTTCTGTGTCATTCGTTTATTCCAAACCCACGCTGCCAAGACATATAACTAGTAGCAGCTGTAGTAACCCACCTCTTTCTGAAGTTTCATTGCATAGTACTATTTTTTCTTATTTCTATTGAGGACAATCTGCCTTTGACATGGCATCACAGTATATTTGTTAGCCCAGGCGGGACTTTCCAAATAGTTCTGAGGTTTCAACTGCATACCAGAGTCGGATTTAGGTTGTGAAGATCTGCATTTAATTGAGGGAAGGACAATGCCTGTGTTAGGTAAGTGTATCAGCTTCAGTGAGTTGTGGGTATGAAAGGGGAGGCCGCAGTGATGTAACAGGGAATAAGGAAATATAAGGGCCACTCAATATGCCACAAGTTACCTTTTCAGAATGCAAATAAAGATACATGGATGCATAAGTATTTTAAAACATAATCAATACTTGTAAATAGTAAGCCAATTCCTACCCACTCAGTTCAAACGAAAATTCATAAAATCTATTTATTGTTCATTAGTGTGATTCAGAATAATGCTAAAAAGTTATATCACTGTGCAACATGCTTGAGATAAGTAAAATGTGTGTTTACAGTAAAATAGTTGACTCAAAAATCAAGGATGTATAGAAGAGATCATGGTCGAGGAGTCTAACTGTACCAAAGTAGACAAAGTTTCGACCTACTATATAAACTGAAGGTTAAAATCAGTAATAATAGGGAAATGAGCACAAAGATGAATGGGCCAGAAGGTCCGAGAGGAAACCATGTCTGAGTGAATCGTGTAGTGTTGCATAGAAGAATCAAGTGTAGGGTACTGAGGGCAATCTATTGAGCATGGGCTGCTGCCAGGAGTTACTGGAATGTGCAGCATTCACTAAGTCCAGAAGACTGGCCTCAGAATAAAGACTTGCATGTAAAACAATAGTGGAGAATAAGTGTCAAAAGACTGAAAATGGGGTGGTGAGCACCACCACCAGCAGCACCAAGAAACCAATTAGGTCTCAAAAGGTGTAGGTAAAGGAATTATGCCAAAATGAAGAATACAGGACACACCTAGACATGACCAGTAATTAGATGTGCCGAGGGTCTTGGAATCTGCAACAAATGGGGTGCCTCCAAGCCAGAATAAATCAAGAGATGGTCTTGCCTTCCCATGGCGCGGATTCCAAGGATGCAGGACATCTGAGGAAACAATGACTTGGGTGGAAAAAATAATTGGCGGCCTTCAGGTCTGAGTGAATGAGGACAATACCATAATTGTTATTAGCCATCTGACAAGCTCTACCAGGTCACTTACATGTCTTCTCATTAGGCACACTTGGACTTTTGCCAGGCAGATGTGTCAGGTTGCATGTTGAAGCACCTGCTGTTGAGCACCCTAATAGTCAGTCAGTTGCATAATTGGGCAGTCTTGCATATATGTTCATACTTCTTTCTTTGTATCCTATAAAACAAAGGTCTGTGGAGTCTTTTTGAAACAGTATTGTGTGCATGGCAATGCTCAAGTATGTTGTGCATCTGAACTGTGTTGTTTACGAGTAGTATTATGTTTAGCGTGTACTGTGACATGTTTTGCAAACCAGAGGTCCTAGCTGCGACCCCTGGCTTGCCCTCAGGGATCCCTGACACTGTCTTGGCGACCCCTGGCCTCAGAAGTGAAAAAATTGGTGCCAGGAACACAGTGGCAGCTCGTCCTTATGGAGGTCGTTGGGGGCCCACTCTGTTTTCTTTCAATGTTTTTATCACACTAATATTGAATAATGTTCCATTATTCCTCGTTAGTGTAATAAATAATGGAATCTAGACTTCCTTGGCAGCAGAGGTAAGTAAAAAAAGTGCCTTTAAATGTACGTTGTGCCCGTGCTTGCGAGTGAATGTGTATTTATGTGAGAGAGAATATGTGTGTAAGTCTAAAAGTATGTATGTTTAGGAATGCGTGTGTGTGTGAAATTGAAGGTCAAAGAGGGTGTGATGTAATTTCGGCTACCCCTAGCATTTTGGTGAATTAACGTTCATTTGTTAGATGTGCCTTGTGTGCTTTTGTGAGCACATCAATACCCATTAAGTGTCATATCTGTGCTGTGTGTGATGGCTGTGTAATAATCTATTTCATATGTCCTGTTAGAAGTTTTGAATGCGACAAAAGATGTGCTCTTTGTGATTAGTGCAGCTGTGGACCATTGACTATTTGGCATATCTTTGGGACTCTGTATGTATGTGCCAAGTGTGGCCTAATGTTTTCTATGGTGGGTGAAACAAACAGACAGGAAAACCTTTGTAGTGCTGGAAGAGACAACAGAAAACCTACAACAAGATTTTTAAGAAAACTGGCTGACACGTTATCAGGGCAGATAAGCGGGCTCATAGGTGCTTGCCTCTGCTTGCGATCAATTGCTGCATCTATAGTAGAGAGTACAATTTCTGTGGGTGGCAGTTTGCACGGATCCAGTGATCCTCTGAACCTTTACAGCGAGGGTAACCGAGCGCTGGAGTCCATTGGTAACCATTTGAGTCAGTGCTTCGTTAGCCGTTTTCTCACAGGCTGTGTCATACTCTGCTGTTCTGTGGAGTTAACTTCGTTGTCGGTCCCTTAATGCTCTCTGCCTTGTGTTCACTGCAGGCTTCCTACGCGCTTTGAAGTGCACTAAGTGATTTCTGTGATTCACACAGACTCAGATAAGTTTGATGTTCAGGTAAGATCTTGTACAGATAATTTTTTCAATTTGGTATAACTTTTTTAGTGCTTAGTCTGCTCCGGCGCCCAGACTACAGCCGTTTTTAGGTCGAGCGCTCTGACGTGTAAGTATAATCTATATGTGGGCTTTTAACCACTCCCACCGCACACTCATCACTATAACTTGTTCATGGGCTTGGCTTTCAAAAATCCTTTGTTATCATTGGTAAATGGTTTACGTGTGTCCCTCCTTGGGGCAGTTTTGTTACTGCCTTGGCCATCAAACTTGTTACATGGATAATTTTACGTTTGCTGATACGTTTGACTGCAAGCAAACTTCTTTTTCCTTTTGTGTCTCTTCTTCGTGCTCATGCTCATGGCGGCCATGACACTTTGAGTCGGCTCACTTATGTCAACAGTTTTACTTTTAATTTTCAATTTACTTAGCAAAAAACATAAAGTTAGGAATTTACAATGGTAATGGTTTTAACTCGTTCCTCTTTGCCAATATGATGCAGCCTTATAGGGCTTCCAGTACAAGACACACTGGCTCATTCATTGTCTCGGAAAAAATAGCAACAAGACAGCGAGCATGCTTTGAGGTAAGCTTATAAAAATTCTCTTATTGGGTGCCACCGGTCCTCACAAAAGCCCATGTGAGGCACCATTCAAAATGTGCAGAGTTAAAGAAGCCAACATTACGACTTGAGCAGAGAAACTATTGTGATGCAATCTTTCCTGTCACGTGACATACGACTAAATTTAAATACCCATAATTCTGTGTCACTTCTGAGTCCTTCTGTTGTTTCTTTTTGTGACAACACATGTTTTATCAATGTACCGGATTACAACAATTATTATAAATTTGTTGTATTTTGAAGAGTTTTCTAAAATGAACTTAGTAAACTAAATTACCCTGACAGTCTGTGGAACAGTGTTTCCTGGCACCACAGACTGCTGACAAGAAAGGTATACTCTGGTTTCTATTCAAACCAAGTAAATCTTTTTCCTTTTACTAAAGATTTCTGTGGAGATGAATATTTAAGAGTTTCACACAATTTTTGAAAGCCCTAACCCAGTGCAGGGTTACCCTTATTCAGTAAACAAAAGTATAACTCTATAGTAGACTGATTGATTATTTGCTGGTTCCTCAAGTGCAACAACTTTCTTTTGCTTTCCATCCATGTGCTTTTGGGGGATGATTCTTATTCTTTATTTTAACCTATAGCCCTGTACTTGTCATATAAGAAGGATGCATGCTACACAAAAAACTCCATATCATCCAAAAGGATCCACTACCATGTGGGAAGCAGCGATATATATATAACAACAGGTAAGGAAGGATTGTTAGACCTGGCATCCTTGGCGTGGTCTTCCCCTGTCTTTTTTGCCTCTGCTTCCTATGTTTTGACTGTGGGCTGGACTCTCTTTTTGCTGTTTTTGTTACTCCGGGCACTTTACCACTGCTGACCATTTCTAAAGTGCAAGTGATCCCTGTGTAAACTGCATGTGTAATTGGCTTTTTCATGACTGGCATATTTGATTTACTAGTAAGTCCCTAGTAAACTGCACTAGAGGTGCCCAGGGCCTGTAAATCAAATGCTACTAGTGGGCCATCAGCACTGGTTGTGCCACCCACATGAGTAGCCCTGTAAACATGGCTCAGACCTACTACTGCAGTGTCTGTGTGTGCAGTTTTAAACTGCCAATTCGTTCCGGCAAGTGTACCCAACTCCCATGCCCAAACCTTCCCTTTTTATACATGTAAGGCACCCCTAAGGTATGCCCTACATAGCCCCATGGGTAAGGCGCAGTGTATGTTAAAGATGGGACATATGCTGCTGTGTTTTACATGTCCTAACAGTGAAATACTGCTAAATTCGTTTTTCACTATTGCAAGGCCTGTCACTCCCATAGGTTAACCTGGGAGTTGCCTTTAAATATATTTTAAGTGCAGTTTCCCTTTGGGAGCAGATTGAGATGTGGAGTTTGGGGGCCTCTGAACAGGTAAGGTTGGTTTTTAGGTTGTCAGTTTCAAAATGCCACTTTTAGAAAGTGGGCATTTTCTTGCTTACACCATTCTGTGACTCTGCCTGCTTGTGTATTCCCATTCTGGGTCAGACTGCCAGTTGGGCTGTTTGGGAATCTCCACTAGACAGTCAATCAATCAATCAATCAATCACTGCATTTGTAAAGCGCGCTACATACGCGCAAGGGTCTCAAGGCGCTGGGGAGGGGGGGTGCTACTGGTCGAAGAGCCAGGTCTTGAGGAGTCTTCTGAAGGCCAGCAGGTCCTGGGTCTGTCGTAGGATGGTGGGGAGAGTGTTCCAGGTCTTGGCGGCGAGGTAGGAGAAGGATCTGCTGCCGGCTGTGGTTTTTCGGATGCAGGGACTGTGGCGAGGGTGAGGTTGGCTGAGCGGAGGCTTCGGGTGGGGGTGTGGAAGCTGAGTCGGTTGTTGAGGTAGGTGGGTCCGGTGTTCTGCAGTGCTTTGTGTGCGTGGATCAGGAGCTTGAAGGTGATCCTTTTGTTGATGGGGAGCCAGTGCAGGCCTCTTAGGTGGAGTGTGATGTGGCTGCGGCGGGGGACATTGAGGATGAGTCGGGCCGAGGCGTTCTGGATGCGTTGGAGTCGTCTCAGGAGCTTGTTTGTAGTTCCTGAGTAGAGGGCGTTCCCGTAGTCGAGTCTGTTGGTGATGAGGGCCTGGGTAACGGTTTTTCTCGTGTCAAGGGGGATCCATTTGAAGATCCTGCGGAGCATACGGAGGGTGTTGAAGCAGGACGCGGAGATGGCGTTGACTTGCCTGGTCATGGAGAGAGTGGAGTCGAGGATGACCCCCAGGTTGCGTGCGTGGTCCGTGGGTTCCGGGGCTGTGCCTAGTGACGTGGGCCACCAAGAGTCGTCCCAGGCTGATGGGGTGGGTCAGAGAATGAGGACCTCCATCTTGTCTGAGTTCAGCTTCAGTCTGCTGTCCTTCATCCAGTCGGCTATGGCCTTCATTCCTCGGTGGAGGTTAGCTTTGGCGGTGTCGGGATCTTCGGTGAGGGATATGATCAGCTGGGTGTCGTCGGCGTAGGAGATGATGTTGAGGTTGTGTTGTCGTGCGACGTGGGCGAGGGGGGCCATGTAGATATTGAACAGTGTCGGGCTGAGGGAGGATCCCTGTGGGACGCCGCAGATGATCTCAGTGGTTTTGGAGCGGAAGGGTGGGAGGCGGACGCTCTGGGTTCTGCCGGAGAGGAAGGATGTGGTCCAGGCCAGGGCCTTCTCTTGGATACCGGCGTCATGGAGGCGTGCTGATAGGGTGCGGTGGCAGACCGTGTCAAAGGCTGCTGATAGGTCCAGGAGGATGAGGGCAGCTGTTTCTCCTTTGTCCATCAGGGTCCGGATGTCGTCAGTGGCGGCGATGAGGGCGGTCTCGGTGCTGTGGTTACTGCGAAAACCAGATTGGGACGGGTCCAGGATGTTGTTGACTTCGAGGTAGCGGGTCAGCTGTTTGTTGACAATCTTCTCTGTCACTTTTGCCGGGAAAGGGAGCAGGGAGATGGGACGGAAGTTCTTGAGGTCCTTGGGGTCCGCCTTGGGCTTCTTCAGAAGGGCGTTGATCTCGGCGTGCTTCCAGCTTTCTGGGAAGGTTGCTGTCTCGAAGGAACAGTTGATTGTTTTCCGGAGGTGGGGCGCGATGGCTGCGCTGGCTTTGTTGAAGACGTGGTGAGGGCAGGGGTCCGATGGGGATCCGGAGTGGATGGAGTTCATGGTTTTGATGGTGTCTTCGTCGCTGACGCTGGACCAGGCGGCCAGGCGACTGGTGCGAGTGGTAGTCGCAGGGGTGGTGGACTCGGTGGTGGGTGAGGGGGGGTCGGGGTTGAAGCTGTCGTGGATGTCGGTGATCTTGCGGTGGAAGAAGGTGGCCAGGGAGTCGCACAGGTCTTGAGATGGCGGGATGTCGTTGGTGATGGAGCTGGGGTTGGAGAGTTCTTTCACGATGCTGAAGAGCTCTTTGGTGTTGTGTGCGTTGTTGTCTAGGCGGTCCTTGAAGGCGGTCTTCTTGGCGGTCCTGATGAGCTGGTGATGTCTGCGGGTGGATCTCTTGAGGGCTGTGTGGTTGTCTGGTGTTCGGTCGTGGAGCCATTTCTTCTCCAGCTTCCGACAGGTGTGCTTGGAGATACGGAGGTCCTCGGTGAACCAGGCGGCTTTCTTGTTGGTGTGGTTGGTTGTAAAGGTCTTGAGAGGGGCGAGGGTGTTGGCGCAGTCGTTGATCCACTGTGAGAGGTTGGTCGCGGCAGTGTCTGGGTCGGTGGGTGGTCTCAGGGCGAGGGCGGTAGTCAGTTGGTCCCCGGTGACCTTGCCCCAGCAGCGGCGTGGTAGCTGTTGGGTGCGGGGGTGTGTGGTGGGTTTTCTGAAGGTGAAGTGGACGCATCTGTGGTCGGTCCAGTGTGGTTCGTGGTGTGGTTGAAGGAGACGTGGGGGCTTGCGGAGAAGATGGGGTCAAGCGTGTGTCCAGCGGCGTGAGTGGGTGTCGTTACTAGCTGTTTGAGTCCGAGGTTGGCGAGGTTGTCGATCAGGGCGGTGGAGTTGGCGTCGTTGTTGTTCTCGAGGTGGAAGTTCAGGTCCCCGAGGAGGATGTAGTCCGTGGAAGCGAGGGCGTGGGTGCTGATGAGGTCAGCGATGGTGTCACTGAACTGTGGGAGGTCTGTAGATGAGAGTTCCTCTGAGGGTGGTGTTGGGGTCGGTGTGGATCTGGAAGTGCATGTGCTCGGCGGTGGTGAGGGTGTCATCGGTGTTCGTTGAGATTTTGATGGAGTCTTTGTGGATGATGGCGATTCCTCCTCCCACTCCGTTGGTGCGGTCTCTGCGGGAGATCTTGTAGCCCTGTGGGATGGCTATGGCAATGTCTGGTGCTGAGGTGGCGTTCAGCCAGGTCTCCGTCAGGAAGGCAACGTCAGGGGCAGTGGAGTCTAGGAGGTCCCAAAGTTCGATGGCGTGCTTGCGAGCAGAGCGGGTGTTGAGGAGGATGCAGCGGAGGTGGTTGGGTTCTCTGGCTGGTGGTGTGGAGGGTTGGATGCTGGAGAATCTGCAGTTCCGGCAGGTGAAAGGCCCTTGGGTGCGTTTCGGGGTGGCCCGGTAGCAGGGCTGGTCTCATCTGGTGTTGAGTGCGTGGAGGGTGCTTGCGTCGTAGTGCAGTCTGGCGTTGCGGGGGGTGCGGGTTCCAGGGGTTCTGGTGCTGGTGCTGGGTGCGGTCCAGGCGCGGACGGGCGCAGACGGGCTTGCCTTAGGCACACCTTCGGCGCGCCAGCGGCGCGCCCGCTGCGCGCGTCTGCTGCGCGCCCGCTTCGCAGCCTCCATATGAGGGCAGAGGGAGGGAGGAGCAGCTGGGAGGTGGGAGCGGGGCGGCCAATGGGAGTGAAGGGGGCGGGGCAGCAGGGGCTCAGCAGCAAGGGAAAAACCCGGGGAAAAACCCAGGGGAAAACCCAGGGAAAAAACGGCGGGAAAAGATGGCGGGAGAGGGACAACAGAGCACAGGGGTACAGAAGCAAAACACAGGGGCACAGAATGGAAAAAACAAGTGGCACAGAAGCACAAGCTCAGGGGAATAGAAAAAAGGGAGCGAGTAGTCAGGCGGCAAAAGTGGCAACGGAGGTTCAACCCACAGGGGGCTACGTGGCAGATGGGGGAGCGACCTACCTGGTGACAGGGTCAAAGGTCGCTCAGTGACACAAAGAGAGCTGGGGTGTAGCCTGCATATCTTGATGGGCCATCTGGACTAGAGTGGAGGGAGGAGTGGTCATTTACACCTGAAAGGGCTGTGCCTACCCTCACACAATGCAGTCCAATCCCCTGGTATGAGTCTGGAGCCAGACCTGGGCAAGGCAGAATCTTGTGAGTGACAGAGACTTTCCTTTGAAGTTTGCTCACTTCAAAGGCAGAAAAGGGTATACGTAGTGGACCCAAACCCCCAGATTTTCAGATTACTTCTGGACCTAAGAGGAACCTCTGCCAATGAGAAGAGGTGAGGAGCTGGAAGAGGAGTACTGCCCCTTTGCCTGTGACTGTGCTTTGCTGGGATTGCCTGCAGTTGCTTTTTCTGCCTGAAAGAGGATGAAGACTGGACTTTATGGTATATTCCTGCTTGTGAAGTGTCTCCAAGAGCTTGGACTGAGCTTGCCTCCTGTTTTGAAGTCTCAGAGCCATCAAAGACTTCCCCTACCAGCATCTGGACTCTCTGCTAAGACTCCTGCCCTGACAAGTGGTGCCCCATCCAGTCCCTGGGCCCTTGAAAGGTGAAGCTGGTAGAAAAAGGACTTAAATCCATGCACAGGACACTGTGCGGCGAAAATTTTGATGCACCACCTGCAACGTGGCAGTAAAAACAACGCAACCCCTTGCAGCGTGATTTTTCGATCACCTTGCAGCCGTTTTTCACACGCATCGTCGCTGGGCATCAGAATCATCATGAACCTGCACAGATCCGAGGTGCCCCTACTGGAAATTGATGCATCGCTCAGTTGCAGGAGAGAAAAACGACGCAACGTCTACCTGACCAGTGAAGAAACGATGCACGGCCCCACTTGCGAGTAAGGAATAGACGCATCGCTGACTTTTCCAATGCACGCTCACCCGTGTAGCTTTATTTTTTAGGCAAACCAGGTACTTTGTGTAACAACAACGTTTACATTGTTTTATATGGAGTAAGACTCTTTTTACCTTAAAAATTCATAACTTTACTTTTGTGTGTTGGATTTTGGTCTTGTTTGATTTAGATAAATAATGTCTATTTGTCTAAACTGGTGTGGTGTCCATTTTGTAGTGTTTTAACTGTATTATTGTGTGTATTTCAGTACAAATACTTCACACATTGCCTTTGAGGTAAGCCTAACTGCTTTTGACAAGCTACCAAGGGGGTGAGCAGGGGTTATCTTAGGTGTGTATCTCCATTGCCCTGACTAGAGTGAGGGTCCTTGCTTGGACAGAGTGCAAACTGACTGCCAACCAGAGACCCCATTTCTAACAAGGATCAATTGGTAAATGAAACACATAACTGTTTCCAATTTGGGTTTTATTTCTGGATCGGCTCTTGCTTCTCCTTTCTCATTGATTATTGAGATTTTATTCAAATCCCCTCTGTGAGTTATCTGTAAAGATGTGTTCATGTTTACATTTACAAACACAGATATATATATATATATATAATGTATTTATATCATGTCACAGTGACTTTGAAACTGGTGAATAATGTTCGCATATAGCACAATTAACCTCCTTCCACCCTGGGAAAATCACTTAATCAATTCTTGCCTAAAAACCACAAGTAAAAGCAAAGCCAGTAGGAAGTACTTATGCAAGATCTATTGGCTTTGTCTATTCTATTTCTTAGCCCTCTACAGCAGCGTGGCTGCTATGCAACATGGCTGAAAGGTAAAAAAAAAAAAAAGTGCTATGGAATGATCAATGCTTGCTCCATCATAGCGCTTTTTTATTTTATTTTATTTTTAACCATGTTGCACAGCAGCCGCACAGCTGTACCACATGGCAAAAAAAAATTGACAAAGCCATTAGGTCTCACATAGGTGAGACCCATTGGCTTTATCAGTGCTTTGGGAAAAAAGCAATATGAGGCTAGCGCTGGACGAGTCTAACTTATTCATTAGGTCACGAACGCAAGCGCTTTGACCTATTGTAATCTGTCTGTGGGCTTTTAACTATGCCTACCGTACGCCCATCACTATCACTCGTTCATGGGCTTGCCTTTCAAAAATCCTTTGTTATCATTAGTAAATGCTTTACTTTTGTCCCTTCTTGGGGTGGTTTTGTTAGTGCCTTGGACATCGACCCTGTTATATGGATAATTGCACATTTGCCAATACGTTTGACTGCAAGCAAACTTCTTTTTCCTTTTGTGTCTCTCCTTCGCGCTCATGCTCATGGTGGCTATGGCACTTTGAATTGGCTTGCTTATGTTAACTGTTTTACTTTTCATTTTCAATTTATGTGGCAAGAAAAGTCCAGTTAGGAATTTACAATGCTAACAGTGCTAACTCGAGCAAACACGAGACCCATTGCATTGCAAATGACTGTTTGATGTTTGGGACAGTTAAGCCTTCATAACATTTTTCCACTAAAGTTATCTAGTTCTCATGTATGTCCCTTTTTACTCACATGTTGGGGATTTTAAGAATACACAGGGTTTGGAAGGTTCTCCGGGAGTAAACCAAGAAAAAGAAAAATGAACCAAAATGTAGAAACTTTTATTTTTATTTGAAAAATGGGGTGAAAAGTGTATCGTTTTTCATCTAAAAATCGCATCAACAAAAGGTTTGCTGTGCTAAGATCATCTTCTTCCTAGCTTTTCCGGAACAGGCAGAGCTGTAATAAAAAAACTTTATTTTACCACTGGTTTTTAAAAAAAATCTGCGGTAGTAGAAATTAATTCTTGAAATCTAAAATGACTAAAATAAATATAAAAAAGAAAAAAAGAAATAGGTGACAATGTTTTCATTTGTACTCTGACTGATTAACAAAAAATAATATCCTGTTATGTCTAGAGTGTCACCAGACTCTTCTGGTCACAGGGATATATAGTTTTTGTTGGTTGTCTTAACACACATTATATCCAGAGCCACCAACTGAGCTGCAGCTTATAATGAATTTTTATTGTGTACCAACCATGTATCAGTTCATGTGGTGAATTGTAATGAATGAAAAATGAGAGTGAAGGAAATCTATGCATTTCTGCGAAGCGTCCAAGAATCTGAGTTTAAGAATAATGGTCATTTGTGCAGCTCTGAATTTTGGGGTTACCGATAATATCATGTGATTGAGAGGGCATTTCATAAAATGTGTTCTTTCTTGCACACTCTTACATTTGGAAGCCGAAAGTGGAGCAAAATTCAAGTGGAAATGTTCTACTAAGCTGTGCTCTCACACTTGTCCCAATACAAAAGGTACCCCGCGATCGGAAAGGCTATAAAATGCTATGCATAGGCATCAGGTTTTGCCTTGAAAATTGGCAATATGGATAGCTGTGGTATTTGGGCCTAGGCTCAGCTGCTACACAGTGAAACCTACTAGCAGAATAGAAGGATACCTTTCCTCATCAAACTAGAAAGTGACAGTTGTCCCGCCCCCGAAACTGATGTCACATCCATTACCGGGACTTCCAGTGCCCCTCAGAGTCCACCCTGAAACTGTCAGAGGTGTAGGGGGAGTCATGTGGGTTGTGATATCATGGGGTCACGTGTTAGTCATGTGGCAGGGTCCTAGCCCCTGTGTCTAGGTCTATAGGTTGTGTAAAATGGGGGACCTGTTGGTGTGCACCCTGTTTCTGTGCCTAAGAGTACAAGTCTGGACATGTCAGACATTCAGGACCAAGTGGCTGCTTGGGTGCCTCCTCACGGGGTGGAGCTCTGGAAATGTAAAGGCCAAACCTTCACACTTTTGGCTAATACAAAAAGAGGGGCTGGGAAAATGTTGCATAGGTCATGACACATTGTTAGTGTTACGTGTAGCCCCCAACGTATCAGAGTCATCAAGGAGAGCATGTGACAGCTATGTGTTGTAGAGGAGTACGCAAATAAGGCGTCACGGGGTTCCATAAGCTCTGGTAACTGGCGACTCTTAATGAAAGATACAAGCTCAACATTTGTTGTTAACATATCTAACCATTCATGCTCCCAAAGGGTTCTCATGACAAAGCCGCAGTTTTGAACATATTGCACATTTAGTGCGGCAGTGTAGGTGCTCAAACATGGTGCCCAACAGCCTGTTAAACTCATGGGGTTTGTAACAACGAGGATAACCGTGGTAAAAACACCCATTGTTTGAAAAGGTAGTTGGCACACCATTAATTATGGCATAACCGTCAAGATAATAAGGCCCCAAGCGGTATTCACCACCCTGTAATGCGTGTTAAATGGCTATGTTTTCCATGTCTGAGATATACATGAGCCACTGGATCTAGGGGGTACAATAGCGCTTCTGTTTACCATTATACATGTCTGGCGGTACAAGGGCAATTCTGTACAGTTTCAAAAATATGTGTTTGTAGATAGACATACACATGGAAGCCAGAGTGATATTCTGGATGGGGTCTATGCATTCTAGTCTTTGTCATCTAGGGCGTGTCGGGCTTCAAAACCTTCACCTTTTTGGTTATCTCCACCACTACATCTCTGAAAAGGTTGCAGGCTTTTCGCAAGATCATTGCATCAGCCTTTTAAATCGGTTTGAAATTGAAAGTTATTTTCACTGTTTTCACCGTACCATTGTAGAAAGCTCTCTTTCTCAGCAGGCATCATATACTCGACACCATAGCTGGAGGGTGGAGGCATGGGACCCTCATTATTCTGGTTGGCCCATGTGTTGAAAAAGTGGTGGAAATAACCTTTACAACCTGTGAAACCACAGGCCTTATGTAATTTACTCAATTTCATGGGCAGAAAATGTAAGGTATCGATCAATTTAGAGCCCTGGTGTATGAGTTCTAGAGCCATTTCTTCACCAATCATGGTCTGTAGTATAAAGAAGGAGTTGTACGCTTTAGTGTTATGAGCCATCATATAATAACCTTTCAGTTTAGGCTGCATGAAAGTGGTGAGGCAGTCTCTCACACATGTGCGCCCTTCGAACTCCCAGTTGTCATCGGAAGTTAGATGATGAGCATAAATATAATTAGGATGGTGTACACCTGTCTCCTGTGTACACTCTACATCAAACTCTATGTAGTCTTCAGTTTTGGTCTGAGGGAGCCCTCAAACCATGTAACACTTGTGCTCTGTCCCAGCCTGAAAATACACTTTACACCTGGGACATTTCATGCCTTTACATTTATGCTCATAGAGGGTGTAACAACTGCAAGCCCTACAGTTTATTTTAGGTAAGCAACCGCACGTCTGGTGTGTTTGCTCAAGCAGTTTTGCGAGCGACAAAACAGATTACACGTACGACATTGGACCTTCTGCTCAGCGACATCAATACAACCATCCCTCTGACACATTTTACAGTGCATTTCACACTGATGAGTTGTCTGTGTGTTGTAGATATGGTAGAAGTGGGGGCATACGTACTTGGCTCCTAAAAAACTCTTCAGTTTCAAAATACCATAAAAGTGGTTTTCATGATGGAGAACATAAACGGTCTTGTTTTTCGCATGCTCCCCTGTTGTGAAGTACTTCCAGAAACCATTGTGGTAAAGAACTTTCATCGTAACTGCAAAATAGTTCTCAAAAAGCCCTAGCTACCCGAACGCCGACCAATCTGTTGTGTGATATTTCAAGAGCCCTGTGGGCTTCAACAGCTCTCGACATAATGTGAGCATCGCCCCTAGTTCGGTCCAACAGTAACCCCACTATGCTGGCTGCCATACAGTTGTTGGTTGCTTCTGTGTTAAAATTGAGCAACCATCGTTGTTTCTTACCAAAGATCTGCCTATAGAAAATGCTCTTTAAAGGTCTGGAACACCACCTTCGCGACCCCATACAATGAGGGCTGTAACTCTAAAGGTACTGTATGCTACTGTTTCTGCCTTACTCTGCAACAGGTTACAGAGATTCTCTAGAAATTCCACAACGTTAAACACATCCCTGGGAGTTCTACATGTGAACAAAGGACTGTCGATACCCTGCCCCTGGAAATGAAGTTAGAAATAATCATTAGGACTCAGATCGTGAGTCAACCTTTCTATTAGTGTTTGTACAGCTTGGTGGATGGCTAAAACGCCATGGTCGGAGGAATTTATACGGTCTAGGTTAACAAACCGGAATTCCTCGTAGTGTTCTGTAGCCATAAAATGTTCTATAGTACAACTGTACCTTCTAACACGTTCTAAAAACACAGGTTCTGAATCCTGAGCTTGAGGATCACTACTAGCAGGTGTGGCATCTTGAGTGTCATTCAGGGGTAACGGACTAAGGCTCTGTGCTGGAGTGTTTTGAAGCCTCCTTGTAACACGTAGTTTGGCTTTCTTTAATTTCCTTACTAGACACCTACGCTGTCTTGTGCTACTAGCTTACTTCTGCTTATTACAAGACCACTTGAACAGCAGGTGTTGTATTTATGGGCTGTGTGCCAGCAACTGTACCTACAGTAGCCACTGCTAAGGACCCATCAGGATGCTGGGGTACTACAGGGCTTTGAACACCTGCCCTTGAGGTCCTAAAACAATCGATGTTTGGGCTGTTTCCTCCAGACTTTGGCCCTCATTATGACATTGGTGGTAAATCCTGCTTACTGCCACGCTGACGACCGCCAACTTACCGCCGCGGTGGCGGATATCTGTTCACCATATTATGACAAACACACACCAATCTGACAGAATACAGCCACATACACAAATCCGCCAGACCAAAGGTCAGTGATAAACTAGCAGTATCAAAACCCACACCATTACGCCAATAGAACAACGGCCATCACATTATGACCCACGAATCACCACAGCGGACATTCAACGGCGGTAAACCATTGGTGGTACATACCGCTGAGCTCACAATGGACACCCACAGACAAAACAAGACCACATTGGACAGTTAAAACAACACACCCCTGACACCCATGCACACACCACACACCCACACCACCATAAAACACACCCCCACATTACCCACAACCCTTTACGAATACAAATCATTGCCACCAGACTGATACCAAGACCAGTGCTACAACTACATACACACACCACATTCACCCATATATCCCTTACATACCCCACTTCACACACCCCAACACATCACCAAACACACCCTCACCAACACACATCACATAAAACCCATGGCACCACAAAGGCAGCCCCGTTGAACTGAGGAGTTAAGGGTCATGGTGGAGGAAGTCATCAGGGTAGAGCCATAGCTCTTTGGAGCACAGGTGCAGCAGATATTAATAGCCAGGAAGATGGCGCTATGGCGGAGAATCGCGGACAGGGTCAACGCCATGGGACAACATCAGGAAGAGGTGGAACGACATACGGGGGAAGGTACGTTCCAAAGGAGCAAGACACCAGCTTGCTATCCAGAGGACTGGCGGTGGACCCCCACCTCCTTCCCCACAACTCACAGCATGGGAGGAGCAAGTCTTGGCAATAATGCATCCTGAGGGCCTGGCCAGAGTCGGAGGAGGACTGGACTCTGGTAAGTCAACTTTCAACAGTTATCACCCCCCTACCTGCATGCCATTACATACCCTCACCCTCACTCCCATCACTCCACTACATCACACACACTCCACCATCACATCTCTCAAATCCCAATGCCAAGTCCTGCATGATGTACCAATGCATGGACACCCCTCCCAGCCCTGCATGGACACTCATCACTAAAGCATGCACAGCATAGGAAAACTAACAATCGCACCGTACACCAACATACACAAGTAAAGGCTGGCAGGGCAACACCAATAATAGAGGGGAAGCCAGGGATGTACAATATGTCATACACATGAAGCATAATACATCATTTACATCCCCACAGGTACCCCAGCCAATGTCACCGGAGAAGAGGTGCCAGCACTATCCCGTCCCCCAACAGAAGAGGCCCACAGTGATGACAGTAACTCTGGTGTTCAGGATCTGGACGATCTTCCTGGCCCATCAGGGACCACTGGACAGCCGCTTACCCAAGCCTAGTCACAGACCACCACAGAGCCTCCCCCATCAGGGAAGAACCCCACAGCACCCCCCAGTGTACCCACACCTCTGTCCCCAGGACACGTCAATCAGCAGTATGCCTACCTGTACAGGGACCCCAGGCCACACCTCACACACAAGACAATCAGGGACCGGGGGTCAGTGGCAGTGGGCACATGGTTCAGGGGACAGAGGCACAGGCCAACAGGGAAACTTGGAGGAGTGCTGTCCACCAAGGGGAGGACAGGAGCAGGGAACCGACTCTCCAGAAGGCGCTCTCTGAGATCCTGGGAGCTTATCAACATTCCCAGGACACGATGGGCCAGATCCTAGACAACGTGCAGGAGAACAGGCGGCTGCAGGAGGGGCAGTATCAGGGGATCAGGGAGGGTTTGCAGGCCATCAACTACGCCCTGATCTCCATAGCAGGGGTGCTGGCAGACATGGCCAACCTTATGAGGGAAGCAGTGTCACACCAGCGGGGCCCTGCCACTAGCCAGGCATCTGAACAGCTTTCCACTTCCGCTGCCGCTAGTGACCAGAAGGCCCTGCCACAAGACTCACAGGCTACCAGCACCCCTCCCCTGAAGAAGGTGAACCATCCTGAAAATGTTCCCTGCAATCCAGACAGAAGCCAGAGACACTTGCCAAGACCCCCGCCAGGAAATTAGACTCTTCAGATTGTCCCCCTTGTGTCCCACTCAGTCACCCTGTCCACCCAGAACTGCCATTGCTCCCCTTCCTATGTCCCCTTGGACAATACACCTGTGCTATGAACAGACTGGAACAATACCCTGGACTTTCCTCCATCATCACCCTATCCCATTGCAGTTCCCCCTCTATATATGAGAACTTCAATAAACATCCTTTGACATAAATCGATTTTGAGTATGTCATATATTTCAAATATGTATTGATTGAAACAGGTACAACCAGTGGAAATGAACTATACATAGAATGAGCATAGAATCAATGACCTGTAGCTGGCTGTTGTGATCACACCAGGAGTATTTGTCAAATCACCAACATCTGCAAAAGGAATATCCAGCGGTAAAAGTAAGTGGGCATAGAAGTGGGAAATATCAGCATGCCATTGCCACACAGAATACAACCAAAGTCATTGAAATGTGAAGTTGCTCTGTCTCACCTGTGTGTCATTGGAAGTACTGACGGATTACAGATGTTCTGTTGTCCACATCCTTATCCTCTGCCTCCTCATACTCACTGTCCACAGGGTTCACTGCTGCCACAGAGGCATCTCCAGTCTCCTCCTCCTGCAGAAAAGGTACATGTCATCTGAGGGCCACGTTGTGCAACATGTAGCATGCCACTACTATCTGGCAGACCTTCTTGGGTGAGTAGTAGAGGGATCCACCTGTCAGATGGAGGCACCGGAACCCGGCCTTCAGGAGGCCAAAGGTCCTTTGAATGATCCTTCTGGTTTGCCCATGTGCCTCATTATAATGTTCTACTGCCCTTGTCCTGGCATTCCACACTGGGGTCAGCAGCCATGATAGGGTTGAGTAACCAGAGTCACCTGCAAATATTGAGGGACAATATTTAGCCACACACTATCTTATATGGCCCACATCATACCCATACACCAACATCTATTGGGTGGGAACCAGGGCTCACCTACTAGCCACACCTTGTGCCTCTGTAGTTGGCCCATCACATTTGGGATGCTGCTATTCCGCAGGACAAAGGCATCATGCACCAACCCAGGATACTTAGCATTGGCGTGGGAGATATACTGGTCTGCCAAGCACACCATCTGCACATTCATAGAGTGGAAACTCTTACGATTCCTGAACACCTGTTCATTCTGGCGGGGGGACGGACAAATGCAATATGTGCCTGTCAATCGCCCCAATTATATTGGGGATATGTCCCATTGCATAAAAGTCTTCACAGTGGCCAAATCCTCAACCTGGGGGAATGCTTTGTAGCTGCACATGTGTTTAATCAGGGCAGACAACACTCTTGTCAACACTATTGAGAACATTGGCTGTGACATTCCTGCTGCCAAGCCCACTGTCACTTGGAAAGAACCAGTTGCCAGGAAATGGAGCACTGATAGCACTTGCAGAAGATGGGGGATCCCAGTGGGGTGACGATAGCAGATATCGGGTAAGGCTCCAATTGGGCACACAACTCTGTGATTGTGGCCCTGTCCAGTCTATAGATGATGATAATGTGCCTGTCCTCCAGTGTAGCCAAGTCCACCAGGGGTCTGTACACTGGGGTGTGTCTCCATCTCCTATTCATCCGCAGCGGTAGGTATCTAAGGGACAAAAGAGTGAGGAGACCGTCACAAACTGAACAATGGAGCCACAACAGTAGTCCGCAATGTGCAAGCATGTCATGGGACAGTGTAATTTGTCACGTATGTGCCTATTTCTCCTGTGATGCAGCATTATTCCATAGGCCTGCCGACCCCCTGAAATGGCGTCCTCCTGTCCTGTGTGGAGGGACAGGTGGAAGTGAGGTAATTTGGCTGACTTTGTTCTACGTGGCGGGAGGCGATCGGGAGCCACGATGCAATTCCTCTTTGGTTATAATTGGGCCCTATGGGGTACAATGGCCAATGGTGATCTATGCTGGTGGTGACAGTATGCACTGCCGCGGACGTGACCACTATTTTCTACCTAATTCATCACTTGTTTCCTGACCTATCATAGGAGAGGTTCTACTCTGCATGTGCTGCTGTGACGTGTGTCTGGAACCTACCATGGCCCATGTGACCGGGGAAAGGGCCCCAGCCTTCACTTCAGAGGAATTGGAGAGCTGCTGGATGGGGTCCTACCCCAGTATGGACTGCTTTATGGGCTTCCAGACCAACAGGTGATTACACTGTGGGCACAATGCATGCGGCATGAATGCATGGAAGTGTGTGTGAAGGCATTGTGAAAGAAGGGAGGGATGTCCTCTTTGCTGGATACACAGTGAGTGCTGGGCTATGTGTGTGCCAACAGTGATGGAAACAGGTATGGTGGGCCATTCGTGTTACTGGCTGGACTGTTTGTCTAATGGTGTTTTCCTGTCTGTATTGCCTCTGCAGGTCAGAAACCATCAAAAGAAGGGTATATGGCGTGCCATCGCCAAGGACGTGCAGACCCTTGGGGTCTGTGGCAGGTGGAGCACCGATTGTCGGGAACGGTGGGAGGACCTGAGAACCTAGACACAGAAGACCGCGGAGGCCCAGCTGGGGATGGCCTCCCAACGAGGAAGGACCTGACCCCCTTGATGGCCCGCATACTGGTGGTTGCCTATCCAGAGCTGGATGGGCGCTTGAGGGCATCACAGCAGCCATAAGGCGTTGAGTACAGTGGCTATCATTACAACTTACGGCTGGTGGGGTGGTATCCGGGTGGTGGTTGTGTGTCAGTGGGTGCCCTAGGCCAGGCCAGACATAGCAGCGTAGGTCCTCTGGTGGCTAAGGGTCTAAAGGGGAAATACAGCATACATAGCTTGTTAGCATCCACTACTGGTCAGGGCTGCGTGGGTCCCAGGTGTACTGCAGTTGGAGGTGTGTGCTCGTCCTCATGCCTTGGTGGCTAGCAATATCACTGGTAGTGCAATGCATAGAGCGTAGGCGTGTTCCCTGTGTGTGAGGGTGCTGTGTACGCCAACGGTGGTGTTGGTGCAGTCATTGACGCATTGTATCCTTTGTCTCTCTCCCCCCTTCTTGTTTTGTTATCCTGTCCTTATGTGCATGAGCATCATCTGGCGGAGGAGCAGAGGCACCAGTGACGGAGGGAGCTGAATCCCACAGGACCCAGGAGGCAGAGTCCACTGACGGTGAGGGCACCAGTGGGACAGAAGGCGAGGGGAGCACCACGGCAGAGACTGGAGGGGACAATACAGACTCAAATACCTCCTCCGATGGAAGCTCCCTGGAGGTGACGGACACTTGTGTGACCAACACAGCTACAGGTACAGCCGCCACCCCCGTACCAGCACCGCCCTCCCAACAGCCCCTCAGCGAGTTGCCCGTGCCTGCTCACCCAGGAGGGTGGGCATCTCCTTCTCCCCAGGCACCTCAGGCCCTGCCCCAGTCAGCCATGCTGCCCTGAGGTAGGAGGCTATTGACCTCCTGTGATCCATCTCTGTAGGGCAGTCAACCATTGTGAATGCCATCCAGGGCTGGCAACCCAAATGCAGCAATCTCATGCATTCCTGGAGGGCATTCTCGGTGGATTGGCTGCCCAACAGAGATCGATCCAGGCTCTGGCCTCCTCTCTGACGGCAGCCATTGTCCCTGTTTCAACCGTCCCCCTCCAACTTCCACTTCCCAGTCCCATTTTCCTCAGTCCCAACCCATCCCAAGCACACAGTCAGACGAGCATGCACATAAGACAACACCAAGAGTGTCCCAGGAAAACACAAGCACCACACTTCATCCCACAGGCACCCACACAAACACCACACCATTCCAGACACAACAACATCCACTGCTTCCACTGTCTTCCCCTTCTCCTCCTCCTCCTCCTCCAGTCACGTCCACACTCACACCTGCATGCACTACATCATCATCCACTACCTGCATCATCACCACACCAAGCAGAACACACACCTTACTGGCAGACACCTCCACAACATCCATGCACACGTCCCCTGTGTCCTCTCCCACAGTGTCTTTCTCCACCCCCTAAAGTACACAAACGCAAGCACTCAGACACCCAACAGCCATCCACCTCACAACAGCATACAACCCATGCACCTGCACCCAAATCCAGCAGACAAACACCTCCAACAACCACTCCCTCATCCTTCACTCCCATTACTTCTCCCTACCCCCACCCCAATGTCCCTAAAAAGCTTTTCCTTTCCCAGAGTGACCTATTCCCTACCCCTCAACCCCTGTCCTGCACGTGTGGCCAGGGTATCAAGGTCCCAGCCAAGCACCTCAGCCAAGCAGGCAATGGGCCCACTTTCAGCAGCACCTACTCTAGGTGGAAAGGATTCAAGGCCACAAAAACTGAAGGGAAAGGAGCCTGCACCAGCCAGCCAGTAGGGGAAGAAGCTTGCACCAGCCAACAAGAAGGGGAAGGAGCCTGCACCAGCCAGCAAGAAGGGGAAGGAGCCTGCACCAGCCAGCCAAAAGGGGAAGGAGCCTGTACCAACAGCTGTCACAGAGACCACACCGCCAGCCCTGGTTGTACAGCCGTCAGAGAATGCACAGGCTGAGCAGGAGCCTCGCACAACCACCACCACCACAGGGCAGCCATCGGAGGGTGCAGGGGCTGAGCAGGAGCCTACCATAACCACCACCACCACAGTGCAGCCATCGGAGGGTGCAGGGGCTGAGCAGGAGCTTCCCACAACCACCACCACCAGCCGGTGTACGCCATATGATCCAGCCTCCATGGGCTGCTGTGCAGCCTGCCCCCTCCAGAACCAGTGGGCAAGTCACCCACCTGAGAGACTGTGGCCTTGCACTCCCCAGGACGAAGCACACGGAATGCTGCCCCCTCCAGAACCAGTGGGCAAGTCACCCACCTGAGAGAATGTGGCCTTGCACTCCCCAGGACAAAGCACAGGGCATGTTGTCCCCTCCAGAACCAGTGGGCAAGTCACCCACCTGAGAGACTGTGGCCTTGCACTCCCCAGGACGAAGCACAGGGCATGTTGCCCCCTCCAGAATCAGTGGGCAAGTCACCCACCTGAGAGACTGTGGCCTTACACTTCCCAGGACCAAGCACAAGGCATGTTGCCCCCTCCAGAACCAGTGGTCTTGTTTCCGCATCCAGCTGAGGTGCCCCCCTCCCCCTGAGGTGCCTGCCTATTTGCCAACTGATGCCCCTGCAGTGTTCTCTCCGTATTGGTGCAGGGATTGAGTGGGGCCTTGGAATTTGCCCTGTGGCCATGTGGCCCCTGTGGACTGGGCAGAGTCCCTTTTTGTACTTTTGTACATATCTGTTGCATTGCCACATCGACTTATTATTTTTGATGTTGATCTTATTACAATCACTTTCATCAATTCCTGTTGTCCTTGCATTATTCAGACAATTATCAGGGACAAATTGGTTATCTTGTGCAGCTGGTTGTGTGTATGGCGTGCGTGTGTGGGTTGTGTGTTGTACATGTGTGTGTCCCTGTTGTTTTCCTTCCCCCCTCCCTTGTGTGCTAGGCGGCTGTACTCACCGTTGTCGTCTTCGCCGGCTTTGGTGTTCGTGGTGGAGCATGACGTAGAAGATTATCGGAAAGACTTGGAGTTCTGGTTCCACGGCAGTGTGGTTCTTCCCTGTGTCTCCCATGGTGAGTCCTTTCACTTCTGAGCTCTGTTTCCATCAGGCTTTTGATGGCGTTGGTACCGCCTCGGAAAAGATGTCAGTTTGCAGTGTCATAATAAGGTGGGCAGAACTTTGTCTTCCCCCTGACTGTAGGTGTCTACCGCCGTGGTGGCTGTTGTTTCCGCCCTGGCAGTCAGTGTGGTACATTGGCTGTCTTTCAGAGATATTACTGCCATGGTCATAATTTGGCGGTAGTTACCGCCAGCCTGTTGGCGCTACTACCGCCACTTTATCCCCAACCACCATGGTCGTAATAAGGGCCTTTATGTCTTGAGACCTAACAGGGATCATTTTATATACCAAGGTTTTGGATTTTGAAGCTTTTAAGGATTTGCTGGAGGGTTCCACTGACCTTTTGCTTTTGAGTGCGTGTAAGAGCCGTAGAGCCTTAGTGAGTATGTCTAGGGTTTTGTTTTTATATTTAGACCTATGGACACCCATATTACAAAAAGCGTATCTTACAATCCTTAGGGGGACAAAGTTGCCTAGTCACACTGATATATTTTCTGTGTCTGCCGTGGCTGATTCATGAGCTATAACCACCTCCCTTCTACACCTTGCTAACCACAGGATTAACGCTCTCTGGGATGGTCTGGAGTACCCAGTATCGACCCCCAACTTCTCCAGTTTTGAGGTCTTGAGGTTCAGGTGTGATTTTAGTTTCCTAAAGGCTTGTTGTATTTCTTTCAGATATGTTTCCAAAACCCTATTGGAGGTCAGTGTGCCATATTTTGATCTGTTGCGTGTTTTGTTAGATGTGTGGTGTTTAATACCACTAGCCACCCCTGTGGTATGATCACTGTTAACAGCAATAAGCCCTTTATGAATGAGTAGGTCGGGATGGGTCAAAAGAACAGGGCCCCAAAGTGAACACCCTGGTGCTTTGGAGGCCTGATCATCGCTAGATGGAGTTCCAAAACTCTGATTTTGTGAACCGCTACAGCCTGTACTGCTGTTAGGGTATGTTGAAGAGGAGGGTGAAGACCATTGCGGCAGGCACTTGGTATCAGGATGGTGGGGTTGTACGCCCCTGGGGGTGTAATTGTTGACATCAGACTTGGGTAAGTTAAATGTTGTTCATAATAACTCAAGGCCTCTGATGCATTGGAAGCGCTGTGGCTGTGTGTGGGTGATTGAGACCCTGGTGATTGCAACCCTTCGGTGGGCACCTTAGAAGGGTCATAGGGCGTTGTTGCGGCTGTGGCTTCAGAACTCGCTACCAAACCCGCTTGTGCCTTGAGAAGTCCTATACACCCAGAATAAGGATCCTCTAGGGGCTATCTGTTTCCAGGTGTTTGTCATGTAGACTGGGAGGGCTAGTTATACAGGCTACTGGTACTAGGTTGTTGACAGGCCCGCTATACTAGACTCCTCAAACGTTAAGCATTTAAAACACAGGGGCTAGGTGGAACAGTCTGAGCCTTAACAGCATTTTTAAAAGACAGGTTTAAAGGCAAGGCGTGTAGCTCAGGGGGCTGCAGCTTCTTCTTGCGGTTCTTTAGGACAACCAATTTATTTTAGGCTTGTTGCACTGATTAGGTTCCCAACCATAAGTTCTACACAGTACAGGATGGTGTGTGCCTGAGGCTGTAAACGCGACGCTGTCAGATTGTCCAAACCCATGCACATAGGTAGTTGCAGTAAAAGTGTTCATGGTACTGGGCACAGCCTTTATTACTGTTGGTGTGGTGTAGTTAAGGGCTGTACCTGGTCTATGACATCTGTCTGTAGAGCCGGTGCATGGTTTGTCCTTGGGCCCTGCGTTGTTCACAGATGCTGCTGGTGCCTTGGGGTTTTGAAGGGTCACGGTGTTGTCCATTAAAGACGATGCCGCCCACTTAGCCTGACGGCAGACTCCTCCAGAACTCTTTTGTGATGACTCTATGATGTAAATATAACAAAATTCATATTAGGTGTTGTGATAGCAGACCAGACCTCTATTACTGTACATCTGTAATAGAGTTGGGTCCCCGACTTCTATTACAGATGTACAGTTAGGGCCGGGACCCCAACCCAGACCCTAACAACACTTTTGTAATGGAGGCCAGGGACTCAGACCGCGCATGGCCCGGGTCCCAGGCCTCCATTACAAAAGTGTTGTTAGGGTTGGGATTGGGGTCCCGGCCCTAACAATACTTTTGTAATAGAGGCCAGGGACCTGGGCCCCCATGCCACTATTACAGATGCACAGTTAGGGGTCGGGCCATGATACTTTTGTAATGCCGGCCTGGGGGCCGCTCAAGGCCCCGGTCCCCAGGCTGGCATTACAGATGCGCAGTTATGGCTGGGGTTGGGGACCCAGCCCTAACAATACTTTTGTAATGCAGGCCTGGGTGACCCAGACCGCACGCGGCCCGGGTCCCCCAGGCCTGCATTACAGATGCGCAGTTAGGGCAGGGGTTGGGGTCCCAGCCCTAACAGTACTTTTGTAATGCAGGCCGGGTGACCTGGACCCTGCACGGCCCGGGTCCCCAGGCCTGCATTATAGATGCGTACTTAGGGAAGGGGTTGGGGTCCCTGCCGTAACAACACTTTTGTAATGGGGGGTTGAGGGCCCGAGTCCTCAGGCCCCCCCATCACAGATGTGCAGTTAGGGCAGGGGTTGGGGTCCCTGCCCTAACAATACTTTTGGGATGGGGGTTGAGGACACGGACCATGTGCAGCCCTGGTGCCCTCAGAACATCACCCGGGGCCTCAACACCTCTCGCCCAGGCCTGAAGACAACCCTGCTAACACCCTTTTAAAAACATACAGGTTTTATAAACCTATTTTATAAAACATCAGAGTAGTAAAATTGTACAGGCCTAGCTACATATCTATGGCTGTCATTATTAAAAAAACAATTAATGATCATGTATATTGTACTATACATTTAGACACTTCTATTTTTACCACAACCACAGTTTTTTTTGCTTTAAAAATACTGTACATCTCTACAAATTAAACAACTGTTTCAACACTTTATAAACATATAATTCTGATAACTAAGTAAAAACATATGAATTACGCTCTCATGCGTAGTTGGAAAAGCTGTGGGGGTAACGTCTAGGTTAACCTACCATAGGAACATATACATGCAACACATCGTTACAGACCTTAAGTAGAAGAGGGTTAGCATCATCAGTCTGTGCTCTGCCCTTCATGTTTTCAGCCTTGAGGTCCTGATGGTCCCTGTTCTCCACAAACTTCAAATATGTAGTTCAGAAAAAAAGAGGTTTGTGAATGTGGGGACTTTTATACCAGCCTCATTGTGCTCATTATGCCTAGGCTTTGTGGTGGGTGGGGCTTAGAAATAGATATCTGTTTTAGGTGGTCATTGCCTATCCAGTGTTTGTTTCAAACTTTTAATTGCATGGTCAGTTTATAATTTAACCTCTACTGAGCCCCCCCTTTGATGGCTGTCCTGGAAAGTCCTGGGGGCATACAGATGTTTCAGATTTGTAATGTCTGTCATCCTATGAGTCCTGTCCTGGGAACTCTTGGGGCATACATCTGTTTTAGGTTTGCATTGATGGGCCATTGTTTTGTTTCAAACTTTTAATTGCATGGACAGTTTATAATTTAACCTCTACTGAGACCCTTTTAATGCCTGTTCTGGAAAGTCCTGGCGCATACATCTGTTTTAGATTTGCAATGCCTGTCATCCTTTGAGTCCAGTCCTGAGAAGTCCTGTGGGCATACATCTGTTTTAGATTTGCAATGCCTGTCATCCTTTGAGTCCTGTCCTGGGAACTCTTGGGGCATACATCTGTTTTAGGTTTGCATTACTAGTCAATTTTTTGTTTCAAACTGTTATTTACAGGGTCAGTTTATAATGTAACCTTTACTGAGACCCCTTTGATGGCTGTCCTGGAAAGTCCTGGGGCATGCATCTGTTTTAGATTTGTAATGCCTGTCATCCTTTAAGACCTGTCCTGGGAACTTTTGCATGCATCTGTTTTAGGTTTGCATTACTGGTCCATTGTTTTGTTTCAAACTTTCAATTGCATGGTCAATTTATAATTTAACTACTACTGAGACCCCTTTGATGGCTATCGTAGAAAGACCTGGGGTATACATATGTTTTAGATTTGTAATGTCGGTCATCCTTTGAGGCCTGTTCCGGGAACTCTTGGGCCATGCATCTGTTTTAGGTTTGCATTACTGGTCCATTGTTTTGTTTCAAACTTTTAATTACAAGGTCAGTTGATAATGTAACCTCTACTGAGACCCCTTTGATGGCTATCCTGGAAAGTTCTGGGCATACATCTGTTTTAGATTTATAATGCCTGTCATCCTTTGAGGCCTGTTCTTGGGGCATGCATCTGTTTTAGGTTTACATTTCTAAAATTGATTGGCTGGCTCTAACAAAAGCAACATTTGCCCAGCCCTTCTTTTTGGATTAGCCAAAAGTGTGTAGGTTTGGCTTTACATTTCCAATGCTCCACCCCGTGAGGAGGCACCCATCCACCCACTTGGTCCTGAATGTCTGACATGTCCAGACCTGTACTCTTAGGCGCAGAAACAGGGTGCACACCAACAGGTCCCCCATTTTACACAACCCATAGACCTAGACACAGGGGCTAGGACCCTCCTGGCACATGACTAACACATGACCCCATGATGTCACAATCGACGTCAGTTCCGCGGTGAGCTCTCAGGGCCACCGGAAGTCCCGGTAACGGATGTGAGGTCAGTTCCGGGGGCGGGACAACTGTCACTTTCTAGTTTGATGAGGAAAGGTATCCCCCATTCCACTCCTACTAAACCCAGAAATTTCTGAAAACGAGACACCCAAATAACTCTTAGATGACTTGATTTTTGTGGCTCCCTTATGTTTTTCTTATCCAGAATGCTGTGTAAATCTCAAACTTTGACCAAATTAGCACATTTTCCTACAATTTTTGTGGGGGAAGTTCCGGAATGTACTAGTGTAATGAAGCCATTTTAGATGTGTTTTTGGGCTTGTTATTTTCCACAAAATTCCTACCACGTAGCGTTCTTTCAATGAAAATGGCATCCCAGTTGGATGGCTTGGCCTATCGCCTGTGAATGAAAACTTGCCTCTTCTGTCGATATGGGGAGTCACAGCCTTTGGTCCTGGCCACTACCAGCAGTGAAGAAAACCTGGTAAGCCACCATAAGTGCTGAGTGTGTGTGTGTGTGTGTGTGTGTGTGTGTGTGTGTGTGTGTGGAGGAGGAGAGAATTCCCCATCGTTCTGCTCACTCTTTTTTCCCTGGGACACTTCTTGATCTCCCTTCAACCCTCTCACTAAGGGGGAAGAGGCAGCTGGCCTCCTGTTGTAACTTTTAAGAGGCTGGGTGTCTGTCACTTGTTTTGAGGGGCTTGTAGTCTTTGTTCCTATTAAGTTCCTTCTTTTTCCTTCACACATTGGTCCCCACTAGTGTTAATGAGATGGGTTGGCCAGAAGTTCAGTAGCTGCTTCAGGCCTCCTATTTTTGTGAGTAGTTTTCGTCTGTCTCTCACCATTTTCCAATCTGTACATTTATTCCTATTTCAATTTAAATTTCCCTCGCCTCCATCCCCAGCCTTCTTCTCTTTCTTCAGCATTAGTCTTCTATGGTAGTGTCTGCATTGGTTGGCCAGTCTCCCACTGTGCTGCATACACGACTCTTTGCCTGCCTCCCTGGAGACTCTCTCCAACTGTCGGCCTCAGGAGCTAGGCCATCCGACCGTGACCCACAGATTGACCCGTGTCCCTCTCACCCTGAAGCCTCCTCTCTTCTTGACTGCGGCAGTTAGACACTTTGCTCTTTTCCTCCCCAGAAGGAGTATTCTCCGATTTTCACTCCACCCCCCCCTCTTGCACCAGGGAGGGCTCCGGGTGTGCTGATTGTCCTATCTCTCAACATCTGTCTTTTTTTCGTCGTTTGTTGCAGGGCCTGTGTTGGTTTAGAAGGGGCACTCACATCGTATCCTGCTGTTCTTCATTAGGGTCTCAACATGGGTCATTTAAAGGGCCAGACCTGTCGTTGTCAGTGCTCTCCTCTGCCTCACGACCGCTTTGTCTGCCCGTAGTTTTTACTTTGCCGTCTTCCTTGGCTTGTTACAGCTCTTGGAAGGTCTGATGTTGAGGTTGGAGTGTGGATTTACCTGCTAACAGACCCGATTCAGGCTGGAACCTCCGGATTTTTAAGCCAAAAACGGCTTTATTTTAACAATCTTTCCCATAAAATGGCCTCTCCCTCAAAATAAGCCAGTGGGGAAAATAAAATCGCACATTTTTTTTTAATCTCCCATTTCCCAGTTTGAAAATGTTGGCTTAGGGCTTAATGTCTGAATGAATGGGGTCTATTGCAGCCTTGCACCCATCATCTTTGGACGGCTCTCTCTGCCCCCAATTACATAAGAATTTAACATAGGTTACGTATGAGCTCAAAGTGCGTTTTTCTGAGGGCACTGATGCATAAATATCTTATTTTTCTGAAGACTCTTTTAATTGTTAAGGAACTCCTGAAGAAAGTCAGGGTCTCTTAGATGTCAGATGCCACAAGTCTGCGAAGGGAAAGGGGAATCGCAGTGAGTAGTGCACAGCAATGTATACAGACCAAGAGATGTTTGATCGTCCTTTAGTGATGTGAGCATTCAGGACCATCAGAGAATCATGGTTGCAGAGCTCAACAGGTAGAGTCGCACTAGCCTAGATTACAATCACAGGTGTGCAGGGTAGACAGTGTTTCTTTACAACTTTTCTTCATCATTTCGGGAATGCACGAGACTAACATTGGCGGCTTGACACCACACACGGTGACGCTCGCAGTCATACACTGGCCTCATAATTGTGGGGTACAAAGGACTCATAGCAGTGACAGGCAGCCTCAGGGGTTGCCTTTTGCAAAGTCATGCATTCGTATCATGTCTACAGGGAGCAATCACCAATGAGAGCCAGGCTGTGTTTACATACTTTTCTACAGCAGTACCATGACAGAGCAAATTTAACTTCTCATGCTATAAGTCCATTCATGGGAAATATTCCAAAATAAAGGTAGATGCCACAAGGGTATTTTGCTTGTGAGTGTCATTTATTTTCATGTTGATAAAACAATCCACCCGGAGGCCCGACCAACGCGTTTCGTCCATCAACTGTGGACTTCCTCAAGGCCTACAAATACATATATGCAAACATCACAATCCATTCCAAAACAACAATACTTTAAAAACATATTATAAAAAAATACATAATATTGTCTATTGCTTTTTATTATTTAGCTTCACCATATACTCATTAATCTTTTTTCTTTCTTTTTAAAACACTTTTTATTTTTTTTATTTCTCATTTTTGTATTTAAAAAGGTACCTCTCTTTAGCTTGCATGCATCTTTTTTCCCTATTTTTTTAGTCTATCCCCATTCTTCCTTCTCATCTTACCATTCTCTTTACTTTTGTGGTCAATAAACATATACAACATTATTCACACTTCCAACTTTCTCCCCAGTGGAATCTAGGTAGCTAATTTCTTAATGTCCCTTAAATTTATCAAAGCCATCATACCTACTAAATGTGGTTCATCCAATAATTGTTGTTCTGTTATCATAGGCGTAGTGTCCTACCTACCTCCATCCCTTGTAGTTGTAATAATTGTTTGGCTCAGGACACTTTGCACACTACCATGTTCTGCCCTTTTTACAAAAGTTTAAGAAAGCGTTACATTGTTCCATTTCTTGCTTCTAAACAGTTTAAGTTCGACCTGCCGTGTTTTACTTAATGTTGTTGCCTCATTCATTGACTTGTTCTTATTTAGCTTTCTTCCTGTCGGTTGCAGTCCACTTGAGGAAATCTTTATTTGCTGTTTGTTGTATGTCCCTGTGGGCTGTAGCACAGCCATTTTTTAACTCTGTATTTTATTATCAATTGTTTCAGTTGATTTTGTAATGTGTTCTTTTATGATTTAATGTGAAATCGAATAAAGATTGTTGACAGACCGACTGACTAGGACACTCCCAGGGGAAGGGGGACACCAACTGCCACAAAGGCCCCACCCGAGCCTAACTAGCCAATGGGAATCCATGGTGGCATGGACTGTGCCGCAGGCCTAAAAAAACAATGGGGGGGAAACCTTTGGATGACCCCGTGCCCCTCAACGGTAGGAGGGTGCAGAATAACTATACCAAAGTGAGAGCAAAAGGCTGCTTTCATAGGCAGGCACTCAGACTGTTAACGTTTAACTTTACAAATATTTTATAAAAAAATACTCTTCACTAATACATTCAATTTACAGGCCCCCCCACCCTTAAATCTCCCCCAACTATAAACAGTCCTCAGTCCATCATCCAGACATTCATTCCCCACCATCGCCTTTCCTTCCATTCGCTGTCCTTTACATTCAACCCAACCATCACTTCCCTGCTCCCTCTGCCATGACTACTCTTCCAGCCTGTCAAGAACTCCTTCATTTCTGCCCCCAGAAAAAAAAAACGTGACAAGGATCCTGCCCCCCTTTCCTTTTTTCAGTGATGTGTATTTTCAACAGAAACTGTGTCTGTCTCCCCAACAGCCTTCAACATTCAACTTGAGAGAAAACCAACAAAGTATAACTTGGCAGTCGCCGTAACAGACTTTCAGCACCATCTCTTCCTTGCCAGTGCCTTGAGATAACCATTCCCTGAGTTCCAATAAGTATAGCTCTTTCCCCATAAAAGAGAGGTGAATTCCATTTTACCTAATGAACAGAAAATCTTCCTTTTTAGGACGCAGCTCTAGATGGCACGCATGGGCTGTCTCGAATCGAGACCTGCTGTTATCTACATCTGGGGCTTCAGCCGATCCATAGGCTTGCCATTTTCTGGCACCACCGTGGTTCCATTTTTAGATATCACCATTTGAGAAGGACATGCATATGGACATATATATGTCATGCCTCTTCTGGTGATTAGCCCTCCCCAAGATCACCACTCAAGGACTGTAAAGCTACCCAGTAGCTATTTTCTAGCTTTTGTTTCAGGACAACTTTATTTGTTATTTTTAATGGGTGACCGACCTGCCACACATTAGGAGCGCTGTAGCCCGATTTTATTATTTTTTTGTTTAATAGCTTGCCTCTGCCGTTTTGTGTAGTGTACTTTCACCCCCTGTTCTTCTACACCTCCCCTCCTCCCCTCGTCACAACCCTACACCGTCAGTTCTTCTGCCAATAGCATGCCTCCAGCACCGCACAACAACGTTATGGGGATCCAAAACTGGTTAGTGTCTTGAACGGCTACACCCTGTATGAACCTGTCCGAACAACATGGGCTGTTTCACACACTGCCCTGCATGCTCGGGCCCCACAAGTCTGCCACACACCAACCTAACTTTATCCAACTAAGATTTTGTGACAACGCTATTTTTGAAGCATACTTATGCACTGATGTTGGCTCTTTTTTTGAATGATTCGCTGAGGACCTGTAATTTGCGACTTATCGTAATAATTGTATTTTTGTTCTTGTACGATGTGACCCGTCTGAGCCATCATATTACAGCCCTGCTGTTCCCATCATTACCTCCGTTTGCTGCTGATTTTATGTTGCAAACCTCATGCCACAGAAAGCCTCCAGCATTGCTGTATAGCGCTGCGAAATCCAAAGGGTGGGGTTTATGCTAGGTAGAAAAAACAAATAAAAGAATGGATTTTTCACTCGTCCGCAGTGTTAAAAAGTATTGGTGGCACCTGTTCATCGGCCATCGTTTCACTTGTATTAAAGCAGAACTTTGTGGTATGATGGGAGACTTAGGGGAACTAAGGGGAATGAGGAAGTGCAATGGAAGCTGTGAATAAAGACTGCCCTGAAGAGGCCAGTGTACTAGACACAGGCCACCAACCAGTGCTGGGCTGCATGTCAAATGTTCGAATCTTGGCAAGGCCAACTTGTCCCTCAATCCTTCTGTGGTTGGCAAGCTGAGTACCTTTAAATTGGGAAACAGGACCACTGGGGGGCATATTTATACTCCGTTTGCACCGGAATTGCGTCGGTTTTTTTGACGCAATTTAGACGCAAAACTAACTCCATATTTATACTTTGGCGTTAGACGCGTCTAGCGCCAAAGTCCATGGAGTTAGCGTCATTTTTTAGCGTGGACACCTACTTTGCGTTAATTATATGCAAGGTAGGCGTTCCCGTCTAAAAAATCGACTCCGAGGCATGTGCGTCGGATTTATACTCCCGGGCAAAAATCACGCCCGGGAGTGGGTGGGTCAAAAAAAATGACGTACGGCCGCTTTTGCGCCGTTTTTTAGCGCCTGCAAAAGGCAGGCGTTAAGGGACCTGTGGGCTCTGAAGGAGCCCAGAGGTGCCCTCCCATGCCCCCAGGGACCCCCCCTGTCACCCTTGCCCACCCCAGGAGGACACCCAAGGCTGGAGGGACCCATCCCAGGGACATTAAGGTAAGTTCAGGTAAGTGTTTTAAAAAAAAAAAAATTGTGGCATAGGGGGGCCTGATTTGTGCCCCCCTACATGCCACTATGCCCAATGACCATGCCCAGGGGACAGAAGTCCCCTGGGCATGGCCATTGGGCAAGGGGGCAAGACTCCTGTCTTTGCTAAGACAGGAGTCATTTCTATGGGGGTTGGGAGTGAAAAAAAAATGGCGCAAATCGGGTTGAGGCGAAAAAATTGCTTCAACCTGACTTGCCCCATTTCTTGACGCCCAAGCCCCATTTCCCCCTACGCCGGCGCTGCCTGGTGTACGTCGTTTTTTTTAACGCACACCAGACGGCGCCGGCGGCTAACGCCGGCTAACGTCATTCAATAAATACGGCGCCCGCATGGTGCTTCAGAATGGCGTTAGCCAGCGCTAATTTTTTTGACGCAAAACTGCGTTAGCGCAGTTTTGCGTCAAAAAGTATAAATATGGGCCTTGGTGTGTACAGTGCTTTAAAACAGCAGGCATAGGGTATATTATGCAGAAGTACAATTTACTTTTCATTGCCATTAAATGGGATTTAACAATCGTCCATAACTAAGAATTCCGTATTTACTGAATATTAACCCATTCATAAGCAGCTCCATAATTTTGGGAGCAAAATGTTAGGAAGCGGACACTATGTGAAGTATGAGCAAGATTTCTAAACTTTCTCCACTATTCCTTCGATTTTCAAAATAGCATCCCACTATGTAAATAATTTCAACTCAGTTTCATTGTATGTAAGCTCACCTTATTAGGACTTCACAAAATCTGCCCTGTCTCCCTCCCTCGTGGACCAATTTTGGACAGTTCTGCTCGTCCTTCTTACACGTACCTGTAAACTCACCCACAATTAGGCCGTGTCACACTCTTTTTACATTAATATCCCCGCCTGACAAACAAAATGCCTTTGCAGACTTTAATAAAATCACAGATTTTCAAAACGATCACCCAACACCCCCTTCACAAAGTCACCAGCCCCTCACTTCTCCTCGTCCCCAGGCGGTTTGATAGTGGCTGCACATTCGAACTGTGCTTGAACTGTGTCACACAAAATGCTAAGCACCCCTCCCCCCCCGGCACATTTTGGCATGGGCCCTTAGCTGCCTCACAGATCTGTATAGAGCTTGGGCTGGGAGGCGGCTCCATACAGTGGGACCAGCGTTACGTCTCTCCTTTGTGCGGGTGGCACCACAGCGTCAAACCGTGTGATCCTGGACAAATCGACTACCTTCTCTCACACGAAAACAACTGAAGGAGCTTAAAAACAGCTTGGGACTCAATATTACATAATGTATCTGGGGGTGCATTATATTTCACAGTAGTGAGGTGGAGGAGGTTGCTAAGTAGCAATGCGAAGATCTCTCTCTTAACGGAGAACTGAAGTGAGAGACGTTTGAGCTTGAATCACGCGGTGCGAAGATCTCTCTCTTAACGGAGAACTGAAGTGAGAGACGTTTGAGCATGAATCACGCGAGATAAGTCAGTGAGCTGAGTGCCCCCACGGAAACATGCAAGAGGCCTAAATGTATCCGGACAGAGCCCACTCGGCTCATCATTTCAAAGCCAATGGATGCAACTGAGAAATTTAACAGTAGCATCCGTTAGTTGAGCTCCTAGAGGCGCCAATTTCAGGTGTGCATTAAAGTTCCATTATTGCTGCTACACGACGAGCAGACTCGTTCTTTGACGTTTGCTTATTTCCACCACCTAGCGCACGCCGCCCAACAAGCAGCGGGTTAATATAATGCAACTTATTCTCAAACATGCGGTTCTCCTGCGAGGTCTTGAGGAGGGAATAATTCACGAAAGAACAATTTTACTTTGCTGGCTTCTCAAACATATTTAATTCCACTTTCTAAATGGATTCTAATTGATGGAAACGTAGAGTTAAAATGTTACCATTCCTCCCCATTAGCTCACCGATTCTAAAATGTTTCCAGCCTATTCCTTGTTCACACAAGCTACTGTGTATATAAAATTACTGAGAAACGCGGGAGACTATTAACTAGATGGTGACACTCTATGGCCTTCTGCAGCCATTGAAGGCCCCCGTGGAGAGCAGACACAGTCTAGTCTCTCCACAGGAGCTTTCGGGAAGGGAATTCGCGCACAGGGGCAGGATTGGTTCAAGGTGCATGGGGGTGGGAATAGGGGTAGGCTTTAAATAGGGTTGGAGTGGGAGGGACCAGCCTCTTCTGCGCCAGCCCATCGCGTGGTCGGAAGATTGGCAGGTCCAACCTCTTCGTGTCCGTGAAGGTAGGTGGGAGAGTTTTTTATAACGGCATGGCTCAAAGGTGCTGCTGCGGTGCGAGCCACACTTTGCATTTTAGGCGAAGGCGGGCGTGCCGATTTGCTCAGATCTGGCGTGCTCGACCAGGGCTGGGTCGGCATGATGTGCCCGGTGTGCACGGCCTCTAGTGGCGTTGCGGCTGCAATTGCAGCCTGCAGTTCGCCTGAACGGTTGAAAAGGAAAAAATGAGCCGGGGGGGAGGGGACGCAGCACGACCACCCCGCTGGACTCTAAGCCGGGCTCCTTTTCATTGGGCCATGTCAATTCTGAGGTGGAGGAGGGAAAGGAAGTTCCCCCCCAGCGAGGGGATAATTTTGGCCCCGTTGGGGTTTAATCAGCTGGGGGGAGATGGGGACACACTGGGGGCCCAGGAGAGCATGGGAGCTGGGCCCTTTAATCAGGGCAGCTCCCCTTTGGACCTCACACTGAGCATAGGTGGCCCCAGGCCAGCGGGGACAGGTGGGGCCCCTGTGAAGAAGAAGGCCAAAGGGTTGGGCAGACTGGGTTTGGGGGTGGGTCAGGGCTAGGCATTGGAGGAGGGGGCCAGGGTATGTGGTACAGAACAGTCTGAGTCTCTGAGGGCCTGCTCAGGGCACATGAGTGAGGCACCTTCAGGTGTTACTGTAGGGCTGGGCTAGGCAAAGGACTGGTCCTTGGTGGACATAGAGGCCAGAATTAAAGAACAGAGGAGGGTGGTGGTGGAGACAGAAGAGAGGTGGGCACAGCTATGCAGGAACAGGGAGGATGCCTTAGGGAGAGAGCAGCAGCCCAAGAGGAAGGCGGGCAGAGGGGGTCCTGGGGGCATTCCAGCCCCTGGAGAAGGACAGGGTAGTTGGGTATGGGTTCCACAAGAACGGGAGAGTAGCCAGGAGGCTTATGCGGCTGCAGGGTCCGGCCGCATGATGGGCACGAGTGACGCACACGGCCATGTGAGGTGCGGAAAGTACAAGCCAGTAAAGGAGACTGGCAGTAAGAAGGTGACGCCAACGGGGCACAACACGGCCTCAGGACGTTGGTCTGAAGCACTAGAGGGGTCTTCGGCTGCCTTCTCTTCAGCGCAGGAACGTGCTGGTCGCAAGTATGGCGGACGCCATGGGGGGCGGGCTCAGGACTAGGGGAGTGATGCAATGGTTGCGATGGGTGAGGATGAAGAGCGTGAGATGGACGAGGAGGTAGTGGTGGAACTTGATTATGAGGATGAGTCAGACGAATGGGAATACTGGGAGATTTGCGAAAATGGGGTCAGTGGGTATAAAGGGAGCGGGAAAAGGGCGCAAGTGCGGCACAACCCCCTCTTCACTTTCTGTCTTACAGGAGAAGGCAGACAGTGTGATGTATCAAGAGGTGGCACGCAAGGAGGAGCATGGTCGCCAAGTTCTGATGGCATCAAAGGGGACGGTGGCCCGTGTTCAAGGTAAGGGAGAGTGGTGGTCTATTTGAGGAGGGGTCGAAGTACAGCTGTGACAAAAACGCACAAGTCCATAGGAATGGGTGATCACTCAATACATAAATCACATGGCGCTTGGGCGGCACAGGTTGAGGTCAGTAAGCTGACGACAGTACAGGATATGACTACTACTGTTGGCGCTGGAGGAACTGTGATGGTAGGTGGCAAGGAGAGGGATGACAAGGTCAGTGAAGGGCACAAGAAGCGACTTCCGTATATGGGCCTTGCGATGCCTTTGGGTTCGCATGTGGCTGACAAGACAAAGGCGTGGATTTGGCGCCATGAGTATGTAGATGTTTTCAAACTGCTCCATAGAGATATACAGGCTAAGGAGGGCTCTAAAGGGGAGGAGTAAGAGTTAACTAGGCGGCCCAGGGTACCGATCACTATGGATAATTGGACATCAGCCTTCTTGATATATACCAGTATCTATTGCGAGAAATTTCCCGACAGGGCCATTGCGCTCTTTAAATACATGGACATTATACGGAAAGCTTAAATGCATTTTGGGGGTTTCGGATGGCTCAGTTATGACGAGGAGTTTTCGGGCTTGTGTGAGTGTGAATCCTGATAAACCCTGGGGGGGGATGTAGATTCAGAGCTATGGATGCAGTGGATGGCGTCATCCCATTCCGCAGCATTGACACATACCGCTAGTGGCCTACCGGTGGCGTATAAGCCTTTTCAGTCCCGTCCCCCACCAAATGTGGGTGGGTACTGTACAACAACCTCAGATACCTACCTCAGGGGCATGTTGGAATTTCAATAAGGGTTTCTGCTCGAGACATCCTTGTAAGTTCAAACATGAGTACTCAATATGCAGGGGAAGACAACCAGTCATGCAATGCTTTTCGCTCACTAGTCCAGCAGAGTAGGGGAGAGCAGCCAGGGGTAGAGGGATGCAAGACGATCCTGCGCGAAAGGGCGCCTACGCCAATTAAGCTGGAGGTATTGCTGCCCTGGTTGCGCATGTACCCTGATGGTGACATAGCATGCAAGTTGGAGTGGGGTTTCAAGGAAGGGTTCCGGATTGGTTATCAAGGGCCAAGGCAGAAGAGATGGCCAGACAATTTGCGGTCTGCTAAAGACATGCCTAAGGTGGTAGCGGATAAACTGGCAAAGGAAGTTGCGGAGGGCAGAATGGCGGGCCCATTTTTCGATTGGCCCATGGTAAACCTGATGATTTCACCTCTGGGTGTGGTTCCCAAAAAGGCCAAGGGTGAGTTTCGTCTCATCCATCACTTGTCCTGGCCGGAAGGTGCGTCGGTGAACGACTTCATCACGTCAGAAGACACAAAGGTGATTTATGCCTCAGTGGACGATGCCATTCAGCAGGGGTTATGAGCTAGCAAAATGCGACATTAAGGTGGCTTTTCGGCTCCTGCCTATCCATCCTGAGGATTTTGCGTTACTGGGCATGCAGCTGGATGGGGTGATTTTTGTGGACAGAGTGCACCTGATGGGCTGTGTCATTTCGTGGGCGCTTTTCGAGGCCTTTAGTACTTTCCTCCAATGGGTTTTTGTGAAAGCGTGTGGGCATCGTAAGGTGACACATTCCTTGGGCGATTTCCTCTTTGTGGGTAAGGCAGGCTCTGACTCTTGTAAGAAGGCATTGGCAAGTTTTGAGAGACTGGCCCGGGAGATGGGGTTTCCTTTGGCTCCCGAAAAAACTGAGGGCCCCAGTTGTATGCTGACCTTTTTGGGGGTTGAACTGGACAAGGAAGAGTTGGTGACTCGACTGCCAATTAGAAAAGTGGGCGAGATTTTGGATTTTTTGAGACAGGTCCGGTCCTTGTAAATGATCGATTTGCGCATGGCACAACAGCTCCCGGGTTTCCTTAACTTTGCATGTAGGGTGGTCAGAGGGGGCAGAACTTTTTGCAAGCGCTTGGGATTAGCTATGTCAGCTGCCTCCCTCCCACGTCATAGGATTCGAGTGTTGGTGGGTCTGCGAGAAGACGTCCGAGTGTGGGAGAATTCCTTATCACAGTTCAATGGGGTTTCCATCATTTTTCGGGAGGAGGACACGATCTGGCAGGTACAAATCTTTTCGGATGCAGCCAGGGATTCTGGTTTTGTTTTGTTTGGAACGGGCGGTGGTGTGTGGAGCAGTGGCCGGCACATTCGTTGACACAGGCAGGAGTATTGCTTTTCTGGAATTCTTTCCTTTGTTGGTGGCCTTGACTGTTTGGGGAGACAAACTTGTCAACAGGACGGTAGTTTTTCACGTGGACAACATGACGGTTTTAGAACTGGTGAACAGACAGAGGGCTAAAGATCTGAGTTAACTGAGGTGTTTCATGCCCAGATGATTATCATTGAATGTCATATTTAAAGCAGTGCACATTCCGGGGGTGAACAATGCTATTGCAGATTCCCTGTCTCGTTCACAGTGGCACAGTTTTCGCAGCTTGGCGCCAGGAGCAGAGCAGCATAAGACAGCAGTCCCGGCAAACATTTGGAAGTGGGGGGTGTGATGATCATTGGGCTGGTAAAGATGTCAATAGCGGAATCCACTCAGAGGAGTTATCATCTGGCTTATTTGGAATTTCAGAGTTTTGAATGTATTGAAGGGGATTTTTGGGTGCAGAGTGAGGACATGCTACAGTCTCACACTTTGTGTTTCGTGTCGTTTTTGATAATAAAGGTTTGTCACCTACCATTATTGGGGGCAAGTTCGCTGGTCTGTCTTTTTATGGTAAATTGTTTTTTGGTTGCTGTAAGGAAATGCCTCCTTGGCATGGTTACCCCCTAACATTTTGCCTTTGCTGATGCTAAGTTTTGATTTAAAGTATGCTGGGACCCTGCTAACCAGGCCCCAGCACCAGTGTTCTTTTCCTAAACTATACCTTTGTTTCCACAATTGGCACAGCCCTGGAACTCAGATAAGTCCTTTGTAACTGGTACCCCTGGTACCCAGTGCCCTGATGCCAGGGAAGGTCTCTGAGGGCTGCAGCATGTCTTATGCCACCCTGTGGACCCCTCACTCAGCACATGCACACTGCCTCACAGCTTGTGTGTGCTGGTGGGTAGAAAAAGACTAAGTCGACATGGCACTCCCCTCAGAGTGCCATGCCAACCTCACACTGCCTGTGGCATAGGTAAGTCACCCCTCTAGCAGGCCTTACAGCCCTAATGCAGGGTGCACTATACCACAGGTGAGGGCATATGTGCATGAGTACTATGCCCCTACAGTGTCTAAGCAAAACCTTAGACATTGTAAGTGCAGGGTAGCCATAAGAGTATATGGTCTGGGAGTTTGTCAAACACAAACTCCACAGTTCCATAATGGCTACACTGAAATCTGGTGAGTTTGGTATCAACCTTCTCAGCACAATAAATGCACACTGATGCCAGTGTGCAATTTATTGTAACATACAGCCAGAAGGCATCTTAGAGATGCCCCCTGAATACCAATCCGACTTCTAGTGTAGGCTGACCAGGTTTCTGCCAGCCTGCCACACAACAGACATGTTGCTGGCCACATGGGGAGAGTGCCTTTGTCACTCTGTGGCCAGGAACACATCCTGTACTGGGTGGAGGCGCTTCACACCTCCCCCTGCAGGAAATGTAACACCTGGCAGTGAGCCTCAAAGGCTCCCTTTTGTTACAGCGCCCCATGGCATCCCAGCAAGTGGAGATGCCCGCCCCTCCGGCCACTGCCCCCACTTTTGGCGGCAAGGCTGGAGGAGATAATGAGAAAAACAAGGAGGAGTCACCCACCAGTCAGGACAGCCCCTAAGGTGTCCTGAGCTGAGGTGACCCCTGCCTTTAGAAATCCCCCATCTTGAGTTTGGAGGATTCCCCCAATAGGATTAGCGACGTGCCCCCCTCCCCTCATGGAGGAGGCACAAAGAGAGTGTAGCCACCCTCAAGGACAGTTGCCATTGGCAACTGCCCTCCCAGACCTAAACACCCCCCTAAATCTAGCATTTAGGGGCACTCCAGAACCTAGGGAACTAGATTCCAGCAACCTGAAGAAACAAGAAGGACTGCTGACCTACAAGCCTGCAGAGAAGATGGAAGACGACAACTGCTTTGGCCCCAGCCCTACCGGCCTGTCTCCAACTTCGAAAACCTGCAACTAGCGATGCATCCCACAGGACCTGAAGGAACCAAACCTCAGCGCAGGAGTGACCCCCAGGCGACCCTCTGCCTAGCCCAGGTGGTGGCTGTCCCGAGAAGCCCCCCCTGTGCCTGCCTACACCGCCAGAGTGACTCCCAGGTCCCTCTATTGAGTCCTACCTAAAACCCGACGCCTGCTTTGCACACTGCACCCGGCCACCCCTGTGCCGCTGAGGGTGTGTTTTGTGTGCCTACTTGTGTCCCCCCCAGTGCTCTACAAAAACCCCTGATCTGCCCTCCGAGTACACGGGTACTTACCTAGTGGCAGACTGGAACCAGAGCCCCACTGTTCTCCATAGGCGCCTATGTGTTTTGGGCACCTCTTTGACCTCTGCACCTGACCGGCCCTGAGCTGCTGGTGTGGTAACTTTGGGGTTGCCTTGAACACCCAACGGTGGGATGCCTATGCCCCTGAACTGAGACTTGTAAGTGTTTTACTTACCTCGCAAACTAACCTTTACTTACCTCCCCCAGGAACTGTTGATTTTTGCAGTGTGTGCACTTTGAAAATAGCTTATTGTCATTTTAACAAAGACTGCATATGATATTGCTTTTGTTCAAAGTTCCTAAGTTACCTATGTGAAGAACTTTGCATTTTATGGGTTTACTTCAAATCTTGAACCTGTGGTTCTTAAAATAAACTAAGAAAATATATTTTTCTATATAAAACCTATTGGCCTGGAGTAAATCTTTGAGTGTGTGTTCCTCATTTATTGCCTGTGTGTGTGTGTGTGTGTGTACAACAAATGTTTAACATTACCCTCTGATGAGCCTACTGCTCGACCACACTACCACAAAGTAGAGCATAAGAATTATCTAATTTTGCCACTAAATTACCTCTAAGGGTAACCCTTGGACTCTGTGCACACTATCTCTTACTTTGAGATAGTATATACAGAGCCAACTTCCTACAGTTGCGACCCAGAAAAGGATGATATTCTGGGCAGAATGTTGAAAGGGTGGGGTAGAGCTAGAGCAGGGTGGGGCAAGGCAGCAAGGGAACCCATTACATTTGATTTGTTGTTGGAATTGTTGCATGTGCTGCCGGTTTGTTATACAGATGCTCATGAGCTTGCGTTGTTTAGATTGTGCATGGTGTGGATGTTTTTCAGGGCTTTTCGGATGTCTGAACTTTTGGGTGTGGTGAGGTCTGTAGGTGTAAAAGCGGGTGGTTCAGCTGGGAAAGAGGAAGTGGGTCTGGTTGGAGAAAGGGGGGGATACAACCGCTTGCCCGGTTGTTGAGTGGATCAGTTTTCGGTCACACGGGGGTGCAGGTGAGGCTGGCATTTTTAGCCATTCGAGTGGTGAGGTCACAGCTTTTCAGCTGTTGGCCGTTTTGCAGATGGTGCTGCGACGGTTCGGGAGACAGGCCCCCAGTGCTATGGGACTCATTCATTCAGAATAGGGGCAGCTGCCCAGGCAGCACAGCTAGATTGGGAATGAGGCCCAGATTAGGCAGATTGGTAGGTGGAAGTCTAAATGCTGCAAGTAATATGTGATGTCTTGACTGGTGGGCGAGGGTGCTGGAGAGTATGAAGGAGTGAGGGCTGGTATAAAGTGGGCAGGGGGATCCTGTAGGCGTTGTATTAAAGTTTGCTCTTTTTGCAGGTTGTGTAACTGGCCCCAGAACCGGGAAGATGGTCATTTGGATGGTCGGTCATTCGTTCATATATTGGGTGGCAAAATACTCAGAGCAGCAGATCTATGGACGCTCATTGAGACTGCCGAGTAGCCGTCATGAAGTCTTGTGGTGGGGGAAGAGCGTTATGAGGTCGGGTAACCTGCTTCCTTTTCTAACATCTATGATGCCAAACTGGGGTTGTCCGGATCTTCTGCTATTGCACCTGGGGGAAAATGACCTGGTGAAACTTTCGGGACTCACCCTACTGCAACATATGCAACGGGATTTGGAGTTATCTTGTCAGAAGATGCACAGTACCTGCTTAGTTTGGACTGAGTTTGTACCTAGGAGAAGGTGGAGAGGGGTGCTGAAGCATGGGACTATGGAGAGGGCTCGCAGAAAGCTCAACAGGGCAATGAGGGTTTTCTGCTGGGCACATGGTATTAAGCTGTTGAAGCACGAGGACATTACAGAGGAGGAGGCAGGGCTTTTTAGGACTGATGGTGTGCATCTATCAGAGTTGGGCAATGCATATTACCTTATGGAGCTGCGATTAATTGTGGGTGATTAGTTAGGGTGAAAAGATGTGGTTCAAGGAGAAGGTGTAAGGTTTTGCAATGTTGCAGTGGGCTCGCTGGTGGGGCAGCAAAACACCTAACAGGTTTGTGCTGTGCAGCAGTAGATGGGGGAGGGTGCAGAGTCAGAAGCGGGCCTGGCCACCCTTCCCAGGGGAGAAAGAAGGAGGTGAAGAATGATAGCATGGGGGATGCCCGAAGCAGGCAGGGGATGAAAGGAAAAGGGGGTTGTGTGGGTGAATTGAAGTGGAAGATGGGGAAACGGAGGCAAAGTGAGGGAATGAGTGAAAAGGAGGACTGGGGAGAAGTTTCAAAAGGTAGGGTTTCAAAGTTAGAGTTGAAGTTGAGTATGTACAATGTTATGTATAAGATGCAATCCTGTCCTAAATAAATAGTATTTTACACTATGCAAAACACTGTGTCACTGACTGGGTCCGATGCGCATTTCAGACCAACAAAAATGTTTCAAACCTGAATGATAGGACATTTGAGGGAGAGAGAAAGAGAGAGAAAGTGTGTGTGTGTGTGTGTGCACATGTGCAAAATCGGACGACTGTGTGTGAGCATGTGTGTTTGTGTGCGTGTAGTCTAATGCACGATGTAATCACAGTTTAAACAATGGGTAACTTTATATGTTTGCTGATAATATTATATATACTTCTTTCTCAGAATGCGAACGCCTGTCCAGGTTCTCCTCCTGTATAATTGTTTTCATATTTCGTATGTATGGAAAAAAGCAAAATAAACTATTGTCATCTATTTTTAAATTATTTTTCTTATCTTGGTAACTGTATATACTTTGCAAGTACAAACATGGAAAAAGCAATGACTGCAGATGGATAAAATAAATTGCACTGATGCTCATGCAATGTTTCACCAACAATGTCAACATGCCACTATTTAACGTATGGACGGATAGACGTTTAAAGCATATCTACTGTGCTAAAAAAAAAAGTGCCAGTTGTTACATTAAAAGTAAAGTATCACCCTCTAAAAAGCTTGTGCCATGGCAGTCTAGCAACTGCGCTTAGAACTGCTGGAATGTGAAATTAAAGGTAACAAGCTCCAGGGGGGCACCCTGGCAATGTGAAGAGTACCTGGCTTGAGAGCTCCTGAGGTGGCAGGGCTGGCTTTACAGCACCATGTGCACTGACTTTGGTGCGGACGCTATGTTTAAAAATAACTTGTGGATTTAGAAGCACTGAACTTGCTTCGGCATCCAGCAGTTTTCAGACAACAACAAAAACATCAAGATAACTGTGGTGATTAATGTTACTGCTGGGGAAAGAGCCGAATTTTGTGTACTGGCAGTTTTTACTCATTATAAATTAGCACAGAGGGATAATGTCTCTGCTGCAAATAACACATCAAACAACTGTGAGTTAACTATGAGTAGCGCTTCAAACTAGCATTGGCAAAGCCAATAGTTTTCGGCAATCCTATCGCTACATGCATTATCAATGTCAATGTATTTGTGTATGGCTCTGGGGCTGTTCTTATTGATATACACAAATGCATTAACATTGCCAACGCCTATAGCTCTCAGAATGCCAACACCGATTGGCATTGCCAATGCTTGTTAATGTCTTTGTGCTCTATTCAACCCATTCCCCTTGCCTGACAGAAATGCTGCATCTCTCTCTTTACCTTTCTCTTGGCTTTCTCAGTCGCTGAATGTGTAACTGCCCCCTGCCAGACCCATCTAGTAACCAATTATGTAAAAAAAAACACGAGTGCCCGACCATGACCTCCCAATCAAATCCAAGACTTCTTCATTTCTTTTAGCAGTCCCAAACCTGATGATTATACCATGTAATTTTCCCCTAAATGCACCGATATCAGTGAGTCAAAATAATATTTAGTCGAATATTTAACAAACCACAAAAGCATTACCTTAAAAACAATTCCTATGCAAATATCTCAACAAGGAGTAACAAAGTAGTGCGGATAAGATCCTTAAGTTTTTAAACATGAATAAAAAGGTGTACACACTTACATGCATGAAAGTCATGCAGAAAGTGCATAAAAGGACATGTGACAAATACAGATATAGAAAACGAATCTATGTAAAATCATTCCTAAATATGGCCACTTAGGGGGTCATTCCGACCCTGGCGGTAAAAACCGCCAGGGCCGGGGTCCGCGGGAGCACCGCCAACAGGCTGGCGGTGCTCCTTTGGGCATACCGCCGCGGCCAGAAACGGAAAGTCGGCGGTGTACCGCCGACTTTCCGCTGCCCATGGGAATCCTCCATGGCGGCGCAGCTTGCTGCGCCGCCATGGGGATTCCGACCCCCTCACCGCCATCCTGTTCCTGGCGGTTGCGACCGTCAGGAACAGGATGGCGGTGAGGGATGTCGTGGGGCCCCTGGGGGCCCCTGCAGTGCCCATGCCTATGGCATTGTCACTGCAGGGGCCCCCGTAAGAGGGCCCCACTTTGAATTTCAGTGTCTGCTCAGCAGACACTGAAATTCGCGACGGGTGCTACTGCACCCGTCGCACACCTTCCACTCCGCCGGCTCCATTCGGAGCCGGCTTCATCGTGGAAGGGTGTTTCCCACTGGGCTGGCGGGCGGCCTTTTGGCGGTCGCCCGCCAGCCCAGTGGGAAACCCAGAATGAACGCCGCGGTCTTTTGACCGCGGTACGGTCTTCTGGCGGTCCCAGCCAGGCCGGCGGCTACCGCCGCCAGCCGGGGTCAGAATGACCCCCTTAGTGTTCACAGTTATTTCTCAGACTCATAGCTACTTTAAAAAAACTGACTACATTCAGAATGATTTCTACGGGAGCATTTGAAAAGAGCCGGTTGAACTTGAGTAAATTTCGCCCACTTTAGTATAGGGGTAATAAAAGCCTTTCTGGGGACCACCTAAAAGTTGCAAAACATGGTGAAATATACTGCCGAGACACATTGTCGAAGCCGCAGGACCCAAGTATGTGACCCCTTGTAATTCCACGGGGGATCGCTAACAAGCAATGCAACAAATCCAACCTGAACCAACTGAGTAGAAAATGATCATACGTGCCCGGTACCACAGATAGATAGGGCTCCATAGCTGAAAGTGTTTTCAACAAAAAATGCTTCCGAAAGGTTTTCTCCGCTGCATAAACTGATCTTTAAGCTGCGTGCAGTCAGCCTTAACTATGCGCTCTGTCCTAGATTCTGCAAAGTTGCCTTGATGCACTTAAGCCAGAGGATGCGGTGAGCATGGTCAAGGAACACACAATCCTTTAAAATATATTTATTCAGTTTTGTCTCGGACCTTGACCAAATGTCTAGCCAGAAAGAAAGGTGAAATGACGTAATATATGTTATATAGCCAATTCCTCGTTCTTCGTATACTAAAAAGGTAGGGGCACACTGAGAGACACATAGGAGGCACTGCAGAAAGGTGTTTTTTACAGTCTGCAGCGCAGTCTGCTTGACACATACCCACACCTCACTCCCGTAGACCACCTTAGAGACACATTTGGCTCTGTATACCTGTAACAAGGCCCTCATAAGTTTTTTACCTAATCGTGTGGTGAAGTTAAAAACTGCAGCATTCGCTCGTAAAAATTCCTCCTTTTTCTTGCTCACAGGACACCAGGTCAGAGAAGAGTCAAACAGTATGCCCAAATAGGAAAATACTCTGACCTTCGGTAAGGCACTAGCACCTTGGTGAAACGATTTGGTTTTAGTGAAGGGAGGACAAACCACCGTGGCAAAAGTTTTTTTAACGTTAACAGAGAGGTCCACTTCCTCCATGAAGGTAACAAAGGAACTCAGCAGGCATTGCAGACCCATTGTCATCTTGGCCATTATGACAGCATCGTCTGCATACAAGAGCAATGGTAAGCAGCGAGACCACACCAGTGGACAATCAGCATTAGTGACGATCAGGTCCTGCTCTAATTGGTTCACATACAGATTCAATAAAAAGGTTGCCAAAATGCAGCCTTGCTGCCCTCCCCTGCGAATACTGAAGCCACATGTGCATTTTAAATCTTTACAGTAGCGCACCAATGCTGTTGTGTTGCTGTGTAAATCCCTTAGAAAGAGAAAAATGTCCCGCTCAACCCCCATGGATAGCATGATTTGCCATAATTTTTGTCTGCTTACTCGGTCACAGGCTGAGGTAAGATCCACAAATGCTAGGTGAATAGAACCACTTCGGCAACTGTGTATTTACCAAGAATCGTGTACAGATTAAAACACTGTTCCACTGTCGAATTGCCAGAACGAAAGCCGTACTGCCCATCAGATAGTACTCTATGTTCCGTAGCCCATGTCGGCAGTCTATCCAGAATGACACGCCCCACCACTTTCACGACACAATCGAGTAGTGAGATAGGCCTGTAACATTGAGGGTTGCTGTAGGAGGCTGGCCTGGTTTGCAGTGGGTACCTAAGGTACTTACACCTTATACCAGGTGCAGTTATCCCTTATTTGTTTAATGTAGGCAGTGTTCTAGCAGCTTAGGCTGTCTAGAGGTAGCTGTAGCAGAGCAGCTTAGGCTGAACTAGGAGACATGCAAACCTCCTGCAATACCACTATAGTTACACAGTACTTATACACAATAAAAGACAATAGTCAGTGTTACTAAAAATAAAGGTACTTTATTTTAGTGACACAAGGCCAAAAATATCTTAGATTCTCCTTCTGGATGTAAGTATTATACACAATATATAGACTAGTAACCAAAATCAGGTAAGTAAACAGTCATAGAATAGTGCAAACAGTAGAAAATACAATAGATTGCAATGGGCCTAGGGGCAACACAAACTATATACTAAAATAGTGGAATGCGATTCACAAATTTCCCCCTAGGCAAGTGTAGTGTGTAGAGGGGCGCTGGGAGTGTAGGAAAACACCAAAGGTACTTAAAGTAACCCACCCCAAAGCCCAGGAAAGCAGGAGTAAAGTACAGCAAGTCTCCTCAGGACACACTACAAGTCGCGATAAGAGATTTTGCAAGAACCAAGTATGACTGCAAGCAACAAATGATGGATTCCTGGACCTGAAGACCTGTGGAGAGAGGAGACCAAGTCCAGAAGTCGAAGAAGAGTCCTGGAAGGACAGGAGCCCCTGCCAACCTAGAAGATGGTGCAAAAGTGCATTCTCCGGTAAGAAGAAAAGTACAGAAGAGCACCAAAGAAGATGACTGCGGGTTCCTGTTTGGTGAAGGTGATATCCCATGTTGAGTTGTTGGACGCAGGCTGTTTGCGTCACTGGATTCCGCCAACAAGCCTTGGTTCAAGCAAGTACGCGGTTTGCATCAAAAAGCAACTGTCTGGACCCAGGAGGGATCTGGGAGTCTCAACTCAAACTGAGCCGACAGAGGGGGCTCTCAGCACTTCAGAGAGCCCTCAGAAGACCAGGCACCACCAACGGGAGTCCCAGAACACAGGGACAACGAAGATACAAAGTGCACTCCTGGCAGCACTACATAGGAAGGTCCCACGCCACCGGAGAACAACTCAGCAAGTTGTGCATCGCAGGATGGAGTGCTGGGGACCTCGGCTACACTGTGCATGAAGGATTCTTGGAAGAAGTGCATAGAAGCCCAAGGAGCTGGAGAACAAGGGGTGCAAAGGGGTACTGTCGCAGCACGGGGAGGCAGGCTCTTACCTCCCCCAAATTTGGACAGCTGGACCTTTGGACAGTCTGGGTCACTTCGGTCCATCACCTATGTTCCAAGGAGCATGCTCATCGTCACGAGAGGAGTCCCAATGTACCGGTCGTCGTCGAAGAAGGGTGCCTGCAGAAGCAGAGAAGTGACTCCGTCACTCCATGGGAGATTCCTTTGGTTCTTGTGGTTCAGGGTGAAGACAAGCAGTCCTCAGAGAATACACACCTAGGAAACTGTTGCAAATGCTGGCTGGAGCTGAAGTTGCATGTCACAGGAGTCATCCTGGATACTTTGTTGCAGTTACACCGGTTCCTGGAGCAGTCTGCGGTTGATCCGGCGGTCAGAAGCTGAAGCTGAGGATGCAGAGGATTCCCAGATAAGTCTTGCAAGCTGAATCTGAGGAACCACCCAGAGGAGAGGCCCTAAATAGCCCTGAGAGGGGGACTGGCTACCTACCCAGATATACACCTACCAGGAGGGGTCTCTGGTGTCACATTCTGGCACTGGCCACTTAGAGGTCTCCAGAGTGTCCTCACACCTTGGAATCCAAGATGGCTAACACCAGGGACACACTGGAGGAGCTCTGGGCACCACCCCTGGGGTGGTGATGGACAAGGGAGTGGTCAATCCCCTTTCCTTTGTTCAGTTTCGTGCCAGAGCAGGGACTTGGGGTCCCTGAACCGGTGTAGACTGGATTATGCAAAGAGGGCACCATTTGTGCCCTTCAAAGCATTTCCAGATGCTCTGGGAGGCTACCCCTTCCAAGCCTGTAACACCTATTTCCAAAGGGAGAGGGTGTAACACCCTCCTCCCAGGGGAAATGCATTATTCTGCCTTCCTGGGATTGAGATGCTCAGTCTCCAGGAGGGCAGAAACCTGTCTGTGAGGTGGAAGCAGCTGGAGCTGCAGTGGAAACCTCAGAGCGCTGGTGTGGCAGTCCTGGGGGTCAATGGTGGAGTCCCCAGGGTGCATGAGATTGGCCCCCCAATACCAAATTTGGAATGGGGGGCTAATTCCATGATTTTAGACACCTCACAAGGCCATATTCGGAGTTACCATTGTGAAGCTACATATATGTATTGACATATATGTAGTGCACGCATGTAATGGTATCCCCGCACTCACGAAGTCTGGGGAATTGGCCCTGGACAACGTGGGGGCACCTTTGCTAGTGCAAGGGTGACCTCACACACAGTAACTTTGCACCTAGCCTTCAGTAAATGAAGGTTAGACATATAAGTGCCTTATAAGTTACCTAGTGCAGTGAAAAATGGCTGTGAAACAGTGTAGTGATGTGTATTTCACTCAGGCTGCAGTGGCAGTCATGAAGAAAGGTTTGTATGAGCTCCTTATGGGTCACAAAAGAAATGCTGCAGCCGAGAAGGATCTCCTGGAACCCCAGTGCCCTGGGTGCCTAGGTACCATATACTAGAGAGTTATAAGGGGTGTCCAGTGTTCCAATATGAATTGGAATATGGAGTCACTAATCTATAGTGACAAATTTGGTACACAGAGCGAGCATCAGCACTGGAGTTCTGGTTAGCAGAACTCTAGTGACACAGTCAAGCATACTGATGACACATAAAGGCCACAAACTATGAGCACTGGGGTCCTGGCTAGCAGGATCCCAGTGAGACAGGCAAAACAATCTGACAAACAGGCAGAAATTAGGGGTAACATGCCAAGAAAGATGGTACTTTCCAACATAACCCCCCCAAACGAGGGACAATAATGCTAACTTTGCCCAGATGACTCTTCATTGTCTAGATGGAAATATCTGGAGAGTCCATCTGCATTGGAATGGTTACTCTCAGGTCTATGTTTCACCTTAAAGTCCATCCCTGTATGAGGCTGGCCTGGTTTGTAGTGCGTACCTTGGATACTTACAACTTATACCAGGCCCAGTTACCCCTTACTAGTGAAATGTAGTAGTGTTCTAGCAGCTAGGGCTGATAGAGGTAGCTGTAGCAGAGCAGTTTAGGCTGAACTAGGAGACATGCAAAGCTCCTGCAATACCACTATAGTTAAACAGTACTTATACACAATAAAAGACAATACTCAGTGTTACCAAAATAAAGGTACTTTATTTTAGTGACACAAGGCCAAAAATATCTTAGAGGCAATACTCCTTCTGGAGGTAAGTATTACACACAATCTATATGCTAGACACCAAAATAAGGTAAGTAAATAGTCATCGGAGAGTGCAAAGAATAGAAAATACCGTAGAATGCAATAGGAAGAAATCGGTCTAGAGGCAACACAAACCATATACTAAGAAAGTGGAATGCGGATCACAAATTCCCCACTAGACAAGTGTAATGTGTAGAGAATCGCTGGGAGAGTAAGAAAACCACAAAGGTGAGTAAAATACCCCACCCCAGAGCCCAGGAAAGTAAAGTACTGCAAGTTTCCTTAGGTCACACTACAAGTCGTGATTAGAGTTATTGCAAGAACCAAGCAGGACTGCAAGCAACACATGGTGGATTCCTGAACCTGTTAAGAGAGGAGACCAAGTCCAGAAGTTGCAGAAGATTCCAGGAAGGACAGGAGCCCCAGCTAACCTAGAAGGTGGTGCAAAAGAGTATTCTCCGGTTGGAAGAAGTCTACAGAAAAGCACCAAAGAAGATGGCTGCGGGTTCCTGCATGATGTAAAGGATGTCCCATGTGGAGATGTTGGATGCAGGCGAGTTGCAGCGATGGATTCGTCCAACAAGCCTTGGTTCAAGCAATGTCGTGGATTGCATCAAAATGGCGCTGCCTAGACCCAGGAGGGGACTGGAGGCCTCAACTCAGACTGAGGAGGCAGAAGGGGCTCCCAACACTGGAGGGACCCCACAGATGACCAGGCAGTACCCACGGAGGTCCCAGGACACCGGGACAAAGAAGGTGCAAATTGCGGTTGCTGCAGCACTACAAAAGAAGGTCCTACGCTTCTGGAGAACAACTCAATGAGTTGAGCTTCGCAGGATAGAGTTCTGGGGACCTGGGCCAGGCTGTGCACGAAGGATTCTTGAAATTAGTGCACAGAGGCCTCAGGAGGTGAAGATGACACAGTGCACAGGGCTACTGTCACAAACGGGGAAGGCAAGCACTTACCTCCTCCATATTTGGACAGCTGGACCTTAGGACAGTCTGTGTCAAAGGGTCCACCACCTGTGTTTCAAGAAGCATGCTCAGGAGAGGAGTCCAAGAGAACCGGTCGTCTTAGAAGGGGCCTGCTGAAGCAGGGAAATGGCTTCTTCACTCCACGTGAGATTTATTCGGTCCTTCTGGTGCAGGGTGAAGACAGGGAGCCCCCAGAGCAGGCACACTGTGGAAACCGTTGCAGTTGCTGGCTGGAGCTGAAGTTTCATAGTCAAAGTAGCCCTTCTGGATATTTTGTTGCAGTTACAGCAGTTCCTGGAGCAGTCTGCGGTCGATCCGAGATCAGAGGATGAAGCATTGGTTGCAGACGATTCCTGATGGAAATTTGCAAGCAGAATCTGAAGCGAAACCCACAGGAGAGACCCCAAATAGCCCTGAGAGTGGGATTGGCTACCTAACTAGGTATGCACCTATCAGGAGGGGTCTCTGACGTCACATGCCTGCTGGCACTGGCCACTCAGAGGCCTCCAGAGTGTCCCCACACCTTGGAAAACAAGATGGCTGAAGTCTGGAACACACTGGAGGAGCTCAGGGGTGTGATGGACAGGGAAGTGGTCACTCCCCTTTCCTTTGTCCAGTTTCACACCAGAGCAGGGACTGACGCTATCTCACTGGGATCCTGGCTAGCAGGATCCCAGTGAGACAGGCAAAACACATGGACACACACTCAAAAACAGGCCAAAGGTGGGGGTAACCATGCTAGAAAGAGGCTACTGTCTCACAATACCCTGTAGGGAAATGGACCACCTCAACAATTTAGGGTTTTCTTCTTTCTTCTGTTTTAACCATAAGAGAGGTTTGTGGTCTGTCTGAACAATGAAGGGAGTTCCAAATAAGTATGGTCTTAACTTCTTCAGGGCCCAGACCACAGCAAAGGCCTCCCTCTGTATGGCTGAACAACACTTTTCTGTAGGTGTCAGCCTTCTACTGATAAAAGCAACAGGTTGATCCTGGCCCTCTGAGTTCAGTTGTGATAGCAGTTCAGATGCAGCTGTCTAGACACTTAATTTTTTAGACTAATTTGGGCTTTTAAGGACAGGTGCCGTACACACATAGCCTGCTTAAGCTCTTCAAAAGCTCTTTGACAGCTGGCTGTCCATAATACCTTTTTAAGCATCTTTTTAGAGGTGAGGTAATTAAGAGGGGCAACAATGGAGCCATAGTTTTTAATGAACCTCTTGTAATACCCAGTGAGACCAAAAAAGGCTCTGACCTGGGTTTGAGTAGTAGGAGGAGCCCAGTCTAAAAGAATCTAGATCTTCCCGTGTAGGGGTTCAATCTGTTCTCCACCTACGAGGTGGCCAACATAAACCACTTTCCCCTGCCCTATCTGGCATTTTGAAGCCTTGATAGTGAGCCCTGCCTTTTTCAGGGCCTCCAAAACTTTCTATAGGTGGACAAGTTGGTCATCCCAGGTGGAGCTAAATACAGTAATATCATCTAGATATGTTGCACTGAAAGCTTCCAGACCTTGGAGGACTGTGTTCAGCAGTCTCTGGAAAGTGGCAGGTGCATTTTTCAGACCAAAGGACATAACTGTAAATTCATAATGCCCTCCAATGGTTGAAATTCAGTTTTTGGCTTAGCATCCTCTGATAATTTGATCTGCCAATGCTGCAGTCAAATCAAAGGTGCTTAGATACTTGGCAGATGCCAGTGTATCTATGAGCTCATCTGCCCTGCGTATAGGGTGAGCATCTGTTTTTGTTACAGTATTGAGCCCTCTGTAGTCCACACAAACCACATTTCTCTCTTTCCTTCTTTGCTATGAGGTTTGGGGACAAGCACCACTGGGCTGGCCCAGGGGCTGTCTGAGTGTTCAATAACACCTAGGTCCAACATTCTCAGAACCTCAGATTTCATACAGTCTCTGACATGATCAGGCTGCCTATAAATCTTACTTTTGACAGCCAAACTGTCTCCAGTATCAATGGTATATTCACACCAAGTAGTGGTACCAGGTGTGAGTGAAAAGAGTTCAGAAAATTGGCCTAGTAAATTCTTACAGTCCTCCCTCTCTTCTGCTGTGAGGCAGTCTGCAAGTGCAACTCCTTCCACTAAGCCATCAGCTTCAGTGTTGGAGAAGAGGTCAGGGAGAGGGTCACTCTCTTGCTCATGTCCCTCATCTGTGGCCATGAGTAGGGTCAAATCTGCCGTATCATAGTGGGGTTTAAGGCGGTAGACATGAAGTACCCGGAGGGGACTTCTGGAAGTGCCAAGGTCTACCAAATAGGTGTCCTCATCCTTTTCCTCCACAATAGGATGTGGTCCGCTCCATTTGTCTTGGAGATCTCTTGGTGCCACAGGCTCCAAAACCCACACCTTCTGTCCTGAGAGGTACTCAGTCAGGACAGCCTTCTGGTCATGCCATTGCTTTTGAAGCTCTTGGCTGGCCTGAAGGTTCTTAGTGGCCTTTTCATGTACTCAGCCATCCTTGATCTTAGGCCAAGCACATAATCCACAATTTCTTCTTTAGGGGGCTTCAAGGGTTGCTCCCACCCCTCTTTCACAAGAGCAAGGGGACCCCTAACAGGGTGTCCAAAGAGGAGTTCAACAGGGCTGTAGCCCACTCCTTTTTGGGGTACCTCCCTGTAGGCAATAAAGAGGCATGACAGGAGGCCGTCTCATCTGTTTCTGAGTTTTTCAGAGAGTCCCATGATCATGCCTTTGAGAGTTTTGTTAAATCTCTCTACCAGTCCATTTGTTTGTGGATGATAAGGTGTGGTGAATTTAAGGGTTACACCACACTCCTTCCACATAGCTTTTAAGTATGCAGACATGAAGTTACTACCCCTGTCTGATACTACCTCTTTAGGAAAGCCCACCCTGGGAAATATTCCCAGTGGGGCCTTTGCCACTGCAGGAGCTGCAGTGGTCCTTGAGGGGATGGCTTCTTGGTATCTTGTGGCATGGTTCACTACCATTAAGATGAACCTATTACCAGAAGCAGGTGGATGGTCAAGGGGGCCAACAATGTTAACCCCTACCTTTTCAAAGGTCAGCCCAACCACTGGCAGTGGCATTAAGAAGGGCTTTGGGGTTCCACCAGTTTTGCCACTGGCATGGCAAGTCACACAAGAGCGACAAAACTCTTTTGTGTCCTCTGACATGTGAGGCCAGTGAAAGTGAGGCACAAGTCTGACCCATGTCTTACTTTTCCCCAGATGCCCAGCCAAGAGAATATCATGTGCAAGAGTTTAGGAGGAATTCCCTATGCTGCAAGGGAATGACCAGTCTCCTGGTAGCACCAGGTTTAGGGACCCTTGCCTCAGTTTAAAGGAGATTGTTCTCCCAATAAACTCTATGTTAGTCACTGATATCCCCATTTTGCTGTTTGACAGCTTGCTGTCTTATGCCCTCTAGAGTGGGACATGTCTGCTGTGCCACACTCAGGCCCATATTTATACTTTTTTAGCACCGCATTTGGATCGTTTTTTGACACAAAATCGGCGCAAACTTACAAAATGCAATTGTATTTTGGACGTTTGCGCTGCTTTTGCGACATAAAATGACGCAAATGCGGCGCTAAAAAAGTATAAATATAGGCCTCAGTTCCTCCCTGGCAGGCCCCCCTGCACCACCCAAGAGCTCAGCTGTGTCAGCCTGAAGCTCCTCTGGTGTAGGTTCTGCACAAGGACTTGACTCCTCCTCATCAAAAGGGGAATCTTCTGTAGAGGTGGGGGTAGCGGACAAGGGTTTTCCCTTTCTACCCCTGGTTTTTGGAAGCACTTGGTCCATTTGTCCAGGATCCAAGTTTCTCTGTCCTCTTTGCTTCTTGGCCTGAGCCCTGGTAAGAGCAAAGATGTGCCCTGGAATGCCCAGCATGGCTGCATGGGCCTCCAACTTCACTTCAGCCCAAGCTGAAGTTTCCAAATCATTGCCCATAAGACACTCTACAGGTAAGTCAGTGGTTACCACAACCTTTTTAGGGCCAGTAACTCCCCCCCCAGTTGAGATTCACAACATCCATGGGGTGTCTAACAGTGTTGTTATGGGCATCAGTAACTTGGTACTGATGACCAAGTAGGTGTTGCTCAGGGGCAACCAGTTTCTCCATCATCATAGTGACACTGGCACCTGTGTCTCTGTAGGCCTCATCCTGAACACCATTTATTAGGGGTAGTTGCTTGTACTTATCCATATTTAGGGGCCAAGCAACAAAGGTGGCAAGGTCAATGCCACCATCAGAGACTAAAACAGCCTCAGTGGTGTCCCTAACTTGACCAAACCCCACTACATTACCAAACGTAAGCCCAGCTACACCCTTTTCTAGGCTATTTGTAGAGTTTTTCCCACCGCCACTGCTATTACTAGGGGCACTAGTGGAAGCAGTGAGGGTTGTGGTAGTCGGAGGTTCGGTGTTTCTCTTGGGGCAATCACTTGCCTAATGACCTTTGTTTTTGCATAAATAGCCCCCAGGCCTTTTCTGATGGTTAAAAGAGGATTTGAAACCACCACCCCAGAGGATTTTTGTGGGTCTGATGAAGAGTCTGACTTTTTATCTTTGTCCCCACCCTTGTCATGTGACTTACCATCCTTCTTCTTGCTGTCCTTGTCACCCCCTGTATGAGCTTTTCTGCTCACCCTTGTTATGACCCATTTGTCTGCTTCCTTTCTCAATTCTTGGGGAGAGGTCAGATCTGACTCCACAAGATATTGGTGCAACAAATCAGACACACAATTGTTAGGAACGTGCTCTCTCAAGATCACATAGTATAAGCTTTCCTAATCAGACACCTTGCTCCCATGAAACCAATCTCTAATTCCTTCACTGAACAGTCCCCAAAGTCTATCCAATCTTCTGAAGATTCTTTTCTGGTTTCTCTTAACTTAATCCTATATTGTTCGGTGGTTAAGCCAAACCCATCCAAGAGTACAATCTTCAGAACATTGTAATTGTCTGAGTCATCTTCTCTAACAGTAAGGAATCTATCTCTCCCCTTGCCAGAGAAGGACAACCACAGAATAGCAGCCCACTGTACCTGAGGGGCCCACTGTATTTTACAGGCCCTCTCGAGTGCAGCAAACCACTTGTAAATGTCATCCCACTCCTTGTAAGGGGGGACAATCTTTTGCAGGTTTCTAGAATCAAATGTGTTTTCTCTAACACTGGAACTTCGGAAAATACTGCTGCTGCTGCCACCATGGGGAACTAACCCCAACCTGTCTTTCCCTTTCCACAGCTAAGGCCAACTGTTGCTGCTGTAGCCTCAGTCTGGCCTTCTCCGACCTCAGCTTTCTGAGTACCCTATCTAGGGACTGGTCCTCAGGGTTGGATATGTGCGACACTTCTGACACAGAAGTGACATGGGAATGAGCAGAGGCGGACCTTTCCCTAACTTGTGTTACTGTAGTGACCTGGCCTCTGGGTGTGAATGGTGCCCTACCTGTGTGTGACCCCTTCCCGCTACCAGATACGCTAAGAGGATTTTTAAGGGAGAGATCTGTGGAAGGACCCTCCCCTGGATCTTCAGGACCCTCTCCTGAATCTACCTGGGTAGAAACTCCTTCTACCTCCTCTTCTGGTTGTACCTGACCATTAGGATGCTCCTGGTCATCTTGTAAGAGGAAATTCGAAAGGAGTTCTTCCCAATCCCTAAGCTTCTTTCTAAACAGAGACCCCTCAGACTTTTGAAATTAAGATTTCCATAAGTGGTCTTGACAACTCTAGGGGTAGCCTCTATAGAAGACACAGAGATAGAAAAAGTTAGAGAGAAGAGTGAGAAGTTAGCAAACTATTTCACTTTGAAAGAACTTTTTGGAAGTCAAAACATGACTGCTAGGTATAAATGTATACATCTCTAAGTACTGGAGTACACTTTTCTTGTGAGAAGCACCAGTCACAAACTGGTAAAGCAATTGCAAGTACTTATCCCACCACTGCACCACCAATGTAGGAGGCTGGCCTGGTTTGTAGTGGCTACCTAAGGTACCTACGGTACTTACACCTTATACCAGGTCCAGTTATCCCTTACTCTAGGGGTAGCTGTAGCAGAGCAGCCAAGGCTGAACTAGGAGACATGCAAAGTTCCAGCGATACCACTATAGTTACATAGTACTTATACACAATAAAAGACAATACTCAGTGTTACCAAAAATAAAGGTACTTTATTTTAGTGACACACTGCAAAAAATATCTTAGAGGCAATACTCCTTCTTGAGGTAAGTATTATACACAAGTAACCAAAATCAGGTAAGTAAACAGTCATAGAATAGTGCAAAAAGTAGAAAATATAATAGATTGCAATGGGCCTAGGGGCAACACAACCATATACTAAAATAGTGGAATGCGAATGTCGAATTTCCCCCTAGGCAAGCGTAGTGTGTACAGGGGCACTGGGAGTTTAACAAGACACCAAAGGTAAGTAAAGTACCCCACCCCAGAGCCCAAGAAAGCAGGAGTAAATTACAGCAAGTTTCCTCAGGACACACTAAAAGTTGTAATAAAGAATTATACAAGAACCAAGCAAGACTGCAAGCAACAAATGGTGGATTCCTGGACCTGAAGACCTGTGGAGAGAGGAGATCAAGTCCAGAAGTCAAAGAAGAGTCCAGGAGGAACAGGAGTCCCTGCCCACCTGGAAGAAGGTGCAAAAGTGGATTCTCCAGTTGGAAGAAAAGTACAGAAATGCACCAAAGAAGATAGCAGCGGGTTCCTGCTTGGTGCAAGAGATGTCCCACGTCGAGTTGTTCGATGCAGGCTGTTTGCGTCGCTGGATTCCGCCAACAAGGCTTGGTTCACGCAAGTACGCAGTTTGCGTCAAACAGGAGCTACCTGGACCCAGGAAGGTCCTGGGGTTCTCAACTCAGACTGAGGAGACAGAGGGGGCTCTCAGCACTTCAGAGAGCCCTCAGAAGACCAGGCAGCTGCCACAGGAGTCCCAGAACATGGGGACAAAGCAGTTGCAAAGTTTGGTCTTCGCAGCACTGCACTGGAGGCTCCCATGCCGCTGGAGAACAATTTACAGAGCTGTGCGTCACAGGATGGAGTGATGGGGACCTGGGCTATGCTGTGCACGAAGAACTTTTGGAAGAAGTGCACAGAAGCCCAAGGAGCTGCAGAAGACGCGGTGCACAGGGGTACTGTCACTGCAGGGGGTGGCAAGCTCCTACCGCCACCAAATTTGGACAGCTGGACCTTTGGACAGTCTGGGTCACTGCGGTCCACCAGCTGTGTTCCAGGGATCACGCTCGTTGATAGGAAAGGAGTCCCAGAGTACCGGTTGTCATCGCAGAGAGGTGCCTGCTGAAGCAGGGAAGTGATTCTGTCACTCCACGGGAGATTCCTTCGGTTCTTCTGGTCCAGGTTGAAGACAGGCAGTCCTCAGAGCATGCACACCTTGGAAACGGTTGCAGTTGCTGGCTGGAGCTGAAGTTGCAGGTCATAGGAGTCTTCCTGGATACGTTGTTGCAGTTACAGCGGTTCCTGGAGCAGTCTGCGGTTGATCCCATGGTCAGAAGCTGAAGCAGAGGATGCAGAGGAGTCCTGGAAGAATCTTGCAAACCAAATCTGAGGAAACACCCAGAGGACTGACCCTAAATAGCCCTGACAGGGGGATTGGCTACCTACCCAGGCATGCACCTATCAGGAGGGGCCTCTGACGTCACCTGCTGGCACTGGCTACTCAGAGGTCTCCAGAGGGTGTCCACACCTTAGAATCCAGGATGGCTAACGCCAGGGACACTCTGGAGGAGCTCTGGGCACCACCCATGTGGTGGTGATGGACACGGGAGGTCACTCCCCTTTCCTTTGTTCAGTTTCGTGCTGGAGCAGTGACTGGGGATCCTGAACCGGTGTAGACTGGATTAAGCAAGGAGGGCACAGTTTGTAACCTTCAAAGCTTTTCCAGAGGCTCTGGGAGGATACCCCACCCATGCCTGTAACACCTATTTCCAATGGGAGTGGGTGTAACATTCCTTTCCTAAAGGAAATGCATTGTTCTGCTTTCCTGGGATTGAGCTGCTCAATCCCCAGGAGGGCAGAAACCTGTCTGTGAGGTGGCAGCAGCTGGAGCTGCAGTGGAAAGCTCAGAGAGCTGGTTTGGCAGTACTGGGGGTCCATGGTGGAACCCTCAGGGTAAATGGGATTGCCCCCCCAATACCAGATTTGGATTGAGGGGTCAATTCCATGAGTTAGTCACCTCACGTGGCCATATTCAGAGTCACCATTGTGAAGCTTCGTATATGTATTGACATATATGTAGTGCACGCTTATAATGGTGTCCCCACACTCACGAAGTCCGAGGAATTGGCCCTGGACAACGTGGAGGCACCTTTGCTAGTGCACGGGTGCCCTCACACACAGTAACTTTGCACCTAGCCTTCGGTAAAGGTAGATTAGACATATCTGTGACTTTTAAGTTACCTGGTGCAGTGAAAAATGGCTGTGAAATAGTGTGTGCACTATTTCACTCAGGCTGCAGAGGCAGTGCTGAAGAACGGTTTGTATGATCTCCTTATGGGTGACAAAAGAAATGCTGCAGCTTATAAGGATCTCCTGGAACACCTATGCCCTCTGTACTTATGGTACCATATACTAGGGAATTATAAGGGGGATCCGGTGTGCCAATCTGATTTGGAATATGGAGTCACTAATCTATCGCAACACATTTGGTACACAGAGAGAGCATAAGCACTGGAGTTCTGGTTAGCAGAACTCCAGTGACACAGTCAAGCATACTGACAACACATATAGGCCACAAACTATGAGCACGGGGGTCCTGGCTAGCAGGCACCCAGAGAGACAGGCATAACACACTGACAAACAGGCAGAAATAGGGGTAACATGCCAAGAAAGATTGTACTTTCATCAGTCCATGACTGCGGAGGGCCCTCGATGACTGCCACATTAATGACTAAGGTCAAGGTGGGGGCCCAAACCTCAAAATCATTGATGTTTAAATCAGGGGGAATTCTGACGGATCTGGGAGCCTTGTTCTTAGGGAGAGGGAGAACTTGGAAGTCCCTTCCGCCAGGTTTTCCCCACTATAGTGGGATGATATATTGTAGGCCTCCTCAAAATGGGACATCCAACTATCCTCAGTGATATGCGATCCCAGTGAAGCTACAAGTTCTGGGGCTAAAAAATAAAGGCTGTTGATTATGCTCCAGAATTTGGAGCTGCATTTCAACGTGCTGGCTTCTAATAGTAATTGTAAAAGCTGTCGGGGACAAACTGGGATCACCTAAGTCTTCTCCCTTGGTTACTTGTCTTTATGACCCCCAGTAACACCTGAAGATTGTGCCTGCAGCGGTATGAACCAAAATAGTGATACACACACTGGATTATGGTTAGTGAGGGGGCTCGATGGTATCTCAGCCTTTGATACACAAGAAAAAAGTGGTGCAGAAACAAAAATAAAATCAATAAATAAAACACCCCCCTCCCAATAAATGTGGGGTTAATGATGCTAACTTTGGGGGAAATAAGCTTATCAAAAGATAACACTAGGTTGAATTCATTCATAATCGCACTAAGAACTGAGCCTTGATTCGGCTCCACTGGTAAACCAGATAGGGACATACAGCATAAACATGATCCCTCCCCACCCGGGGTACCCTCACAGGTGAACATTAAAATCTCCAACCAGAATAAAATTGGCCGTAGACCATTTGGTCCCATTCATTTTTCTCATAAAGAAGCCCAACAATTGAATGTGACTTCCATCAGGCGAAGCTGACTTGGCATTACAGAAATTCAACAACAATAGTTTGGTAAAACCGGCCATTGAAAATAAGAAAGCCTTAAGTGTTGAGGTTCCCAATGGGAAAACCTCCAGCCTTCCCTTAACCACCAAAGAAACAAAGACAACCATGCCCCCTTTTGGTCTGCCAGCCCGGGATTCCTTGGCAGGAACAAAGAAAGTCTTGTACCCCTCAAGGAAATAATGGTTTGTGGTAGCCCAAGTTTTTTGCAAACAGGTCGCCCCAAAGCCTCTGATAAAATCCAGCCTGGTGGGATCCTCAAACTTAGATGCAAGCCCAGCAATGTCCAGATGCCCAGGTCAAACACCCTGGGGTTAGAGTTTGAGGAGCTCTCAGTACAATGTCTGAGTGACACCTCTGTAGTATCCCCAGTGCAACCCCGTGTAACAAGTCAGTCACAGACATCAAGAGAAACCAACGGGCCACATCTGTTAGAAATATCCACTAGGCTGGGGGCTGTAAACTGCCTAGCCTGCTCCGAGGTATGGTGCCTTGTGTTCTGGGTCCGGGGGCAGGGGGTTGTGGTAAGAGGTCTACTATTATAGGTCCATAAAAGAAGCCCAGAGGGAATGCTGCAGTAGAGGTAGAAGGGCACCCTATTTTTGAGTGGTGAATAGAGGTGGGTACACTGCCAGCAGCAAGAGGCCTATTAAAGTTTACAATCACACAATCCCAAACAAGGGTTTTCGGACCTTTCCCGATCCGGCTCACCCTTCTTACCAAGTTGATCCATCCGATCCGATCCAATGAGTGCAAACCCATCCAGTGGGTGACTTTTGTTCTTCAATTTGTTGTGACTTTCTACAATGCCAACTGTCAAGGGGGGCACATTGCCCAAAATGACAACGTAAGGTGTCGCTTCCAGGGGCAAATTGATGGTAGCATTATTAGAGGAGGGGGACACTCTCCTCTCTCGATAGCATTTGGAATACCTACCACCGGACTTTGCAAGGCAGCGGGGGGGGGTTAACACATCCATTAACAAGCATGGCCACACAAGCGGAGGCCAGGTTATTAGGCCTTACTTCCAAATTACGTCTAACAGGGTTAGCCTGCTCCGTCGAAGCAGAGTGAAAATGCAGCAAAACTTGACCATTGTTATCACATGCCCCTAGCATGTCAGTGACCCCTCCCCCCTTTGCCCCCCCCCCTCCCAGCAATAGAGTGAGCCGCCAAAAGAACAGTAGACTGTGTTGTGGGAGTTGGTACAGGGGTTGGGACTGGGGCTCCCATGGAATGCGTAAATAGTGTGCAGTTAGTAGGCGTAAGTTCATTTGTGGCCAACCACACACATAAGGGTTCCAATTTGGCATCCAGAGTAGCATTACGTTTATCATAAAATGTGTCTAATAGGGCTTCCAGCCTATCCATTTCCTTGGCACATAGGACAGAACCCCTTAAAAACCGGGAAATATTCACATGATGGCATTTTGATTTACTGCTTGTCTCTGTCCTCTTCTTTTTCCATGAGGCTACCACATCTGAGCCATCAAGGGATGTGGGGACTGAGGCTATCACATCTTTATTAGAAACCACCAACAGTTTGGGTTCCAAAGGAACGTGAACTTAGGGATCCTCGGGGAAGATGGAAATTCAGGTACAGTGGGAGAACTACCCATGGCAGCAGTCTACAATGGCACATTAGCTAGGGTTCCGTTACATTGGAAACTTAGGACAGCCTAACAGGGGAAACTATAGGCGGCAAAGCGGGAGAGGAAAGGGATAGACGCCGTTCTATTTCTTTATTAAGAACTCCCACGGCACGTTGCAAGAAGTCATCCTGGTATGTGGGGGTAAGGCTTGATAGAGCTTACAGGCAGCTTATGTTTTCCTATGTCTACACAGGGTTAACAATTAAAAAAGTCAGCGAGGCACTCAGAAAACAAACAAACCGGAATCGGACTGTATCTGCTGGAACGGATGTCAGAGGGGTGGCCTAGCCTGGCCTCGTACAGGCGATGACGAAGAACACGGGCCAGTCTTCGACCGATCTTCATCCAGGCTGGCGCGACGGAGGCCGCGTTCCATGCTGCTGGTTAAAGTTTGCCGTATGTAGCGCGAGAGTGTCCAGTCCCGTCCCTCTAGGTGCACAGTAAGCTGGAGGACCGAGTCCCACCCCAGCTGATGGAGAGGAGCAGCGGTAGCGGTTTGGATGTAGGTAAGCCACCTGGAGAGACCGATATCAAATCTGACAAACAAGGAGGCAATTGGCCCCATTTCATTCGGGATAAACCCCACTATTTAATATTTATGTCATCAAAATGAAAACCCAGGTTCCGTCCACAAGGCCTCTTCTTTGCTTGCTTAGCTGCCCATTTCATGAAAGAATGACTGACAATCCAAATGGAGAATGCCAACAGGACCGGTCCACCACAAAATCTGGAATAAAAGAAAAATGTTTATAAGGACTCACAAACCATCCACGTTTCTGATGTATCATAAATAAACAGCAATCTGAGCACCATATGCACGCTTTTCTCACTTCCTGCAACGAAAACCCCAACCCTGAAGCTTCGGTTGCTGCACTGAACCTGAAAGAATTTATACGAAATTTAGCTGGGTTCTCCTTCATTTGGCCCAGTATTTTCCTAATTTCTCCCAGGACTTGCGATGCTGCCAGCCTGGACCCATCTGTGTGTAACAAGACTAAATCATCTCTTGCCCTCCCTGCTGCTCAGAACTCATGCCATGCTTCCACTGGGCACACTGGTCCCCCAAACCTGAAGAACAATATATTTGCCCCTTTCCCGACCTGGTCGGTCTTTGATCTTGCCCAAAAAAATCCTTACTGACTGTTCACCTGTTTCAATATGTTCAACTCTGATACTACCATCTCCGTTTCTACCAAGCAACTCTAAAATCCTAAACACCCCAAAAAACAACCAAGATATGCACAACTTGAATACCACACCTAGCACATGCTTGCCTCTAAATACAATGCTATACATCAAACAGCCTAACATGAATCTCTGCAGTAGTTTCAAAAGTCTTTTGTCCTTTACTCTTTGACCATTTACTGGGTCCACAACCGTCCTGTTGTCCACATGAAAAGCCACTGTCTTATTTGCCAACTTCTGTCCCCAAACCACGAGCTTCATCAGCAAAGGAAAAAACTTAAAGAGTGTGATGCTTCTACCTTCTTCTTTCCATTTTTGGGGCCACTTTCAGCACACCACCACCCTTCCCAGAAGAGGCAAAAACCTTCAGATCCTGCAACATCTGAGTAGATCTGAGCCAACCATGGATAATCCTCATCCACTGACCACATTGTGACACCATTAAAATTAAAGCCTTTTAAAAACATCAGCCAAACCTCAAAATCTGTCCTCAAATCCTCTAAAATCCTCACCCTGTGAAGTCTCAATCATGCATTTGCCATTGCAAAGCCAAGTCTATGACAAAAGGCTCTGTCTGCTCCCACCCTTTACATGCAAAATCTAGATGTTTCAGCAATTGTTGAAGCTAAGTTGGAGCTTGTGTGCTTTGATGGCATTCCCCAGAAGCCCAAGTAGTTGTTGTACTTTCTGACAATGCCTAAAAAGACTAAACATGTGCTTAGCCCTTCTGTTTTTTTCCAATGCTAAGGGAAATCCCATCTCTTCTACCAAGTTCTCAAAGCATTGCAATGTGGTTCTACATAACATTTTTCCACCTGCACGAACAAACATAAAGTCGTCCAAATAGTGAGTGACTAGTTCATGACCTGATCTGATTGTGAAGCACCACTGTAGAAACGTGCTGAAAGTTTCAAATAATCTGCAAGATTTGCACAGACCACGGGTAGCAAATTCGCTGGTGTGAACAGCAAGAAGGTGAAAAGCTGACTTTATATCATATTTTGCTAACTCAGCCTCTGGTTCTGTTTTCCTCGCCATGGCAATAGCTACATCTAGTGATGCAAATTGGACCTCTAAATCCTCTCGGTGGATAAAATCATTGACTGATGACCCTTCAGGCCAAGATAAATAATGAATTAACCTGCACTCACCTGCATTTTTCCCAGAACCATCCCCAATGGGAAAATCATCAAATCTGACAACTGCCACGAATCAAACAGGTCTGCCATCCTTTCTTCTTTGAGCTCTTTTCTTAGCTTTTCCACCACTTGAGAATGTTCCCTCACAGACTTCAAGTTCTCAAGTCTTAAACCTGTCTCAAACCCCATTTCAAAACCAATGTTGTAGGACTCTTACAATTGGGGTAAGACTGCCTGGTTTCGGGTGGCAGCACCACCGCATATGGGTGGCTGAGTCAGTCCCACACCTACTGGAAGCTGTCAGCCTGACCTTCTCAGATAGATAGCAGCACCTCATCCCTACCTAGAAAAGTAAAGGTGATTTGTAGCATCCTAAAACCATGACACTCTGACTCAGGGAAGTTGTGGTGGAACACATCTAACCCCTTTCTCTCGGTTGCACAAAGTCTCACACATGCGAAGGTAGGCAAAGAAATGCAGAATAAGTTGCAATACATGTATTAAAGAAACTGCATTCTATGATAAAAGGCATGATCTGTGATTTTTAGGAAGATGAAACAAAATACAGTCACGAATGTGACCATTAGAGAAAAACATGCAAACATTCCCAGCATCCTAACATAATCATGAGTCTAAGAATTCCTACTTGCGACCTAGCATCTCACATGAGAGCATAGCAGTATGAGCCATTATGTCCGACCCAGTCTTATGAAAGAAGCCCGACCTCATACCTGAAATAAAGGCAAGGTTCTGCCTGTTGTTCTGCTGGCAGTCCTCCCGAACAGCTGGAAAGACAAGGCCAAGATCAGCGAAGTTGTCGACAAAGTGGTGCCAAGCATAAGATGGCTGATTGGAATGTCCCCTCTACCCTTCTTTTGCCTGTGTTGTGTTTATATAACAAAAGATGTTCTGTTCCGAGAACAGGTCTGACTATAATATGTCTATGGTTGATGTCTTGGATCAGCAATACGTGGTAAACTATTGTGTACAGCCTTGTGCAGTGCACAGTGAGAAATACATACAAAGGACAGATATAAGCTTATAGAGCCTTTTTTTTTAATTTATATATATATATTTTTTTGTAGCTGAAATCTGATAGGCTTCTTGTTAAAGTACATTACATCTAAATGGGAACTCTATTTGTTTTTTTTTGGATTGACGAGGGCCAGGTCTTACGGGAAAATAACTGCACACATTGGTATGTTAGACAGAATTTTATATCCTAGCTTTTATCTTTTTTCTCTTAACATTTTTAGCCATGTCTTATTTATTGTACTTTTTATCTATGATCAAATACTTAGTCCGGTTGATCTTATTGTTATACTGTCCTGATTATTACTGTTTTTTATATTGCTATTATGTTTTTTTTTAACAAATATTATTTATCATGTATGATTGTTATCTTTGTTACTCTAAATGGTCTAGATCTCTAGACCGAATGAACTCAAATAAAATACAAAGGACAGATAAATGTGAAATGCCAACAAGCATGTTTTAGAAGAAAAGCAGCTCATAAAATATAAAACAAGAAGTTAAAAGTGAGCTGTGCTAAAATGTAATAAACTTAATAAAAGCAAATAAAATGTGTCTACTTCTTCAAGGCACAGGCTATAGGCATAAAGGCTAAAATATGGGTGCCCAATCTAGGCACTAAAAGGAACCCACAACCCCAACCCTTCTTCTCTATTAGGATAAAACAATAGCCACTCCTTCAGTATCTCAGGCTTAACTGGTGTAAAAACTCTTGTTTCTAGGTAGATAGTATCCCCTGCCCCTGCCAAGTCCACGGCTGCTGAAGTTCACCTGTCCCCTGAAACACTGTAATACTGCATGTCTGCCTTCACATTTTGCACACTTGTGCTTGTATTTGCATGGATTCCTCAGGCAAACCCCTCTATTGAAATGCCATCAGTCCACTAGATTTGCATTTTTGACCCCTGCCCCAGTTCCCCACCCCTCCTTTGGTGCATCGCCTCTGAAAGGGCCGGTACTGCACTGATAGATCACTTGCCGTATGTAAAGTGGGCATGGTCTTTGGGTGTACATCCATTAAACCTATAGTTCATTGTCAGCCTCTCCCCACAGCTTCTCTGGTTTTAAAACAATCCTTGCCCTGAATTCCTCATCATAATGCAATCAGGCAAAACCCTCAAAAACCATCTGAGCTTTCCAAATTGTGTCTATATATTTAAATATTGATACTGATCTCTCTGGGAATTTTTCAGAATAGAGTCTGACATAAATGAGGAATGCTGATTACCATGTGTCAATTGTCATGTGTACTTGTGGCCTCTTGGCCAACTCCCATGCTTCTTCCCTGGGTCCCTCGTTTGACTGCAACTCTCTGTGAAGCAACTTAAATATGTCCACAAACTCCCCTTTCCAAATGTTTTCTTTTTTCTCATTGGATAAGTGGGCCACCAAAGGCATAGATACCCCCATGTATGGTAATCTTTTCAAACCTTCAGGTTTGCTTATTGATTCATTGTCCTCTGATTTCTTCTTGTCCTTTTCTTGTTCTTTCTCAACCACTTCTCTAGGCTTACCACTATTCCCCTTCTTCACTTCACTCTTTTGATTGCTTTTGTCATTAGCTGAATCCTGTTCCTCAAAACTGGTATCAGTGTATACCCCTTTAAAAAAAATAGTTTTTATTGGCATTTTTGAGATTTTCTTTTTGCAAAACTTGGTATAGCCCTCAAGCAAGCATCAGTACAAGTTGTATAACCAGAACAACATCATGACATGTCACAATCTGCAATAACTTGAGTAATGAAAATCAGGCATTTGTATGATGATAATAAACAGGAATACTCTAATTGCAGGGGTGTATATGAAAAAAAGCAAATATGTATGTAGGCAGGGAGAGTCCATCAATATTTAGAAGTGCCATATTGTACAAATGCCTACAGCTGCAGTGGACAGAACCAAAAATAAAGAAATAAATCCTGCACTCACTCAAGGTGACAAAGGAAATGTCATGGGGGTTGCAGCCCCACAGAGGGAACTGCCGGGGCCCTGCAGGCCATCTACATATAGTGGCAAATAAGCAGCCCCTACCCTGACCATGTATGACAGCATGGGGAGGGTAGGGAAGAGGAGGGATCAGAAATCAAATATTTACTGAGACCCTTTACTACTTCCCTATGCAGCATCATGCTCTCTTCCTGCACTCACTCCACCATGGATAATACCCATGCCGAGGCAACCGGGGGCTCACCAACTTACATTTACAGGCGATTAAGTCATTTTGCCAAAATAAAGGCTAGGTCCGCAAATCATGTTGCCCCTCTGTATTTCTTAGAGAGACGACTGAGACCCAGTGTACACACCTCCTTGGCATAGTTCACAGTGTTGCCCGTACATCATTTTAAGTGTGTAGTGACCTCCCTCCAGCATTTTGTCAGTGACGGGCAGGTCCAAAGCATGTGTAAAAGTTCCTGTCAGGAGCAAGACATTGGGGACAGACAGCATTCATACCATACTACATCCATACCAATTGATTTTGCTTGGGGTTAAGTATGCTCTGTGTAAAATATAAAATTGCATCAATTTAAAATGGGTATTCTGGGATGCTAGGGTCGGATACGCCAAGATGGCCTGCCATTCCCTATCTGTGCAGTTAGGCCCTAGGTCTGCGCCCCAGTGTCTGCGCAGTGCAGTAAAGGGGATAGTTGTGTGTGTAAAGTGCTATCCAGCCATCAAGTTAGGTGGCTACCAGTACAGGACTAAAAAGGTCCGACCCATTACTCTAAAAAAGAAAGCATGCAAAAGTAATTGGCCCAGCAGAAGCTCAGATTCAGTCACTAGGTCCTCTTTTGACAGGACAACACCATCCCGATACAGATCGCTATACTGTGTAGTCCTGCTATGCGCCAAAGTTCCAACTTCCTAAGGGTGATCAACATGTGCTCCTACTGCATGCCAAGTAGTGGAAATGCTTGGGTGTAAAGCAGAGTTAGAGTTACATGAGTGATAAATATGGCTCTGTAAAAGCAACGATATGCAACTCGTAGGAGAGGTGTGCACGGTAGCGGCGCCTGGCAAAAGAATGAAAAAGGGCAAGTAACCACTTAAAGTTCCAATGGGGAAGAAGTGTCGCCATATTCTTCAGATTGCAGCTCGCAAACCAGTGCACTACCCATTGTAACTGTGAGGCTAAGTAGTATTGTTCGAAGTTAGGCACAGAGGGCCTGCCGCATTCCCCAAGCAGATACAGTTTGAGTAGCACCACTGTGCGGCGTGTCTTATGCCATATAGGATCATCCAACAGATGTTCCAGAGAACGGAAGAATGGCCTGTGTATAAAGAGGGGAAGGTTGGCAAATAATACATTGATCTCTGCAGTACAACCATTTTTGTAAGAGCCACCCTACCCGCCATTGATAGTGGCAGAGTTTGCCAGAAGGAGATCTGTGCCCGAAAGGCAGAGACAGCGTGTACCAGGTTACCGTCCATAAAGTCCTCAAGGGTATGATACATTGTTATACACAAATAACGAAATCTGGACGACTGCCGTTCACATAGTACATCGGGTCCAGAATGTTAAAGCTGAAAGGGAAGAGGCAGGACTTATTCCAGTTTACTCTAAGGCCTGAAACAGCTGCAAATATGTTTAGCAAGTATTCAGTGGTGAGAGGTATGTCCTGGACATTGGTAAGGTAAAGTAACATATCATCTACATGAAGGGAGACAAAGGGCGTACCATCTCCAAGAGGGATCTCCCATTTTTGGCACTGAGCTTGCAGAAGCTGTGCTAAGGGCTCCACTGCTAAAGAAAATAACAGAGGGAATAGCGGGCATCCCTGGCAGGTGCCCCTCTGTATCGCTATAGCATCCTATTTTGACTCTGGCCATAGAATTGGTGTATAATAATGTAACCAGTTGGAGGAAGTGGTGTCCCAGTCCATATCAGGTAAGCACTTTAAATAAGAAGGACCATTCAAGAGAGCTGACGCCTTGTACAAATCTAAAATCAGGCAGCCCGAATGTGAGTATGTCTGCGGGCGTCTGTTAACACCTGGAAGAAATGGCAGAGATTTAAAGAGGTATTTGTAGCTGGCACACCATTCTAGTCTGTATGTAATACTTATGGGACCAAAGTGGCCAACCAGTCTAACAGGATTTTTGCGAAGACTTTGTAGTCAGTATTTAGCAAAGCAGGAGGTCTGTAGGAATCCATCTCTAATTCATCTCTCCTCGGCTTAGGCAGCAAAATAAGTAAAGCATCACTCAACGTAGGCGACAGAGCCACCCCAGTAAGAGCTGCATCATATAGGCCCTCATTACAACCCTGGCAGTCAGTGATAAAGTGGTGGTAATACTGCCAACAGGCTGGCGGTAACTACCGCCAAACTATGACCATGGCGGAAAGATATCAGATAGACAGCCACTTTACCACACCGACCGCCAGGGCGAAAACAACAGTCACCACTGCGGGAGCTGCCTTCAGCCAGGCGGAAGTCAATGTTCTGCCCACCATATTAAGATACATCAATCCGCCACCTTTTCCAGGGCGGTACCAACGACAGCAAAAGTCTGGCGGAAACACTGCACAGAAGTGAAAGGGCTCACCTTTGGAGACACAGGGAACAACCATGACGCCATGGAGCCCGTGCTGCAAATCTCTCCTATCAAATTTGACATCCTGCTCCACCGTAAACACCAACGACGGCGAAGACGACCACGGTGAGTATAGCTGCCTAGCACATGGGGGGGGAGAGAGTGACACACACACGCATAGCACTCCCCCCACCCCCAACACCATACATACATTCAGATGCAGTAAGAAAACATATTGACCCCATACCCCTCAGGAATAATGCAAGGACAACACAGATAGATGAAAGTGAGTGTACTAATATAAATACAGTAAAAATACAAACATTCAATCTAAAAGTATATACATATGTACAGTTCAAGGGACACTGCCCAGTCCTCAATGTACGTGGGCCACACGGCCACATGAAAAAGTCCAAGGCCCCACTTGTCTCCTGCACTAACACTGAGAGGACCCTGCAGGGGCATCAGTTGGAAAATAGGCAGGCACCTCAGGGGACGGGGAATGGGGGGGCACCTCAGCCGGCAGATGGAACAACACCATTGGTTCTGGAGGGCGCAACATGCCCTGTGCTTGGTCCTGGGGAGTGGAAGGCCACAGTCTCTCAAGTGGGTGACTTTCCCACATGCTCTGGAGGGGGCAACATGCCCTGTGCTTCAGATCCTGGGGAGGATGGGGTGAGTGGGTGTCATGCCCACTGGTTCTGGAGGGGGCATCGTGCCCTGTGCTTCTGATCCTGGGGAGGATGGGATGAGTGGGTGTCATACCCACTGGTTCTGGAGGGGGCATCATGCCCTATGCTTCAGATCCTGGGGAGTGCAAGGTCACAGTCTCTCAGCTGGGTGTCAAACCCACAGGATTTGCAGCGGGCAGGCCGCACAACAGCCCATGGAGGCAGGTCTACAGACTGTCCGCCGGCAGTGACGGCTGCTCAGTGGTGGTAATGGTGCTGCTGCTGGTGGTGGGGGGGAAGCTCTTACCCATCCCCTGCAGGCTCAGACGGCTGCACACTGCTGGTGGAGGTGGTGGTGCTGCTGGTGGTGGTTGTGCAGGGAAGCTCCTGCCCATCCCCTGCAGCCTCGGACGGCTGCCCATTGCTGGTGGTGCTGCTGCTGCTAGTGGTTGTGGGGGGAAGCTCCTGCCCATCCCCTGCAGCCTAGGACTGCTGCCCACTGCTGATGGTGGTGGTGCTGCTGGTGGTGGTGGTGGGGGAAGCTCCTGCCCATCCCCTGCAACCTCGGACGGCTGCACAACCATGGTTGTTGTTGGGGGCTCCGACTGAGTCCCAGCACCAGGCCCCTTGTCCTTCCTGCCTGCTGGTGCAAGCCCCTTGCCCTTCCTGGCAGCAGCTGATGGTTGGCTCCTTGCTCTTCTTGGCAGCACTTGGGGCAGGCTCCTTGCCCTCCTGGCAGCAGCTGGGGATGGCACCTTGCTCTTCAGGGTAGCACTTGGGGCAGGCTCCTTGCCCTTCCTGGCAGCAGCTGGGGATGGCACCTTGCCCTTCAGGGAAGCAGCTGGGGAGGGCTCCTTGCCCTTCCGGGCAGCACTTGGGACAGGCATCCTTTCCATGAGGCTGGCTGGTGCCCTGGATCCTTTACCACCACAAGTGGATGTGTACAGTACTGGGCCTATGAACTGGGTGGCTGAGGTGCTTGCCTGGGTTTTAGCCACCCTGGCCAGATGTGAAGGGCGGGGAGGGGTAGGGAAGAGGTCAGTGGTGGAGAGGAAAAACTGCTTGGGGACATTGGGGCAGGAAGAGGGAGAAGATTTGGGAATGGAGGAAGAGGGAGTGGTTGTGGGAGGTGTCTGTGTGCTGTGTTTGGGTGCATATGCATAGGCTGGATGCTGTTGTGAGGTGGATGGCTGTTGGGTGTCTTAGTGCTTGCGTTTGTGTACCTTGGGAGGGGGGAGAACAGACACAGTGGGAGAGGACCCAGGGGACGTGTGCATGGCTGTTGTGGTGGTGTCTGCCAGTGAGGTGTGTGTTCTGATAGGTGTGCTGGTGATGGCGGTAGTGGATGAGGATGTAGTGCATGCAGGTGTGAGTGTAGACGCAACTGGGAGGGAGGTGGAGGGGGACACAGTGGAGGCAGTGGATGTTGATATGTCTGCATCTGGATGGTGTTTGTGTGAGTGCCTTTGGGATGATGTGTGGTGCTTGTGTTTGCCTGTGCCACTCTTGTGTGTTGTCCTGTGTGCATGCTTGTCTGCCTGTGTGCTTGGGATAGGTTGCGGTTGAGGGGAATGGCTTGGGAAGAGGAAGTTGGAGGGGGGGGGGGGAGGATGGAAAAAGGGACAATGGCTGCCATGAGAGAGGAGGCCAGAGCCTGGATTGATCTCTGTTGGGCCTCCAAGCCAGTGTGAATGCCCTCCAGAAATGCATTTGTCTGTTGCATTTGGGCTGCCAGCCCCTGGATGGCATTCACAATGGTTGACTGCCCAACAGAGATGGATCGCAGGAGGTCAATAGCCTCCTCACTCAGGGCAGCAGGGCTAACTGGGGCAGGACCTGAGGTGCCTGGGGTGAAGGAGATGCCCACCCTCCTGGGTAAGCGGGCACGGGCAACTCGATGAGGGGCTGCTGGGAGGGCGATGCTGGTACGGGGTGGCTGCTGTACCTGTAGCTGGGGTGGTCACAGAAGTGTCCGCCACCACCAGGGAGCTTCCATCGGAGGAGGTATCTGTGTCTGAACTGTCCTCTCCAGTCTCCACCGTGGGGCTCCCCTCGCCCTCCGTCCCACTGGTGCCCTCAGCATCGGAGGACTCTGCCTCCTGGGTCCTGTGGGATGCAGCTCCCTCTGTCACCGGTGCCTCTGCTCCTCCGCCAGATGATGCTAATGCACATAAAGACAGGATGACAAAACAAAAAGGTGGGGAGAGAGACAAAGGATACACTAGGTCAAAGGCTGCACTAACACCACAGTTGGCGTACATACCACCCTCACACACAGGGAACAGCCCTACGCACTATGCATTGGCAGTACCAGTAACAATGCTAGCCACCAGGGCATGGGACACAAACCACCAACTGCAGCATACCTGGGACCCACACAGCCCTGCCCAGTAGTGGATGCCTACAAGCTATGTAGGAGGAATATCACATCAGAACCCTGCCCAATGTGGGACCTACTCTGCAATGTCAGGTCTGGCCTAGGGGCACCCACAGCCACACATCCACCACCTGGATACCACCCCACTAGGCCTAAGTAGTAATGATGGGCACTGTACTCACCCCCTTTTGGCTGCTGTGATGCCCTCAAGCACCCATCCAGGTCCGGATAGGCCACCGCCGGTATGCGGGCCATCAGGGGGGTCAAGATTCGATGGGCACCCCTTCCTCATTGGGAGTCCAACCCCAGCTGGGCCTCCGCCGTCTTCCGTGCCCAGTGTCTCAGGTCCTTCCACTATTTCCGACAGTGGGTGCTCCTCCTGCCGTAGGCCCCCAGGGTCCACACGTCCTTGGCTATGGCACGCTATATACCCTTCTTTTGATGGGCGCTGGCCAGCAGAGAAATACACACATGGAAAGGTATTAGTCCGACCGTCCTGCCTGTTACACTTAAGGCCCACCATAACCCTTCACATCGCCATTTGCACACACAAGGCCCAGCACACAAGCTGCATACCGCCCAGGGGACATCCACCAACCCCCCCGCACGAGGCCTTCACACACACCACTCCATGCATTCCTGCCCCAGGCATCGTGCTCACAGTGTACTCACATGTTGGTCTGGAGGCCCATACAGCGGTCCGTACTGGGGTAGGACCCCATCCACCAGTCTCTCTAACTCCACTGAGGTGAAGGCAGGGGCCCTTTCCCCAGTCACACGCGCCGTGGTAGGTTCCAGACACAGGTCACAGCAGCACATGCAGTGCAGGTGCTCTCCTGTTGAAGGTCAGGTAGCAAGTGAGTGAACAGATAGAAAATGGCAGTGACGTCTGCAGCGGTGCATACCGTCACCACCGGCGTACATCAACATTGCCCACTGTACCCCGTAGGGGCCAATATTATCTAATGAGACGTTGCAGGGCGGTCCCCAACTGCCTCCCGCAACGGCGCACAACGTCAGCGGAAGTACCTCACTTCCACCTGTCCCTCCACACAGGACAGGCAGCTGCCATTTCATGGGGGGAGCAGACCTTGGATTATAACTGCGTCACAGTTTACAATTGGACATACAGGACAAATGCCACTTATACCTTTCAAATTAACATCATGCATTGTACTGTTGTGGCTACAATGTTCAGTTTGTGACCGGCTCCTCACTCTTTTGCTCTGTAGATTGCTACTGCTGCGGATGAATAGGAGATGGAGACTACCCCCGTGTACAGACTCCTGGTGGACTTAGCAACAATGGAGGACAGGCACATTATCCTCACCTACAGACTTGACAGGGCCACAGTCACGGAGCTGTGTGCCCAACTGTAGTCTGACCTGATGTCTGCTATCCGACACCCCACTGGGATCCCCCCTGTTGTGCAAGTTCTATCAGTGCTCCATTTCCTGGCAACTGGTTCTTTCCAAGTGACAGTGGGCTTGGCAGCAGGAATGTCACAGCCAGTGTTCTCAATAGTGCTGACCAGAGTGTTGTCTGCCCTGATTAAATACATGTGGAGCTACATTGTTTTCCCCTAGGTGGAGGATTTGGCCACAGTGAAAGCTGACTTCTATGCAATGGGTCATATGCCCAACATAATTGGGGCAATTGATGGAACACATATTGCATTTGTTCCCCCCCCTGGCAAAATGAACAGGTATTCAGAAATCAAAAGAGTTTTCATTCCATGAATGTCCAGAAGGTGTGCCTGGCGGACCAGTACATCTCCCATGTCAATGCTAAGTATCCTGGGTGTTGGAAATGGCCCTTTTTGCATGGTTATCCCCAAACTTTTTGCTTTCTTCCTCCTATTTTTTGAGGTCTGTTTTGCTGGTTTATTATCTCTGCACACTTTATCACTGCTAATCAGTGCTAAAGTGCAAGTGCTCCCTATAGAAATAGTACTGTTGATTGGTTTATCCATGATTGGCATATTTGATTTACAAGTAAAGTGCACTAGAGGTGCCCAGGGCCTGTAAATCAAATACTACTAGTGGGCCTGCAGCACTGGTTATGCCACCCACATTAGTAGCCCTGTAAACATGGCTCAGACCGGCCACTGCAGTGTCTGTGTGTGCAGTTTTAAACTGCCAATTCGACTTGGCAAGTGTACCCATTTGCCAGGTCTCAACCTTCCCTTTTACTACATGTAAGGCACCCCTAAGTTAGGCCCTAGGTAGCCCCATGGGCAGGGTTTAGTGTATGTTTAAGGTAGGACATATACCAGTGTGTTCATATGTCCTAACAGTGAAATACTGCCAAATTCGGGTTTTCAATGTGCAAGGCCTATCTCATAGGTTAACAGGGTGGGCTGCCTTTAAATATCCTTAAAGCGCAGATTCCCTTTGAGAGCAGATAAAATTGTGGAGTTTAGGATCTCTAAACTCACAATTTAAAAATACATCTTTTAGTGAAGTTGTTTTTTAAATTGTCTTTTTGAAAATGCCACTTTTAGAAAGTAGAAATTTTCTTGCTTATACTATTCCGTGACTCTGCCTGTCTGTGGACTGTTTGTCTGGGTCAGTTTGACAGTTGGGCTGTTCACACCTTTCCTCTAGACAGTGACACAAAGGGGGCTGGGGTGTAGCCTGCATATCTTGATTAGCCATCTGTGCTGGAGAGGAGGGAGGAGTGGTCGTTCACACCTGAAAGGACTGTGCCTGCCCTCACACAATGCAGTCTCCGACCCCCTGGTGTGCGTCTGGAGCCTGGCCTGGACAAGGAAGGATCTTGCAAACACTTGAGACTTTGCTTTGAAGTTTGCCAACTTCAAAGGCAGAACTGGGTATAAGAAGAAGACCCAAAACCCCAGACTTTTAGAATCTTTCTGGAATCAAGAGGAACATCTGCCCAGGATAAGAGCTGAAGAGCTGAAGGAGGAGTACTGTCTCTTTGCTGTGTTGCTTTGCTGGACTGGCCTGCAGTTGCTGCTTCTGCCTGAAAAGAGTGCAAAGGGTGAACATTGCTGTGTGTCCTCCTTGAGAAACGTCTCCAAGGGCTTGGAGTAGAGCTTGCCTCCTGTTGGAAGTCTCAGGGACACCAAAGACTTCAGTTTCCTTGACCTGCAGCACTAGGAACTGTGTGTTTTATGCTGTTCAAGAGAGAACCCACAGCGACGCCTCCAGCAATGCCGCTGGCCTGCACTGTGTCCTGCCAATGCCACACGGAGTCACATTGCCCCGCTTCGCACCGCATCCCTGGTCTCACCGACGCCGTCATCGGACGACTTCACTGAGCCGTTGCTCACACCACGACCTGTGGGCCCCACACTCTGGCATTGCCTGCTCACACCACAGCCTGGGCAGCCCCGACGACTCTGCTCCTGCTGACACCGGCGCCGCTTCCTGCACCGTGGCCTGTGGACACCGCTTGTGAGGTACACAAAGCACCGTCCCGCACCGCAGCCCCGGTCCACCGACGCCAGCACCTTCGACTCCTGTGTCATCACCAGGCATCCTGCCTGCACCGTGGCCTGTGGACACCGCTCATGAGGGTCACGAAGCACCGTCCCGTCACGCACCACTGGCTTGGGCCTACTGACCGCAGCTCTTCAGCAACGACGCCGCTGCTGCCTGCACCGTGACCTGTGGACACCGCACATCACACTGCCCTGCTTCACACCGCAGCCCTGGTCTCACCGACACCGCTGGATGCCGTCACCGAGCCGCTGCCTGCACCGTGACCTGTGAGCACCGCACGTTGCATCATCCCGCTTCGCACCGCAGCCCCGACCCCATCCACTCCGGTGCACCTGACTTCATCAGCCTGGAGTTCGATCCGCAACACATGTGAACTTCAAGGGCCCGACTACTCCCGCACCGACTCCAGCACCGACACCACAACGTCAGCAACGCCGCTCTCTCTCTGGAGCTCACCGCGAGGATCACGACGCTATGCAAATCCAAGGTACTGTTTGCGGGTCTTTCCGACACCGTAGCTGACCCGCAACGCCGCTGCCAGTCTGAACCGTTGGTTTTGTTGATCACGATGCCGTGATAGCCCCAGGTGGAGCTATCGACTTCAAGGAACTGTAGTTTTGAGTAAATCTTGCAGAATTCATATTTTTCTTACTGTATGTTGGATTTTATATTGTATTTCGTTTTGTTTTATATAGATAAATATTGAATATTTTTCTAAAACTGGTGTGGTGTCCTTTTGTAGTGTTTTCACTTATACTGCATGTTATGTGCAAAGGCTTTACACATTGCTTCTGAGATAAGCCTGACTGCTTGTGCCTAGCTACCAAGGGGGTGAGCAGGGGCTATCTGAGCGGGTATCTCCCTTATCCTGACTAGAGGGAGGGTCCCTACTTGGACAGGGTGCAAACCGACTGCCAACCAGCGACCCCATTTCTAACACTGGGTCTGTGCATGATGCCTTTATCCTGAGGATTAGTAGCATCCCAAATGTGATGGCCCAACTACAGAGGCTAATAGGTGAGCCCTGGTTCCCACCCAGTGGATGTTGGTGTATCGGTATGGTGTAGGCCATATGGGATAGTGTGTGGCTAAATGTTGTCCCTTCATATTTGCAGGTGACTCAGGTTACCCCAACCTATCATGGCTACTGACCCCTGTGAGGAATCCCAGGACAAGGGCAGAAGGACGTTACAATGAGGCACATAGGTGTACAAGAAGGATAATAGAACGTACCTTTGGCCTCCTGAAGCCTAGGTTTCTGTGCCTCCATCTAACAGGTGGATCCCTGTGCTACTCACCCAAGAAGGTCTGCCAGATAATCGTGGCATGCTGTATGTTGCACAACCTTGCCTTGGGACGCCATGTGCCCCTTCTGCAGGAGGAGGTTGCTGGAGATGCCCATGTGGAAGCAGTGGACCCTGTGTACAGTGAGGATGAGGAGGCAGAGGATGAGGACAACAGAACTGCAGTGATTCGACAATACTTTCAATGACACACAGGTAGGACAGTGTTACTTCATCTTTCATTGACATTTTCTTGTTTATCTTTGTCACTGGTATGCTGTTATTTTCCACTTCTATGCCCACTCACTGTACCCTTTGGTAACTCATTTTGCAGATGTTGGTGCCCCACTATCGCTCCTGGTGTAATCACTGCAACCAACTACAGGTCTTTCCAATGTGAACATTACTGTACAGTTGAATTGCAATGTTTGAACCTGGTTAAACGAATACATACTTAAATCATTTGCTATACTTTATTTTAGTGCTAAGAAATAGAGGGGCAAGTGCATTGGGCTGGGGAGATGATGGAGGAAAGCCCAGGGTAGAGTTCCAGCCTATTGGTAGCACAGGTGCATTGTCCAAGTAGCCATAGGAAGGGTAGCAATGGCAGTTCAAGGTGGACAGGGTGACAGGGTGGGAAACATGGGTGACAATCAGGAGAGTCTCATATCCTGGCGGGTGTCTTGGCAAGTGTCTCTGGCTTCTGTCTTGATCCCAGGGAACGTTTGCGGGTTGGTTCACCTTCTGCAGGGGGAGGGGTGGTGGTGGCCTGTTGGTCCTGTAGCAGGGCCTCCTGGTCACTAGCGGCAGCAGAAGTGGAAGGCTGTTCAGATGTCTGGTTAGTGGAAGGGGCCCACTGTCGTGAGGCTGCCTCCCTCATCATGTTGGCCATGTCTGCCAGCACCCCTGCAATGGAGACCATGCAATGGTGGTGTTAATGGCCTGCAGGTCCTCCTTGATCTCCTGGTACTATCCCTCCTGCAGCCACCTGTTCTCCTGCACGTTGGCCAGGATCTGGCCCAGCGTATCCTGGGAATGTTGATAAGCTCCAGGGATGTCGGTGAGTGCCTCCTGGAGAGTCAGTTCCCTGGGCCTGTCCTTCCCCTGGCGCACTACACTCCTCCCAGTTTCCCTGTTGTCCTGTGTCTCTGTACTCTGAACCATGTGCCCACTGCCATTGACCCCAGGTCCCTGATAGTCTTGGGCATGAGGTGTGCCCTGGGGTCCCTGTAGTGGTGGATACACTGCTGATTGACGTGTCCTGGGGACAGAGGTATGGGTACGCTGGGTGGGTGCTGTGGTGGTGTTTCCTGAGGGGGGAGGCTCTGTGGTGGTGTGTGACTGTGGCTGGGTTATCAACTGTCCAGAGGTCCCTGATGGGCCAGGTTGGTCATCCAGATCCAGGCGACCAGAGTCGCTGTCATCACTGTGGGCTTCTTCTATGGGGGGACTGGATATTGTTGGCACCTCTTCTCCGCTGACTTTGGCTGGGGTACCTGTGGGGATGTAAATGCAGTGTTATTGTTTCTGTGTGTGACATATTGTGCATCGGTGGGTTGCCCTCTTTGTTTGTATTCGCCCTGGCAGCTTTCACTTGTGTGAGTTGGTATGTGGTGGGCTAGCTGATTCTCTCTAGTATGCATACTTTAGTGATAGGTGTCCATGCAGGGCTGTGAGTGCTGTCCATGCATTGGTGGTGCATGCAGGGCTTGGGATGCGTGTAATGTGATGGGTTTGTGGGAGGTGGTGGAGTGATGGGAGTGAAGGTGAGGGTGGGGGTATGTGATGGCATGCAGGTAGGGGGGTGATAGTAGTATAGAGTTGACTTACCAGAGTCCAGTCCTCCTGCTACTCCTGCCAGGCCCTCAGGATGCATGATTGCCAAGACTTGCTCCTCCCATGTTGTTAGTTGTGGGGAGGAGGTGGAGGTCCACCACCAGTCCTCTGTACAGCGAGTTGGTGTCTTGCTGCAATGGAACGCACGTTCCCCCATAGGTTGGTTCACCTCTTCCTGATGTCGTCCCTTGTTCTAGGGGGCTGTCCCATGACGTTGACCCTGTCCACGATCCTTCGCCATAGCTCCATCTTCCTGCCAATGGATATCTGCTGCACCTGTGCTCCAAATAGCTGTGGCTCTACCCGGATGATTTCCTCCACCATGACCCTTAGCTCCTCCTCTGAGAATCGGGGGTGTCTTTGTGGTGCCATGGATGTTGTGTGAGTAGTGTGGGTGAGGGTGTGTAGGGTGATGTGTTGGGGTTTGTGATGTAAGGTGCGTGGGTGGTGTATAGGTGTGAGTAGTGTGTGACTCTGGTTTTGTCTGTTGTCGTGGTGTCTGTCTTGTGCCAATGGTTTGTATTCCTAAGGGGTTGTTGGTAGTGTGGGTGTGTGTTTTATAGTGGTGTGTGTGTGTGTGGTGTATGTATGTGTGTCAAGTGTGTGTAGTTTCAATTGTCCAATGTGGTGGTGTTTTGTTTGTGTGTGTGTATTTTGAGTGCAGCTGTATGTACCGCCAATGGTTTACCGCAGTTGAATGTCCGCTGTGGTGATTCGTGGGTCATAATGTGGTGGGCGTAGTTCTGTTGTCGAAACGGTGTGGGTTTTGATACCGCCAGTTTATCACTGACCTTTGGTGTGGCAGAATTGTGTATGTGGCTGAATAGTGATGGATTGGTGTGTGTGTGTCATAATATGGTAAGCGGATGTCCGCCGCGGCGGTGGAAGGTTGGTGGAAGTCAGCGTGGCGGTAAGCGGGATTTACCACCAATATCATAATGAGGGCCATAGTGTTTTAAGATGAGATACAAACAATGGAGCATAAACTTTATAAACTTCAGACCGCAACCCATATGTGCTGGGTATTTTCCAGTGGCCAGGATGGGTATTGTCTCTTGCACTTCAAAAATGGAAATATCCCCAGTAAGCTCCTCCCTATGCTTGAGTGAAATTCGTGGCAAGTTGATATCAGCCAAGGAGTTGACGATCTCCCATGGTGTCACTGTGTTCACAGAAGTATACAACTGCATGTAGTGGCACATAAAGGCAGCATGACTTTCCCTTTGTGTGTGCAGCAACTTCCCCTCTCCTGACCGTATAGACAGGTATAGGATGTCTAACTGTTTCTTGACATATCAGCCAATCCAGGAGCTATCCCGGCCAGTCATGCTCAATGTGAGTTTTCTCAGTGTTCACGGCATAGTTAAGACATCACACTCTTTCCAACAGCACTTCATAATCACGTCTAATCTTGTATAAACGTGGCTGGGCAGCATTTAAGGGCTGTGCCAGGTTCTAGAGTCAGAGAAGGTGGCCCTCCAGTTGAGTTATGTTTTTTGTAATATGGCGACATATGCTTGGGGTATTACCTAATCAGTGCCCTCTGATGGAGACATTGAAAGCGTCCCATTCTGTTAATGAAGGGGAGGCAGAACCAGTGTTTATAGCAAAGTACTCTGTAATACCGTCACCTATAGAAGTTCGGAACGGGAGGGTCTTTCAATGCAGACTCCTGCAACCTCCAAATGGGAATTTGGAGGGGCTGCTCTCCCATTACAGCCACAACTGGAGCAGGTTGCGATCAGAGAATGTTCAGCTACGGTAGTCCACTTCTGCGATGCAAGGGACAATGTTATAGGTACAAATAAACAAATCAATACGGACATGTAGCCCATGCGGATGACAGTAAATAGAGTACACCCTAGTGCTAGTGATATGGTAATGCCACACGTCTAGCAATTCCCACTGCTGCAACCATGTGTTGAGTCTATGTACATTAGAAGTAGCTACAGTTCAGGGCAAAGGTGGGAAGGGGCGGTCCAGCTCCACATCCAGAACACTTTTAAAATCTCCACCCAACAACAAGGGGATGCCACTCCAGCGTGCTAGTTTCATTGACAAAGCGCTAAGGAATGGCACATGTTCAGCACTGGGTGCATAAATTGGTTGAAGGAGCACATGCCTACTGTTAGAAATAGGGTCTCTAGTTGGCACAGGTATTCACCTTTGTCCAAATAGGGATCACAATCCTAGTCAGGGTAAGTCAAACACAATCCAAATGATTCTGTGCCCACCCTCTGGTAGCGTGGCACTGAACAGTCAGGCTTAACTTAGAAAGCAATGTGTAAAGTATTTGTGCAATAAATCATACATATACCACACAGGTTTAGAAAAATATAAGACATTTATCTGGTTAAACAAAGGTCAAAACGACAAAGATTCAATAAGCACAAGTTGAGATATCACTTTTGTGTGTCGAAAAAGAGTCTTAAATCTTAGAAATTAACAGTTGTCTCTTGGTTTCACAAAGTACCTGATTTGGGTAAAAAATAACACCATGGAGACTGCAGAGGAGATGCGTGTTAAAATAGGGTGTGCGTCGGAATTTCTGGCGCGGCACACACAATGCATTGTTTCTTTCCACGCTGCAAGGAGCTTTGCGTTGATTTCTAATGCACAGTCTTGGTTCCTCACTGCGATGCGGGTTTCTCTTTTACGCCCAGGGACGATGCGTGGAAATCCTCAGCATGGGGAATGTAGTCACAGGCGTTGCATCGATCCAGTAGGCTATGCGTCAAATTTCCTGTTGCACGGCATGCGCTGCGTCGATTCTTCACTCGGGAAGTTGGGCTGCGTCATTCCGTTTCAGCTGTGCGTCAATCCGGTAGGCTGTGCGTTGAATTTGCACAGTTTGCACAAGGAGTTCCTTAAAGAGATTAAGGGGGTCATTTTGACCTCAGCGGTCTTTTTTAAAGACCGCCGAGGGACCGCCGTGCGGAAGACCGCCAGTGCAGGCAGTTTGCCGCTCGGCCTGTTATGACTGTTGGCAGCTCTCCGTCCCTTTATGGACGGAGAGCCGCCAACAGCCATACTGGTGGGCGGCGGGGAAGTGGAGGTTGCTCCACCTCCACCGCCATGCCAACAGAACACCGCCCAGCGAATCACGTCCTGTGATTCTCCGTGGCGGTGTTCTGTTGGCGGTGTGGTGTCGGTGGAGCTGCCCCCATGACTCCCGTCCCCTCCCGGAGGATCGACGGACCAGGTAAGTTGATCGTCCGTTAGGAGAGGGTGGTGGGTGGGTGTTGTGTGTTGTGTGTGTGCATGGGGGTGTGCGTCTGAGTATGTAGAGGGGGTGTGTGAGTGCGTGTATGCTTGTGGGGGTGATGCATGTTTGGGAATGAGTGCGTGTATGTCTGTGGGTATGTCTGTATGGATGTGTGCATGTATGTTTGAATGTGGGTGTGTGTGTCTGACTGTGTGTGTGGATGTTGGCATGTATGTCGGGGTGTGTGCGTGTGTGTGTTGGTGGTGCCTGCATGCGTGTCAGGTGTGTATGAGTTATGTGATGTTGGGGGTCGGTGGGGAGGGGGGCCCTGCCACCTTTGGGGGGTGGCAGTGGTGGTGGGGGTGTAGGGGAGGGAGTCGGGGTGGGGGTGAGGGGTGGGGGAGACCCCTATCAGTGCCAGGGAAGGAATTCCCTGGCACTGATAATGCTTACCGCCATGGATTTCATGGCGGTTCAAACCGCTGGAAATCCATGGCGGCATGCTGGGTCCAAATACCGCCGGCGGTATAGTGACGCCCGCCGGGCTGGAGACCCAAGTCTCCAGCCCGGCGGTCGTCTCCGCCCTGGCGGGCAGAACGGAGAACCGGCGGATGACCATGGCGGTAACTGCCATGGTCATAATTCCACAAAGTAAGACCACCAGCCTGTTGGCGGTCTTACCGCTGGTTCTCCGCCTTCCGCCAGGGTCGTAATGACCCCCTAAGTCTTTTTGGCTCTGAGACTTCAGAAAACAGGAGGCAAGCTCAATCCAAGTCCTTGGAGAGCCTTTTTCAGCAAAGTCAGAGGACAGCAGGGCAGCAGGGCAACAACAGGGCAGCAGTCCTTCTCAGCAAAGCAGTCCAGATGAGTCCTTTGGATAGGCAGGCAGTTCCTCTTGACAGGTTGCAGGTCCAGAAGTGTGTGCTTTGTTGGGGTCAGAGACCTAGTTTATATACCCACAAATGCCTTTGAAGTGGGGGAGACTTCAAAGAGTAGTTTTGAAGTGCACAAGGTCCCCTTTCAGTACAGGTCGTCTGCCAGGGTCCCAATAGGGGGTTTGGCAGTCCATTGTGTGAGGGCAGGCCACTAGCCTTTGAAATGTAAGTGTCAGGCCCTCTACCCTTCCAGGGCAGGAAGACCCATTCAGTATGCAGATGAATGCAGGTGTGACTGTGTATCCTGTGTTTGTGGTTGTCTGGTTGAAATGCACAAGGGTGCTGTCAACCAGCCCAGTCCAGACATGGCTGTAAGGCACAGATGGATTTTACGTGCAGAGAAATGCTCACTTTCTAAAAGTGGCATTTCTAAAATAATGATATAAAATCCAACCTCACCAATAAGCAGAATTTTCTATTACCATTCTGGCCTTACTAAATATGACCTGGTTACCTCTTTCTAATCAGAATCTACCTCTCAAACATTATATAAGGGTAGCCCTAATGCTATCCTATGAAAGGAACAGGCCTCAAGGTAGTAGAAAACGAATTCAGGAGTTTTCCACTACCAGGACATATAAAACACACATGTACATGTCCTGCCTTTTACCTACATAACACCCTGCCCTATGGCTTACCTAAGGCCTACCTTAGGGGTGACATATGTGTAGAAAAAGGAGAGTTTAAGGCTTGCCAAGTACTTTTAAATGTCAAGTCGAAGTGGCAGTGAAACTGCACACCCAGGCCTTGTAATGGCAGGCCTGAGACATGGTTAAAGGGCTACTTATGTGGGTGGCTCAACCAGTGCTACAGGCCCACTAATAGCATTCAATTTGCAGGCCTTGGGCACATGTAAGGGGGAGAGCATATGCACTTTAGCACTGATTAGCAGTGGTAAACTGTGCAGAGTCCTACAACCAGCAAAAACAGTGTCACCAAAGTGGAAGGAGGCAGGCAAAATTTGGGGGATGACCACCCTAATGGTGTCAGGTCTAACACCTATCATCTAAATAGGCCTCTACGAGGATATATCATTCTTCTGGGTCTGTGTCTATGTGTGTAGCAATGCAAGGGACCCCTGTTAGAATCCATATCAACACTCCTCTGCATAGGTAGAGTAATTAGAGGAGAACACTTTTTTCCTCCACCTCCTCTGCAATGTGGAGGCCTCCCGTCCAGTAGCATGTGATTCCTGCAAATATACAATGTGTTTGCCTCTGATGTAAGTAGGAATATATAGCACATCGCTGGGAGGGAGTGCGAATACCTTGCACATTCCATGCGAAGTTAGTGGCCACCATAACGTAGGATCAAAGTAGCGGGACCCCCATTTTCTCAAAGCAGGTGATGCTCGTCCCATCGATTAGCGTAGAAGGTGAGTAAGTGCAGGTCACAAAGGCAATAAAAATTATACACCACAAAAGCAATGAACAAGCAATACCATCAAGAGCAGGGATACAACAGGTACCTGCCCAAACTTGTAAAACCAAAGGGCCTGAAGGAAAGGGCCAATCTAAGGGGTGGGCAGTGAAATGAGATCTTGAACAGTGGCCACATTGCACATGAAGCAGAAGTCAAATCAGCCTGGCCAATCATCAAGACCCCTATATATGACAATCAAATGAAACAGAGGTGGTAAGTGAGTCAACATCTGGGCTCAAAAGGTATTCACAGGGAGAAGTAGTCAGGAAAACAATCCCCCACTGACATGACAGCATAATAGTATCTGAAACAAGGGATGATGTGTGCTAAGGGAGAAAACAGGGGAATGCTGGTGAGGGGAACATTGGAGGAGGAGTGGAAGGGGAAGGAAAAGCACATGGATAGTACAGTTTGTTGAGACACAGGTAATCAACCATCATCAACCCCGACCACAGGAAAAGCAACCCCTCACTTAGCAGAAATGAATAGGCAATCACTCATAACAGTTGTGTAAACCCAGTCAAGGAACACATTCAAGGATATCGTCCAATGCTTGTAGGGTCACCATGGGCATCTCATCAGTGTTGAGGGGAAGTATGTCTGATCTGAAAGAGACTTCATCTCCTGAGGTTTTGGATATATCCTCATCTGCACTGAGGTGTGCAGTATTGGGTCCTAAAAGTCTGGGCCACCTGCAGTGCCCTACATCACTCCTGGATGACTTCTTTGAGATTAAGGGAACTAAGCACACAAGGGCAGCAACGTTGGTCATCGCTTACACCTCCTGAACGTCCCCGCTGCAGATGATTTCTCTTGTCACCGAGCCACACATGGGCTGGCTTCGCTACTCCATGATTTTTCATCCAGGACCTTGCCCCCTCAAGGTTAGTGAAGAAGGAAGTGCCATCAGCCTGGACGCGGAGGCAGGCTGGGAAGAGGAGTGCATATTGGACATTGTGTTCCCTCAGTTTATGCTTTGCCTCTAGGAAGGTGTGATGTTTCCGCTGGGCCTCCAGTGTATAGTCTGGGAACATCATCACCTTAACTTTTTCCACAATTAAATTGTTCTGCCTTCGCGCTTCATTTAGGATAACATTTCTGTCCCGATGGTCCATAAGTCATGCCACCATCAGATGGGGTAGAGCACCTGGAGGTGGCCGCCATATGCGACCCTCTGGGCTTGTTCCACTGAAAAGAAAGGTAACAGCATGTCCACAGGTACAAAGCCACCTACCCAGCCATCAAGGTATTCCTTCACGTCACAGCCCTCCATCCCTTCGGGAAGACCACCAATTGGATATTATTTTGCTGTGATCTACCTTCAGCATCCTTCACATGGTTTTCCATGATACGTAACTTCTCTTGCAGTATGTGAAGGTGAGAATGTGTTTCTTTACCTTGAGGTTGAAAAATGACCAGTGTTTGTTCTGTTGAGTGCTCCCTGACAGATAATTTCCGATGATCATCTTTCAGCTCTGTGAGATCCATGGCAACTGTGTGAATTTTTGATTCTAGGAAGACTCTAGATCCTTCTAAAGCTGCAAGCACCACATCCAGTTTGTCAGTGACTGCCTCCGCAACAGAAGAGCGAATCTTAGGTTCAGTAGCCCAGAGAGCCTGGTGGCAGGTTCCACATGTGTGAGCCTGCAGATATGGCTCTAGGAGCGAGCTAGGAAGGTTACTCAGCAGAGGTAGGGGAGTGGTTCATATATGGGTCCGCTTGTGTTAGATTTAGCAGTGACACCTCACTGCACTAGCAGCCCAGAGTGAGAGTCCAACAGTATGTATCGGCAGGTGATTAGAAACCAAGAGGGTGCTATAGGAGATCAAGAGCACTGGCTACGGACAAAGTTTCCAACATGCAGAGAATAAGTCTGTGCCCTGATAGCCTCAAGTATTCCCCCACCCCTCGACACCCCTGCAGGGTCTACATAGGTCTACTGGAATATATACTCCGTAGTGTCACTCGACAAGTTGTGTGCAGAAAAGTTGGATGAGGTGGGAATCTTTAGGTCAGAGAGCTGACTAGGATAAATGAGGTACTGTAGGCAGCATACAGGGGAGAAAAATTATTCAGAGAGATCGCAGGCTCAGTCGGAATAATTTGCTTCATCAACAACCCCTCACAGTGGAGATAACAGAGTACTCAGTTGGGACAACACATATCACCAGGCGCATAGAGGTCTGTGGGCTATTGTGTTAACCCAGATGCCCACCTGGTAAGTAGTGTGGAGAAGTGTCGGCCTCTGCTTCATAGACCCCAGCACAAGGCACCACGCATCTGCATGTTGACTTATGCAATGTCTCAGAGAGTCACAAACTTGCAACAATAATGCTGTACAATGCAGACCCAAAATACGCCAGTCGAGTAACCGGATCTCAAAGAGGCCCTAATATGTAAGTAATGGTCCAATTGAAGAGGAGCAAGGTCTAAAGGACAGTGTGAGGTTTAAAGTCTTGCGGGGCGTAGACTCCTTTCTCTTCTGGGCCCTCAAGACTAAACACCACCCGCTCCAGGCCACACTGACAACACACCTCAAGTCCTCCAGACTGCAAGAGCTCCAGTCATGGTGGGGAGACACATCAGCAGACAAACACTCACCAATGGCCCACACACAGGAAAAAGCAAGAACATTGAGCGTGGGCATCTCCACACTCCCGGATTATGAACCGCGGTCCGATCCTCCGAAGTCCAATGTCTCACTCTGGGGCCCAGCAGCTCTCAAACGTTAGTCCAGGCAGCTTCCCAGCAATGCACCTAAAAGCAATGAACAACTGGGGTCCCCATGGTCACCCGCAGCAGGATATTTAAATGGATGATGGGATCGCAGCACAGAGGGCAATCAGTCTGTGTCTGCTACCTTGGACCCCTCGACCATGCCCCTCCCACCCCCTTATCTTCTGTGTTGGTGACTATCCCCTTGTTCACTAAATCAGTGTCCTGGACTTTGCCCCATTCTCATCTACTCAAACATTTTTTCTCACTTGTTCTTAGATTCATCCCTTCCGGTGTTGTTCTCCTATGCTCACCTCTCTCTTTTGTCTGCTTACAGCGTCTTCCTTGTACTGCTTCTGAGGCTGTCGCTATTCCCTCCTGTAATAGAGCACTTTTTCAAGAGACATTAGTGTTCCCCCAGCCGCCTTTTGCCCCTTTTGTGTGACCTTGGTTTCCTCCCAGTGCGGTATTTCCCCCTCATTGAGGACCTCTTCATCATCGTCATAAACTAGCTCACATTCTATCTCTTTATCCACCTCATAACCATTCACTCCAGGACTCTCCCCATCCCCTACTCAAAACATTTTCAGTTAATTTTAGTTTTTGATTGATACAGTGCTGTTGCATTATTTCCATTCCTTGCTGCCGGGATGGCTGCCCAGAACCTCTCCCTCTCTTCGGGCTGGTTGTCCCACGTCACAGCTAGCCTGGCCAGATCAGTGACTTGAGACCCTATGGGTGATTAGCCGTGCTTTACAAATCTCTGATTGATTGATTTTGACCACAGCTGCTGACCTTCTGCAGTGTCTTCCAATTATCACCCTGGAGGTCATCCCAACCTGCGTAATATGTGGCCCTGGTCCCTGATCTATCATCAAAAAACGTCTGCTGAGTTTCCCCCATACTGTCATCTACCCACACCCATCTTCCTTGTGAAGCTCTTAGCTGCTTTTTGTGGAACCTCATTTTGCTTCTCTAAGATATTCTCACCCTTACTGCACCATTGTGTGCTCTTAGTGGTGATTGCATGTCTAACCACACTCTCCTGGGAAGTGTATTTTACATTTTCCCTAGTTAATATCATTGCCCCAGAGGCTTTTTACTCACACACCATTCTTTTTATCTTTGTGGAACTGCTTTTTTTTCCTTCATTTTGCTCATGTGGTACATTATACTCTCCTTCTCGCCCCACGACCTTGATTTCTTTCTTCTCATTGCTTTTGTCCATATGTGACTGAGTGCTCGCTCTGCCGCTCACATGCGAGCACTCTGCTGTCCCATGCTGATGTAATTTATTCACTGTGCTATGCACCGGTAGGGCGGCGCTGCTTGCGTACGCAGCTCAGCAGTATTTCACTTGCCAGCCTTTTCCCCAGGGGCAACGAGCGCCAACTAGGCCTCCATATGCTATGCTTTGACCGCTGTGACCGGTAAATTCTTGTTTCTCTGCTATACGCTGTGCCTCAAACGCCACTACCCCTCCTCACTCTTAGTTGCTGCTGCAACTTTTAATTTTGTTCTGGGTTACGGCGGTGAGAAGGCTAAAACTGCTGCCACAACAGCACTCGCTGCAGACATTTTTGGATGTGCAAGGCCTACCCAACAACACCCCATGGCATTATAAGATCCTCCCTCCTGGCATCACATAACGCCTTCAGCTCCTCCCGCACTGTCAAAGCCTTAGCTGCCATAATTTTCTATATATTACAGAAAATTACTAAAGTAACATGACCTATCAGTGGACAAGAACCTAACACTTCCTACGTCGAGGACCACATCAACTGACTGGGACACTCCCAGGGAATGGGGGACACCAACTGCCATGGTTGCCCCACTCCGAGTCTAACTAGCCAATGGGAATCCCTGGTGACCTGGATTGCGCCACCCACATGAAGAACCCCGGGGGTGACCATCCTTTGGATGCCACCCCTGGAACCCCATTGCAGCACAGCCATATGGGATCATGGTCTTGCTGTCAAAGGCAGGTTCTAAGCAGGTCTTAGCAGTATAGCTCTTCTTTGTTATTCTACGTAGTAAGTCCTAACGGTCTAAAGCAAGAGAGCCATGGATACAGGGGTGTAGTGATCATTGCTGGATTAGAGGTTGCAAAATATATAAAATTTTCTGTTTCTGTTATACACGTGGGTTGTCCTGCTGCCTTGTGGGCATAATGAGGTGCTGTTGGTTCAAATATAGTAATCTGTGGCATATGTAAGCATGATAATTGATCAAAACATTGTAGAATTTAATAACTAATTTACAAAGAGATCTGTCAAGTTTCAATTCAATTTTTTTATTAGAGATTTAGGGCCTGATTTAGATGTTGGTCGCGTCGGACCCGAAAAGACCGTCATATCGGCGGTCTCCCGCCTGCCGTATTTAGATGTATTGCAGCTAAGCCACAGACCGCCATGACGGAGTGTACTCCATTGAGCCAGCTGCATCCCACAGCCAACATGGCAGACTCCAATGCCAACGAGTAGGCCCTCCATTACCGTTTTGGCGCAGCATCCGGGCAAGCCTATTAAGATCACACAGTTGTGCTGGCAGTGTGTCAGAGGCGGGCCCAAGAATGGCAGGAGTCGATCACGGAACCCGTTCAGTATAGTGCTATGGCTGTGGCCATTGGTTGGATACTAGTCTGACACCTGTCTGTAAATTGGACAACTGTGAACACCTGCAAAACCCACTATAAAACACACTCCATTTCAGACCATGATCCTTTGCCATCACACTGCAGAACACCATTTGGATGCAGGAATTGCCATACAGGAGACAGGCTTTTTTCTGTTTTACTCTCTGTATTTTTTTGTCAAAACCATATTTAATTGTTTTTCCTTCATCATTTTGGCCACTAGTTTAGTTTTTCTCCATTATTCACTATGGCAAGGAGGAGAAATCCTAATTCTTCGGAGGGAGAGTTGTTTGTCATGGTGGATGAAATCATAAAAGTGGAGTCCCAATTGTTTGGAGCATAAGTCCAAAATACTACCATATCCCAGAAAAGCTAAATGTGGTCCAGAATAGTTAACAGAGTGAATGCTGTAGCTAGCAATCTGAACGCACAGGCAGAGATTAGAAAGAGGTGGAATGATCTGCCGGGGAAAGTTCGTTCACTGGCCTTCAAGTGTCACCTGGAGTCCCTGTTACGACTCTGTCATCCCATCTCTAGGGGTGCTGTAAAGGGACTGTCTGTAGCCTGGGAATCACCTTGAACACTCATCTAGAGTCCCTTTCTGACTCCCGTTTGTTTCCCTTTTCGCTATGTTATGCTATTATAGAATTACATTTGCTTTATGGGACTGCAAATCCCATAATGCACTGCCTGGTAGTCAGGAAAGCCTGGATTCTAATACACATTATTTTCTATGGAAGAAGTCCAGTTGCTCCTTTGTACTGGATTCCCTCCTCCAGGACTTGCGAGTGTCTGAAACTACACACACCTGAGACCTCTCCTGTGCAGCCCAGTCATGTGATTCCACCTGGGGTTTGCTTCAGCCTGGAACTTCTTATAAGCAGCCATTTCCTCAAGATCCTCATTGCGCATTGGAGTTCAGTTTCTTTGTGTTCCAGACCCTTTATCAGATGGTGTCCCAGTTTTGTTCCAGTTCTGTTTCAGCTTAAACCTGCCTTCTATTTCACTGCCCTGTTCCTGCTTGTTCCAGCCAGAATCTGCTCCCTGTCTCTTAGCCATGTTCCTGTTTGTTTCTTCCAGAGCCTGCTCCCTGTTTCTCAGTCCTGTTCCTGCCTTGTTTCAGCCTGAACCTGCTCTCAGTTTCCCAGTCCTGTTTCCTGCTTGTTCCAACTCCCTGTATTCCAGTCCTGTTCTTGCTTATTGCAGCCAGAGCCTGCTTCCCATATCTGTTTCTTGCTTGTTCCAGCCAGAACTTGTACTCTGTTTTCCAGTCCTATTCCTTCCTTTGCTTCAGCCTGAGCCTATTCCCAGTTCCTGCCTCTGCCTCCGAGTTTGTTCCTTCTGTTTCTGTTTCCTCTTGGGTATTTGTGTCTGGTAAGTGTACTATCAGTCTTCACCTGTGTTAAAGTGTATTCCGTTGTTCTGGGGTTGGCTCCTGGTTTCCAGGAGCCAATTCCAGCCCTCATCCTTTGTCTAGTGTCATACGTAGTCTTTAGTGCCTAACAGTGACAGTGTGTTATTGCTGTTTTTCCAGGAAATGCCACTGTGTTTCCAGCTGGACCCACAAGGGCTTGTTTTGCGTATGTAAGTACAATCCTTGTTTGTGCTCTAAGGGTCCAGAGACAGAATCACTTCTGCTGCCTCCTTTCTATGGGGCTTGCGGGGTGACTATCTTTAAGAGCAATCTGCACAGAGGCATTGACATTCCCTGTTGCTGTGGGAAGTTCTGAGCCCTACCCTGTGTACAACCTTAGTGGTAAGCCCAGTGTGTTTGTCCATTAGTAATCAGTTTCCTGTTTGTTCACACTAAGGTTGCTCTGCTTTTACTTTCTTGTTTCCTGTGCTTGTCCATAGCTGTCCTTTCCCGTGGATGCCTTTAGCTGCTCTTCTGCCCCAGTACACTACCTCTTTGAGATATTCTGTGACCTCAAGGGGTGCCTCAAACAGAGTCCTGATCAGACCCGCCCGAAACCGTGACAGTCCCAAAGCATTGGTGTTGGTTCTCCCTCCCACTCCCCCCCCCCCCCCCCAATTGCAACTCGTTCCCTGGGGGGAGGAGAAGGTCTTGCAGATCCTACATCCTGAAGGCTTGATAGGAATCCCTGGAGGAGTGGAGACTGGTAAGTTACACCTGTCTATGTCTCAGCAATCACTAATGGAGCCCTGCCCTTAAGTTGTATGTTTAGAATGCTGCAACACCCTTATCAAGACAGATATAGCTATTTTTGACTATACAAAATATATTGTGTCATACCATTTACTAGCAGCATGGTTGTAGCTCTTAACAATGTGCAATATGTATATTCAGATTGTGTGTAGTTCCAACTGGATCATCCCTTGCGTTGGCTCTGTCCATTACTTTCTATCAATGTATGTTGTTGTGCTTCCAAAAACAGGTCCAAAACGACATACATTTTCACAGGAAAGTATAGTTTTTCTGAGTGGTATTTTCTCCTATTTACATCATATCTATATGTGTGTTCTTGTTGCAAATGTGTGTTCATCTCCAATATAGTCATCGAAAGTGATATGTGTAACTTTTCAACCAAGTATTGTCTATGGTGTCAATAGATCACTACGACTACCATGATGCTCTGTACAATAGTGTAATGTAATGTTGTTCCACCGTCCTTTACTTCCATATGTACACACATTTTAAAAACTAGTGTGTTTGTCAGTCATGAAGTCAAGATATGGATTAAAATGTCACTTCTTGTGTATCACAATCATGTTGACACCTGCTCATAGCAACATCAAATTGATGAAAATGCTTACTTAATTCATTGTCTTTTGAATCCAAGCTTTCCTAAAATGTGTTTTGGCATGCTGAATAAAAGTAGTAGCCACACGCAAGTTAATTTGCACTGTCCGTATGATGACCAAATAGAGCGATATTTGTAAGTTGAACCACTTTGATTCCAATGTTTGTTGCCTGCTAGGCCTTGGAAAGGTCCCATACTCCAATCTATTCACCACTGTGTTGGGTTCAAGGTCAGCTACATGTAACGTACAATTCTGCATCTTGACGTCAGCACTGGAGTTATCATATGTGGAAATCAGGCTGCATGTGTAAAATAATGGAAATAAAACAAAAGTCTAATCAGTCTGTTTCTATTTTTCTAGGTTGGCCCTTCCGTATACAAAAACACAGTAAATGCCAAATGATGTATTAATTGCATATTCTCGGCAACCTTCACAGGTCCAAGAACCCGGCTCAGTGGACTACTGTTTGCCAGGCAATAAACCTCCATTCAAGACCAGGAATAAGCCTCCAGTGAGGACTTCACTAATGCAGGTCCGGATAGCCAGACAGTTCCAGTGAGTCAAACTTGGCTCACACCTCCTGCTCACAACAACATGTCCGTGTTAGGACACCTCCACTTCCTATGCACCGAGAAGGTACACATCAGTTATGTGCCCCCCCAGTCCTAACTGCTGTTGGACACCACCAACAAAGTCTCCAGTTCTGTTAGGACCCAGTGGAATGGGGCACACTTCCTCGAGGGCTTAGGCTAGTGGAAGTAGGGAACGTGGGAGAGAATCTGTGGGCCAGCCAAGTGAGGCCACTGGGTTTTTTGTCAGTTAGACCACCATTGATCATCAAGTCTTGGGATCAGTGAAAGAGTCCCAAGACGTGATGGGCCAGCTGGTAACTGAGCTCTGTGCAATCAAGGAGGTGCAGAGGGAGCACATCTTGGAACTAAGGAACCACAATGAAAGATTGAGCTCCCTGACTGGGGTGCTATTTGACATCTATCACCATACGTGCAAAAAATTTCTAATCCATATGCCCCTGTCAGTTGTCCCTCCACATCTGGGTAAAGTACACCACTGCAAGCCACATACAGGGAGGCTGTGCCACATGAGAAGCCTGCTCCTACAACCCCAGTCCCTGCACTTGTGGCCTCCTCCCCCCCGCCCGGAGAAGACGGTCATCTGGACCAGCAGGAGAGGATGGCAAGACCAACATCACCACCTCCAAAAGACGCAGAACCTAATTTCCTCCTGTGTCTGTCTACCATTCACTCTTTGGACTATTTCATGAACACATTCACCTTTGCTGAGGACATCTGTATTTTGAACATTGGACTCAAACTGTTTTTGGCTCTCCTACCATGTTTCCATCTCCCATGATAGACTCGTTTTTTTTTTTTTTTACGTTAATCTTTTTTGGATTCACCTTACCCTTTTTTTGTGTCATGATAATCATTGTTATGGACACAGACTACAAGACTCTTGTTGGATTACTTGTGACCTTTCATTTGTCATATTTGTCTTCCGCTATCATGCTGTCAAATCTTTTGAACATTTATGTGCCAAAAATGTTGAAATGACAAAAAGGTAAAATGTTAACCAATTTATTCAAAGAAATCAAACTCAACCCCGAATGTATTTGGAACATACATATGTTCGCAACAAGTCCTTGTTGAAATTAAATTTGGGTTTCAATAACCAGGCCTAACCCCAATAGCCCTTGCCATTCAGGGTTATACGCTCCACAACCTTGACACAGTGGAGGAAAGGGAATATGCGATGGTATCAAATGCAATAGGCAAAGTATCACTGATGCATGACCTCAGTTGGAACCATACATCCTACCCTCACAATAGTAATTCTAGCTCAATAACACCAATAATCTGCATCATATCAGTAACAACATTTGAGGCCACATGACCACTACAGGACACAGGCAGTATCTGGTGCAATGCTACATTCTCAAAACAGTCTTATGCTAATGAAAAGTTCAATCACCTATGAGGAAACACATCAAAAGCTACCTCCACTATCCAAAAGGTAAAGATTTAGCCAATGTGAAGGAAGAACAGTATGCTAGGGCTTTACATACACATGTGGTTTGAGCAAGTCAAGTGACACATATTGCTTTGATGGTAGCATCACACAGAAAACAAGTCTGTTACAATCTTCTGAACCTCCATACTATCAGAGTGCAAATTGTCTCTGTAAAAGATTTGTATATCCCAAATAGGTGTCTGTACCAGGATCAACACATGTCCACTTTGTACTTCTGAACAGCAGCATATCACAGCAAATGTCACAACATTCAAATGTCCAAATGAAGATGACATGGTGAAGGGACCTAAAACAGAATGATGAGGAAAATTTATTTTTACCACATATTAAATAGAGCTCAATTGAGAAGTCATGGGCATACACATACTTAGCACAAGCATAGTTAACTTGTATCAGTGACCATAGTAGTCAATGTAGAGAAACTCAGATCCACTAACATCTTTGCCTTGAAACTTCCTGCATTGACAATTGCTAACAAATTACCATAGCAGACTGATATGTTCCCTATGTCACAAGTTGTACTGACATAGGAGGCTACAGTTTGTAAAGGTAAACTTACACTCAAGTGAAGAAGTGGCCAATCACATCTTGGCGTATGTCAACTCCTAATTCACCACTGTCATCTTCATTGGGCATTTCAACATCCTCACCCGGTGGCTCATCACGATCTCCCTCCTCTGTGATTATGGGAATGTTCCATCACGGGTGATATAATAGAGCATGCTGCAGGCAACAGGAAGGTTCCACCGGTCTTGTTCCGGCACCTAAACCTGGCCTTCAGGAGCCCAAAAGCCTGTTCCACTGGCCTCTGTGGTCTACCATGGGCCTCAATTAAGCAGACTTCCACTAGCACTGTTGGATTCCACAGCACTGCCTATAACCATGGTCAGTTAGGATACGCTGAGTCTCCTACATGGAAGAAACACATCCACAGATTACTTACATATCAAGCCATTGTCCCTTCCTAAACTAGAATTCAGGCAAAAGGTCATTACGTCATATTCTACTTACCAACAAGGCGGTCTCTCTACAGTCCAAGGTGTGACATCTGCATGAATATGGTGATATTCCATAGTACAAATGAATCATGTGTTGACCCAGGGAAGCAGGCAAACACACACTTGAGATGTATAAATCTGTTAAGCACACAACTTGCACATTGATGGAATGGAAGTTCGTCTGATTGCAATGGACCTGTTCACTTGCATGTGGTGGCACAAAGGCAATATGTGTGCCATCTATTGCTCCAACAACATGTGGTAGTCTACCCAAAGCATAAAATTCTCCCTTCACTGTGCCCATATCCTGTTGACTTTGGAACTTGATTTAGCTGTTAATGTTTCTCATCAAGAAAGCAAGGACGTCTTGTAGCACACTATGAAAAGTTGGTTGGGACATGCCCCCAGATACAGTGTATTAAAAAGAGCCAGTGGCCACATAATGCAGGACTGCCATGAATTTCACTATTGGTGTTATGGTTGTTGGATTCATATTTTGAGGCAGGAGACCATGCTCCAACTGCTAACACAAATCCAAGATAGTTTGCTTATTTAGCCATTTTTTTTTAATGACATCCCTGTCCTCCATGGTGGAAAGGTCTAGAATGTACACCAACTCATTTTTCACCACTGTCCTCTTCATTGGGCATTTCAACATCCTCATCCGGGGGCTCACCACAGCCTCCCTCCTGTGCAATTGCAGGGATGTTCCTCTGCAGGGCAATGTTATGGAGAATGCAGTAGGCAACCGTGATGTGGCACACCTTATCAAGTGAGTAGAGGAAAGCTTCATGGGTTTTGTCCAGGCACCTAAATCTTGCCTTAGGGAGTCTGAGAGCCCACTCCAAATACCTCCATGTTCTTCCAAAGGCCTTATTGAAGCAGACTTCCCCAGTTGCTGTTGGATTTCTCAGTGGTGCCAATAACCACGGACAGTTAGGACACCCTGAGTCTCCTACATGGAAGCAACACATCAACAGATTACTCACATATCAAGCCATTGTCCCTTCCTAAACTAGGATTCAGGCAAAAGATCATCAAGGCATATGTACTTAATAACAAGCCAGGCTCTCCGGTCCAAGTTGTGATATCTGCATGGGTATGTTGCTGTTCCATAGTACAAAAGAATCATGTGTTGACCGAGGGAAGAGGGCCCACACACTTGAGATGTACAAGTCTGGTAAGCAAACAACTTGCATATTGATGGAATGGAAGTTTGTCCGATTGCGGTAGACCTATTCCCTTGCGTGTGGTGGCACCAAGGCAATATGCGTGTCATTTATTGCTCCAACCACATGTGGTAGTCCACCCAAAACATAAAATTCACCCTTCACTGTGGCCAAATCCTGTGGTCATGGGAATTGGATGTAGCTGAAGATGTGTTTCAGTAAGGACTTCCTGTAGCACACCATTGAGAGCTGGCTCGGACATTCCCCCTAATAGTGTCACAGTTTACTGAAAAGTACCAGTGGTAACAAAATGCAGTACTAGCATGAGTTTTACTATTGGTTTTATGGCTGTTAGATTCATACTGTGAGGAAGGAGATCAGGCTCCAACTGCTGACATACATCTAGTATACTTTGCCTATTTAGTCAAAAGTGTTTGATGACGTACCTTTCTTCTATGGTGGCAAGGTCTGGAAAGGACCAGAACAACTGAGGCCATCTCCTCATAGCAATGGCTGGGTTCACACGCCTGTACCTATGGAAAAGAAAATATCAGCTGAAATGGCCACACCATACTTTTGATATCAAGACACATCTGACTTCTTGGTAACAGTAGAAATGTCATTGGGTGTTACATGTACACACAGTAACTCAAAAATTACTTACAATCTTTTAAATTGATTTATTTCCATTATGTGCAAATAATACATAAAAAATGTGTTATTTGCACATAATTCTTTTTTTTTATTTCCTTAAAAAATACCGTCAATGGAGGTAGTAATTTCCCCCCAGCACTATTGGTGTCAGTTACGGTTCACATTTTCTTGTGTCATGTTTTGGCAAGAAAAGTGTTGTTCGTATCTGACATTTAGAAATAGACCAGCCTCCATTTTGAGTACTTGTAATGCACTAACAATTGAAAAATGTGCAGCTTCACACCCTAAAATGGTAGGTGCCTGACCTTACCATAAGGGCATTGGCTTCCCTGACAGCCGTCAGCAGACATTGACCATGTAGTAGGTGGTAGCATTCACAACGGCCCCTGCCATAGGCTTATGTCTTGTATCCCACATTGTGAAAAAAACTCACTTGCCTCCTAACACTGCAGCCATCAAGACATCTTAAGGTTGCTGTTATTACCAAACTCTGGGAGCCAGGATGCCGGTCAAAGCAGGTGACAAGTCCCCTCCTTCAGTAGAGAGAAGCTGGAGATCCTTGCTAGGGAGGTTCTGTCCCTGTACAGCCAGCACTATCGGACGCCAGAAGAACAGGTACATGTCTTATTTTGGAATGTCCGACTGAGTATTCTTTTCCTTTCAGAAACCCAGGCTGTTTTGTTCATTTTTAGTAATGGGGTAGTGTTGTGATTGGAGTTGACAGAATAATGTAGCTGGGACAGTCTATTTTTTGGTACTGTCAAAAATGTCTGTGTATGGCAGTGTTAAGTCACCTAAACCTAAAAGTAGAAGCTGTAATGTGTGTCCATGTAACACACAAATCCTATTTCATCACACAGACAGCAGGTCAATGACTACCAGTGGCCAGTACGTAATATACTAGTAGTGTGACTGACAAAATACAAACAATGTTGGAATGATGTTGATGTTGAATTAAAAAAGTACAAGGTCAGGAGTTGTCTGATGCTGTACTGTCATGTGGAATTCCAACAAGTAATGTGTATTTGGTTGCACTGTATGGTTTAATCTGTCATGGAGCCATATATAAGTAAAGTTAGTTTATGTGCAGCAAGTCCAGATGACACCGGCTCAAAATCATCCATCCCAGTCCGTCCCATTCCAACACACACTTGTTCATACAACCCACAAAGCCCTGCTCTCACTGACACATAGCATCCATTCTATCTTGCCCTTAGTCACTGTATGTGACGCAGACCATGAGTTCTGACTCTTGGGTGTTTAGGCAGGAAGGCAATGTAGCTGTGAGTGTGATCATGTGCAAGGATTGTACAGGTAGTTTAGCCTTTATTATCTCACGATTGTAAGTAATCAGAGGAGGCTCTCACAACAGTATAGCGTGCATACCTCTGGCCAAGATGATGTTGTAGGCCTGATTATATAACATGAGAAGCTAGCATGTATTAATGGTGCACATTAGATCACTGCAAATCAGTATTTCTGATCTACCTGGAACATTTTGCTGCAAAGAAAATCTAGTAACTGGTGAATGTACATGTGAATATCCAAAATGTAATGTCACAGCAATACTGTCAAACAGAAACACTGAATTTTCTATTTTTGTTCTTTTATGTCATCCATACAGGTCAACCTCCATCAGAAGCGGGAGATCTGGAAGGCCATAGCAAAGAGGGCCCTGCAGGTCCTCAAGCGGCGTGACCTGTACTGTCGGAAGAGGTGGAAGGACATGCATGGGCAACATGCAAGTCTGCTGAGTGCCAAGTCGGGCAGTCCTCCCACCCGATCCAGGTGGATGCAGCACACCCTGCTCCCCCCACCCACCTCGCCAATGTCCTGCATCCTTGCAGCGGCTTACCTGGAGCTTGATGGGTAGTTGAGGGCCCAACAACAGCAACAATGGAATAAGTCATTGTAGATATTGTGTTTTGACCTCTACTTTCCAGCTGTGTTGCATTACATCAACACCGAGGTCGACACACATCTAAAGCTCATGAGGATTTCTGGAGATGTAAGATGATCAGACAGTGTCTGATGCTGTATGTGGTGTATTGCTTTTCGCTGAATGATGACACTATATTCCTCCTCAGAAGGTAAATACTGTGGTGGGCAGACACGTGGCTCCATGCAAACAAAGGTATTGCTAGCATTTTCACAATGACATGAGGGACAGTTTCACAAAGCATGCCCCCTGTCTCTGATTGGGTCAGGTGGGATGGTACGTCACAAATGTGTATACTGAATGTAGGCTTCATTACTGGTAACTGTGGCAAGCTCCACAATTAATATGCAGCCGATATCTCAGAGTTGACGTTGGTAAGTTGGTGCTATGACAATATGAGAATGTGCATCACACCAAAAGTATTGGTATTCTGTGTACAGTGGCATCATTCCTTATCCGACACATGTTTGAAAGCAGTTTGTCCAACAACCTTCTGGTAAGTTAATGTGAACAGTAACAGGTGGACCTTAGTCCTTCAGCAATGTGCATGTAAGCCAGTCTGTGATTACCAACATGCATGAAAGGACCAACATCGACCTCCACACACGCCGCAGGTCTGCCCGGGGACCTGGCAGACGGAGTGGTCCCTAGCAGAAGAGGATGCCAAGGGGGGCCCGGCGCAGACCATGCTCCCCAGGTGGAGCCCTCATTGGGCACAATAATGACAGCTATTTCAAGACCTCAAAGGTTTGCTAGAACCTAAACTGGATGTAGTAATGGTGGATGTTACCCTTCTTTGCGCAGACCTTAAGAAAGTTAAAGAAAAGGTCACAACTCCTGAAACAGACATTGTTCATCTACAGTCCACATCTAAGAGACTTGAGAGCCAGGTACAGTTCCTCACCAAAGAACACAACAGAGTTATGGTGTGCTTAGAAGACCAAGAGGGGCGGGCAAGACGGAACAACATTAGAGTGGTCGTAGGTTGCATAGGGGGACCAGGACCCCAGTGTCAAACTTTTTTGGAGGATCTAATTACCAAGACCCTCTGCCCAAAGATATTGCCCGTGCTCTTTACTATTGAAAGGGCACACGGGCACCGGTCCTGCCTCTGCGACTGCGAGCCCCTCCAAGGACAATCATTACAAGGGTTTTCAACTTCCGGGACAGACACACAATCCTGCAGGCTGCCCATGGTGACCTCCCATTCGACAACACCACAATAAATGTCTTCCTGAATTTCATGCTCAAAGTCCAGTGACAAAGGCAAAGTTTCCAGGATGTCAAAAAAGCCTGCACGAACGTGAGCTCTAATACATGATGCTCTTTCTGGCGTGCTTTTTTGCATGATCGCAGAGGGTAAGACATGGCATTCCGCCACACCGGAGGAGGCCTGGGAATGGCTCAAGGGGCCACGGGCTGCAGAAGTCAGCGAAGGGACAGCAGTGGAGTAAATGCATAAGCAGGACCTCGGACCGATGGCACCACAGTCACTGCCGCCATATACTGTCAACTCCATTATATGGCTGGTCCAGCGCCCGTTGGGACAAGGCCACAAATGTGCTGTTTGCGCCGGGGGGAGGAGTGGTCAGAAGTTGAGCCATCCAACCCGCACGACTAGACCAACCCTGTACTGGTATTGCCTGTGGGGTGCGGGTGGAGAGTCCTCAGACTCCTGGAGAGGGGACTGTACCACTAATCAATGAACGCATAGTGGATTAGAGTATCGTAGAGACGAGGACAGTGTTGTGCAGTGGCATAAAGTATAGTACAGTGTTGTACAGTGGAGTGAATGGGAATAGATAGGAGAAAAGTGTAGTAGAGTTTTGGAGACTGGATTTGCATAGAGTACATAGGGGGTCATTCTGACCCCGGCGGGCCAGGGTTGGCGGGAGCACCGCCAACAGGCTGGCGGTGCCCCGCAGGCCATTCTGACCGCGGCGTTTTGGCCGCGGTCAGATGCGGAAAACCGGCGGTCTCCCGCCGGTTTTCCGCTGCCCTTTAGAATCCTCCATGGCGGCGCAGCTCGCTGCGCCGCCATGGGGATTCTGACAGCCCATACCGCCATCCTGTTGGTATGGGTTGTCGTGGGGCCCCTGGGGGCCCTGCAGTGCCCATGCCAATGGCATGGGCACTGCAGGGGCCCCCGTAAGAGGGCCCCACTTTGTATTTCAGTGTCTGCTTTGCAGACACTGAAATACGCGACGAGTGCCACTGCACCCGTCGCACCTTCCCACTCCGCCGGCTCAATTCTGAGCCGGCGTCCTCATGGGAAGGCTCTTTTGCACTGGGCTGGCGGGCGGCCTTTTGGCGGCCGCCCGCCAGCCCAGTGCAAAAGCCAGAATCACCGCAGCGGTCTTAGGACCGCGGAGCGGTGTTCTGGAGGGGGGAACTCTGGCGGGCAGCCTCCGCCGCCCGTCAGGGTTAGAATCACCCCCATAGTGTGTGAAATTGTGGACCTGCATAGAATGGATTGTTGTATAGTAGCATAGATTGAGATAAAATCTCGTACAGTGGGGTAGAGTCAGGTGTACTGGCCTAATGTAGTGTGGAGTAAAGTACAAAAGAGTGTATTGGTGTGTTGTAGAGTGGTGTAGACTATACTGGCATAGCATAACAATAAACTATTATAATTGGAGTGGGGTCTTGTACGGTAGGAAGTAGTGCTGTATAGTATAGAAAAGTATTGTATAGTGGAATAGAGTGTTTTACATTGGACTGTACAGGCATAGAATGGAGTATAGAGTTGGACAGTAGAGTGTACAGAGAAAGAGTGGAGTAGAATGTTGTAGAGTGCCATGAAGTGTAGTAGACTTTTATAGAATGGAGTTATATAGAGTGGAAGAGAATGTCATGCAATAGCGTGGCGTAGAGTGGAGTGGTATATACTGTAGTGGCGTAGAGTGGATTACCATAAAGTGGAGTAACATACAGTTGAATACTGTATAGTGGAGTGTAAAAGAGTGGAAAGACATACAGCGGAATAACATAAAGTGGATTGGTGGACAGTGGAGTGGCATAGAGAGTAGTAGTGTACAGTGGTTTAACATACAGTGGGTGGCATACATTTAAGTACAGTAACGTAGAGTCTGGGAAACTGTTAGAAATTGGACTGGTGTCACACACAGTAGAGGGGAGTGCTGTGTCATACAGTGCTGGAAACTCTTGTAGAGTGGAGTACAGTGTGGTACAATAAATTGTACGGACAGACTTGAGTGTAAATTTGGACAGTGGCATGTTTGGTGATACAGTGGAGTGGAGTCTAGTGGAGTGGCATAGAATGCAGTAGTGTTTTGTAGAGTGGAGTTCTACTGAGTGGAAGAGAGTACACTAGAGTGGTGTAGAGTGAGGTAGCATACAGTGGAGTGGCATAAAGTGGAATAGTGTACAGTGTAGTACCATAGACTGGAGTGGTGGACAGGGGAGTGGTGTAGACTGGAGTGGTGTATTGTGGGGTGGGGTCGAGTATTATAGCATACAGTGGAGCAGTGTACAATGGAGTGGAGTTTAGTGGAATACCATACAGTAGAGGGGCTAAGATTGAAGTTGTGTACAGTGTAATAGCTTAAAATGGAGTGGTGTACAGTGGAATAGCGTAGACTGGAGTGGTGTATAGTGGAGTGGGATAGAGTGAAGTAGCATATTGTGGAGTGGTGAAGAATGGAGTGGCATCCAATGGATTATCATAGAATGGAGTGCCTTAAAGTGGAGTGAAGCACACTGGAGTGGCATAGAGTGGAGTAGTATATAATGGAGTGGCATACAGCGGGGTGGCGTACATTGAAGATGCATGTGTGTAATAGCATAGAGTGAAGTTGTGTATAATGTAGTAGCGGAGAGGCATATAGCGGAGTGTTGTACAAAAGAGTGGCATAGAGTGTAGTAGTGTATACTGGAGTAGCATACAGTAGAGTATAATGGAATAGTGTAGACCGGAGTGGCCTACAGTGGCATGGCGTGGATTGGAATAGTATACAGTGGAGTGGTGTATATTGGAGTGGGGTCCAATTGAATATGTTGAATGAAGTGCTACAGAGTGGAGTGCCATACACTTGAGTGGCGTAGAGTGCAGTAGCATACAGTGGAGTGGCATATAGTGGAATAAAGTGGAGTGGAATACAGTGGAATGGCAGAGTGGAATAGTGTATAGTAGAGTAGCATCCAGTGGAGGGCATACAGGGGAGTGACGAAGAGTGGAGGTGCGTACAGTGTAAGAATGTAGAGTGTAGTATCGTACAGCGGCGTTGCATAGAGTGGTGTCTTGTACAGTGGAGAGGCACAGAGTGGAATGGCGTAGAGTAGACTAGCGTATAGTGGAGTGGCTACTGTGGCATAGCATATGGATGTATGTGAAATTAAGATGCAATGTAGATTATGATATGCAGTGTAACGCAAAACAGCAAATTGCACTGTTTTGCATTTCTGCATATTTACCAATCGACACAGGGCCACCCATGGTGGCCTTGCATTGTTTTGTAAACCACACTTAAGTATTGCATTGCCATGCATGACATAAGGGTACTGGAGGGTACTGCAATCCAATAATACAGCTAGGCCTTCATTATATTTCAAGCTATGGTATACCCTGATAACTTTGCAGCCGTGGAACACGGGGATGACAAGGCAGTACATAATTGGGTAATAGTTATTTTTTAAGAATGACAACTCAGCCACATTGTTTTTACTACACTTTGGCTGTGTTCAGTGTTAGGGCCTTAGATATAGGTAAAGAGTATGCCCCTACTTATTACCACTTTCTAAAAGTGGTAATAGGTAGGGAAATGTATTCATTTTGTTTTGGATATTTTTAAATTCGTTTACAGCAATGTACAGTGGTAGTTTAACAACATTTTGTGAAATGGCACAAACGTACTGCAGTGGCAGAAATCACTTAAGTTTAAATGCATTATAGCTTAAAATATTTACCCTACTTAGCTGCAGTGCCCAAAAAGCATAATCTCTGCACATAATGCCTAATCTAGCCAAATTTAATGTAAATAAATTCTGCCATTTTTGCGCTACCTCAAATACAATAGTCTATAAAAAATGCGTTGGTGGAAAAATATTTTGGGACCCCTTTTTATCTTTGCACCCCATTAACAATTCACCACAAAAATTTACATCATCTTAAAATGTAGAAAATGCTATAGATCTGGAAAGTTTTGTTGTGGTTCGTCGAACGGGTGGAAAGTTATTAGGGAGCTAATAGCTTAGGAATTCCTATCTCTGGGAATACTAACTATAACTACAGAGTGTCAATCAGATTTATTGTGATTTCTTTCTATTTATCTATTCTATTGTACTGGTTATGTATTTTTTCATTGGTTGACATTATCATGTGACTACGAATATATCTTTTAGTTGTTCATGTAGTAATTCTGAAACGTTTCATATGCAGTCTAGTTTCTTTTTTGGGCCCTTGCTACTTTTAGTTGGATTGCTCTACATATGAAGGTCAAAGTGAATGGAAGGCAATCATTGTTATAAAACTTTGCATTATTATTTTTCCTAGTGGCCAATTCTCATGTCCTCCAAATAGTAGTTTGTGTGGCTCACTTCTGGGTCAATTTTTCATTTTGCTGAATAGGGGTGCATAAGAAAGATGGTTTTAATTTTGCTTTTTGGAGCAGTTATATTTTGTGAGCCAGAGAGCATGCAAAGAAAACTTATGTAGATTTAGATGTATTCTGTCTTATGTATTGTTTTATAGGTTTCTGTTAGCATGTGACCATAAATGGGTGTTTCACTTGTTTATGTAGTAAATCAGAAGCTTTACATATGCAGTGTTGTTTATTTTTGGGGGTCCCTTGCTACTTTTAGTAGTATTGGGCTACAAGATATATCAATGTTGTCGGCCCTTATAACTTCATAACGACTTCATAACATCACTTGCAATAGCAAAAGGAATCATCTACATAGTCTAATGTACATTGCTGTGAAATTTAATTACAATCTGTTCAGGAAACATATAAGTGATAATATGCCAGTGAAATAATTAACTGAACCCATGATGTGAGTTTGGGCAGTGGGGCTTTAGTAGATTTATCCTGGAGAAAATTAAGATAGCACACCATTGTCATCTGCAAGAACCACTGAGGAGACAGCCACTACACATACAAAGATGAATATGTTTTACTTAAACAGTGAATGACTGATTATACTGCTCACCATGAATACTAAGTTAGACTGAGATATGTTTTATTTTCTACTTTTAACTAACCTTAGCTTCTTCATTTTGGCACTTCTTGAACTAAAATCTGCCTATAGGGGTCATTACAACATTGGTGGTAAATGCCGCTTACTGATGTGCAGAAGACCGCCAACACACTGCCGCGGCCGCGGAATTCTGCCACAGCTATTACGACCCACAGCCTGGAATCCGCCAAAATCCAGACACCCACAGAAATCCGGCACACCAAAGGTCAGTGATACACTGGCGATACCAAAACCTCCACCATCATGCCAACAGGAATACGCCCACACTATCACGACCCACGAATCCACGCGGCGGTCTTTCAACCGCGGTATTCCATTGGCGGTACACACCGCCGCGCTCAAAATACACACACATTTACAAAACACTACCACATTGGACAATTCCAAATACACACACCTAATACACATACACACACCACTCCCACACATCCAATACAATATAAAACACACACCCACAGCACCCACAATCCCTTACGACCACAATTGCGACAGAAGGCCAGAGAGAGACACCACCATCTACAAACTAGCATCCACAGGCACTCAACATCATCACTCAACATCCACGCACAAAACACCACACACCCCTAAACATCACCCCACACATCACAACACACACCACCCCACACATCACCCACACCACCCCATGGCACCGCAAAGACAAACCCAGGTTTTCTGAGGAGGAGCTCAGGGTCATGGTGGAGGAAATCATCCGGGTAGAGCCACAGCTATTCGGATCACAGGTGCAGCACACCACCATACTAGGAAGATGGAGCTATGGCGCACAATCGTGGACAGGGTCAATGCAGTGGGACAGCACCCACGAACACGGGATGACATCAGGAAGAGGTGGAATGACCTACAGGGGGGAGGTACGATCCGTGGTCTCAAGACACTTGATTGCAGTTCAGAGGACTGGCGGCGGACCCCCCACCTCCTACCCCGAACTAACAACATGGGAGGAGCAGGTCTTGGCTATACTGCATCCTGACGGCCTCACAGGAGTAGCTGGAGGAATGGACTCTGGTAAAGCAAATCTTCAAATACTTCATCCCCCACCCTACCTGCATGTTATCACATACCCCCACCCTCGCCCTCACCCCCATCACTCCAACTCCTCACACATGTCCCACTATCACAAACCACACATCCCATCACCAAGCCCTGCATGCAACAACAAAGCATGGACACCCATCACCAATGCATGGCCACCGCACATACCCACACACACCCCTAAACATTTAGCACACAAGGTCCTACACAAGAATGCAAGTACTGGGGTACAGGGTCACCCACCCATTGCACACCATGGCACACACAGATGCAGTAATCATGCCTTTACACCCCTACAGGACCCCTACCCAACGTTACTGGACAGGAGGTTCCAGACATGTCCACTCCACCCACAGAAGAGGCCCACAGTGATGACAGCAGCTCTGTCCAACTGGATCTAGATGACCAGCCCGGCCCATCTGGGACCTTGGGAAAGTTGGTTCCCCTCACACTGGCACAAGCCACAACAGAGCCTCCCCCCTCTGGAAACACCAGCACAGCACCCACCCAGCAGGCCCATACCTCTGTCCCCAGGACACGTCAAGCAGCAGTGTGTCCACCACTACAGGGAACCCAGGCTAACCCACCACCCCAACAACACCAGGGACCTGGGAGCAGTGGCAGTGGGCACACGGTTCAGGGGACAGAGGCACAGGAACACAGGGGAACTGGGAGGGCTGCTGTGCAACAGGGGGAGGACAGGCCCAGGGAACCCACTCTCCACAAGGCCCTCTCCAACATCATGGGAGCCGACCACCATTCCCATGAGACGATGGCAACGGTACTGGCCAAGTTTCAGGAGACCCAGCGGCTGCAGGAGGAACATTATTTGGGGTTCAGGGAGGAACTCAAATCCATCAATACCACCCTGGGCACCATTGTAGGGGTGTTGAAGGAACTCGTCAACACCAGGAGGGACACTGTGGCACAACAAGGGACCCCTGACATTAGCCTGGACGATGAACTGCCCACCACCTCCGCCGGTGCTAGTGGACAGGAGGCACCGCCACAGGACCACGACACCAGCACCCCACCCCCTGCAGATGGAAAACCACCCCGCAAGCAGTCCTTGTGATCCAGGACAAAGACAGAGAACAATGCCAAGACCCCCGCCAAAAAATGAGACCACCCTGATTGTCATCCTTCTGTCCCACTTTGTCACCCTGTCCATCCTTAAACTGCCCCAGCTCCACTTCCAATGCCCCTTTGGACAATGCACCTGTGAGGCTAATACACTGGACTCTGCCATGGACATTCCTCCACCATCACCCCTAACCATTTTACAACCCCTCCACTATTTAGCACTTAAATAAACACCCTTAAATCACAAAACTATCTGGAGTCAGTCTGTGCTTTTGAAAATATGTATTTGCAATAACTATGGAAAACTGCTAAATCCATTGTATTGTCAACATACCTATGTCACACAGCTCTAGTCCATGAGGAAACAAAGCAGATGTCACACAGTGGGACCCACATCTGTGAAATTGAAAGGGAAAGTGACAACTCAGGGTCCATACACTGGGTGAAAGTGACAGACAGATGAGAGGTAGAACAAGGGTATCAGATGTAGCAGGCAGTGATGTCTTCTTACCTGTGTCTCACTGGAAGTATTGATGAATCACCGTGTTTCTGTTATCGATATCCTCTTCTTCTGCTTCCTCGTCTTCACTGTCCACAGGCTCCACAGCTGCCACAAGACCTCCATCTGGACCATCCTCCTGCAGAAAAGGCACCTGTCGTCGCAAAGCCAATTTGTGAAGCATACAGCAGGCCACGATGATCTGACACACCTTCTTTGGTGAGTAGAATAGGGAACCACCTGCCAGATGGAGGCACCTGAACCTGGCCTTCTGGAGGCTGAAGGTCCTCTCTATAACCCTCATAGTTCGCCCATGGGCCTCATTGTAGTGTTCCTCTGCCCTTGTCCTGGGATTCCTCACTGGGGTCAATAGCCATGACAGGTTGGGGTAACCAGAGTCACCTGCAAATGTCGAGGTAAATCTGTTAGACACACACTAACTCTTAGGGATATCCCCAGACCAAGACACCTAGTCACACTATAAAGGGTCCATGTCCTCACCTAATAGCCACACATGGTGCCCCTGGAGTTGCCCCATCACATAAGGGATGCTGCTATTCCTCAGGATGTAAGCGTTATGCACTGAGCCAGGAAACCTGGCATTCACATGGGAGATGTACTGGTCGGCCAAACACACCATCTGCACATTTATTGAATGGTAACTCTTCTGGTTTCTGTACACCTGTTCACTCCTGCGGGGGAGACCAAGGCCACATGTGTCCCATCAATGGCACCAATGATGTTGGGGATATGTCCCAGGGCATAGAAGTCACCTTTCACTGTAGGCAAATCCTCCACCTGAGGGAAAACTATGTAGCTGCGCATGTGTTTCAGCAAGGCAGACAACACTCTGGACAACACGTTGGAGAACATAGGCTGGGACATCCCTGATGCTATGGCCACTGTTGTCTGAAAAGACCCACTTGCCAAGAAATGGAGTACTGACAGCACCTGCACTAGAGGGGAGATTCCTGTGGGATGGCAGATAGCTGACATCAGGTCTTGCTCCAACTGGGCACAAAGTTCCTGGATTGTGGCACGGTCCAGTCTGTAGGTGACAATTACATGTTGCTCTTCCATTGTCGACAGGTCCACCAGCGGTCTATACACCGGAGGATGCCGCCATCTCCTCACCTGCCCCAGCGGATGCACTCTATGGAGGAGAACAGCGAGCACAGAGTCAGCCAACACTGAGGTACAAAAACACAACTTTATTCCACACATTTTTAAATCCGCTATGTGCCTGTCTTAGTGTATATGCAAGGCCTAGATATGTGTGACGCATTTAAAATTAATGCCATGTGGCCCCCTTAAATGGCGGCTGCCTGACCTGTAAGGTGGGACAAGGGGATATGAGGTAACTGCGCTGGCATTGTACACCGTCGCGGTAGGCGGTCGAAGACCGCAGCGCAATCCTGCATTGGTTAACATTGGACCCTATGGGTCCCAGGAGCCAATGACGATTACGCCAGCAGTGATGGTACACACCGCCGCGGACGTGACCGCCATTTTCTCTCTGTTCACTCACTTGATACCTGATCTTCGACAGGAGAGGACCTACACTGCAAGTGCTGCTGTGACCTCAGTCTGGAGGAGACAATGGCTCATGTGTCTGGGGAAAAGGCCCCTGCCTTCAGCACGGAGGAGTTGGAGAAACTAGTGGATGGGGTCCTACCCCAGTACACGCTACTCTATAGTCATCCAGAAAAACAGGTAAGTACACTGTGAGCATGCTGTATGGGCAATGCCTGTGTGGAGTGGTGTGGAGGGAAGATAAGTGGGGGGAGAATGAGGCATGCATGAAACGACGGTGAGTGGATGTGCGTCATGGCAAGGGTAGGGATGCGGGCCAATGACTGTGACGGTGCAGACGGTTATATCTTCTCCTTTTCCCCTGTACTATTCCTGTAGGTCAGCGCCCACCAGAAGAAGGATATTTGGCGTGCCATCGCCAAGGAAGTCCGGTCCCTGGGGGTCCACCACAGACGGAGCACCCACTGCCGGAAAAGATGGGAGGACATTCGCCGCTGGAGCAAGAAGACGGCGGAGGCCCACCTGGGGATGGCCTCCCAATGTGGGAGAGGTGCCCGTTGCACCCTGACCCCCCTGATGTTCCGGATCCTGGCGGTGGCGTATCCGGAGTTGGATGGGTGCTTGAGGGCATCACAGCAGCCACAAGGGGGTGAATACACTCTCATTCAGCTGATTCAGCGCGCATTGGAGGTGTCTGGGTGGGGGAGGTGGACCGTGGGTTCCCCTAGGCCAGGGCGTGTTTAGCAGGCAAGGTTCCTTCGTAAGGCAGGCCATGTGGCACCCCCCCCACCTGTGTTCAGAGGCAACTACACCTAGTCAGGCTCCTGTGACATCCATGTGTGCAGCAAACAGGCATAGGCATTGTAACCCATGTCCCTGTGATTAATTAGGGTACTCAAAGTGCACGGCGTAGTGCAGGGGCCTTCTGTGTCTGTAGCGGTATTGCATGCACTGAACATGTCTTTCTTCTGTCTCCCCCCCCCCTTTTTGTGGTCTCCCTGTTCCTGTGTGCATTAGCATCATCAGGCGGAGGAGCTGTGCCACCGGAGCAGGATGGAACTGCATCCCACATGGCCCCGGAGGGTGACACAACGGAGTCTGAAGCCACCAGTGGTACGGAGGGCGAGGGGAGCTCCACGGCAGGGACGGGAGCTGAGACCAGCGACACAGACTCCTCCTCTGATGGGAGCTCCCTTGCGGTGGCGGGCCCCTCTGTGCCCCCCGCATCTACAGGTACAGCCGCCACCCCCCCTACCAGCACCGCCCTCCCAGCAGCCCCTCAGCGTATGCCCCGTGGCCGCTCACCAAGGTGGGTGGGCATCTCCTTCGCCCCAGGCACCTCAGCCCCTGCCCCTGTCAGCCCTGCTGCCCTCAGTGAGGAGGCCATTGACCTCCTCAGATCCCTCACTGTTGGGCAGTCTACCATTTTGAATGCCATCCAGGGTGTAGAGAGGCATTTGCAACAGACCAATGCATACCTGGAGGGCATTCATTCTGGTCAGGCCCAACAGCGAGCTTTTCAGACTCTGGCCTCAGCACTGATGGCAGCCATTGTCCCTGTGACCAGCCTCCCCCATCCAACTTCCTCCACCCAGCCCCTGTACCTCAGCCTATCCCAAGCACACCATCAGACCAGCATGCACACACCTCAACACACAAGGGAAGCTCTGGCAAACATAAGCACCACACATCCCACAGGCACTCACACAAGCATCATACCCATGCACACATACCAACATCCACTGCCTCCACTGTGTCCCCCTCCTCCTCGTCTCCCTCCCCCCTCCCTATCTCGTCTCCACTCACACCTGCATGCACTACATCTTCAGCCACTACATACTTCACCAGCACACCCATCACCACACCCGCTCAAGTGCACTCACCACCCCCACTACCATTCACACATCCCCTGTGTCCTCTCCCAGTGTGTTTGTGAGCCCACTTCCCAAGGTACACAAACACAGCCACACCCACCCAAGAGCCATCCACCTCACGGCAGCCTCCAGCCCATGCACCTTTACTTAATTGTGAGACTGTGGCTTTGCACTCCCCAGGATACAGCAGTGGGCATGGAGCCCCCTTGTGGATCTGGCATTGTACACTCATCTGGCTTAGGTGCCCAACCTTCCCTTCCCCCTGAGGTGCCTGTTGTATTTCTATCTGATGCCCCTGCAGTGTTCTCTTCGTTTTGATTGGGTATTGAGTGTGGGCCTCGCCCATTCATTTTGGGCCCAGTGGTCCACGGACTTTAATGGTGCAATACCTGGTGTATATATTTGTTTGTAGTGTATATATATTTTTGAGTACTGGATTTTAATAGATTACAAACGTGCAAATCATTTCCTTTTGTCTTTGCATTCTTCCGGGGGGGTTGGGGGGTGTAACTGTAATGTATCAATATGTATTAGTGTGTGTGTTGTAGCGTTTGAGGATGGGGGTGTGGGTGGGGGTGTTGCGTGTGTGTCATTCTTTTTTCCCTCCCCCCTCCCCTGTGTTGTAGGTGCAGTACTCACCGTGGTCGTCGCCCCCGGCGTTCGTGCTCCTTGTAGAGGAGCAGGAAGACAAAGGCAGGGAGAATCTGGAGTTCCGGTTCCATGGCGTCCTGGTTCCTCGTGGGGTGTGCAGAGGTGAGCGTTTTCCCTTCCAAGTCCTGTTTCCGCCGTGTTTTTGTTTGCGGTGAATCCGCCCCGGAAAAGGTGGCGGATTGGCCTGTTGTAATACTGTGGGCGGTACATTGTGTTCCGCCTGTCTGTTGGCGGTTACCACCGCGGTGTTTGTTTGTACCGCCATGGCGGTCAGAGTGTTAAAGTGGCTGTCTATGTTGGCGGTTTCCGCCACGGTCGTGATTCCATTTTTTTTACCGCCGGCCTGTTGGCAGTTTTACCGCCGCTTTAACACCGACCGCCAGGGTTGCAATAACCACCTATATCTGCTCTTTGGGTGTGTTTTATTACTCACCTGAAAAGGTTATTTTTAGGTTTGGCCTTCCAGACAGCATTTTGCCTAGTTGCAAGAGACATATTGTCGGCTTTCCATGAACTTACATGGTCTTTAAGCCTACCATTGCTTACTACTAGTGTATTTCCTGTCACTCTCATTTGCCTCTTTCTTATTAGATATTGGTTTGCCAGTCTTGTGTTTACTCCTGCCAAGAATCATAGCCTCTTTAGGCATGTCTTCTACTTTCATCTTTTTGTTTGAGCTTTGCATGGGAATTCATCTGATTCCTTGCTGTTTCTCCTTCAAACAGAAGGCTGCACAGAAAGTATTATGAATAGTCAGAGACTCCTTCAGCAATGCTCAGCCTTTAAACTTTGTTGCATCAACGTCTGCAGTTCACTCATTTGTTCTCACCAAACACATCGCTGTCTTTTTATCACAACATCACAGTACTTAGTTTATGTAGTTTGTTGGCACCAACTCTTATTTTTGGGAAATACAACCTGTTTTATATCATGAGATTTTGCCCAGAAGAAGAACGAGAAAGACAGAAAAGGAATAGCACAGAGTAATAGGAAAGCACTGTCAAAGGGAGAAAGGAGAAATGAAAATGAAGCTGTAAGGGTGAGGTAAAGAGATAGGAAGCACAGGGTGGTGGAAGAAAGAGGGATGAGGTGAAGCCATGTCTAGGATGCCTTTGTATAGAGCAGCCCCATGTTCCACAATGCAGACCAAAAACACGTAAAAGACAATTTAAGCCCCCGCATATACAGAAAAAATGTAACACACTTTGTATGTGTTGATGGTTTGCGTCTACCACTACAGAGCCAATGTTGAGAGATGATCACTTCTATACTTATGTACAGGCAGAGCCTCTTTATCTCCCACTCAGCAGCTCTCTCGTGCAAAACAGAGCCCATGAACTCAGTCTGTCTTTTCTACCCTTTCTTCCATGTTAAGAGCCTTTGTCTTCTTTTATGAAAATTGGGTAGACTTTTGAATCAAGAGAGTATGTAGTCAATCTTCTCCAAATCTAGTTTCCATATCGATACCTCTCCCATCATTACTTCTCAAATGATGATTTAATCAGAACATTTTCAATTATGTAAATATCTATAGTCCTGTTGATTATTCAAAGAAAGAGATTTACTGATATTGTCACATCTTTATTGCCCCATATTTTAATATAATTCATACAAATTTAAGACAGTGACCGGTTATTAACATTTTTTAAACACATTTAATACAAAGGAAAATAAATATATTGAAAAAAATAAAATGATATCCATGACATCCCTTTTCATTCATACAAATCTACTGAGTAAGTCCTGGAAGGGGAGACAAAAACACCAAGCAATATAAATTCTTCTCTAGTGAACTGGAGATAAATTAATTTTCTAACAAAGTTCTCTGTTAACTTTTCCAGACTCATTTGATAAGATATAGGTTTCACTTCTCTTCCACTGTTTCCCATTTCCTACACAGTGGAGTCGCCATATTCAAAGGTCCCTAATTGCTATTTAAAAGAAAAAGATGATAACATCGAAATTGATTTGTGTACAATTTGTATAGATTATGCATAAATATAAAGCATTAAAGATGAGAAGATGTCAGTAATGCTCTCCCTTTTGCTCATGAATGAGCAGGAACTATACAGCCTAAAAGACAGAAGGGGATTCGGAGATACGAGTGTGAGTCAGTGGGATTATTGAGACTATACAAAGCTTTCTTTACCACAAAGTTCTCCAAAAATTATCCACCTCATATTTAAATGCAATGCTTCATGGAAGGTTGCAACTTGCAAATGTGAGCCATTTTTTGTGGTGGGAGGGGTCCCAGGCTTATTATTGGTCCCAATTTGATCCTAAATATATGACACTCAGAATTCCTTAATGGGTAGAAGCATAGGCTGAAAGAAGTCTTCACTCTAAGTATGGTGAGCAGTGACACAGAACAATAACTGGCTATTCACATGTGTGGGAAAGGGGGTTACTTGTTCTTTCTTGATTGAGGCTTACATCTGTTAAACAAAGGACTATGCAACTTAAAGATCATGTACTTAATGGCAAATTAATTCAGCCTTCAATGTCTCATCATGCTCAAAATGTGAAGTGCTCACGATGAGCCATTGCCAGACAGGACCATTGTTAGAAATAGGGTCTTTGGTTGGCAGTCGCGTTACCCCCTGACCAAACAAGGACCCTCACTCTAGTCACGGTAAAGGAAATCACCCTCAATTAACCCCCGCTCAACCCCTTGGTAGCTTGGCACGAGCAGGCATGCTTAACTTCTGAAAAAATGTGTAAAGTATTTGTACCAACACACACAATAATACAGTGAAAACACTACACAAAGGACACCACACCAGTTTATTTAGAAAAACGACAAAATTCCAACATACACAAGTCAAGATGTGAATTTTAAAAAGAATAAGAGTCTTAGGGCCAGATATAGGTGGTCATTCCAACCTTGGCGGTCGGTGTTAAACATGCGGCTAAACCGCCAACAGGCTGGCGGTAAAAAAAATGGAATTCCGACCCTGGCGGTAACCGCCAACAGAGACCGCCACATCAACACACCGCCCGCCATGGCGGCACAAACAAACAGCGCGGCGGTCACCGCCAACAGACAGCCGGGAGACAATGTACCGCCCACCCTATCACAACACACCAATCTGCCACCTTTTCCGGGGCGGTAGCGCCGCCGATAAAAACACGGCGGAAACAGCCATTTCAAACGGAAAACGCTAACCTCCATACACCCCACGAGGAATCAGGACAGCATGGAACCCGAGCTCCACATCCTCCCAGCGATTGTCTTCCTGCTGCTCTACTAGAAGCACGAACGCCGGCGCAGAAGACAACGGTGAGTACAGCACCTACGACACAGGGGAGGGGGGAGGAGAAAATATTACGGGCACACACATACGCGACACACCCACCCCCACCCTCACGCACTACAACACACACATCAATGCATAGAAATACATCACAGTTCCCCCCCCCCAAGCCCCCCGAAAGAAAGCAAAGACAAAAGGAAATGATTCTAAACATTGGAATATATTGTAATACTGGCTGAATAATATATATATATTTCTACACATCAAAAAAACGTATATACATATATGTACAAGTCCGAGCATTGTAGCAGGCATTGTCCGTGGACCACTGGGCCCAAATCACATGGGCAAAGCCCACACAGGATACCTGACTCCAGCGGAGAGAACACTGCAGGGGCATCAGATAGCAAAACTACAGGCACCTCAGGGGGAAGGGAAGGGGGGGCACCTCAGCCAGATGAGTGCACCACGCCAGATCCACGAGGGGCCTCCATGGCCACTGTTCAATCCTGGGGAGTGCAAAGCCACAGTCTCACAAGTCCAGACAGTGGGTGGGCTGCCCACTGTTCAATCCTGGGGAGTGCAAAGCCACGGTCTCTCAAGTCTCTACAGTGGGTGGCTTGCCCACTGTTCAATCCTGGGGAGTGCAAAGCCACAGTCTCTCAAGTCTCTACAGTGGGTGGCTTGCCCACTGTTCAATCCTGGGGAGTGCAAAGCCACAGTCTCTCAAGTCTCTACAGTGGGTGGCTTGCCCACTGTGCCATCCTGGGGAGTGCAAAGCCACAGTCTCTCAAGTGGATGACAGTCTCCACTGGTTCTGGAGGGGGACTGGTGCCCAGAGTGCTTCGTGCAGCCCTGCCCGACACAGATGCGGGCCTGCCCCAGCCGCGAATGGGCCAGCGGTGCTTGAGACGGCGGTGCCCAGTTCAGCGGTGCTTGAGTGAAAGGGCCCAGTTCAGCGGTGCTTGAGACGGCGGTGCCCAGTTCAGCGGTGCATGACACGGCGGTGCCCAGTTCAGCGGTGCCTGAGACGGCGGGGCCCAGTTCAGCGGTGCTTGAGTGAAAGGGCCCAGTTCAGCGGTGCTTGAGACGGCGGTGCCCAGTTCAGAGGGGCTTGAGTGAAAGGGCCCAGTTCAGCGGTGCTTGAGTGAAAGGGCCCAGTTCAGCAGTGCTTGAGACGGCGGTGCCCAGTTCAGCGGTGCTTGAGACGGCGGTGCCCAGTTCAGCAGTGCTTGAGTGAAAGGGCCCAGTTCAGCGGTGCTTGAGACGGCGGGGCCCAGTTCAGCTGTGCTTGAGACGGCGGTGCCCAGTTCAGCGGTGCTTGAGACGGCGGGGCCCAGTTCAGCGATTCTTGAGACGCCGGTGCCCAGTTCAGTGGTGCTTCAGTGAAAGGGCCCAGTTCAGCGGTGCTTGAGACGGCGGTGCCCAGTTCAGCTGTGCTTGAGACGGCGATGCCCATTTCAGCGGTGCTTGAGACGGCGGTGCCCAGTTCAGCGGTGCTTGAGTGAAAGGGTCCAGTTCAGCGGTGCTTGAGACGGCGGTGCCCAGTTCAGCTGTGCTTGAGACGGCGGTGCCCATTTCAGCGGTGCTTGAGACGGCGGTGCCCAGTTCAGCGGTGCTTGAGACGGCGGGGCCCAGTTCAGCGGTGCTTGAGACGGCGGGGCCCAGTTCAGCGGTGCTTGAGATGGCGGGGCCCAGTTCAGCGGTGCTTGAGACGGGGGGCCCAGTTCAGCGGTGCTTGAGTGAAAGGGCCCAGTTCAGCGGTGCTTGAGACGGCGGTGCCCAGTTCAGTGGTGCTTGAGACGGCGGTGCCCAGTTCAGCGGTGCTTGAGACGGCGGGGCCCAGTTCAGCGGTGCTTGAGTGAAAGGGCCCAGTTCAGCGGTGCTTGAGACGGCGGTGCCCAGTTCAGCGGTGCTTGAGTGAAAGGGCCCAGTTCAGTGGTGCTTGAGACGTGTAGGAAGTTGGCTCTGTATGTGCTATTTCAAAGTAAGGAATAGCATGCACAGAGTCCAAGGGTTCCCCTTAGAGGTAAAATAGTGGTAAAAAGAGATAATACTAATGCTCTATTTTGTGGTAGTGTGGTCGAGCAGTAGGCTTATCCGAGGAGTAGTGTTAAGCATTTGTTGTACATACACATAGACAATAAATGAGGTACACACACTCAGAGACAAATCCAGCCAATAGGTTTTGTTATAGAAAAATATCTTTTCTTAGTTTATTTTAAGAACCACAGGTTCAAATTTTACATGTAATAGCTCTTTTGAAAGGTATTGCAGGTAAGTACTCTAGGAACTTTGAATCATTACTTTAGCATGTATACTTTTTACATAAAACACAATAAGCTGTTTTAAAAGTGGACACTGCAATTTTCACAGTTCCTGGGGGAGGTAAGTTATTGTTAGTTTTCACAGGTAAGTAAGTCACTTACAGGTTTGAGTTTTTGGTCCAAGGTAGCCCACCGTTGGGGGTTCAGAGCAACCCCAAAGTTATCACACCAGCTGTTCAGGACCGGTCAGGTGCAAAGGTCAAAGAGGTGCCGAAAACACATAGGCTATAATGGAGAGAAGGGGGTGCCCCGGTTCCAGTCTGCCTGCAGGTAAGTACCCGCGTCTTCGGAGGGCAGACCAGGGGGGTTTTGTAGGGCACCGGGGGGGACACAAGTCCACACAGAAAGTACACCCTCAGCAGCGCGGGGCGGCCGGGTGCAGTGTGCAAACAAGCGTCGGGTTTCCTTTAGTTTTCAATGGGAGACCAAGGGGTCTCTTCAGCGATGCAGGCAGGCAAGGGGGGGGCTCCTCGGGGTAGCCACCACCTGGGCAAGGGAGAGGGCCTCCTGGGGGTCACTCCTGCACAGAAGTTCAGTTTCTTTAGGGGCTGGGGGCTGCGGGTGCAGGGTCTTTCCCAGCCGTCGGGAAATGGAGTTCAGACAGTCGCGGTCAGGGGGAGCCTGGGGATTCCCTCTGCAGGCGTCGCTGTGGAGGCTCAGGGGGGACAACTTTGGTTACTCACAGTCGTAGAGTCGCCGGAGGGTCCTCCCTGAGTTGGTTGTTCTCCACCAGTCGAGTCGGGGTCGCCGGGTGCAGTGTTGCAAGTCTCACGCTTCTTGCAGGGAATTGCAGGGGTCTTTAAATCTGCTCCTTGTAACAAAGTTGCAGTTCTTTTGGAGCAGTGCCGCTGTCCTCAGGAGTTTCTTGTCTTTTTCGAAGCAGGGCAGTCCTCAGAGGATTCAGAGGTCGCTGGTCCCTTGGAAAGCGTCGCTGGAGCAGGTTTCTTTGGAAGGCAGGAGACAGGCCGGTAAGTCTGGGGCCAAGGCAGTTGGTGTCTTCTGTTCTTCCTCTGCAGGGGTTTGTCAGCTCGGCAGTCCTTCTTCTTGTAGTTGCAGGAATCTAACTCTTTAGGTTCAGGGAAGCCCTTAAATACTAAATTTAAGGGCGTGTTTAGGTCTGGGGGGTTAGTAGCCAATGGCTACTAGCCCTGAGGGTGGGTACACCCTCTTTGTGCCTCCTCCCAAGGGGAGGGGGTCACATCCCTAATCCTATTGGGGGAATCCTCCATCTGCAAGATGGAGGATTTCTAAAAGTTAGAGTCACCTCAGCTCAGGACACCTTAGGGGCTGTCCTGACTGGCCAGTGACTCCTCCTTGTTATTCTCATTATTTTCTCCGGCCTTGCCGCCAAAAGTGGGGGCCGGGGCCGGAGGGGGCGGGCAACTCCACTAGCTGGAGTGTCCTGCGGGGCTGTGACAAAGGGGTGAGCCTTTGAGGCTCACCGCCAGGTGTTACAGCTCCTGCCTGGGGGAGGTGTTAGCATCTCCACCCAGTGCAGGCTTTGTTACTGGCCTCAGAGTGACAAAGGCACTCTCCCCATGGGGCCAGCAACATGTCTCTAGTGTGGCAGGCTGCTGGAACCAGTCAGCCTACACAGATAGTCAGTTAAGTTTCAGGGGGCACCTCTAAGGTGCCCTCTGTGGTGTATTTTACAATAAAATGTACACTGGCATCAGTGTGCATTTATTGTGCTGAGAAGTTTGATACCAAACTTCCCAGTTTTCAGTGTAGCCATTATGGTGCTGTGGAGTTCGTGTTTGACAGACTCCCAGACCATATACTCTTATGGCTACCCTGCACTTACAATGTCTAAGGTTTTGCTTAGACACTGTAGGGGCACAGTGCTCATGCACTGGTGCCCTCACCTATGGTATAGTGCACCCTGCCTTAGGGCTGTAAGGCCTGCTAGAGGGGTGTCTTACCTATACTGCATAGGCAGTGAGAGGCTGGCATGGCACCCTGAGGGGAGTGCCATGTCGACTTACTCAGTTTGTTCTCACTAGCACACACAAGCTGGTAAGCAGTGTGTCTGTGCTGAGTGAGGGGTCTCTAGGGTGGCATAATACATGCTGCAGCCCTTAGAGACCTTCCCTGGCATCAGGGCCCTTGGTACCAGAGGTACCAGTTACAAGGGACTTATCTGGAGGCCAGGGTGTGCCAATTGTGGAATCAATGGTACATTTTAGGTGAAAGAACACTGGTGCTGGGGCCTGGTTAGCAGGGTCCCAGCACACTTCTCAGTCAAGTCAGCATCAGTATCAGGCAAAAAGTGGGGGGTAACTGCAACAGGGAGCCATTTCTTTACACAAGCCCCCCCCAGCCCACAGGCCAGGAGACTCAGCCAAAGCTGGGAGAGTCTTCCTAGTCTGGGAGGCGAGGAAGAGTAGAGGAAATAGGCTGGTTTGTTGCAGGGCCTACTCTGCCTTACATCCTCCTGCTCAGGTCATTCCCTCTGGGGAACTGACCCACTTCCACAGTGATAGGACCTAGTCTGAATTGCCTCTTGTCTGTGTCTTTAATGTCTCCACCCATTCTCTCTATTTTGGGGTTAGAGGTATCCACCTCTGCTAGTCTTATTTTAGCCAGGGTCACCCCTAGCTTACCCAAAGAGGTTACCCAGAGCTGGAGTAACCCCACCATGACCAACAGGGTCAGGGGGCCTAACTTGCTATTTGGCATGGGGTCTGACCACCATGCCAAGGATAGTGCAGCCATAAAGGCTAACACCCAGCAGAGGCCACTGACAGCTGTCAGTGCCCAGAACCACACCTTTAGCTCTTCACCTACAAGGGAAGGGGCTAAGTTACAGGCTTCTTTGGGTTCAGGGTGCCTGTCTGCTGTATTGGAGTGGGGGGTTACCACATCTTGTAGTAAACACCCTTCTTCCACTCTTTCTTCTGTTAGCTGAGGGGCCACCCACTCAGACTTAACAGTTGCCTGACTAGCCAGGACTTCTTGTGGGTCAGGTTGGACTTTATCAGAGCCACTTTTGGGGTTCTCCCCTACTGGAGCAGAATCTCCTTGGCTGGCTGGAACCTTGGCTAAAGGTTGTCCACCTTTCCTACTCTGTTTCCTTTTCTTTTTGTTCTGGGGCCTACTTGCATTTACTGCAGAGGCAGGCACTCCAGAATCCTTGGAAGAGGACTGGCACTGGACCAGTTCCTCTCTTGGGCTCTGACTAACCTCTGGGTAGTCATTTCCAAGGAGACAATCAAGGGGGAGGTCTGTACTGACTACCACCCTTCTCCAGCTAAAAATCCCACCCACTTCTATGGGCACAAAAGCCACAGGCCTATCAGTGACCCTGTCTGGGCTAACTCTTACTCTGGCCATCTCACCTGGGATGTACTGGTTTGAGAACACCAGCCTGTCATGCACAATAGTGTGACTGGCACAAGTGTCTCTCAGGGCAGTGGCTGGGATTCCATTCACCTGTAGGTGGTGGAAGTGTCTACTTCCCTCTGGAATCTCCAACTCACCTGTTGGGCCCTTTTTCCAGTTGAAGGCTATGAAGACCTCCTCATCTGAGGAGTCATCTCCAATGGCTACACTGGTTACCCCTGGGATTTTGCTAGGGGGTTTGTTTTTGGGACAAGAAGTGTCCTTGGTGTGGTGCCCTGTCTGTTTACAGTTATGGCACCATGCCTTAGTGGCATCCCAGCTCTTACCCTGGTACCCACCTTTGTTTTGGGTTGTGTCTCTGGGCCCACCCACCTGGTCTGGTTTTTGGGGGCCTACAGGGGACTCTTTTTCTTTGTTTCTAGTGTCACCCACTTTCTCCTGGGGAGGCTTTGTAACCCCTTTCTTTTGGTCACCCCCAGTGGAAGTTTTGGTTACCCTAGTCTTGACCCAGTGGTCTGCCTTCTTTCCCAATTCTTGGGGAGAAATTGGACCTAGGTCTACCAGATACTGATGCAACTTTTCATTGAAGCAGTTACTTAAAATGTGTTCTTTCATAAACAAATTATAAAGCCCAACATAGTCATACACTTCATTTCCAGTTACCCAACCATCCAGTGTTTTCACTGAGTAGTCAACATAATCAACCCAGGTCTGGCTCGAGGATTTTTGAGCCCCCCTGAATCTAATTCTATACTCCTCAGTGGAGAATCCAAAGCCCTCAATCAGGGTACCCTTCATGAGGTCATAAGATTCTGCATCTTTTTTAGAGAGTGTGAGGAGTCTATCACTACACTTTCCTGTGAACATTTCCCAAAGGAGAGCACCCCAGTGAGATTTGTTCACTTTTCTGGTTTCACAAGCCCTCTCAAAAGCTGTGAACCATTTGGTGATGTCATCACCATCTTCATATTTAGTTACAATCCCTTTGGGGATTTTCAACATGTCAGGAGAATCTCTGACCCTAGTTATGTTGCTGCCACCATTGATGGCCCATCTCTTGTCTTTCCCTTTCTATGGCTTGGATCTGTTTTTCCAAAGCCAATCTTTTGGCCATCCTGGCTAACTGGGTGTCCTCTTCACTGGAGTTATCCTCAGTGATTTCAGAGAGGCTGGACCCTCCTGTGAGGGAGCCAGCATCTCTGACTATTATTTTTGGAGTCAGGGCTTGAGAAGCCCTGTTCTCCCTAGATAGGACTGGTGGAGGGGATTCTTCCTCCAGTTCACTATCATCCTCCTCTGTGTTATCCACAGAGGGGTTGGCTCTATCATACTCTGCCAACAGCTCCTGGAGCTGTACTTTGGTAGGTCTGGAGCCCATTGTTATTTTTCTTATGTTACAGAGTGACCTTAGCTCTTTCATCTGGAGATGGAGGTAAGGTGTGGTGTCGAGTTCCACCACATTCATCTCTGTACTAGACATTATTCTTCTAAAAGTTGGAATGCTTTTAAGAATCTAAAACTAGTTCTAGAATCTAATTCAAACTTTTACAAACTTTTAAACTCTAAAAGAAATGCTAACAGGGACTAACACAAGGCCCTAGCAGGACTTTAAAGAATTTAGAAAACTTTTCAAATTGCAAAAATCAATTTCTAATGACAATTTTGGAATTTGTCGTGTGATCAGGTATTGGCTGAGTAGTCCAGCAAATGCAAAGTCTTGTACCCCACCGCTGATCCACCAATGTAGGAAGTTGGCTCTGTATGTGCTATTTCAAAGTAAGGAATAGCATGCACAGAGTCCAAGGGTTCCCCTTAGAGGTAAAATAGTGGTAAAAAGAGATAATACTAATGCTCTATTTTGTGGTAGTGTGGTCGAGCAGTAGGCTTATCCGAGGAGTAGTGTTAAGCATTTGTTGTACATACACATAGACAATAAATGAGGTACACACACTCAGAGACAAATCCAGCCAATAGGTTTTGTTATAGAAAAATATATTTTCTTAGTTTATTTTAAGAACCACAGGTTCAAATTTTACATGTAATAGCTCTTTTGAAAGGTATTGCAGGTAGGTACTCTAGGAACTTTGAATCATTACTTTAGCATGTATACTTTTTACATAAAACACAATAAGCTGTTTTAAAAGTGGACACAGTGCAATTTTCACAGTTCCTGGGGGAGGTAAGTTATTGTTAGTTTTCACAGGTAAGTAAGTCACTTACAGGTTTGAGTTTTTGGTCCAAGGTAGCCCACCGTTGGGGGTTCAGAGCAACCCCAAAGTTATCACACCAGCAGTTCAGGGCCGGTCAGATGCAAAGGTCAAAGAGGTGCCCAAAACACATAGGCTATAATGGAGAGAAGGGGGTGCCCCGGTTCCAGTCTGCCTGCAGGTAAGTACCCGCGTCTTCGGAGGGCAGACCAGGGGGGTTTTGTAGGGCACCGGGGGGGACACAAGTCCACACAGAAAGTACACCCTCAGCAGCGCGGGGGCGGCCGGGTGCAGTGTGCAAACAAGCGTTGGGTTTCCTTTAGTTTTCAATGGGAGACCAAGGGGTCTCTTCAGCGATGCAGGCAGGCAAGGGGGGGGTTCCTCGGGGTAGCCACCACCTGGGCAAGGGAGAGGGCCTCCTGGGGGTCACTCCTGCACAGAAGTTCTGTTTCTTTAGGGTCTGGGGGCTGCGGGTGCAGGGTCTTTCCCAGCCGTCGGGAAATGAAGTTCAGACAGTCGCGGTCAGGGGGAGCCTGGGGATTCCCTCTGCAGGCGTCGCTGTGGGGGCTCAGGGGGGACAACTTTGGTTACTCACAGTCGTAGAGTCGCCGGAGGGTCCTCCCTGAGTTGGTTGTTCTCCACCAGTCGAGTCGGGGTCGCCGGGTGCAGTGTTGCAAGTCTCACGCTTCTTGCGGGGAATTGCAGGGGTCTTTAAATCTGCTCCTTGTAACAAAGTTGCAGTTCTTTTGGAGCAGTGCCGCTGTCCTCGGGAGTTTCTTGTCTTTTTCGAAGCAGGGCAGTCCTCAGAGGATTCAGAGGTCGCTGGTCCCTTGGAAAGCGTCGCTGGAGCAGGTTTCTTTGGAAGGCAGGAGACAGGCCGGTAAGTCTGGGGCCAAGGCAGTTGGTGTCTTCTGTTCTTCCTCTGCAGGGGTTTGTCAGCTCGGCAGTCCTTCTTCTTGTAGTTGCAGGAATCTAACTCTTTAGGTTCAGGGAAGCCCTTAAATACTAAAGTTAAGGGCGTGTTTAGGTCTGGGGGGTTAGTAGCCAATGGCTACTAGCCCTGAGGGTGGGTACACCCTCTTTGTGCCTCCTCCCAAGGGGAGGGGGTCACATCCCTAATCCTATTGGGGGAATCCTCCATCTGCAAGATGGAGGATTTCTAAAAGTTAGAGTCACCCACCTCAGCTCAGGACACCTTAGGGGCTGTCCTGACTGGCCAGTAACTCCTCCTTGTTATTCTCATTATTTTCTCCGGCCTTGCCGCCAAAAGTGGGGGCCGGGCCGGAGGGGGCGGGCAACTCCACTAGCTGGAGTGTCCTGCGGGGCTGTGACAAAGGGGTGAGCCTTTGAGGCTCACCGCCAGGTGTTACAGCTCCTGCCTGGGGGAGGTGTTAGCATCTCCACCCAGTGCAGGCTTTGTTACTGGCCTCAGAGTGACAAAGGCACTCTCCCCATGGGGCCAGCAACATGTCTCTAGTGTGGCAGGCTGCTGGAACCAGTCAGCCTACACAGATAGTCGGTTAAGTTTCAGGGGGCACCTCTAAGGTGCCCTCTGTGGTGTATTTTACAATAAAATGTACACTGGCATCAGTGTGCATTTATTGTGCTGAGAAGTTTGATACCAAACTTCCCAGTTTTCAGTGTAGCCATTATGGTGCTGTGGAGTTCGTGTTTGACAGACTCCCAGACCATATACTCTTATGGCTACCCTGCACTTACAATGTCTAAGGTTTTGCTTAGACACTGTAGGGGCACAGTGCTCATGCACTGGTGCCCTCACCTATGGTATAGTGCACCCTGCCTTAGGGCTGTAAGGCCTGCTAGAGGGGTGTCTTACCTATACTGCATAGGCAGTGAGAGGCTGGCATGGCACCCTGAGGGGAGTGCCATGTCGACTTACTCAGTTTGTTCTCACTAGCACACACAAGCTGGTAAGCAGTGTGTCTGTGCTGAGTGAGGGATCTCTAGGGTGGCATAATACATGCTGCAGCCCTTAGAGACCTTCCCTGGCATCAGGGCCCTTGGTACCAGAGGTACCAATTACAAGGGACTTATCTGGAGGCCAGGGTGTGCCAATTGTGGAATCAATGGTACATTTTAGGTGAAAGAACACTGGTGCTGGGGCCTGGTTAGCAGGGTCCCAGCACACTTCTCAGTCAAGTCAGCATCAGTATCAGGCAAAAAGTGGGGGGTAACTGCAACAGGGAGCCATTTCTTTACAGCGGTGCCCAGTTCAGCGGTGCTTGAGTGAAAGGGCCCAGTTCAACGGATCCGGCCATGGCGTGCAGGTCATTTGCCACCTGTCCTGTGGCTGGCGGGGTCTTCCTGCCCATCTGTCGGGTGGCTGGCGGGGCCTTCCTGGTCTGCAGTACCGGGCCTGTTGGTGTCCTCCTGCCCACCTGGGATGGGGCGGGCGGGGCCCTCCTGGCCAGCTGGGCTGATGGCGGTCTCCTCGGGCGTGCTGCCCTTCCCAGCCTTCCCTGTTCGCCTGTTGCCCTTCCCCACCTTGGGTGGTGTGCCACCTGTCTCCACACTTCGTGCCGGTGCCATGGTAGGGATTTTAGTGCCTGGGGTTTTCACCCTCTCGCGCCGGCCGCGGACTATCTTCGGGTGTTTCTCCGGGGGTGGGCTGCCCGTGCCTTGGCTCCGTACTGAACTGGCTGCCCTTGAGGGGTGGGGGACTCCACAGTCCATGGCAGACTGTCATCCCAGGGCCCGGTTTTGTGGTGGCTGAGGTGCTGACTGGAGTCCTATGAGATGGACGGAGTGGGGGAGTTGTAGGAAAGAGGTCAAGTTTGGACAGGAATAGCAATTTAGGACCAGTGGGACGGGTAGGTGTAGTGGGTATGGGAGTGGAGGAAGAGGTTGTGGTTGTAGGAATTTTAAGTCTGGTGTCTTTGGGTGCAGGTGCTTGGGCTGGAAGCTGTCGTGAGGTGGATGGCTGTTGGGTGGGTAGGTGGCTGCCTGCGTTTGTGTATCTTGGAAGAGGGGGAGACAGACACACTGGGAGAGGACACAGGGAACGTGTAAATGGTAGCGGGGGTGGTGATTGCACGTGTGCGGGGGGTGCTGGTGGGTGTGCTGGTGATGGACGTAGTGGCTGAAGATGTTGTGCATGCAAGTGTGAGTGGAGACGTGACAGGGAGGGAGGAGGGAGACGAGGAAGAGGGGGACACAGTGGAGGCAGTGGGTGTTCGTATGTCTGTATGTGGATGTTGCTTGTGTGATGTGTGGTGCTTATGTCTGGATGAGCTTCCCTTGGGTGTTGAGGTGTGTGCAGGCTGGTCTGATGGTGTGTCTGGGATAGGCAGAGGTACAGGTGATAGGGTATGGGTGGAGGAAGTTGGAGGGGGGAGGCTAGAGACAGGGACAATGGCTGCCATCAGTGCTGAGGCCAGAGTCTGGAACGATCGCTGATGGGCAGCCTGACCAGAATGAATGCCCTCCAGGTATGCATTACTCTGGTGCACCTCCCTTTCTACACCCTGGATGGCATTCAAAAGGGTAGACTGCCCAACAATGAGCGTCCTCAGGAGGTCAATGACCTCCTCACTGAGGGCAGCAGGGGTGACAGGGGCAGGACCTGAGGTGCCTGGGGCGAAGGAGATGCCCACCTTCCTGGGCAAGCGGGCGCGGGCCAAACGCTGAGGGGCTGCTGGGAGGGCGGTGCTGGTGCGCTGGGTGGCGGCTGTAGCTGTTGTTGCTGGGGGCACGGATGTTGCCGCCACCACAAGGGAGCTCCCTTCAGAGGACGAGTCCGTGTCACTAATGTCTGCACAAGTCCCCGCTGTGGAGCTCCCCTCGCCCTCCATCCCACTGGTGTATTCAGAATCCGTTGCATGGCCCTCCAGGGCCATGTGGGATGCAGCTCCCTCGTGCTCCGATGCCACTTCTCCTCCGCCTGATGATGCTAATGCACACATGAACAGGAAGACCACAAAAAAGGGGGGGGAATAGAGACATGGTGAGTGCATGCATTGGCGACACCGTTGGCGGAGAGGACAGACACAGAAGCCCCCTGCACTACGCCGCGCACTTGGGGTCCACTACTCAATCCGTGGGACATGGCCTACAAGCCTATGGACGACAACTGCACACATAGATGACACAGGGCCATGGATAACTGTACTTGGCACCCTACAGAGGTGGGGGGCGGGGCACAGGGCCATGCCTTACGGAGGGGCCTAGCCTACAGAAATCGCCCTGGCCTAGGGATATCCACAGCGCTCCTCCCCCACCCAGACACCTCCACTGCGCGCAAAGTCAGCAGAATGAGGTTGTACTCACCCCCTTGTGTCTGCTGTGATGTCCTCACGCGCCCATCCAAATCGGGGTAGGCCACCGCCAGGATCCGGGACATCAGGGGGGTCAAAGTCCGACTGGCACCCCTCCCACGTTGGGAGGCCATCCCCAGCTGAGCCTCCGCCGTCTTCCTGCTCCAGCGTCGGATGTCCTCCCATCTCTTCCGGCAGTGGGTGCCCCGTCTGTGGTGGACCCCCAGGGCCCGGACGTCCTTGGCGATGGCACGCCAAATGTCTATCTTCTGGTGGGCGCTGACCTATGTGAAATGTACAGGGGGAGAAAAAGAGTCATCACCTTCTGTACCCTCAATGTGAGTGGCCCCCCATCCCTACCCTTGCCATGTGGCACATCCTGTCATCCGTCGTTTGATGCATGCCTCATTCGCTCCCCTCCCCACCATCTTTCATCCACCCGACTCAACACAGGCATTGGCCACAAAGCATGGTCCCAGTGTACTTACCTGTTGGTCTGGAGGACCGTAGAGTAACGCATACTGGGGTAGGACCCCATCCACGAGTTTCTCCAATTCCTGAGCAGTGAAGGCAGGGGCCCTTTCCCCAGTCGCATGAGCCATTGTCTCTTCCAGACCGAGGTCACAGCAGCACTTGCAGTGTAGGTCCTCTCCTGTCGAAGATCAGGTATCGAGTGATTAGGCAGATAGCAAATGGCGGTCACGCCCGTGGCGGTGCGTACTGCGGCGGTGCGTACCGCGACCGCCGGCGCACATCTTCATTGGCTCCTGAGACCCATAGGGTTCAATGTTAACCAATGCTGCTTTGCGCCGCGGTCTTCGACCGCCTACCGCCACGGTGTGCCACGCCAGCGCATTGACCTCACATCCCATTGTCACACTTCACAGGTCAGGCAGCCACCATTTCAAGGGCCCACATGGCTTACTTTTAACTGTGTCACACATACCTAGGCCTTGCATCAACACTCATACAAACCATTCAATGCATTGGGAATCGTGTTTTGTGCAAACTGTGGTTACATACCTGTGGGCTGATTGACTCTGTGCTCGCTGTTGTCCTTCATAGGCACCGTCCGCTGGGACATGCGAGGAGATGGAGGAATCTTCCCGTGTACAGACCGCTGGTAGACCTGTCGACAATGGAGGAAAGACATGTCATACTGACATACAGGCTTGACCGAGCCACTATTCATGAACTGTGTGCCCAGCTGGAGCCAGACCTGATGTCACCCATCCGCCAACCCACAGGGATCCCACCTCTAATGCAGGTGCTGTCAGTACTCCATTTCTTAGCAAGTGGGTCATTTCAAACAACAGTGGCCCTATCATCAGGGATGTCCCAGCCTATGTTTTCCAAGGTGTTGTCCAGAGTGTTGTCTGCCCTTCTGAAATACATGCGGAGCTACATTGTTTTCCCTGAGGTGGAGGATTTGCCTACAGTGAAAGGTGATTTCTATGCCCTTGGACATATCCCCAACATCATAGGTGCCATTGATGGGACCCATGTGGCTTTAGTACCCCCCAGCAGGAGTGAACAAGTGTACAGAAACAGAAAGAGTTATCATTCGATGAATGTACAGATGGTGTGTTTGGCAGACCAGTACATCTCCCATGTTAATGCCAAGTTCCCTGGCTCAGTGCATGACGCTTACATTTTGAGGAATAGCAGCATCCCTTATGTGATGGGTCAACTCCAGAGGCACCGTGTGTGGCTAATTGGTGACTCTGGTTACCCCAACCTGTCATGGCTACTGACCCCAGTGAGGAATCCCCGGACAAGGGCAGAGGAACGCTACAATGAGGCCCATGGGCGAACTAGGAGAGTGATGGAGCGGACCTTCGGCCTTCTGAAGGCCAGGTTCCGCTGCCTCCATATGACAGGTGGATCCCTATTGTACTCACCAAAGAAGGTGTGCCAGATCATCGTGGCCTGCTGTATGCTTCACAACTTGGCTTTGCGACGACAAGTGCCTTTTCTGGAGGAGGATGGTCCAGATGGTGGTGTTGTAGCAGCTGTGGAGCCTGTGGAGAGTGAAGAAGAGGAAGCCGAAGAGGACGACATAGACAACAGGAACACAGTAATACAGCAGTATTTTCAATGACACACAGGTAAGAGTCCAACCCGTCATATTACATATACTTAACCCCTACTACCTCTCTACTGTCTGACCTTTTCCCCCTGTGTATGGTAACTGAGTTGTGACTTTCCCTTCCAATTTCAGAGATGTGGGCCATACTGCGTGACATCTGCTTTGTTTCCCCATGGACTACAGCTGTGTGACAGTGGTATGTTGGCATCACAATGTAAATATGCATTTTGGGACGGTAATGTCTAATACATTAGTACAAAATCACAGCCAGACTCCTGATTGTTTTGTCGTATAACTGTTTATTTCAGTGCTCTAAATTGGTGGGGGTTGCAAGTCGGTGAGGGGTGATGGTGGAGGATTGTCCATGGCAGAGTCCAGACTATTAGTATCACAGGTGCAATGTCCAAATGCCTGTGGAAAGTGGAGCATGGGCAGTATAAGAATGGACAGGGTGTCAATGTGGGACAGTGGGATGACAATCAGGGAGGTATCCTTTCCTGGCGGGGGTCTTGGCATCTTACTCTGTCTTCTTCCTGGATCTCAGGGCCCGCTTGCGGGGTGGTTCTCCTTCTGCAGGGGGTGGGGTGCTGGTGGCCTGTTGGTCCTGTGGCGGGGCCTCCTGTCCACTAGCGCTGGCGGAGGTGGTAGGCAGTTCTTGGTCCATGCTAGTGTCAGGGGCCCTTTGTCCTGCCACAGTGTCCCGCAATGTGGTGACTACCTGATTCAGAGCCCCTACAATGGTGGCCAGGGCGGAACTGATGTTTCGTAGTTCCTCCCTGAAGCCCAAATACTGTTCCTCCTGCAGAAGCTGGATCTCCTGAAACCTGGCCAGGACCGTCGCCATCGTCTCCTGGGAGTGGTGGTAGGCTCCCATGATGGAGGAGAGGGCCTCGTGGAGAGTGGGTTCCCTGGGCCTGTCCCCCCCCTGTCGCACAGCAGCCCTCCCAGTTCCCCTGTTTCCCTGTGCCTCTGTCCCCTGGACCGTGTGCCCACTACCACTGCCCCCAGGTCCCTGTTGTTGTTGGGGTGGTGGGTTGACCTGGGTGCCCTGTAGTGGTGGACACACCGCTGATTGACGTGTCCTGGGGACTGAGGGATGGGCCCGCTGGGTGGGTGCTGTGCTGGTGTTCCCAGAGGGGGGAAGGTCTGCTATGGGTTGTGGCTGTCTGAGGGGAACCGACTGTCCGGAGGTCCCCGATGGGCCGGGCTGGTCATCTAGATCCAGGTCGACAGAGGTGCTGTCCTCACTGTGGGCCTCTTCTGGGGGTGGAGTGGACATTTGTGGACCCTCCTGCGCGGTGGCGTGGCGTTCGGGTCCTGCAGGGGTATAAAAGTATGGTTATTGCATTTGTGTGTCCCATAGCGTGTAATAGGTGGGTGCCCTTGTACCCCAGTGCTGGCATTCCCGTGTGGGGGCTTTTGTGACGGTGTTTTGGTGGGGGATGGGTATGTGCAGTGGGCATGCTTTGGTGATGGGTGTCCATGCTTTGTGGTCACATGCAGGGCTTGGGGTTGGGATGGGTGGGCTGTGATGGCGAGACATTTGCAAGGAGCAGGATGTGATGGGGGTGAGGGAGAGGGTGGGGGTATGAGTTGGCATGCTGGTGGAGTGGGGGGGATGAAGTAGTAAAGATGAGACTTACCAGAGTCCATTCCTCCAGATACTCCTGCGAGGTCCTCAGGATGCAGGATTGCCAAGACCTGCTCCTCCCATGTTGTAAATTCTGGGGGAGGAGGTGGGGGTCCGCCGCCAGTCCGCTGCACCGCGATGTTGTGCCTAGATACCATTGAACGCACCTTCCCCTGTAGGTCGTTCCACCGCTTCCTGATGTCATCCCTATTTCTTGGGTGCTGTCCCACAGCGTTTACCCTATCGACTATTCTGCTCCATAGCTCCATCTTCCTGGCAATGGTGGTGTGCTGCACCTGTGTCCCGAAGAGCTGTGGCTCTACCCGTACAATTTCCTCCACCATGACCCTGAGTTCATCCTCGGAGAACCTGGGGTGTCTTTGCAGTGCCATGGGGTGGTGTGGGTGATGTGTGGGGTGGATTGTGTGGTGATGTGTATTGGTGTGTTGTGTGAAGTGCGTGGAAATATTGCTGGGTGAAAGTAAAATGTGCGTCTGGGTGCTCAGTTCTCTTTTTCTCAGTGCGTGGTCCCGATTCTGTAGAAGTGGGGGTTTGTGAGGGATGTGGGTGGGTGTTTTATATTGTGTTGGGTGTGTGGAAGTGGTGTGTGTATGTGTATCAGGTGTGTGTATTTCGAATTGTCCAATGTGGATGTGTTTTGTAAATGTGTGTGTATTTTGAGCGCGGCGGTGTGTACCGCCAATAGAATACCGCGGTTGAAAGACCGCCGCGTGGATTCGTGTGTCGTGATAGTGTGGGCATATTTCTGTTGGCGTGACGGCGGAAGTTTGGTCATCGCCAGTTTCTCTCTGGCCTTTGGTGTGGCGGACTTTTGTGGATGTCTGTATTTTGGCGGTTTGCCTGTTGTGGGTCAGAATGACCGTGGCGGTTTACCGCGGCCGCGGCGGTATGTTGGCGGTCTTCTGACAGCGGTAAGCGGCTTTTGCCACCAATGTTGGAATGACCCCCATAGTGTTTTGCAACCCAAAGGGCCTTTTGTTATCACAAAAACTGCATTTTGGTATGTAACAAATCCAATTTGCGACTACATACCGATTTGGTATTAGGAAGGGGCGTATCAACAGGGTCCCTTCCTAATACCGAATCACAGAGGTATGTACAATTGTTTTGTGACCGTGAATGCGATTGCAAAACAATCGCAGTTACCAGCAATTTCAAATTGGTGGTAACCCATTCGCAAAGGGGAAGGGGTCCCTAAGGGATCCCTTCCCCTTTGTGAATGCATGCAAAAAAATTGTGTAATAGTAGGCAGTGGTCCCACGGACCACTTCTTACTCTTAAAAAATGAAAAGAAAACTTTTCATTTTTCATTTTTAAACGCATCCCGTTTTCCTTTAAGAAAAAGAGGCTGCATTTAAAAAAAAAAAAAAAAGATTACTTTATTGAAAAGCAATCACAGACATTGTGGTCTGCTGAGCCCAGCAGGCCACCATTCCTGTGATTGTAGCCATTCACAATGGCTCGCAAATTGAATTGAATATTAATGAGGTAGGTCCATTTGCAAGCCCTTCGAATCGCAGTATGAAACCCCTGGAGTTTCATACATTCCAATAGCGATTACTTAATTGTGATTCGCAAAAAATCGCAAATAGGTAATCGCTATTGGATAAAATGATACATCTGGCCCTTAATCCTTAATCCTTAGAAAACAGTGAGAATGCTGTTGTTACACAAAGTACCTGGTTAGCGTAAAAAATAAAGCCGCACAGGCAAATGCGTGTCAAAAAAAGACAGTGATGCAGCAATTTCTCACTCGCAAGCAAGACCGTGCGTTGTTCCTTCTCTGGTCAGGTTGGCGTGCGTCGTTTCTTCTCTCCCGCAAGAGAGTGATGCGTCGATTCCCAGACGGGCACCTCGGGTCCGGGCAGGCTTTGCATTGATTTTTCATGCCTAGCGATGTTCCGGTCACACGGTACCAGGAAACAGCACTGCGTGGGGCTTGCAACAGTCAGCAGCAGCTAGTGGGTGTTGCACATCGTTTCTCCAGCCACGATGCTGTCAACATCAGGACAGTGTGCGCTCTACGGGCGACAAAAATGCAAAAACCCAGTCTTTATGCAAGAGCATAATTCATGCATTGTGTTTATATGCATTATGTTAACCTTTTGCATTGCAGAGTTTAACCTTGAAAAGCACTATTAATGATGTTTGCAATAACTGTTCATTTGCAAGGTATTGCTGCAGGCTTACTGAGTGTGTTAGGGTGTGGTCCCTTTCTAGGACCTTCTAGAAGCTTTCCCTGCAGCATGACTGGGTGTGGTTTGTGGGCTGGGCTTGATCCTATATAAGGGAGCCAGCCCAGCTCCACGTGTTCACTATTCGGAGGTCCCGGTGCAGAGCAGTAGCAACTTCCTGAGCTCCTGTTCCTGAGGCCTACCTTGATATTCAAGGCCTGCCCTCATTATATTGGAGATCCTTGAGCAGGGCGGTAAGGCGGAGGTCGGGCTGGGCCCCCGACCCCTGTTCTCAAAGACATTCGAGTTTTGGGCCTAGTTGTGAAACTGTGTGATTTCATGGCATTTTCAAATTCTTGTTCAAATCGGCAGAGTGCGCGATTCATTTCTAACATGTAAAACTTGGCATTCAGATCGGCAACAGTGTGCGCGATCATTTCATGGCATTTGCATATTCTTGCTCGAATCGGCAGAGTGCGCGATTCAACCCTGGCATAAGACGCTTGGCTTTTAGATCGGCAATGTACGCGATCATTTCATGACATTGAAAACTTTGGTGTGCCATGTTTGTTGAGGTGCACACATTTATCCTGAGCTTTTGGATTTCTTTGAAACGCTTAATTCAAAGTGCGACATTCTTTGTGCATATTAAGTTCCTAATACAGTTCCTGTTGTTTCCAGGGAATGTTCAGATAGCCTTTGTCCTCATGTAAAAATGCAATGTTTATTCTGAAACATTATTTAAGAAAGTTCTTGTATTCTAGACAGTATGTGATATTTCCTGAAAAGCTCATATGAAACATTGTATTAACCCATTCTTGCTTTTTCCAGGTACCTAGATTTCTAGAGGTCTAGTTATAGTCATTTCTTAGGTTATCCATAATTACAGTTTAAGAACTCTTAGAACCATAGTCTATTGAAAGTCAATGTGATTATATCTTGACATTGTGTTGTTTAACCGCTTGCTTCCTACAGGTCTTCTTCCCAGCTGTTCCCTACTTAATCCCCTTTTCCCCCACTTGGACTCTCTCAGGCTCTGTGGTATATCTATCAGAGCTTTGGAGCTGTCTAGTGGTGGACATGCTGTGAACGTGCACAGGCCCCGAGGATCTGGTCTCCCTGACAGATGCGTCAACCTCCCAGCCGCGATGCAGGTGGAGCATGGATTTTAGCGGCAAGGCCAGCAGTGAGTCGTTAAGCAGCTGCATTGCAGAAGGTACGTATTAAGTGGTAAGTTTCCCTGCATGACGGTCTGTGCGTGGATTTCTGTCCTTTTCCACCAGCTTCTCCTTTCAAGAGCCCAGAGACAGGTAAGGGCACCACCTGGCAGGGCAGAAGTCTCAGCAGAGAGTCCAGGTGCTGGCAGAGAGAAATCTTTGAAGTCCCTGAGACTTCAACAACAGGAGGCAAGCTAAGTTCAAGCCCTTGGAGATTCTTCACCAGTGGGAAGTCACACAAAAGTCAGTCTTTGTCCTCTCTCAGGCAGAAGCAGCTACTGCAGGCCAACCCAGCAAAGCACAGTCCCAGGCATAGGGGCAGTACTCCTCCTCTAGCTCTTCTCCTTAGCAGAGGTTACTCTTGGTTCCAGAAGTAATCTTGAAGAAATCTAAAGTCTGGGGTTTTGGGTCCACTACTTATAACCCTTTCTGCTTCGAAGTAGGTAAACTTAAAAAGAAAGTCTCTGTTGTTCAGAAGATCCTGCCTTCCACCTCTAGTGCACTTTACTAGGGTCTTACTAGTAAATCAAATATGCCAATCAGGGATCAACCAATCACCAATACAATATACACAGAGAGCATAATGCACTTTAGCACTGGTTAGCAGTGGTAAAGTGCCCAGAGTCCTAAAGCCAACAAAAACAGGGATGACCCTGCAACAAGGGCCATTTCCAACACTCATGCACTTTTACATGGGCCTAGGCTATAAATGCATTTCCAACACCATGATATGCAGAAAGATACTTCTTGTTTAGTTAAATTTAAAATATGAAATATGGTAAGTCACCCATTGTTAATAAATGTGGAAATATGGGCAAACAGTCAGTAGTGTAACTACTGAGGAGACTGAAAAGTACAAGCAGTGCGTATTTGTACGTGTGTCTTCCCAAGGCAAGAGTGATGCGGACATCACGTGCAATTAAAACATCTATGTAGGTTTATTCGGGGTTAGCTATTGTTGGTACAGGAGGTGCAGCACACCGAGGCCCACTAATGTGGATGCATTTTGGTACCCCACAGCGGGCTTTTCCATGCTGGACCTATGACACCCTTCTTCACCAAACGCTGTGCACAATTATCATCTATGTAATGAAAACATGTTTTTGTATTTTGCTTCACTAAATCAGCACTGTATCAAATGTCCAAGGTTTAAGGGATGGCCTCTGTGGAGATAACATTATCCAAGCAAAACACAGACGATCGGGCTATGTGGAAAATAAAAACCATTCAGAAAATATTCTTCTAACCCTCTAGTTTAAGTTACTTATACGGACGCAATCTGTAAAGTTATGTTAGGTCTCGAAGAGATGCCATCCCAAATGTTCACTGCTTATTTTTTACTTTTATGTTACCCTGTGCTGTCCCTAATACTGATCTCTCTTGTTGCATGCAATTCAAGCCATTTTGAGTCCCTGGTATTCAGAAGTGTCCTTGAATATAGCATTTCAGTAACTATTTTATCTGTATAGTATGGCCAAAACCAGAGGGTTTTTTGAGTGATAACGGCCCTGCTGGACTCACCTTACCAGTTTGACAAAACCCTGGAAAAACAACTTAAGTGCCGAAATTTCATGAACTACTGTGTGGTTGGCTACCTACGAAGGACCCTCCGTTATCGCTTTTATCAGTTAGTGTTCTGACACTTATTTAGAAATGAAAATAATGACTGTATTATTTTAAGGTCTCTTCCTTTATTGTTCCTATTAATTGGGAATAGTTCTCCTAATCCTAGTAGCCAGAAAGAATTAGCTGAACATAAAACAAAGGTAAAAAAAAATCTCAGGAATTCTTCTCACGTCCTTGAGTATTTCCACTTTCTCTAGATTTTTGGTCTCTGTTATGCCTCTTCCTGGGTTCTCTTAGTTCTTCATTCCTTGTTTTGCTGTGCCCTTTCTTCTCTTGTCTTGTCCTTTTAATGATCTTTTATTTGTTGCTTTTTTCAGGCACGTCTGGGACCTCTTGGATATTACTCTGGCGCGTGAAATAGAACACACAAGATACAGGAAAAAAGGTAAGTGGGGCGTAAAAATTCTCTATCTCTACTTTTTAACATAAAGGGAAAAAAGTGAGAGGATAAGTGAAAAATAATGCACTCTCTATTTTTTCCTTATTGTTGGAAAATGGGTTATTGGTAAGGGCAGGTAGGTACCTACACTTAGCAATAGGCCACTAACCTCCACTTAGGTCCAGTTAGGTCTCAGTAAATTAAACCCAGCTCAACCCTTGGTAGCTTGGCAACGAGCGACAAGGCTTAACTTAGGAGACAGAGTGTAAAGCATTCAAATATCACAAAACAGTAATTAAATAAAACACAGGAAACAGTTTAAAAATCCAAAACCAATTTATAAAAATACATTATATTTTTATTTTTAAAATGACACAAAAACGAATAAAATCGGATAAGGGGGAACCGGAGATATGAATTAAAATTTTGAAAAAAAAAATTAGCGCCGACCGGCTCATCTGCTTGCACCTCGACTGGGACAAAGTCAAAGTTTAAGGCCGACTGCGATGGAGCCCTGCTCGGCTACTGCTCGCGGGAGGCCTCTGTCAAAAGTTTACCTTTGGACTTAGGGCCAGATGTAGGTACTTTGCAAATTGCGACTTGCAATTTGCGAGTCCGAGCGACTCGCAAATTGCAACTCGCAATTTGCAATGCAGAACGGTGTCTCAGACACCGTCTGCGAGTCGCTATGGGGTCGCAAAGACCAACCTCATTAATATTAATGAGGTGGGTCGCAAATTGCGGCCCCATAGCGACTATGGGCACTCACTGACATGGAGGCCTGCTGTAGTCAGCAGACCTCCATGTCCGTGACTGCTTGTTATTAAAGCAGTTTTTTTTTTTCAAGTGTAGCCCGTTTTCCTTAACCCCTTAGCTGCTGGGCCTTTTCCCCCCCAGTGCTGAGCCCTTTTTTGGCTATTTGGCGTAGTTCGCGCTTAGGGCTTCATAACTTTTTGTCCACATAAGCTAACCACGCCAAATTTGCGTCCTTTTTTTCCAACATTCTAGGGATTCTAATGGTACCCAGAGTTGGTGGTTTCCCCTGGAGGAGACCAAGAAAATAGCCAAAATACAGTGAAAATTTATTTTTTTCCAAAAAAATGGGAAAAAAGGGCTGCCGAAGAAGGCTTGTGGTTTTTTCCCTGAAAACGCCATCAACAAAGGGTTTCTGGTGCTGAAATCACTATCTTCCCACCTTTCAGGAACGGGCAGACTTGAATGAGAAAACCAAATTTTTCAACACAAATTTGGCATTTTACTGGGACATACCCCATTTCTACTATATTTGGTGCTTTCAGCCTCCTTCCAGTTAGTGACAGGAATGGGTGTGAAACCAATGCTGGATCCCAGAATGCTAAACATTTATGAAAACTAGACAAAATTCTGAATTCAGCAAGGGGTCATTTGTGTAGATCCTACAAGGTTTTCCTACAGAAAATAACAGCTGAAATAAAAAAATATTGAAATTGAGCTGAAAACAACAGCCATTTTTCTTTATGTTTTACTCTGTAACTTTTTCCTGCGATGTCAGATTTCTGAAAGCAATATACCGTTTTGTCTGCTGGACTCTTCTGGTTGCGGGGATATAAAGGGCTTGTAGGTTCATCAAGAACCCTAGGTACCCAGAGCCAATAAATGAGCTGCACCCTGCAGTTGGTTTTCATTCTATACTGGGTATACAGCAATTCATTTGCTGAAATATGAAGAGTGAAAAAGAGGTATCAAGAAAACCTTTGCATTTCCAAAATGGGATCAAGATAAGGTTTTGAGGAGCAGTGGTTATTTGCACATCGCTGAATTCCGAGGTGCCCATACTAGCATGTGAATTGCAGGGCATTTCTCAAATAGACGTCTTTTTTACACACTCTCTTATATTTGGAAGGAAAAAATGTAGAGAAAGATAAGGGGCAATAACACTTGTTTTGCTATTCTGTGTTCCCCCAAGTCTCCCGATAAAAATGATACCTCACTTGTGTGGGTAGGCCTAGTGCCCGCGACAGGAAATGCCCCAAAACACAACATGGACACATCCTATTTTTTTTATAGAAAACACAGCTCTTTTTTCCAAAGTGCCTACCTGTAGATTTTGGCCTCTAGCTCAGCCGGCACCTAGGGAAACCTACCAAACCTGTGCATTTCTGAAAACTAGAGACCTAGGGGAATCCAAGGAGGGGTGACTTGCGGGGCTCGGACCAGGTTCTGTTACCCAGAATCCTTTGCAAACCTCAAAAAGTGGCTAAAAAAACAAGTTTTCCTCACATTTTGGTGACAGAAAGTTCTGGAATCTGAGAGGAGCCACAAATTTCCTTCCACCCGGCGTTCCCCCAAGTCTCCCGATAAAAATGATACCTCACTTGTGTGGGTAGGCCTAGCGCCCGCGACAGGAAACGCCCCAAAGCGCAACGTGGACACATCCAAATTTTTTGAAGAAAACAGAGGAGTTTTTTGAGAAGTGCCTACCTGTAGATTTTGGCCTCTAGCTCAGCCGGCACCTAGGGAAACCTACCAAACCTGTGCATTTCTGAAAACTAGAGACCTAGGGGAATCCATGGAGGGGTGACTCGCGGGGCTCGGACCAGGTTCTGTTACCCAGAATCCTTTGCAAACCTCAAAAAGTGGCTAAAAAAACAAGTTTTCCTCACATTTCGGTGACAGAAAGTTCTGGAATCTGAGAGGAGCCACAAATTTCCTTCCACCCGGCGTTCCCCCAAGTCTCCCGATGAAAATGATACCTCACTTGTGTGGGTAGGCCTAGCGCCCGCGACAGGAAACGCCCCAAAGCGCAACATGGACACATCCAAATTTTTGGAAGAAAACAGAGGTGTTTTTTGAGAAGTGCCTACCTGTAGATTTTGGCCTCTAGCTCAGCCGGCACCTAGGGAAACCTACCAAACCTGTGCATTTCTGAAAACTAGAGACCTAGGGGAATCTAAGGAGGGGTGACTTGCGGGGCTCGGACCAGGTTCTGTTACCCAGAATCCTTTGCAAACCTCAAAAAGTGGCTAAAAAAACAAGTTTTCCTCACATTTCGGTGACAGAAAGTTATGGAATCTGAGAGGAGCCACAAATGTCCTTCCACCCGGCGTTCCCCCAAGTCTCCCGATAAAAATGATACCTCACTTGTGTGGGTAGGCCTAGCGCCCGCGACAGGAAACGCCCCAAAGCGCAACGTGGACACATCCAAATTTTTGGAAGAAAACAGAGGTGTTTTTTGAGAAGTGCCTACCTGTAGATTTTGGCCTCTAGCTCAGCCGGCACCTAGGGAAACCTACCAAACCTGTGCATTTCTGAGAGGAGCCACAAATTTCCTTCCACCCGGCGTTCCCCTAAGTCTCCCGATAAAAATGATACCTCACTTGTGTGGGTAGGCCTAGCGCCCGCGACAGGAAATGCCCCAAAACAGAACGTGGACACATCACATTTTTTCATAGAAAACAGTGCCTACCTGTGGAATTTGGCCTCTAGCTCAGCCGGCACCTGGGGAAACCTAGCAAACCAGCACATTTTTGAAAACTAGAAACCCAGGGGAATCCAAGATGAGGTGACTTGTGGGGCTCGGACCAGGTTCTGTTACCCAGAATCCTTTGCAAACCTCAAAATGTGGCTAAAATACCACGTTTTCCTCACATTTCGGTGACAGAAAGTTCTGGAATCTGAGAGGAGCCACAAATTTCCTTCCACCCAGCGTTCCCCCAAGTCTCCCGATAAATATGATACCTCACTTGTGTGGTTAGGCCTGGTGCCTGCGACAGGAATAGATCACTCAACGGTCAATGTTGGTCCTTACGTGAGGCAGCTGTTGACCCTGGGGTGATCCATTCCTGACACAGGCACTAGGTGTAGGCACTCAAGTGGGGTAGTGTTTTTATCAGGACAGGTGAGGAGTCACTGGGTGGTAGGAATGTTGTGGATCCCAGCATATTCCTGTAGTTTGTGTGACAGAAATGCGAGAAAAATAGAGTTTTTTTTCAACATTTCAGCTTTGCAGGGTATTCTGGGTAAGAAAACTTTGGGGAATCCACACAAGTCACACCTCTGTGGACTCCCCCGAATGTCTAGTTTCCAGAAATGTTTGGGTTTAGTGTGTTTCTCTATATGGCCGCCGAATCCAGGACCAAAAACACAGGTGCCTGCCTTACAAAACCAGTTTGTTTTGCCATAGACAATTTTGATGTCTCCACAATATGATTTGGGTGGTGGAATTTGGGGCTGAACTAAATTGGTGAGCTCCCAAGAGAGCACTCTCTCTCTGCTTGCCGCCGCATTCACCTGCTCTCTAGGTTGGCCTAACCCACTATTACCCAGTTGCACGAACAGCTTGCGAAGGGACAGCAGGACTGTCCTCATCACCTCCCTCATAATGTACTGGAAGAGGAGTTTTCGAATGGGACTCCTCTGACTGAAAAATCACTCCCAGAGTCTGCGCCATTGTCCTATCCCTCAGATGCTGTCTCAGTATCTGATGTCTCAGTCTCTGATCCTATGTCAGAGCGGTCCTCTATAACCCAAGTGCAGGCAGCAGTCATCCATCAAGATGCCATCTCTGCTATTGGCTAAACTGTTGCTCTAAAACACTAGCCTACGTAGACAGTCACAAAATCGATGGTGTGTGTGAGATACGTGCAACAGTAGAGGCCACCTTACCTGCGCTTCTTCCCTCAATCAGCACGTACTTTCAAGACACTCAAAAAACACCTTGTCACATACCATTCGTCACAGTCTTTAGCACCTCCTGCGCCCAGTTCAACAATCATTATTGGTGCTCCCACTCCCTCCTCCTCGGATTCCCTCATTACCACCCAGCAAAAGTGCCCTTCATCTCTCCATAGACTTTACTAATGTACTCAGCTATTTACATAAAATACAGATGTGCTCTTTGCAGTAGGCATATAAACCTTCTGCGCTTCTTTATGGCACTAAAACTGCCACTAGACAAGTCGGACCCTTTTCCCCCCAGGGAAACCACACACATATTGACAAAAGTGATGTATATATGACAGCCAACCACCTGAAACTCAACTCAAGCAAAACCGAAATAATCCTCTTTGGCCCACACAAAAACACCTGGGACCCCCCATGGTGGCCCACCACGCTAGGCCCTGCACCCACCCCGCCAACTACGCACGCAACCTCAGCATCATCCTAGACTCCTCCCTCTCTATGACCCAACAAATCAACGCTCTTACCTCCTCATGCTTCAACAAACTCCGTATACTGAAAAACATTCAAATGGATCCCCACAGAGACCAGAAAAACTGTCACTCACGCACTCATCAGCAGCAGGCTTGATTACGGAAACGCCCTCTACGCCGGCACCACTCTAAAACTCAAGTGCAAACTACACGCATCCAGAACTCAGCAGCACGACTCATCCTCGACCTCCGCCGACACGAACACATCTCTCCACACCTCAAATCCCTCCACTGGCTCCCCATTGACAAAAGGATCACCTTCAAGATCCTCATCCTCGCACACAAATCACTCCACAACACAGGCCCTGCCTACCTCAACGAGAGTCACCTTCCACACCCCCACACGAAACGTCCGCTCAGCTGACCTCTCTCTCGCCTCTGTCCCCCGCATCAAACACACCACCACCGGGGGCAGATCCTTCTCCTACATTGCACCCAAAACCTGGAACGCACTCACAACCCACATTCGCAAGACCCAAAACCTACTTCTTTTCAGGAAGGGCCTCAAAACCTGGCTTTTTGAACAGTGAACCTCCTAGCCCCTTTCCCTCCCCCTGTCCCCCCCCCCGCAGCGCCTTGAGACCCTCACAGGTGAGTAGCGCGCTTTATAAATCTCTTTGATACAGATCTACCTATATATATATATATATATATATATATATATATATATCTCTACATAGATATATCTATAGATATATCCATGTACCTAGATATATCTATCTACATAGATATATATATATATAGATATATACATATATATTTTTTTTAGTTGCTGTATGGTTTCCTTGGGGGCCAAAACCTGAAAGTGTTTCCTGGCCCCCGATCGCAGCACAGCTGCGATCGGGGGCCAGGAAACACTTTCAGGAAGGCCTCGTAAGAAAGGGGAGACTCTCCCCTTTCTTACAAGGCCTTCCCGAACGTGTAAAAGGCCGTTTTCCCCATGAAAGCAGGAAGCGGCCGCAAGGCTGCTTCCTGCTTTCATGGGGAAAACACCTTTGCAACGTCAGCGCGCCTCGCGGCGCGCTGACGTCACAAAGGGGCGGGTAGGGGGTGGCGGGCGGGGGGAGACACGGTAGCTTCCGTGTCTCCCGGGGGTAGTAAAAAAAAAAAAAATCCTCGGGCGCGACGCACCCGAGGATTTATTAATGCCCTTCCTGGTGTGGGCCACTGGTCGTGACCCGCACCAGGGAGGGTGTGTGGGCGTCGGCCAGTGGCCGACGGCCGCACTCAAGCGGTTAAAGGAAAACGAGCTGCACTTAAAAAAAAATCCGAAACCTTTTGTTTCTGAATTTTTTCAGGGCAGGTAGTGGTCCGTTGGACCACTACCTGCCCTGAAAAAATATTTTGGGGTCCATTCACAAAAGGGAAGGGGTCCCATGGGGACCCCTTCCAATTTGCGAGTGGGTTACCATCCACTTCAAGTGGATGGTAACTGCGACTCCATTTGCGACCGCGTACGCGGTGGCAAATGGAATTGCATACCACTGCGAGTCGCAAATAGGAAGGGAACACCCCTTCCTATTTGCGAGTCGGAAATGCATTTTGCGAGTCGGTCCCGACTCGCAAAATGCATTTCTGAATAGCAAACTCCGGTTTGCGACTCGCAAACGGCAATTTTTGCCGTTTGCGAGTCACAAACTGGTTGCTACATCTGGCCCTTAGTCTCTTTTCTGAAGATTTTCTTCAGTGGGATGAACCTGCCAGTCCAATCCGACCTCCTGGAACTCTTCCCCGGATACACGTCGCGGGAGCCCTCGGTGGGGATTCTTACCTTCGGACGTAGTCATTTTTTTTAGCTGAAAATCCTTCGACCAGGGCAAACCTGGATCTTGATCTGACATCCCTAGAGTCCTCCTCGGATACGCTGGTGGGAGGTCCCGGTCAACTTTCTACATTCGGACTTAGGCCCTCATTACAAAATTGGCGGTAAAAGCCGCTTACCGCCGTGCAGAAGACTGCCAACACACCGCAGCGGCAGCAGAATTCCGCCACATTCATTATGACCCACAGCTCGGAATCCAGCAAAATTTAGACACCCACACAAGTCCGCCACTCCAAAGGACAGTGATAAACTGGCAAAAACAAAACCTCCACCGTCACACCAACAGAAATATGCCCACACTATCACGACCCACAAATCCACGCGGCGGTCTTTCAACCGCGGTATTCCATTGGCGGTACAAACCGCTGCGCTCAAAATACACACACATCTCCAAAACACAGCCACATTGGACAATTCCAAATACACACACCTGATACACATACACACACCACTCATGCACACCTAATACAATATAAAACACACACCCACATCACTCACAAACCCCTATGCACAAAATCCCGAAAGAAGGCCAGAGAGAGACACTACAAACTACAACCAAACATCCACAGGCACACAATACCATCACCCACATAACTTCCACGCACCTCACACAACACACACCTGATACACATACACACACCACTCCCACACATCCAATACAATATAAAACACACACCCACAGCACCCACAAACCCTTACGACCACAATTGCGACTGAAGGCCAGAGAGAGACACCACCATCTACAAACTAGCATCCACAGGCACTCAACATCACTCAACATCCACGCACAAAACACCACACACCCCTAAATATCACCCCACACATCACTACACACACCACCCCAAACATCACCCACACCACCCCATGGCACGGCAAAGACACCCCAGGTTCTCTGAGGAGGAGCTCAGGGTCATGGTGGAGGAAATTGTCCGGGTAGAGCCACAGCTATTCGGATCACAGGTACAGCACACCTCCATAGCTAGGAAGATGGATCTATGGCAAAGAATAGTGGACAGGGTCAACGCAGTGGAACAGCACCCAAGAAATAGGGATGACATCAGGAAGAGGTGGAACGACCTACAAGGGAAGCTGCGTTCTGTGGTATCAAGACACCACCTTGCGGTTCAGAGGCTGGCGGCAGACCCCCACCTCCTCCCCCACAACTAACAACATGGGAGGAGCAAGTCTTGGCTATTCTGCATCCTGAGGGCCTCACAGGAGTAGATGGAGGAATGGACTCTGGTAAGGCAATTCTTAATACTATACCCCCCACCCTACCTGCATGCCATCACATACCCCCACCTTCGCCCTCACCCCCATCAATCCAATTCCTCACAAATGTCCCAATATCACAAACCATGCATCCCAACACCAAGCCCTGCATGCAACAACAAAGCATGGACACCCATCACCAAAGCATGGCCAGTGCACATACCCATACACCCCCCTAAACCATGATCACACAAGGTCCCACACAGGAATGCAAGCACTGGGGTACACGGTCACCCACCCATTGCACACCATGGCACACACAGATGCAATAGTCATGCTTTTATACCCCTGCAGGAACCCTACCCAACGTCACCGCACAGGAGGGTCCAGACATATCCACACCACCAACAGAAGAGGCCCACAGTGATGACAGCAGCTCTGTCCAACTGGATCTAGATGACCAGCTCGGCCCATCTGGGACCTCGGGACAGTTGGTTCCCCTGACACAGTCACAGGCCACCACAGAGCTTCCCCCCTCTGGAAACACCAGCACAGCACCCACCCAGCGGGCCCATTCCTCTGTCCCCAGGACACGTCAATCAGCAGTGTGTCCACCACTACAGGGAACCCAGGCTAACCCACCACCCCAACAACAACAGGGACCTGGGGTCAGTGGAAGTGGGCACACGGTCCAGGGGACAGAGGCCCAGGGAAACAGGGGAACTGTCAGGGCTGCTGTGCGACAGGGGGAGGACAGGCCCAGGGAACCCACTCTCCACGAGGCCCTCTCCATCATCATGGGAGCGTACCATCATTCCCAGGAGATGATGGCAACGGTACTGGCCAAGTTTCAGGAGACCCAGCAGCTGCAGGAGGAACAGTATTTGGGCTTCAGGGAGGAACTCAGATCCATCAATTCCACCCTGGGCACCATCGTAGGGGTGCTGAAGGAAGTCCTCAACACCAGGAGGGACACTGTGGCACAACAAGGGGCCCCTGACACTAGCATGGACGATGAACTGCCCACAACCTCCGCCGGCGCTAGTGGACAGGAGGCACCGCCACAGGACTACCACACTAGCACCCCACCCCCTCCAGAGGGAGAACCACCCCGCAAACGGTCCCTGAGATCCAGGACAAAGACAGAGAATGATGCCAAGACCCCCGCCAAGAAATGAGACCGCCCTGAATGTCATCCTTTTGTCCCACCTTGTCACCCTGTCCATCCTCAAACTGCCCCAGCTCCACTTCCTATGCCCCTTTGGACAATGCACCTGTGAGTCTAATAGACTGGACTCTGCCATGGACATTCCTCCACCATCACCCCTCACCATTTTACAACCCCCCAATATTGAGCACATAAATAAACACCCTGAAAGCACAAAACAATCTGGAGTCTGTCTGTGATTTCGAAATGTTGTATTAGCAATTACAGTGACAAAATGCTCTTCCAATTGTAATGTCAACATACCTATGTCACACAGCTCTAGTCCATGAGGAAACAAAGCAGATGTCACACAGTGGGACCCACATCTGTGAAATCGTAAGGGAAAGTGACAACTCAGTGACCATACACTGGGTGAAAAGGACAGACAGTAGATAGGTAGTAGTGTTAAAGTACATGTAGTAGGCAGGTTTGTATTCTTACCTGTGTCTCACTGGAAGTATTGCAGGATCACAGAGTCCCTGTTGTCGACGTCCTCTTCTTCTGCTTCCTCGTCTTCGCTGTCCACAGGCTCCACAGCTGCCACAACACCTCCATCTGGACCATCCTCCTGCAGAAAAGGCACCTGTCGTTGCAAAGCTAAGTTGTGAAGCATACAGAAGGCCACGATGATCTGGCACACCTTCTTTGGTGAGTAGAATAGGAAACCACCTGTCATATGGAGGCACCTGAACCTGGCCTTCAGGAGGCCGAAGTTCCTTTTTATAATCCTCCTAGTTCGCCCATGGGCCTCATTGTAGCGTTCCTCTGCCCTTGTCCTGGGATTCATCACTGGGGTCAGTAGCCATGACAGGTTGGGGTAACCTGAGTCACCCGTAAATGACGAGGGACAACTGTTAGACACACACTAACCTGTAGGGATATCCCCAGACCCAGACAACTATTCCCAACGATTTGGTTCCAGGTGCTCACCTAATAGCCACACACAGTGCCTCTGGAGTTGCCCCATCACATAAGGGATGCTGCTATTCCGCAGGATGTAAGCGTCATGCACTGAGCTAGGGAATTTTGCATTAACATGGGAGATGTACTGGTCTGCCAAACACACCATCTGCACATTCATAGAATGGTAACTCTTCCGGTTTCTGTACAACTGTTCACTCCTGCGGGGGGACCAAGGCCACACGTGTCCCATCAATGGCACCGATGATGTTGGGGATATGTCCAAGGGCATAGAAGTCACCTTTCACTGTAGGCAAACCCTCCACGTGAGGGAACACGATGTAGCTCCGCATGTGTTTCAGCAGGGCAGACAACACTCTAGACAACACGTTGGAAAACATAGGCTGGGACATCCCTGATGCTATGGTAACTGTTGTTTGAAATGACCCACTTGCCAGGAGTACTGACAGCACCTGCACTTGAGGGGGGATTCCTGTGGGATGGCGGATAGCTGACATAAGGTCTGGCTCCATCTGGGCACACTGTTCCAGGATTGTGGCACGATCAAGCCTGTAGGTGATGATTACATGTCTTTCCTCCATTGTCGACAGGTGCACCAGCGGTCTGTACACCGGAGGATGCCGCCATCTCCTCACATATCCCAGCGGACGGTGACTATTAAGGACAACAACGAGCACTGAGTCAACCAACTCAGAGGTACGTAAACACAGCTTACTCAGAAAACCATTCATAACCTGAATTTTGCCTGTATGAGAGTTGAGCCAAGGCCTAGGTATGTGTGACACAGTTATAAATCAAGCCATGTGGGCCCCTGAAATGGTGGCTGTCTGACCTGTAAAGTGGGACAATCGGATGTGAGGTAACTGTGCTGGCGTTGTACACTGTCGCGGTAGGCGGTCGAAGACCGCGGCGCAATTCTGCATTGGTTAACATTGGACCCTATGGGTCCCAGGAGCCAATGACAATGTATGCCGGCGGTGACGGTACGCACCGCCGCAGACGTGACCGCCATTTTCTATCTGTTCAATCACTCGATACCTGATCTTCGACAGGAGAGGACCTATACTGCAAGTGCTGCTGTGACCTCAGTCTGGAAGAGACAATGGCTCGTGCGTCTGGGGAAAGGGCCCCTTCCTTCACCACGGAGGAGTTGGAGAAACTCGTGGATGGGGTCGTCCCCCAGTACACGCTGCTCTACGGTCCTCCAGACAAACAGGTAAGTACACTGTGAGCATGCTGTATGGGCAATGCCTGTGTGGAGTGGGGTGGATGAAAGAGGGGGGGTGAATGAGGCATGCATGAAACGACGTTGAGTGAATGTGCCACATTGCAAGGATAGTGATGCGGGCCAATGACTGTGACGGTGCAGTTGGTAATAACTTCTCTTTTTCCCCTGTACAATTCCTTTAGGTCAGCGCCCACCAGAAGAAGGATATTTGGCGTGCCATCGCCAAGGACGTCCGGACCCTGGGGGTCTATAACAGACGGAGCACCCACTGCCGGCAAAGATGGGAGGACATTCGCCGCTGGAGCAAGAAGACGGCGGAGGCCCAGCTGGGGATGGCCTCCCAACGTGGGAGGGGTGCCTGTCGCACCATGACCCCCCTGATGTTCAGGATCCTGGCGGTGGTGTACCCGGAGTTGGATGGGCGCTTGAGGGCATCACAGCAGCAGCAACAAGGGGGTGAGTACACTCTCATTCTGCTGATTCAGCGCGCAGTGGAGATGTCTGGGTGGGGGAGGTGGGCTGTGGGTTTCCCTAGGCCAGGGCGAGTGTGCTAGTTAAGTCCCCTTTTTCAGGCAGACCCTGTGGCACCTTCCCCACCTGGCCAACTACACCTAGTCTGGCTCCTGTGCCATCCATGTGTGCAGATATCGGCCATAGCCTTGTAGGCCATTTACAAGGCATTGAATAGTGGACCCCAAGTGCGTGGCGTAGTGCAGGGGGCTTCTGTGTCTGTCGTATCCACCAACGGTAGCAGTAATGCATGCACTCAACTTGTCTTTCTTCTGTCTTCCCCCCCCTTTTTGTGGTCTCCCTGTACATGTGTGCATTAGCATCATCAGGCGGAGGAGCAGTGGCACCGGAGCAGGAGGGAGCTGCATCCCACATGGCCCTGGAGGGCAACACTACGGAGTCTGATTTCACCAGTGGGACGGAGGGCAAGGGGAGCTCCACGGCGGGGACAGGAGCTGACATCAGAGATACGGACTCGTCCTCTGATGGGAGCTCCTTGTGGTGGTGGCCCCATCTGTGTCCCCTGCATCTACAGGTACAGCCGCCACCCCCCTCCAGCACCGCCCTCCCAGCAGCCCCTCAGCCTTTGCCCCGTGCCCGCTCACCCAGGAGGGTGGGCATCTCCTTCACCCAAGGCACCTCAGAAACCAATGCATTCCTGGAGGGCATTCATTCTGGTCAGGCAGCCCTTCAGCGAGCTTTTCAGACTTTCAGACTGATGGCAGCCATTGTCCCTTTCTCTGGCCTCCCCCCTCCATCTTCCTCCACCCAGACCCAATCCCCTGTACCTCAGCCTACCCCAAGCACACCATCAGATCAGCACGCACACACCTTAACACACAAGGGAAGCTCTGGCAAACATAAGCACCAAACATCCCACAGGCACTCACGCAAGCATCACACACATGCAGACATAGCAACATCCACTGCCTCCACTGTGTCCCCCTCCTCCTCGTCTCCCTCCTCCCTCCCAGTCTCTCCTCCACTCGCACCTGCATGCACTACATCTACAGCCACTTCATCCATCACCAGCACACCCACCACCACACCCCACTCACGTGCAGTCACCACCCCCACTACCATTCACACATCCCCTGTGTCCTCTCCCAGTGTGTCTGTGAGGCCACCTCCCAAGGTACACAAACGCAGCCACACACCCACCCAACAGCCATCCACCTCACGACAGCCTCCAGCGCATGCACCTTCACCCAAAGTCACCAAACGTACACCTCCTACAACCACAACCTCTTCCTCCACTCCCAAACCCCTCCAGCTACCCATCCCAGTGTTCCTAAGAAACGTTTCCTGGTCACCCTTTACCTCTTTCCCTCACCTACCCCACCCATTCAGTCTCCTAGGGCCCGACTCTCCAGTTCCCAACCTTGCACCTCAGCCACATCATCTCTGGGACCAGTGGTGCCAGTAGTCACCGGATTCTGGAGTGCACCAGGCAGCAGGGCAGCCAGTGTGGCAAGGAGCCACAGCACGGACAGTCCCCCACCTGTCAAGCATCAAAAGTTGGCCAGTGCCCGGCGGGAGAGGGGGAAGACAACAGCCAGCAAAGCCGCTCCCAGGGGCACAGGTGGGAGTGTGGAGTCAGCAGCGACACCTTCCAAGGTAGGGAAGGTGCACAAGAAACCCGGCAAGTCTGGGAAGATGACCACGGCGGAGAAGACCGCCAGCAGCCCTGCTGGCCCAGACAGGACCGCCAGCATCAGCCCCGATGCCCAAGAGGTAACTGCCAGCAGCCCCGCTGGCCCAGAGAGGACCGCCAGTAGCAGCCCCGCTGCCCAGGAGGCAACCGCCAGCAGCCCCGCTGGCTCAGAGAGGACCGCCAGCAGCCGAAGCGCTGCCAAAGACAGGACCGCCACAAGCACCCCTGCCCAAGAAAGGACCGCCACAAGCACCGCTGCCAAAGACAGGACCACCACAAGCACTTCTGCCAAAGACAGGACCGCCACAAGCACCACTGCCCAAGACAGGACTGCCATAAGCACCGCTGCCCAAGACAGGACCACCACAAGCACCGCTGCCCAAGACAGGACCGACACAAGCACCGCAGGCCCATGAGCACCAAATGCACTGACGCTACTGAGCCGCCACGAGCAGGATGAGGCACTCTGGGCACCGAGCCCCCTCCAGAACCAGTGGAGTATCACATCCACTACCTCAGTCCTTGGCAGGAGGAAGCACTCTGGGCACAAAGCCCCCTCCAGAACCAGGGGAGAACAGCATCCACTACCTCTGCCCTTGCCAGGAGGAAGCACTCTGGGCACAAAGCCCCCTCCAGAACCAGGGGAGAACAGCATCCACTACCGCAGTCCTTGCCAGGATGAAGCACTCTGGGCACAAGCCCCATCCAGAACCAGTGGAGTATCACATCCACTACCTCAGTCCTTGGCAGGATGAAGCACTCTAGGCACCAGGCCCCCTCCAGACCCAGTGGAGACTGTTATCCACTTGAGAGACTGTGACTTTGCACTCCCCAGGATTGAACAGTGGGCAAACCACCCACTTGGGAAACTTGAGAGGCTGTGGCTTTGCACTCCCCAGGATTGAACAGTGGGCAACCCACCCACTGTAGAGACTTGAGACTGTGGCTTTGCACTCCCCAGGATTGAAAAGTGGGCAACCCACCCACTGTAGAGACTTGAGAGACTGTGGCTTTGCACTCCCCAGGATTGAACAGTGGGAATGTGGCCCCCTTGTGGATTTGGCATCGTGCACTCAACCAGCTGAGGTGCCCCCCCTTTCCCTTCCCCCTGAGGTGCCTGTTTTATTTCTATCTGATGCCCCGGCAGTGTTCTCTCCGTCACGTTCGGATATCTTGTTTGGGCTTCGCCCATGCAGTGTGGGCCAAGTGGTCCACGGACTTTAAGGGTGGAATACCCTGGACTAATATTCTTGGTGTATATATTTGTAAATAGTGTATGTATATTTTTTGACTACTGAATTTTAATATATTACAGTCGTTCAGCTCATTTCCTTTTGTCTTTGCATTCTTCCAGGGGGCTTGGGGGGTGTAACTGTAATGTATCATGCTGTATTGGTGTGTGTGTTGTAGTGGGTGAGGGTGGGGTTGGGGGTGTTGCATGTTGCATGTGTGTGTCACTGTTTTGTCACTCCCCCTCCCCTGTGTCGTAGGTGCAGTACTCACCGCTGTCTTCGCCGCCGGCGTTCGTGCTCCTGGTAGAGGAGCAAGAAGATAAAGGCTGGTAAAATGTGGAGCCCTGGTTCCATGGCATCCTGGTTCCTCGTGGGGTGTGCAGAGGTGAGCGTTTTCCCTTCGGAGTCCTGTTTCCGCCGTGTTTTTGTTCGCAGTGAATCCGCCCCGGAAAAGGCGATGGATTGGTAGGTTGTGATACTGTGGGCGGTACATTGTCTCCCGCCTGTCTGTTGGCGGTGACCGCCGTGCTGTTTGTTTGTACCGCCGTGGTGGTCGGAGTGTTAAAGTGGCTGTCTATGTTGGCGGTTTCCGCCACGGTCGCAATTCCCTTTTTTTTTTCGCCGGCCAGTTGGCGGTATTACCTCTGCTTTAACACCGACCGCCAGGGTTGTAATGACCCCCTTAGTCACTTTTTTTGGAGATTTTCTTCACCGGGACGAACCCGCAAATCAGGCTGGGTCGGGGTTGAGGCAAGTCGGCTAGAGTTGCTGCAGCGGGTCGGTCCCTCTATGGAGCTTTTTTTCAAAAGTTCTCCAAACTTCTGGGTCTTCTCCCAGATGTTCTTTTAAGGTTCTTTTGGGGTCCACAGCTCAGCCCAAGGGTCAAGAAGCTCTGAGATGATCCTTGGGGGTGTGGACTACAACTCCCAGAATGCACCTGCCGCAAACTCCTTTTTGGCCACTGGGCAGTGGTCAGCTTGTTGATTTCTTCAGGAGTTGGTGCAGGGGACTCTGGTTAGCAATTGTTCACCTGTAACAAACAGGGAGTCCCTCCTTGAACCAGTTGAAGCCAGGCAAAGTCCTTCTTGTGGTGAAGCCCAAGTGAGCAGCTGGTGCCGCCCTTCTGAGTGCAGGTTCCAGGTGCAGGCCAGGGGTCCAGCAGGGCAGTCCTTCTTCTTCTGTAGTTCTTCCTGGTAGGGATTTGGTACAGAACTGAGGTGTGGGTGCAGGTCTGCCAGTTTTATCCTTGTTCCTGGGTGAAAAACAGAGGGGTCCTGGTTCTCCAATAAGGGGCAGGGTCCTTCCCCCTGTGATGACCGCTTCCTGGGAAGTGTGGCAAAAATCAATCCCAGGAGGCAACATTCCTCATAAATCCATCATGGCTGAAAGTGATTTTTGGAGGTTACATCTGGCTGAGCCCACCCACTGGTGTGGCTAAAAATCATAAAACACACCCCTCTCCTGCCCTCTCCTAATCTAATCAAGGGGGCACCTAGTTGTCTGGGGTTGCAGGATGTGGGGGTGTTGCTGGGTTGCTCACAATGTCCTTCTGTGCCTTTGAAGACCAGTTTGGCAGCCCTCCCCCTTCCTGCCTCACCATCTGCTGAGGGGAGATCTCCTCCCACAGGCACATCTCTTTATGTGAAGCCAGGCCACTTCACACCTCATCAAGGCAGCCTGGCCAGGCTGCCAGAGGCTGGCCAATAAGAGCACAGTAGCAAAAACAATGCAGGGCTGAAGTTGGCAACTTTTCAGGTAAAGTTTAAAACTCTTTACCTGAACAAGTTATATTAAATCCACTAACCGGAAGTTGTGGGCTTTATTATAAGAATTAATTTGATACCAAACTCGTCGTATCTGTCACTTAAGGGGACTTTTAAAATTAAAATAAAGTCTCCCCATTCTAGCCTATGAAGGCCATTCACTACAATGAGGGAAAAACGAATTTGGCTGTTTTTACCTCACCAGGAATTATAAAACTATTTTTATAAGGTCCCTGCTTATAGTTACATGGCACCCAGACCTAGGGGCACATAGGGCACACCTTAGGGGTGACTTATATGTACAAATAAGGTAGTTTAAGAATTTGGAACTACTTTTAATTCCAAAGTCGAATTTGCATATAACTTTAATTTAAAAGCAGCCAGCAAGGCAGGCCTGCCTTTAAAATGACACTGGGGGGCATATTTATACTCCGTTTGCGCCGGAATTGCGTTGTTTTTTTTGACACAATTTTGACGCAAAACTAACTCCATATTTATACTTTGGCGTTAGACGCGTCTAGCGCCAAAGTCCATGGAGTTTGCGTCATTTTTTAGCGTGGACACCTACTTTGCGTTAATGAGATGCAAGGTAGGCGTTCACGTCTAAAAAATCGACTCCGAGGCATGTGCGTCGGATTTATACTCCCGGGCAAAAATCACACCCGGGAGTGGGCGGGTCAAAAAAAATGATGTACGGCCGCTTTTGCGCCGTTTTTTAGCGCCTGCAAAAGGCAGGCGTTAAGGGACCTGTGGGCTCTGAAGGAGCCCAGAGGTGCCCTCCCATGCCCCCAGGGACACCCCCTGTCACCCTTGCCCACCCTAGGAGGACACCCAAGGCTGGAGGGACCCATCCCAGGGACATTAAGGTAAGTTCAGGTAAGTGTTTTTTTATTTAATTTTTTGTGGCATAGGGGGGCCTGATTTGTGCCCCCCTACATGCCACTATGCCCAATGACCATGCCCAGGGGACAGAAGTCCCCTGGGCATGGCCATTGGGCAAGGGGGCATGACTCCTGTCTTTGCTAAGACAAGAGTCATTTCTATGGGGGTTGGGAGTCGTAAAAAATGGCGCAAATCGGGTTGAGGCGAAAAAATTGCCTCAACCTGACTTGCCCCATTTCTTGACGCCCAAGCCCCATATCCCCCTACGCCGACGCTGCCTGGTGTACGTCGTTTTTTTCCACGCACACCAGGCAGCGCCGCCGGCTAACGCCGGCTAACGTCATTGATTAAATACGGCGCCCGCATGGCGCTTCAGAATGGCGTTAGCCGGCGCTAATTTTTTTTACGCAAAACTGCGTTAGCACAGTTTTGCATCAAAAAGTATAAATATGGCCCTGGGTACCTCAGCAGTGCACCTATGGGTGCACTACCTATGCTGTGGTTCCTAGACCTACATGCCCTACCATATACTAGGGACTTATAGGTAGGTTGACTTAGCCAATTATAATTAGCCTAATTTGCAGACTGATTTTACACAGACCACAGGCCCTGGGACTGGTTAGCAGTACCCAGGGCACCATCAGAGTCAGGAAAACACGAGCAAAAAGTGGAAAATGGGGGCAAAACGTTAGGGGGCCTCTGCAATCAGCCCTGTTCTCTCACACTTATTGATTTTCAATTTCCTTAGTGGCTTAGTGTGAGGGTAGAGAAGGGAAACAAAATAAAACAAAAAACAAAAGAGAAGTGAACATAAATAGTTTTCTCTTTTGTTTTCCTGGTTTAATGCTTTTAGGCCCCTGTGAGATAATTTATTAGATATATTCTCCTTGTTTGTCGCCTAAATATATTGTATATCCTGTATCTCTTTGTTTCTTTTCTTTTTCTGTATTTAAGTGCACAATTGTCTCGTTTACTTCTAGCCGATAAGTGCTTATAGCCCGCATACGGGCACGTACCTGCTCCAGCCACGTCCCTCCGGGGACGTGGCAGGCTGTCGAGTTCTCCTCTCCTCGTCGTTTGGTGCCACCTTTCACCTTCTTTTCCAGCTGGAAGCCTCCGTCTCCCGACATACTGCTCTCCTCTTATCCTGTTCCTGCATTGCTCTCTGGGACGGGGCTGCCCTGGCCGCTCGTGCCACTTTTCCCGTTGTTCTTCGGGTTATTGTTGTTCTCCTCAACCGCGTCCTCTCCTTCCAGTTTCGTTTTCTTGCTGACGGCGTGGCGCATGTCGTCTTCTGATGTCTTTTCTAGCTGTCGTAGCAACACGATGCTCAGCGAAGTACCGCCCGGGGCACTCCTCTGTAGCCCAAGATTGCTGAGAGGGTATGCAAAGTGTTGTCGCCCTGTCACATACTGTAACAATAAATGTTTCAAATTGGTGGACAGCCCAAAAAAGGAAGACATAATAACACTGTTTGAATTAAAGAACAATTCCATTTATTTATTGAACATCTCAATACAATATTAATTTAATTTGTTCTTCATTTTCATTTTGCAAGTTCGTATAGTCACGTAGTGCATAACATTACTTCCAAAATTCAGTGTTGCTAGTTCAAATGTTATTGATGTAGTACAGTCAAACAATTTCAAGTTTTAATAGAGTTACTTTCCATTCATATCAAGTGCAATAATTGATTTCTTTGATGTTGTCCAGTCAACACATGTTTCACGGCCTAAAGTGAACTGCTGCTTCTTCCGGGCTGTTAAGAATTAATATTTGCAAAATAATTAGAAAACTCACATTAACTGGTAAAATAAATAAACACAACTTCAAAATTAGACAGCAATGTTCTCAAATTCATGTACATTTATATACTTGGTAATAAAAAATGAAACTGAGATCATAAAAGCAAAAAAGAGTGAACAGCAAAGGCGTCATTACAAATAAGCATTCACATACATATCATTCAGCTGAACCAACCATCATTTTGTCAGGGTGTATTTTTTTTAGAAAAATCCCTAAATTCTTAGTTTAAATTGTTCACATGTTTCCTGATTACTCCAATATATCTATTTGCCTCAATCAAATCTCCTCAAGTATGTTAGCTGGATTAATAGGGAATCGAACTCCCAATTCATTCAATCCAGAGTTATTTCTTGTTTTTAAATATTTTGCTATTTGCTCAAATACTTTTCTGCTAACACAAAATTACAGTATCTAAATGACCAAATTTTGGGGTTGAGATAGTGACAAATTTTCAGATCACTTCCAGTGGATCTGCTTACCTTAATCAAATCTTCTCACGAGCTAATACCATAGGAATATCCTTAAAAATAAATATAACAACGTTTTTCCCAAAATATCAGGGGGTTCCTCATATAGGCCAGTCCAATTAAGATGGCACTCTCCACCCAATGGCAACAATGAAGCAGTGCTCACATTTTGGTAAATATAGTACAGTATATGGGATTCTTCAATCCCTGTATGAAAGAATTGTCTCTAATTGATTTATAACAGAAGACTTATGACATACCCCATCACCTAATATAAAGAAATGACATTAGAACTCCACTGTAATTACCTATTACAGGTGAGTTCTGACATCACAAAGCCTGCTGCCAGAGACAGCAGCGGAGGAGAAAGGCAGGTCAGGTCACAGAGCATAACTAAAGCATTGTTTAAGGAATTAAATACGTTTATTTTCTTCCTTCTGCTGTATTTTTCTGTCTTTATAGTGACAAGCAGAAAGAAGATCTTTATGGCAACAAGTTTATTTTTTTTTCACTCCTTGGTAATTATAGAAAAGTTAGTATATTTCTGCATGCTTCTGTACATTCTGAGGTACTGCACATTTTCTTCAAAAAACTACTTGTATTTAACTGATTCTGATATATTTCTCCAACAAATGTATCTAACAAGTTTTTTGATGTGCTTGTTTTTGAACTATAGATTCTACTTTTTTATGCTTGCAAACATACTCTCGCTTTCATATGAAAGAGCTATGGAACAATGATCTAATAGTTTGTGCGAAAGGTGATGATGTGATGTTGTATTAGAAGGAATAAAGAACCACCTGCTGAACAAGATAAGGGTATTACAAGTCACCACAGGATTCCGTAACCTTACTAAGAAACTCCTCAGTGTGGCAATGGGTACTTTATAATACAATAGGTGACTGGTGATGCACCAAGTCAACTTTTATAAACAAATGACAGAGCTGTTCAACTTTAATAAGCTATTACAGTTGAGTTCTGACATTACAATTCCTGCTGCCAGAGCAAGAAGCCAAGGGGAAAGGTAGGTCAAGTCACACGGAGCACCTTTACCACAAACTTCTGTGGAGCATAGTTTAAGCAGCTGTTTAAAGTACGAAAACAAAACATGGCTTTCTTTCTGCTGCTCTGGTTTTGTAGCTGTATAGTGACAAGCAGAACAGAGATATTTACGACAACATGTTATTTTTTTGCCTTCCTTGGGTAATCATAGAAAAGTTCAAATCTTTCTGCATGCTTCTACACATTCTGAACTACTGTGCTTTTGTTTATAAAACTAACCTGTATTATACTGATTCTAATATATTTTGCAACAAACATCTAACAGCTTTTTTGGTGTGTTTAATTTTGAACAAGAGATTCTATTTTTGTTTTTCAAGTTGCAAAGGTGCTCTTTCATTTAAAAGAGCTTTACACAAAGGATTTTCGTAATTTGTGGGAAAGGTGAAGGTGTGACCATGTATTATAAGGAATAATATGCTCCTTACTGTACATGATAATGATATTGTAAGTCACCTCAGGGTTCCATAACATGACAAAAGAACTGAGCCTATGTACTGTTCCTCTATGTGGTCACAGAGCACCTTGGTGACTTGCAATATCCTTACAGTGTACGGCAGGGAGTATTTTATCCCATATACTACATTAGGAAAATGTACATTATAAGATGTCTAGTTTAACTGCATGCATCAGTGTTACTTATTTCACTTAATGTTATGATATGAAGTTGTTAACAGAAGTGTGTTTGCCTCTAAAATACAAAACTCCCATGACTCTATTTTTTTTAGATTTTTGAGGAAAAAACACCTAGCATTGTACTCAAAGCACGGAGTTTACTTAGCTTGGTAAGTTGCCAATTCTTCTAAGAATATAGTGCATGTACAAAAAAGCGAGGTGGCTCTTTATCTAGCCCCAAGCCAAATAGTACGTAAAGTCTGCTATTTACCCTGCGAATATTTCAACAGACCCAGGAGGAAGGAGACTCCCAAATTGTTAAAACTACATGTCTTTATTTTAGCCGTCTCATGCCTACAATTTCCTCTGCTTCAATGTCAATAGGGAAAATATATGCCCCCACTTTTTTGCTTAAAATCTACCACTTTTCAGTTTCAAACAGGGGTGGGCATAACTTGCGTAATTTGCTTTAGCATAATTATGCAAAACCATAGCAAAATTATGCAAGAGTAAGTAGAAATACACAAGGAGTGTAACCTAGCATTTAGTATAATCCGAGGATGCATGTCATGCTACCAAAATAGCACTAAATGCAATAGAAACTAAACAGCAGCAGCCCACAGACACGTGCACTTGCTACATTTGCTGTGCTAGGATTTCTTTATAATTAGGCAAACAAGTGTAGTGGTGTAATTTTCGGTATTTTGTTATGTCAAAAGAGTGACACAAAAAATCACAGTAATTACTTGAATAACCCCAGCATAATTAAAATTATGTCCAAGTCTAGTTTTAAAATGTCATGCATGCCTGCAGCAGGCAAAATAGTACTTAATTTCTGCTATTTAGCTAGAGGCTGGCTAAATATCCGACACTTTGCTGTTTATCCGTCCATAGGCTAGATAGTAGAGACCATGCACTATTTGATCAGCAGCCAGATAAACAGTGTGAAGGAGGTCTTTATTTAACTGGGTATGAAGAACAAAAAGGAATCCATGCAATCGTAGGGTCATGGCCATCTTCTAATGGGGTGCAGGAAAGTATGCACAAAGATAAATGTATGAATTGAGATAACTTGTTTACAGATTTAAAAAAACGGCAAAATCAATTTTGAATAAAAATATACTTTATTTTAAAAATGGTTTGTTAAAAATACACAAAGATTTATTACATATAGTTTAATAGAGTATTGAGAAGAACAGAAACCATGCAAAATTAAAAATGGATAATAAATAATTCCTAAGATAATATTAGCAAATATAAAATTTAGTAAGCAAATAGTTGTGAAAATAGTCAATAGTCCAGTAACAAACCATTTTTTTCTCCAAAAGAATGATTTGAATTAAAAGGGAAGGAGAAAAAAAGGGATAAGAAAGAGACACGAGACCTATAGACAATTCCATAAATACAGTCTCATTAATAAAACATAGTCTAAATCTGAATTCTATATATTATGACATTTAAAAATTCATTCGTATAAATAATACAAGCAAACTCAGAATCTTACCATAAATATTAAATATGACCCTATAAATATATGTAATTATGGAGGATTACTTATCTAATTAGTGATAACCCATGATGATTTTCATGCATTTCAAGCCAATAGCCAAGCAGATGGACAGCATGGGGAATTTAAAAAAAAACATGAGGAGAGTTCCTTAAATACAGCATAGGTTAACATATATTTGTAGTCTAATGCTAATATTTATCTGTGGGTGTAGTGTTTTGTTATATTTAGCTGCTTGATTTGCTAAACTGCAACATGTATCACAGTTGCAATTTGAATGCATGTTAATCAGTTAAATAAATGTGAAAATAAACCATTTTACTACTCCATTTAGTCTCAAGGTGCTAAATAAACATGGATAAATATGAATAAGATGGTTCTAAAATACACTTGGGTAAATATTGATAGAAATGTTACAAAACATAAATACCATAAATGCAGGAGCCCTTGTGTAATTGTTTTAAGTAATCAATGAGTAGTTGATTAACTGATCTAATTCCCTTATTGATCCACTCTTGCCAATGTAATACTTTATTATGTATTTGTCTCTTAGTATTTTACCAAGCTAGAGATTCTAACATTCTTGGCTTATAGACATTGTGTTAAAAGTTTTTAAATTTAATGAATTAAAGATTTAACAAATACACAAAACTGGTTGACTGTAGGAGAAGTAATGCGTTTTAGTCTCTTTGAGACATGAAAATAATATCTGTAAAATGAAAAGATTTAAAAAGAGGAATTTCCAGTATTTGCTAGGCTGTTGTAAGAGTGGAGGAACCTGCTGATAATAAGGGACATATTTATTTAAAAATAAAAGCAGAGTGGAATTTGTTATGGTCTAGAAAACGAACACCTCCTTATAATCTGGACTTTTTAAGTGTGCTAAGAGAGATATGAGCTTGTGTTTCTCTGAATATAGCTAGTGGAGCAGCAACTCCAAAATCTGAAAGATGGTGCTTCAGCAATACATTGTTACGTGATCTTTAATAATGAATCTGAAAAGATCACTAAGGATCTTTTTTTTCATCAATACCATAAAAGATTCTTATATGCATATCATTTGGGATTCGTTCAAATCTACTGCTAGGGATTTTATTATTAATTATTAATTATTAGGTATAGTCTAAAAAAGGAAATTCTTAGAGTCAGAGGAACTTCTTCAGCAAATGTAAAGACTATAATAAAAGTATTATTCATCTACACATAAAAAACGTATTGGCCCATCTCATTAAAACCAAAATATAATATAATACAAAAAAAAATCATACAGCAAGCTTATGACACCTTACTTAAAAAATGCATAATATTATGCAGGACAGAATAAATCTGGGAAAATGCTTGCTAATTATCTGAAACTGAAAAAATCTAATTTTAAAAATATTATTGATAGTGCTGGCACTAATCTCCATAATGATTTGGATATCTTAGACTATTTGTTGCTCTTGAACATACTCTATTCAGAGAGAATGTGGATACTTTTTTTGACTCACTCCTCAAACATCAAGATTGGCTTATCATTTTATCAAGACTAGATTGTGATCTTGAAATTAATTTAGGATGCTTCTGCTAAGTCCCCAAAAGAAAAAGCTCAAGGCCCAGATGGATTTCCAATAGAATTGTATTTACAGATTTGGAAACTGGCCTTATTTAAACTTTTTCCATTGCTTAACACTTTTCATCCAATCCTAGGAGTTTTTACATGTATTTGAAGAATGATGAATATGGTTGTAATTTACATTACATAAATGTTTTCTTCAAGTATGAGAATACATTGTTTTCTATGTTTAAGGTCCTCCTATTGATAATATTTGCGGGCTGAGCATATTTTGGGCTTCTTATGGAAGTCCTTGTGTTTGTTTTGAGCTTTTGTTTTAATGGGGATTGTGCTTGCGTAGTATTTCAGACCTGGCATAACATCAGCCACTGGCAAGCAGCAGCAAATAGGGAGTATAGGGCCAGATGTAGCAAGATATGCTTTTGCGATTCTGAAATTGCGAGTCTGTGCGTCTCACAATTTCAGAATCGCAAAAGCATATGCAGAATGGTGTCTCAGACACCTTCTGCGACTCACTATGGGGTCGCAAAGACCCACCTCATCAATATTCATGAGGTGGGTCGCAATTTGCGACCCCATAGTGAATCCCTGCACTCACAGGGATGGTGGCCTGCTGAAGTCAGCAGACCTCCATGTCTGTGACTGCTTTTTGAATAAAGCAGTTTTTTTTTCATTTTGCAGCCATTTTCCTTAAAGGAAAACAAGTTGCAAAATGAAAAAAATACCGAAACCATTTGGTTTCGTTTTTTCAGAGTAGCCAGTGGTCCATAGGACCACTGCCTGCTCTGAAAAAATATTTTTGTCGACATTCACAAAGGGGAAGGGGTCCCATGGGGACCCCTTCCCTTTTGCGAATGAGTTACCACCAGTGTGACACTGGTGGTAACTGCGAGTTGCTTTGCGACCGCATTCGCGGTCACAAAGCAATTCTGAATTGCGATGCGAGTCGCAAATAGGAAGGGAACACCCCTTCCTATTTGCGAGTCGCATTCCCAAATTGCGAGTCGGTACCGACTCGCAATTTGGGAATGAGCATCGCGTTAGGCTGTTTGTATGGCACAAACTGCATTTTTCGTAGTTTGCACCATGCAAACGGCTACCTACATCTGGCCCATAGAGAGGTAGGAGATATCTGGGCCACACAGGGGGGACACTTGCATAAAGCAACTGATGTTAAGTGGCACAGTGCTTTTGGGACACTTGCAGGGGGTAAATTGTGTAAGACACAGTAGACAGGGGAATTTAAAGTAGGATATAGCAAAGTATCTGGATAATTCACTAGGGAAGTTGAAGTACTGGGTTTTTCAGAACCCAGCGGTGCCAGGGAACACACCCTAAGACTTCGAGTCCTTCCTGTTTCAGACTACAGAAACACAGAGTCTTCTTGGTGAAGTCAAAGATCTTGTTTATTGGCTGCAGCCAGTAACAGGTATCCTAGAAGTACAACACAGTGTATATTCTCAGGAGACTGCTCCCTTTGCAAAGCTAACCTTCTCTTTTATACAAAATATTATGCTTTAGGCAAACATTCCTTATTTTACAGTTGACCATTCACATATTTTCACTACAAAGAAATAGCAGGTTATGATGACAAGCCCATATTTCAGTTTGTCCAGCCCCTAATCAATTACCCGGAAAGGCTTAGTACTTTCATCAGATATCGACGGACCCCCAATATAAACGGGCACCTCCTCCTTGTAAAGCAAGTCATAAAGAAAGAAACAGAGACAGGTGTGTGTAAGATTAGGCATGGTTTGTGTGTGATGAAAGGTTTATGATGTGTTGTGCCTTGATACTAATCTCATTCGGCCACTGGGAAAGAAACTGGCCGAACAGGTTTGGCTTCAGGCAGTGGAGTCAGCTTGCCCAGGTCACAGAGGAGTCAGCAAAGGTGTACGTGTCCTTCAGACTCGTTTTCAGCATTAGACATTGGCCTATGTGAGGGCAATCAATAAATGGCTGTCGTTTAAATGGAACAAAAGGGTTCAGGACGGAAACTCTGATATTCGGGTGATTTCGTTACCCGAATATGAATACAATGCTTGTGCATACTATTCTAATCATTCCCGGTCTGCTGATACCAAAATCGTTGTGATACGATGACGTTTATAACACGGGTCCAGAATTTTCAGTACCACAGACCCTCCTTTTGCCCTTACATGGGCAATAACCTATACTCACGCTAATCTGAGTCCAGGTCTATATTCATAAAGTCGTTGAGATGTTGCTGTAGCATCATCCTATTACTTAGCTCGTCCCTTGATACAGGTTTCCTTACACACGATGTAGCACAGAGGCCACATATTGCAGGAGCACACTGTACACACAGACAGGACAGGAAAAGAATGGCTAAGATCATCCCAATGACTACCAGAGTCTTCCATCCCCAGGCGGATATCAGCTCCCAGAACCACCCCATCAATGACCAATCTCCTTTATCCACGTGAATAGATTTGGAGATCTTATGCAGTTTGGAAATGGCCTGGTAGACTGTCAGAGCGTTATCTGGGATGAAAACACAGCAACTTGATTGGATCACTTTACATACCCCACCTCGGTCTGCAAGTATGACGTCTAATGCGACCCTGTTCTGAAGAGTCATAAGGCGATCCGACTGGAGCTCAGCAGTCAAATTACCAAGGGCACCGGCGGTTTCAACTACCGTGGGTTCAACCACCCTTGTCAATTGCCTTATGTTCCTGCTGTTAACCATAGGGCCCCAAAACGGAAGAAAACCCTTTACGAAATCTCCAAATTCTTGTCCTGTAGTGTCTTCTTTACTTATGACACCTCTAACTATCCTTGTCTTATGGTAATCTGCCGCGGCCGTGTAGGTGGGAGGTAACAGGAACGAAACAAAACATGTACCTGAGAAGTCAGGAGGCAACCATGTATAGGCTCTATTATGGCAGATGAAATAGGTACCCTTAGCTGCTAAGAACGAAGGAGAAGTCTGAGACGCAAAAACATATGTTTCAGTGCAGATACCTTTCCCTAACTGAGCTCTGGGATTCTTGCCATTACCTTGCAGACATAGGTGACCCTGATGGGGTACAATCCAAATCGGGGAGGATCTCTTTGCTCGCTGGTTCCCACTCAGAGTAACTCCATATCCTGTTATGTTCCATCCAATATATGCTAGTGTCTCATCTCTCGGGATAGTCTCATAGGAAATATCTTCCCTAATCATTTCTACTATACCCTCTGCTAGAGCACTATTCTTAGGATTATCTTTCACAGAACGTAGGGGGTTGGCTTCATAAGCGTATATGAACACCGTTCTATATGCCCACACAGAACCATTATGGCTGAAAGGCAGGACCAGATAAGGGATACCTTTATCAGTAGTATGAGGCATAAGACCACACACCCAACAGTTAGTTGTGTTCACTACTAATTGGTGTTGGTGTAGAAGCTGAATGAATGAATTGTTGGCAAACTCTAATCTTCTGCCAGACTCGTGTTGAGGTACTGGGTTTTTCAGAACCAGTACTGATCCGGTAACCCAGTGGTGCCAGGGTACACCCAAAGACCTCAGGTACTTTCCTGATTCAGACCACAGAAACTCAGAGTCTTCTAGGTGAAGTCAAAGATCGAATTTATTGGCTGCAACCAAGTGACAAGCGTCCTAGAAGTACAACAGCACGGTTTGTATGTTCTCAGGAGACTGTGTTTAAATGCAAAGTCAGGTTTCCTTATATACAGTTTTTTAAGCTTCAGGCAAACATTCTTGACATTTTGGTTGGTCATTCACATGTTTTCACTACAAAGGAAAAAACAGTGTCATGATGAAACCTCATATTTCATGTCATCCAACCCATAATAAATTACCCGGCAAGGCCTAGTATTTTACATCAGATAAGTGTGGACCCCCAATAAAAACGGGCACCTCCCCCTCGTAAAGTAAGAAGAAGAAAAGAGCAGGTGCAGGTGTGAGCAAGATTAGGCAGGGTGTGTGAGCGATAATAAGGGTTTTATGGCATTGTGTGCCTTGATGCTATCTGATTCGGCCACTGGGAGAGGGACTGACCAAACAGGGAAAAGTCAGAGAAAAGTCAATCAAGGTGTACGTGTCCTTGGAATCAAATCTGACTGTATTATAAGCCTATGTGAGGGCAACTTTTAAAAATGGCTGCCGTGTATAAAATGGGAGCCACGAGTGCAGGACGAAAATGGCGATTTCGAGGTGAAAACGCTGCTGGAATTGAGCGAAAATGCTCATGCTTAGTGTACTAGTCATTATCGGTCTTTTGATACTAAAATCGTACTGCTGTAGCAAAGCAAATTACATGGGTCCAGAATTTTTAGAACCACAAACCCTCCTTTTGCCCTTACATAGGCAATAAACCTATTCTCATGCTAATCTGAGTCCAGGTCTATGTTTCTAAAGTCGTTGAGATGTTGCTGTAACATCATCCTAGTATTTAGCTCGTCTCTTGGTGCAGGTTTCCTTATGCATGATGTAACACAGAGGCCACATATGGCAGGACAAAGTAAGGAATACCTCTATCTGCAGTAGGTGGCATAAGATCACACACCCAACAATTAGTGATGTTCACTACTAACTAGTGTTGATGCAGAAGCTGTACAAAAGAATTGCTTACGAATTCTGATCTTCTAACCTGCTCATGTTCAGGAAAAGGGTGAAAAGAGTGCAAAGAAACAATAGTAGGAAAAGACATAGGTTGGGAAGTGGGTGCAGAAGTCAATTGAGTAGAGAAAAACAATCCCACCCATAAATGACAACGTCATGTTTAAAAGACACTAGAAAACACGTTATTAAGAACATATAGACAACGGGAGAAAGTAGTGACCACTATTACAAATGAAATAATATTTTTTCACAACCCTAACCAAAAAGCAAATCCTAAAATTATCTAGTAACATTTTTAGGGCTCCTCTGCATTTCAGTAATTTTTGTATGTTCAGGTGGAACAGTGGTGACTCTCATCAATGCTCTAAGGTGAAAAGGGGGTACTTTTTCCACAGAAAATGGACTTTATTCTGCTTTTACTAAACAGAATAGTACTTTAAAACAATGCCAGCAAAACAATCAGGGGGTCATTCAGACCTTGGCGGACGGCGGAGGCCGTCCGCCAAGGTCCCGCCGACAAATGACCGCACCGCGGTCAAAAGACCGCGGCGGCCATTCAAACATTTCCGCTGGGCCGGCGGGCGCTCTCCAAAAGAGAGCCCGCCGGCCCAGCGGAAATGCCCCTGCAACGAGGACGCCGGCTCAGAATTGAGCCGGCGTAGTTGCAGGGGTGCGACGGGTGCAGTTGCACCCGTCGCGTATTTCAGTGTCTGCAAAGCAGACACTGAAATACTTTGTGGGGCCCTCTTACGGGGGCCCCTGCAATGCCCATGCCATTGGCATGGGCACTGCAGGGGCCCTCAGGGGCCCCGCGGCACCCCCTACCGCCATCCTGTTCATGGCGGGTTTCCCGCCATGAACAGGATGGCGGTAGGGGGTGTCTGAATCCCCATGGCGGCGGAGCGCGCTCCGCCGCCATGGAGGATTCAATGGGGCAGCGGTAAACCGGCGGGAGACCGCCGGTTTACCCTTTCTGACCGCGGCTGAACCGCCGCGGTCAGAATGCCCTTGGGAGCACCGCCAGCCTGTTGGCGGTGCTCCCGTGGTCGGTGACCCTGGCGGTCACCGGCCGCCAGGGTCAGAATGACCCCCTCAGTCTCCTAACACCTAGTCTATACAATCACACGGAAACCTCTTGTGAAACCAACTATGCCCAGAGTCCGTTCAAAAAGCCTCTCTGGCAGGCTTCTATTGTCCATCAAATTTTCTTTTGTTGTTTTCTTTCGCATGGGCCTCTCAATTCAGGCCTCTTCGTGAGAAAAGTACTGCTTAGTTGGAGTGCCCTCCTGGCAAACACCCACAGCTCACTCGAAAGTCTCAGGGGGTGATTCTAACCCTGGCGGTCGGTGATAAAGCGGCGGCCAACCCGCCAACAGGCCGGCGGTCAAAAAAAGGCAATTCTGACCCTGGCGGGAACCGCCAACACAGCCCGCCGCATTAACACTCCGACCGCCACGGCGGAACAAACAAACAGCGCGGCGGTCACCGCCAACAGCCAGGTGGCAGACAATGTACCGCCCACCCTATCACGACCCACCAATCCGCCACCTTTTCCGGGGCGGGAGCACCGCCGATAAAAACACGGCGGAAACAGACATTTCCAATGGAAAACGCTCACCTCGAGACACTCCACGCGGAATCCGGACAGCATGGAACCCGAATTGAACATCATACCTGCTCTCGTCTACCTGCTCATCTACCACGAGTACGAACTCCGGCGCAGACGTCAACGGTGAGTACTGCACCTACGACACACGGGAGGGGGGAGGAAGAAAGGTTACGGGCATATACATATGCGACCCCCCCACCCCCCCAATATGTACACACCAATGCAGAGCAGGAAGTCACAGTGACACCACACAAACACCCTTAAAAAATACAATGACACAACCAAATTTTGAATAAATTTTCATGTTCAAAAAAGGCACCTGGAAATAATTGAGCAACCGTGAAAAATATTTACAAAAACCAAAAATATATACACATCAGTGTATCACTGAAGTAACAAGTCCTGCACATCCTACAAATCTAACATGTCCGTGGGCCAAGGTTCTGCGAAACAAGGGCAAAGCCCACACACGAGACCTGAGTCCTTTGGAGAGAACACTGCAGGGGCATCCGATGTCAAAACTACAGGCACCTCAGGGGGAAGGGAAGGGGGGGCCACCACAGCCACATGAGTCCACAACGCCAGATCCACGAGGAGCCACCATGCCCACTGTACCATCCTGGGGAGTGCAAAGCCACAGTCTCTCAAGTCTCTGCAGTGGGTGGGTTGCCCACTGTACCATCCTGGGGAGTGCAAAGCCACAGTCTCTCAAGTCTCTGCAGTGGGTGGGTTGCCCACTGGACCATCCTGGGGAGTGCAAAGCCACAGTCTCTCAAGTCTCTGCAGTGGGTGGGTTGCCCACTGGACCATCCTGGGGAGTGCAAAGCCACAGTCTCTCAATGTCTCTACAGTGGGTGGGTTGCCCACTGTACCATCCTGGGGAGTGCAAAGCCACAGTCTCTCAGGTGGATTACAGAGTCCACTGGTCAAGGAGGAGGCATGGTGGGCACAGTGAACCATAAACAGTGCCTGAGACGGCGGGACCCAGCGCAGCGGTGCATGACATGGCGATGTCCAGCGGAGCGGTGCTTGAGACGGCGGGGCCCAGCGGAGCGGTGCTTGACAGGAAGGGCCCAGCGGAGCGGTGCTTGAGACGGCGGGGCCCAGCGGAGTGGTGCTTGACAGGAAGGGCCCAGCGGAGCGGTGCTTGAGACGGCGGGGCCCAGCGGAGTGGTGCTTGACAGGAAGGGCCCAGCGGAGCGGTGCTTGAGACGGCGGGGCCCAGCGGAGCGGTGCTTGACAGGAAGGGCCCAGCGGAGCGGTGCTTGAGACGGCGGGGCCCAGCGGAGCGGTGCTTGAGACGGCGGGGCCCAGCGGAGCGGTGCTTGACAGGAAGGGCCCAGTGGAGCGGTGCTTGAAACGGCGGGGCCCAGCGGAGCGGTGCTTGACAGGAAGGGCCCAGCGGAGCGGTGCTTGAGACGGCGGGGCCCTCTTCAGTGGTACCTGTCTTCACGGCGGGGCCCTCTTCAGCTGTGCTCTTCTGCACGGCGGGCCCTCTTCGGCGGTGCTCTTCTGCACGGCGGGGCCCTCTTCAGCGGTACCGGTCTTCACGGCGGGGCCCTCTTCAGCGGTACCTGTCTTCACGGCGGGGCCCTCTTCAGCGGTACCTGTCTTCACGGCGGGGCCCTCTTCAGTGGTACCTGTCTTCACGGCGGGGCCCTCTTCAGCGGTGCTCTTCTGCACGGCGGGCCCTCTTCAGCGGTGCTCTTCTGCACGGCGGGGCCCTCTTCAGCGGTACCGGTCTTCACGGCGGGGCCCTCTTCAGCGGTACCTGTCTTCACGGCCGGGCCCTCTTCAGCGGTGCTCTTCTGCACGGCGGGGCCCTCTTCAGCGGTGCTCTTCTGCACGGCGGGGCCCTCTTCAGCAGTACCGGTCTTCACGGCGGGGCCCTCTTCAGCGGTACCTGTCTTCACGGCGGGGCCCTCTTCAGCGGTGCTCTTCTGCACGGTGGGGCCCTCTTCAGCGGTGCTCTTCTGCACGGCGGGCCCTCTTCAGCGGTACCGGTCTTCAAGGCGGGGCCCTCTTCAGCGGTACCTGTCTTCACGGCGGGGCCCTCTTCAGCGGTGCTCTTCTGCACGGCGGGGCCCTCTTCAGCGGTGCTCTTCTGCACGGCGGGGCCCTCTTCAGCGGTACCGGCCTTCACGGCGGGGCCCTCTTCAGCGGTGCTCTTGCAGTATGTCAAGGGAGTCATACCTGGCCTGGACACCCTGCTCAGTCGCCCTCCGACCGTGCTGTGTCAGGCCCCTTCGGGGAGTGAGTCCTGGGCCCTTTGGTGTTGTCCATTGCAGCCGGGATGGGGCTTGTGGGGCCCTCCTGCTCCGCACACCTGGTGGTTGTCCTCTCCGCCCTGCTGTCCTTCCGCTCCTTAGATGGGGCTCTCGGGCCCTTGCCTCCCCTGGCTGCTGTGGCCGGTGAAGTGGCCGGAGTCACCTCCTTGGGGGCAGCCGTCTCTGTCCGCTCACGGCGGCCCTTCAATTTCCGGGTCCTCTTGCCTGGGGGGGGGCTGGCTGTCCCCTTGCTGCTCACCGAAGTGTTACTGCCGCCAAAGGGTGGACTCCACATGCCATGCACCACTTGCACTGTAGTAGTTGGGCTGGTGGTGGCTGAGGTGCCCTTGGGACTTTTCCCAGTTGGAGGGGGTGGGTCGGGGGAGGGAAAGAGGTCAAAACTGGAGAGGTAATTTTTCTTGGGACCAAGGTAAGGGGTAGGAGTAGTGGTGAGAGAAGTGGAGGAAGAGGATGTGGTTGTATGAGAGCCAGGTGTGCTGTCCTTGGGTGCAGGTGACTGGGACGTAGGCTGTGGTGAGGTGGTTGGCTGTTGTTTGGGTGTCTGCCTGCGTTTATGTGTCTTGGAAGAGGGGGTGACAGACACAGTGGGAGAGGACACAGGGGACGTGTAAATGCCAGTGGGGGTGGTGACTGCAGGTGTGCGGACTGTAGTGGAGGGTTTGCTGGTGGTGGAAGAACTGGCTGATGTTGGGGTGCATGCAGGTGTGAGTGTAGACGTCACAGGGAGGGAGGAGGGAGACGAGGAGGACGGGGACACAGAGGTGGTAGTGACTGTTGATATGTCTGCATCTGTGTGTTGCTTGGGTGAATGCTTGTGTTTTCTGTGGTGCTTATGTTTGGATGAGCTGGCCTTGGGTGTTGAGGTGTGTGCAGGCTGGTCTGATGGTGTGGATGGGATAGGTTGAGGTACAGGAGACAGAGAAAGGGTGGAGGCAGATAGAAGAGGGAGACTGGAGACAGGGACAATGGCTGCCGTCAGTGCTGAGGCCAGAGCAGTGAACGCTCGTTGATGGGCAGCCTGACCCGAATGAATGCCCTCCAGGTAGGCATTGCTCCGATGCACCTCCCTTTCCACCCCCTGGATGGCATTCAGAAGGGTAGTCTGCCCAACAATGAGCGTCCTCACCAGGTCAATGAGCTCCGCACTGAGGGCAGCAGGGGTAACAGAGGCAGGGGCTGAGGTGCCTGGGGCGAAGGAGACGCGCGCCTTCCTGGCCGAGCGGCCACGGAGCGAAGACTGAGGGGCTGCTGGGAGGGCGGTGCTGGTGCGCTGGGTGGCGGCTGTACCTGTTGTTGCGGGGGGCACAGATGGTGCCGCCCCCGCCAGGGAGCTCCCAAACGAAGACGTGTCCGTGTCGCTGGTGTCTCCACCGGCCCCCGTTGTGGTGTTCCCCTCGCCCTCCGGATCACTGGTGCCCTCGGTGTCTGTGTCAGTGCCCACCGGGGCCTGGTGACCTGCAGCTCCCTCCTGCTCCGACGCCAAATCTCCTCCGCCGGATGATGCTAAAACACAAGAAGACAAAGATTTAGGGTGGGGGGAGAAATTAAACAAAGTTGAGTGCATGCCTTAGCAATACCCTTTGCGGAGAGGACAGACACAGGTGCCTCGTGCACTAAGTCGCGAACTTGGGGTACACTACTCAGTACCTCTGACTAGGCAAACAGGTATAGGGACAACACACACGCACATGGGTGATGCTGGAGCATGGGTAGCTGCACTTGGCACCCTACAGAGGTGGGGGGCGGGGGCACAGGGCCATGCCTAAGGGAGCGGACTACACTACAGAGAGCGCCCGGGCCTAATGTCACCCACAGCCCTCCTCCCCCCCCCAGACGCCTCCAATGCGCATACAGATGGGAGAATGTGCGGATACTCACCCCCTTGTGTCTGCTGTGCTGTCCTCAAGCGCCCATCCAAATTAGGGTAGGCCACCGCCAGGATCCGGGACATCAGGGGGGTCATGGTGCGACTGGCACCCCTCCTAGGTCGGGAGGCCATCCCCAGCAGTGTTTCTGCGGTCTTCCTCGTTCCGCGGCGGATGTCCTCCCACCTCTTGCGGCAGTGGGTGCCCCGTCTGTTGTGGACCCCCAAGTTCCGGACTTCCTCGGCGATGGCACGCCAAATATCGATCTTCTGGTGGGCGCTCACCTGTTTGACATGTACAGGGTGGGAAAGAGAAACCGTCACATATCTGCATGTTTGGAGTACATGCCCCCCCTCCCCAACCTTGTCATGGTTCCCATTCTCTCATCTGTCGTGCCTTGCACTCCCCATTCCCTCCACACCCCACCAACTTACATCCCCCCCTCCACACAGGCATAACCCATTCAATGTGCACTGAGTGTACTCACCTGTTGGTCTGGAGGACCGTACAGTTGCGCATACTGGGGGAGGACCCCGTCCACGAGCTTCTCCAACTCTTCTGAACTGAAGGCGGGGGCCCTTTCCCCAGTCGCAGCAGCCATTGTCACTTCCAGACCGAGTTCACAGCAGCACTTGCAGTATAGGCCCTCTCCTGTGGATGATCAGGTCTCGAATGATTGAGCTGATAGAAAATGGCGGTCACGCCCGCGGCGGTGCGTACCGCGGCGGTGCGTCCCGCGACCGCCGGCGCACATCGTCATTGGCTCCTGAAACCCATAGGCTTCAATGTTAACCAATGCGTCTTCGCACAGCGGTCTTCGACCGCCTACCGCCACGGTGCGCCCCGCCAGCGCAGTGACCTCACATCCCATTGTCCCACTTCACAGGTCAGGCATCGGCCATTTCAAGGGCCCACATGGCTTAATTTCTAATGCGTCACACAGGCCTAGGCCTTGCAATGGCACACATACAAACATATCAAACCATACATTTACCTGTACTGTGCAAGCTGTGTTGTACGTACCTGTGAGTGGATTGACTCTGTACCCCATATTCTCCTTCCTAGGCACCGTCCGCTGGGACTAGCGATGAGAAGGAGGAATCCTCGCGTGTACCGGCCGCTGGTGGACCTGTCGACAATGGAAGAACGCCATATAATACTACGATACCGACTTGACCGTGCCTCCATCCATGAACTGTGTGCCCAGCTGGAGCCAGCCCTGATGTCCCCCATCCGCCAACCCACAGGAATTCCCCCTCTGGTGCAGGTTCTGTCAGTCCTCCATTTCTTTGCAACTGGCTCATTCCAGACAACAGTGGCCATGTCATCTGGGATGTCTGAGCCTATGTTTTCCAAGATCTTATCCAGAGTGTTGTCTGCCCTGATGAAACTCATGTGGAGCTACATCATTTTCCCAGAGGAGGGTGATTTGCCTACAGTGAAAGCTGATTTCTATGCCCTTGGACACATCCCCAACATCATTGGTGCAATTGATGGAACCCATGTGGCTTTATTCCCCCCAAATGACGATGAACAGGTGTACAGGAACAGGAAGAATTACCATTCAATGAATATCCAGGTGGTCTGTTTGGCTGACCAGTACATCTCCCATGTGAATGCCAAGTTCCCTGGGTCAGTGCATGACGCGTATGTGATGCGAAATAGCAGCATTCCCTATGTGATGGAACAGCTACAGAGACATCGTGTGTGGCTAATAGGTGACTCTGGTTACCCCAACCTGCCGTGGCTATTGACCCCAGTGAGGAATCCCAGGACCAGGGCAGAGGAACAGTACAATGAGGCCCATGGGCGTACTAGGAGGGTGATTGAGCGAACCTTTGGGCTCCTGAAGGCCAGATTTAGGTGCCTGCATATGACAGGTGGATCCCTAATGTACTCACCAAAGAAGGTGTGCCATATCATCGTGGCGTGCTGTATGCTCCACAACCTGGCTTTGCGACGCCAGGTGCCTTTCCTGCAGGAGGATGGTCCAGATGGTGGTGTTGTAGAAGCCGTGGAGCCTGTGGAAAGTGAAGAGGAGGAAGACTCTGAGGACGACACAGACAATAGGGACAGAGTGATACAACAGTATTTCCAGTAACACCCAGGTAAGAATCACCCACGCCATTTCACAATTGCTTATAGCCTCCTGCATCTGTACATTCTGTAGTTCCCCACAGATGTTTTTCATTGATTTTTGCCTTTCCCTTCCCTTCTCAGTGCTGTCTGACTCAGTACCTGACTTCTGCTTGGTTCGCCCATGAAATACAGCGTATTGACATTGGTATGTTGTCATGACTAATTGACAGAACAGAAATTGAACAGTAATATGTAATACATTTGTTAATAATACAGCATGACTCGATTTGTGTGCAAAATGTGATTTATTTACAGTGCTAGATATCGGTACATGTGATTCTAAGGGTGATGGGTGGGGGTGGAGGAATATCCATGGCAGAGTCCAGTTCTCAGTCTCACAGGTGCATTGTTCTTTTGCCTGTGGAAGGATGGAGCATAGGCAGTTCATGGTTGGACAGGGTGGCAATGTGGGACAGTGGGAAGACTTGAGGGGGTATGTCCTGCTGGCGGGGGTCTTGACATCCTACTCTGTCTTTTTTTTTGGTCTCAGGCTCCTCTTACGGGGTGGTTGTTCTTCAGCAGGAGGTGGGGTTCTGGGGGGCTGTCGAGGTGTTGGGACCTCCTGTCCACTAGCGCCGGCGGAGGTGGTAGGCTGTTCCTGGTCCGGCCTAGTGACAGGGGCCCTGTATGGTGCACCATGGTCCCGCAACGCGTCCTCTATCCTGTGGAGGGCCAGGACGATGGTCCCCATTGCGGTCCCGATGATTCTCAGCTCCTCCCTGAACCCCATGTAGCGTTCTTCCTGCTGTGCCTGGATCTCAGTGAACCTGGCCAGTACCGTCGCCATCGTTTCTTGGGAGTGGTGGTATGCCCCCATGATGGTGGTGAGGGCCTCTTGGAGAGTGGGTTCCCTGGGCCTCTCCTCCCCCCCCTGTCGCACAGCAGCCCTCCGAGCTGCCCGGTTTCCCCCGGCCTCTGTCCCCTGGCCGGTGTGCCCGCTACCACTGCCCCCAGGTCCCTGTTGTTGTTGGGGTGTTGGGTTAGCCTGGGTGCCCTGTAGTGGCGAACACACCGCTGATTGAGCTGTCCTAGAGACAGAGGCATGGGCCCGCTGGGTGGGAGCTGTGCTGGTGTTGGCAGAGGGGGTCTGGTGTGGCCTGTGGCTGCCTGAGGGGAACCGACTGCCCAGAGGTCCCCGATGGTCCGGGCTGGTCATCAGGTTCACTGTCGACAGAGCTGCTATCCTCAGTGTGGGCCTGTTCCAGGGGTGGGATGGACACTTCTGGACCCTCCTGGCTGGTGTGTTGTCGTTCGGGTCCTGCATGGGGTAAGAGAGTTTGGTTATTGTTTCTGTGTGTGTAATAGCGTGCGTGTTATGGGTGCCCTTGTCCCCCAGTGCAGGCATTCCCTTGAGGGAGGTGTTGTGAGGGTAGTTAGGGGGGGGGGGGGTTAGTGCAGTGGTCATGCTTAGGTGATGGGTGCCCATGATTTGTGTTGGCATGCAGGAGTTGGTGTTGGGATGGGTGGGTTGTGCTGGTGAGACATTGTCAGGGAGGATGTGTGCTGGGGGGTTGGGGGTGAGGGTGGGGGTGTGGGTTGGCATGCTGGTGGGGTGGGGGGGGATATAGTAGTTGAGATTGGACTTACCAGAGTCCATTCCTCCGGATACTCCTGCGAGGCCCTGAGGATGCAGGATGTTCAAGACGTCTTGCTCCCACGATGTGAATTCGGGAGGGGTGGGTGGGGGTCTGCCGCCAGTCTTCTGGACCGCGATGTTGTGCCGGGAGACCATCGATCGGACCTTCCCCTGTAGGTCGTTCCATCTTTTGCGTATGTCCTCCCTATTCCTGGGATGCTGTCCCACCGCGTTGACCCTGTCCACGATCCGCTGCCATAGCTCCGCCTTCCTAGCTATACTGGTGTGCTGCACCTGCGAGCCGAAGAGCTGGGGTTCCACTCTTAGGATTTCCTCCACCATGACCCGGAGTTCTTGGTCAGAAAAGCGTGGGTGCCTTTGGGGTGCCATGGGGTGGTGTGGGTGTGGTGTGGGGTGGTGTATGTGATGATAAGTATGTTGGTGAGTGGTGCTTTGTGCTACTATGTGGTGTGTGTGATGGTGTAGTGTGCCTCAGTGTGTCTTGCTTTGGATTGTCTGCTGTGTCTCTCTCTCCTTCTCTCAGTAATTCTGGTCGCAGGGGTTTGTGGGTGATGTGGGTGTGTGTTTTATAGTTGGTTGATTGTGTGGGAGTGGTGTGTGTATGTGTATCAGGTGTGTGTATTTCAAATTGTCCAATGTGGCTGGGTTTTGGTGATGTGTGTGTATTCTGACCGCAGCGGTGTGTACCGCCTATGGAATACCGCGATTGAATGACCGCCGCGTGGATTCGTGGGTCGTAATGGCATGGGCGTATTTCTGTTGGCGTGACGGTGGAGGTTTGATCATCTCCAGTTTATCGCTGCCCGCTGATGTGGCGGGCTGCAGTGGAGGACGGAATTTTGGAGGTTTGGCCGTTGTGGGTCAGAATGACCGTGGCGGTTAGCCGCGGCGGTGTTATGGCGGTCTTCTGACCGGCGGTAAGGGCCTTTTACCGCCGAGGTCAGAATGACCCCGTCAATGTCTTAAACTTAAAGCAATGCACCAGTGTCTCTCCTCTGTGGCAGACACTACAAACAATGTGCTCTTCATTGATCAAGGGCACAAATCATCTCGTGCAGACCCAAGCACCATTAATTGGGAAATAGCTCAAGCTCAGCAGCACTTTCAGACTCCAACACTCATTGTTTAGTGTCAGAGGACGCTCAAGCTGCTCTTTCATGGGCACCACAATATAGTGCCTTTTTCCAAACTTGAAATCTCCGGTGCACTGCCCTTCTTCCGTTGGAGCAAAGAAAAGGGGGTGTGTGGCCAAAACTCAGGCCAAGGGGCTCAAGGGATTGCACACTGTCAGAGATTACCAGCACATGACATGTAGAGAAATGAAACCTCAAAACAGCTCTGCCATCAACAACAGGAATCCTTCTCTTTAGCTCTTTTACACTGAAACTTTGGTTTTGTGATGTCCAACGCCGTCTGATGGAGCAAGTACGATACCATGCGCTGGCGATCGCTGTCCAGCTTTGCTACTTTCTGGGTGCTGAGACTGTAGGGCCAAAACGTCCGTCTTTCATCTGTAGCTGTCACTGATGGGAATTAGGCTTAAATCAATGTACTGCAGGTTATTATGACTTGATACCCGCAGAATCTAGTGACGTAGGAAATGTGCCACAGTTGTTAGTTCCCTTCAATTTAGTACAAAAACAGTTCATGGTTTTTAACAAGGGGACTGCAAGCAGGTGGTCTGCAATCTTCAAAGGAGTAGCCATACACCATGGGCATAAAATACAAAGACAAAGGCAGAAGGGCAAAACAGGGTCTCTAGCATCTTTAATTGGGTTCTCTCCATTATTCTCTGCCATCTATAGCTACATGAGAATTCTATCTGAATGGATTTCCTCATACAGTGGCATTGTCTAATGGGGTAAACACATATTTTCCTCAATGATTAAGTCTAGGTGTTCCTCCTTATCTTAGAACATCTCAATAGAGAAATCACATGATATCGATTATCAGGGACATGTAGAAACCTTCCTTTAAAAACTGTGCATCAGGTGCACTATGCAATACACAGGCTAATAGTCAAATGTGCAAACAAAAAGACAAGAACTAGAGGGTCCTGATATTTGCATGATTAGGACACATCTGATCCCACCAAAAATTAAAGTAGCAGGAACAGAAGGGAACCGAAAACCAAATTAAAATAGACATTGAAAATTCGTCATGTTCAAAAAGGTAAACATAAGATATCTCCTATTGAGATGGAAAACTTGTCTTACTATAATATTGAGTCAGTTAACCAGTCTATCGCTACCCTGACAGTCAGGCTGGAAAACATTGAAGCAGGCCTAAGGCAAATTCTTGAAAACCAGTCTGGTCATACCAAAGGGAATTATACATAACATGGGGGTCCCTGGTACATCACTGCAGTCTGGAAATGTGAACCTGAACAATACATCAATAATAATAAAAGGTCTGACTGGTGAAAGGAATTTGAAAAAGAGAAATGGGACTAGGACATAGCTAAAATCTCAATAACTAAGCATGATGCGACATTGGTCAGGGGAAGTAACAAAAGAAAAAATCTATAGGAAGAACAAAAAAATTATTTGGGTGATAGGCATGTGACACAACACCGAGAGTACGGGTGATACACAAAGGCCAAAGTTACACAAATTTTAACTCTACCGTTGGTGACTACACCATATACGGTACTCCTCGCTAATGTTTCAGTTCCTTCTTCAGGAAAAAATGAAAACCTGGTTTTCTTTTAAGGAACAAAAGCCATATGCTACTTAGGAAACAGAACATCATTAACTAATGTAATATAGAAATTAGGCCACCTTGAGTCACAGATCTATAATTTCATCCTTAGGTCCAATCAAGGCTACATAAATGTAGGGCTGCCTGTTCCTTTAAGGGAAGGGGCAGTAACATGACTAACTGCAGGTGACACACTTTGATCCTGTATATCTCTTTTTATTTTCCTTCAATACCATTATAGCCAAATAGACATGCACTGGTGAAGTGTTGTCTCTTATGTTCACAGCATGAAATATCGTTATCTGTGGAATTTAGTAACCAGAACAAGTTCAACCAACTGTTGCGTAGCGATGGGCATCGTCATGACCATCCCCTCACAACACAGGGGAGCTTGTAATAGTATCAAAAGCAGCAACAAACATGCAAAAAAAAACAAATAAAAATAATAAAAACGCACAAAACGTCAAGCTATCAGATATACTTGCTGTGTATCAAGCACAAAAAGCATAGACAAAACAATAGAATGTGTGAATAAGCGGTGACACACAACACCATGTCATGTACTTTATGCTCTGTAAACCTGCAGTCCAAAACCCAATATTTGGGCCTGTTTAATTTGTCAGGTTTAAAATCCTTACCCTCCTTTTGACAGTAGATCACCAGGCAATGGAAATCTGCTGTCAAATATAACTTTACTGTTTCTCTTCTAACATACAGGACCAGCAAGAACAATTCATGATAGGACCAAATACACGAAAATACATTTCCATTACTTAACTGTTACCCTCTTGTCAGTTACTTCGCAACATCAAGCCACCTTAGTTTTACCTTTCTAAAAGTAAAAATTGTTACACTGACACTCCATATTAATTTGGCACCTACAATTTCCACTGTGAAAAATAAGTCTTAATTGGTAAATCGTTCTCATTAAGGCATGTAGCCTTCAAAATTTTAGAAAAGGGCTGCATCCTATTTTCTGTCTAAGACTTAATGCAACACTTCGTTTTCTGTCAAATAAAAGCAACTAGCAGGCATCATTTTATTTTTTTAGAGCGGAGACACAAATGTATCAGTTCTGCAGAGCATTTAACATGATGTTGGGACTTTCGAAGAAACCCCTTTTTTTTATATTTTCCCTTTGGAATTAAGTTCTTTAATTGTATTGATGTTCTCCTGGAGAAACCAGAAATCCCACTTTTAGAGGCCCGTAGGGCCATTCTGCATTTCACAGAGACAAGGCCCTAATTTAAAAGGTCACAAGTGTCAACATGACAGCCTCCTCCATTGTTTATGGGAAAACTAAAGATAGCATCTCAGCAGCGTGACTTGAGCCAGCCTCTGTAGCTCTCCTAGCTTCTGCCACTCTGAATCTGTCAAAGACAGTAGGCCTTCCTGTTTTCCTTCTAACCTGCAATAATTCACTCTATTTAAAAAAAAAAAAAATTCCTTTTTAGGCGCTAAAAAAAATTATCTCTATTTCCAGATTATTAAACTACATTTACTGTGAATAATTCACAAACCTTAATAACACACATACCAGTTGTTAGAATAAATGCTTGTTGCAATCCCATGCAATGGTACATATTTCATCAACCTCGAATGAATGAACGTCTCAGTAGGCCCAGCTGAAGTTAGAACCTTCAACCTCGATATTAAAACAAGCCTTTGTACTGGCACATTGACTCATTGAATCATAAGAAGGCACAACCTGCAAATATATATCAAACCTAAATGTATGCATTTACTGAAGCCTGAGACACTTTAAAAAGTACTCTGAATGAAAGAAAATGCAGTTTAAACAGTGCTTTTTCCCAAAATCGACTTTGATATTTTAGGCATTAAAAATCAATATCCTACAATTTTCTTGCATAATATGCATTACCAGAATGTCTATTACACAATCCATGAGTCAGCCATTGAAAATATTAACTTATACTTTATAGAAATGAGCTTGTTTGCTCCTGCGCCAAGGGAAAATTGCACATACAAATGTCATTTTAGCGGTGCAACATAACTTAAATTAAATTTTAATGCTAGGAGGTCATAGTATAGGTATTAAGCTTTATAGATATTAAAAAACGATTTTGAAAGGCACTTATTTTTTAAATACTTTTTCCATGATTAATAATTTTTTTTTATTTTTTTAAAACCAATTATTCTTTTTTTTGTGATAATTCCACATATAAAAGCAAGCTGCATCCCTTGCCTATTTTTTGGATACATTAACTCACAAGCCTAAGCGCATAAGCCTAACTTGAAATGCGTCACATTTTTGCGCCACTTTCATTTAAAAGGAAGGTTATGCAAAATTCCACCCGTGTTTAACTGGGAAAGTGCTGGCTGAATTGAACATTCCTATCAAATATACTGCAGCTGAAAAGTTTGCCTGTGAACATCTAATACAATGCATCTAAGAAAAATGCTGTAAATTTATTTATTTTTTTGCAAAAATAGATAATTTCGTTTTTTTTGGGGGGGGGCCTATTTATATCTATTGAATGTGTTTTCTAATTTATTAAGCATTTAACGGCAGTTTTGTATATGTGCACAATTGCTCATTCTATAAATTAAAGAGCAACATATAGCTTTGTTAGCACATCACATGGTTCATTTCTGGATTTTTTCTAAGTTTCTACTTAATATTAATTAACCAACATTTTACTTAACAAACTGAAAACATCAAGAAGACCCACAAACACACATTGAGCTCATTTCAGATATAAACAGAAAACACTCAGGACACACAATACAGCACTCTTTAGCCATTTTTCATAAATAGCGCCATCGCAATTTACTTACAGAACCGTTTGCAGATCCTAGTTGTAAGTCATATTTACAAGAGAAAAGAAAACTTTTCTCAATAGTTTTCCAAAAAACTGCAAAAACAGCCTCACAGACATTTATTTCCAAGAATAGCGGACCCATACTTTATTAAACGTGATGAGGCCCACTCCGTGCTTCACATATAGTTCATAGGTTGGAGTTCCAATCGGAGGAACCGGACATGAGTCCTCCAACCGGGAGTCCCTTTTACAACCAAGACAAAACAAATTTCCAAGTCTGCTAAGACCAGGCATCTTCGCTCACTAGTCTAGCTTCAAACTTCAAAGGATTATCGTTTACGATAGTCTCGTGAATACATGAGTCCTTCGGCTTTGGTACTTGCAAGTTCCAAATCAAAGTGATCCCGAAGGGATACCAAACCAAATGTCCAACTAAGGACCAAACCAAGTGTCCAACTAAGGACTGGGAGACGCTCCACTTATACTTAACTAAAAATATCGATGACGTCTCGTCTTATCGTTTCGCTCTACCAAACATCAAGGGTCCAAATCAGGGCGATAGCCAGGGCAGCAGTCCTTCGTAGCCGTCGGGAAGCGGGGAACCTCGTAGAAAAGACTTTCGGACCACGTCGACATGCAGGGGTCGATGAAGTGGCGGCCTTCCTCCAGAATTTTCACACGAAGCTCCTCACGGACCTCAGGCTTGGACTGGTACCGCTGGTATTGCCCCACGTTGGGCGCCAACCGAGGTACTGGGTGTTTCAGAACCGGTACTGATCCGGTAACCCAGTGGTGCCAGGGTACACCCAAAGACCTCGGGTACTTTCCTGATTCAGACCACAGAAACTCAGAGTCTTCTAGGTGAAGTCAAAGATCGAATTTATTGGCTGCAACCAAGTGACAAGCGTCCTAGAAGTACAACAGCACAGTTTGTATGTTCTCAGGAGACTGTGTTTAAATGCAAAGTCAGGTTTCCTTATATACAGTTTTTTAAGCTTCAGGCAAACATTCTTGACATTTTGGTTGGTCATTCACATGTTTTCACTACAAAGGAAAAAACAGTGACATGATGAAACCTCATATTTCATGTCATCCAACCCATAATAAATTACCCGGCAAGGCCTAGTATTTTACATCAGATAAGTGTGGACCCCCAATAAAAACGGGCACCTCCCCCTCGTAAAGTAAGAAGAACAAAAGAGCAGGTGCAGGTGTGAGCAAGATTAGGCAGGGTGTGTGAGCGATAATAAGGGTTTTATGGCATGGTGTGCCTTGATGCTATCTGATTCGGCCACTGGGAGAGGGACTGACCAAACAGGTTTGGCCTGAGGCAATGGTTCCAGCTTGCCCAGGTCAGAGAAAAGTCAATCAAGGTGTACGTGTCCTTGGAATCAAATCTGACTGTATTATAAGCCTATGTGAGGGCAACTTTTAAAAATGGCTGCCGTGTATAAAATGGGAGCCACGAGTGCAGGACGAAAATGGCGATTTCGAGGTGAAAACGCTGCTGGAATTGAGCGAAAATGCTCATGCTTAGTGTACTAGTCATTATCGGTCTTTTGATACTAAAATCGTACTGCTGTGGCAAAGTAAATTACATGGGTCCAGAATTTTTAGAACCACAGTGTTCAGGCAGGGGGTGAAAAGAATGCGAGGAAACAGTAGAAGGAGGTATGGGCTGAGTAATGGGTGCAAATGTCACTTGAAAAGAGAATAAAACATATCCTATTAAAAACGTCATTACACTAAGCAACATGAAAATACATAATATCAAAAATCGTTTCTTTGTCATTATTATACCCATTCTGGCTTTAAAGTCCATCTGTCTGGCAGGTCTCTCATTCTTGAAAAACTCCATCCTCTCTAATTGCTGCTCGTGGTGGTAGGGTGTTCTATGCTAGGGAATGCTTCTGTCAGTCCAGGGCAACTCCCTTAGACCGACCAGACCTGTCGACCTAACGTCTTCAGCTGCACTACAAAGACTTGGGCAACCACGACCCTACAGCTGAACCCGGATGGCGGTTCGAAAAGAAAAAAAACAAAAATAAGAAAGTTTCTCAGATGAGAGAGCCGCACTTTCAAAAAATAGCAAAGGAACGGGAAAAAAATTATTTGTCCTTAGTTCTTGGTCTCAAATTATAACGGCTTTTTCCAGGTACTGTCTGGTTCTGGAACAAGAGTTCAGGCTCTGTAGTGTTCAATCGAATTGACGGTGGCACAGCTTCTTGCAAATTATTGTCACTTTCTTGTTCAGAAATTGTTCCTTTTACACGTGCATCGCTAAATGGCAAAAAACGAGGCACAGTCTCAGTCTCAGAGTCAGCGATCCCCTCCTGGACCCACCGGTCGTACGGTAGAGGAAAAGGGACCTTCTTGCAGTGTACGCCGTGGATCCAGTTCTTTTTCCCTTCCACTCGAACAGCTGATCTTGTTGAGAGAAGGACGAGGTAGGGGCCGGTCCAACGGGGCTGGTCATTCTTTGTCCGCTGGAAGTTCTTGACCAGTACCCATGATCCAGGATCGATAAGATGTCCTGGAGCTTCAGAGACCTGAGGCAGAGTATCGTGAACCTGTTGGTGTAGAACACGCAATTTAGCCGTCAATTCATACAAATAATCAAGCAGTACAGGGTGTTCGATCTCACTGAATTTTGTTGGTCTTGGCACTCCCCATATGTTGGCCGGGCGGCCGAACACAATTTGATATGGACTAAGTCCCACTCGCGAATGCACAGTCATTCTTGTTGATAGAAGTGCTAGAGGCAGAGCGTCAGGCCATTTAAGACCAGAGCTCGCTTGTATCTTTGCCAACTTCAGTTTTAGCGTGCCATTATAGCACTCTACTAGTCCAGCTGATTGGGGGTGATTTGCAGCGTGGAATTTTTGCTGGATACCTAGCCCTTCACATACTTTTTTCATCACTCGACCCACAAATTCACTCCCATTATCACTCCAGACCATTCGCGGCATTCCAAACCTAGGGAAGAATTCTTTGACAAGGGCTTTAGCTGTGGATAAGGCAGTGTTGTCTTTTAAGGGATATGCTTCTACCCATCTTGAAAAAGCACAAACAACAACGAGTACATATTTCAGATTGTTGCACCTTTCCATGTGGATGAAATCTAGCTGCAAAACCTCGAACGGATACGTTGGAGGCGCAAAATGACCAGCTGGAGTTGGGGTTCCCCTACCAAGATTGTATTTCAGACACACCATGCAATTCTTGACCACATTCTCTGCACATTTAGGAATTCCAGCATTTTGCCATACTGGAGCCAACAACTTACAAATCCCTTTCACACTGATATGGGCCATTCCATGAGCCATTGTCACCACTGCAAGCACATACGCATCGGGTAACAACCATCGCTGATGTTCTGACAAGTCAACCCAACAACCATTTTCATCCAATTTACCCATGCTTTCTTTCCACACACTCAATTCTTTCTCTGAAGCTTCAGCTTGAATAGACTTCACACCCTCTATCGTATCTTCACATATTCCAACGTCACCAACCCATCTTGCGGGGCCTGCAACATACATTCGATTCATCACATCTTTTGCTGTTTCTTTTGCGATTTCGTCAGCAAATGCATTGCCACGACCGACATCATCAGTAACCTTCTTGTGTGCACTGCATTTCACAATCGCAACTTGTAATGGCAAGGTCAGTGACTCAAGAAGCTCATTCACCAACTGACCATGCTGAATTTTAGCTCCATGCGAAGTCAGGAACCCACGTTCTTTCCACAATCTTCCAAAACTATGGGCCACACCAAACGCATACTGGCTGTCGGTATATATGGTCACTTTCATTCCTTTCGATAACACACACGCTCTCGTAAGTGCAATCAGCTCTGCTGCTTGAGCTGAATTATGTGGTATACGTGCAGCTTCAACAATCGTATGCAAAGTTGTGACAGCATATGCTGCAGTCGTATCACCATTCGGAAGCTTGAAGCATTAACCATCCACCCATAAGGTACCATCACACTCTACAAGAGGAGTATCTTTAAGATCTACTCTCCCTTTCATTTCTTCTTCTGTCCTAAGAAAACAATCATGTTGTTCAACATCATCTGTTTCTACTGAAATTGGCAATAACGTGGCTGGATTCAACGTATTGCACCTCTTTATGTGCACATGACTCGCTAACAGTGTCAACTCGTAACCTGACAATCGAGCACTAGTTAAATGCTGTGTCTTGGTCCTGTTTAACAACGTGTCCACTGCATGTGGAACCATCACAATCAACATATTATTCATCACTAACCCAGCAGACTGTCAAATAGAAACAGCTGCTGCCGCTGTGGCTCTCAAGCAACTCGGCAATGCTTTAGCTACCGGATCCAAAGTCGACGAAAAATATGCACATGGGCGCTGCTTGTCTCCAAAAGACTGTGTCAGCACTGACAATACACAACCCTCTTTCTCATGGACATACAGTGTAAAGGGCTTACTGTAGTCGGGGGTACCCAACACAGGAGCCGAACACAATGCATTACGCAATTCGGAAAAACTTTTCTGACAATCTTCAGACCACGGAACGGGATTCGGTGTATCTTTATAGGTCAATGCTACCAAAGGTTTGGCCAGCAAAGAAAAATTTGGTATCCATTGTCTGCAGTATGATGTAATGCCCAAGAAAGCACGTACTTCTCTCTGTGTCCTTGGCACACTCAATTTTGCAATTGCCTGAATTCTTTCTGAGGTCAGTTTCCTTCCCTCCTTCGATAAGAGCTGACCTAAGTAGGTCACTTCTTGTCGACAATATTGCAGTTTTGAAAGGGATACTTTGTGATGTAAATCAGACAAATGATGCAACAACAACAAGGTGGCTTCTTTACAAATCTCTTCAGTATCTGTAGCGACTAGCAAATCATCAATGTACTGAATAAGGGTAGCGCCGTCTGGTAAAACAATTGCATCAAGCTGTGTTTTTAAAGCCTGACTATATATTGATGGACTTTCACAGTAGCCTTGTGGAGCGCGTTTGAAGCGGAAACTTCGGCCTCCTAAACTGAATCCAAAAATATCCCTGCTCTCCTCTGCAATCGGGATGCTGACGAAAGCATTCTTTAAGTCAATCACCGAGAACCAGGTGGCGGAAGCTGGAATCATAGTCAATATGGCAGTGATATCAGGAACAACTGGAAACTGTGGCACAACTATTTTATTTACCTCTCTAAGATCAATCACGAGCCTGTAAACAGGTGGCTTAGAGGGGTCAGTACGTTTCAAAACAGGCAAAACAGGACTATTACAAACGTTGCCTCTTGTCTCTTCAATTACATCTTTTTCAATTAAATCATAAATGATCGCTAGCAACGCCTTTTCACCTTCACTAGAGATCTTGTATTGTTGAATGCGTGGTAATTTAACATTGGCTTTCAATGTCACAACATAAGGCGGTATTTCCAACAGGCCGACGTCATTAGGACCAGTAGCCCAAATGGTATCAGGAAGAAACGACAATTCGGTCGGAAGTTTATCCTTCGACAAATACATTGGAGAGACCACTTTCCTACCCAGTGTAAGTTGTACTCCCGAAGGAGAACAATATAATGTTGCATACAATCTTTTCAACAAATCCAATCCTAACAAGTTTTCACCACAACCTGTCGTCAGAATAAGGGGTGCTTCCAATTCACAAGGTCCAACAGAAAGGGACATAGGACTAGAAATCGGGGTCCTAACCGGGGCGCCAGAAAAACCTACTGAAACATTCATCTCGCCAGACAAAGGTGCGCCAGGGAGTTTTGAGTGCATAATAGAACTCTTTGGAGCACCAGTATCCAACAGAAAAGGCTCCGACACACCTGAGGTAATCACCTTAACATAAGGTCCATTCTGATCCACTGGAACTAAAAAAACTCCCTCTCTTCGTCTATGGCTGTCCTAGCAATTATTACCTTCCAAGTTCTCATCTTCTGCATAGTAGTCGTCAGCATAGTACTGAGCCATCCTACCAGACGCGTTATGTTGCTGGTCAAAACTATTCATTGAGTTTTGAGACGGAAAGGAACGCGTGTTCTGGGGGAACCTTCCACGTCCTCTACCTCTAGGAGCTTGTTGAACACCTCGACCTCTTGGGCCAGAAGCACCATTCGTACGCTATAACAAAATAGGACAACTATACTTGAAATGACCCTCTTCTTTACAATATGAACACTGATTTGGACCTACAGGAACACGTGGTTGAGAAAACTCAAACCTTTGCGAGTTTCTCTGGAACTGTTGAGGTTGCTGATAGTTACTCTGACCACCACGTGGCGGATACGCCTGTTGTAAAAGAACCTTCGTCTTTAATTCTTTAGTTTTCTTGTCTGCTCTATCCTTCTCATCTTTATCCCTATTTTCGTAGTACTGTGCAGTAGCCAATATTTGTGCTGAAGAGGAAACGGCCCAAGAACTCTCTGAATCCTTCAATTTCTTACACAGCTCGGCAAGCAAATTGTGCACAAACTTGTCGACGAACAACCGTTGACCACCTTCTGTACTCATATCTTGACCACTGTGGTCGATAAACGTTTCCTCAAACCTGGTGAAGAAATTAGACACTGTTTCATCTTTCTTCTGCTTACACGCAGACAATTTATCCCAATTCACACGCATCGCAGGCATTAAAGTCTTCATGTAAGTAATGATCCTAGCAGGTAGTTCTGCTACCAAAGGCTCAGGCTTGGCACCACCAACTTGTCTTTCATTTGCAGCACTAATATTAGCCCATGAGTCACCTAACTCTTGTGCATGATCTGTATGGCGAATCAATCCCCACAAAGGCTGTGGAACAACATTCCCAAATAACATGTCTATGTCGGCTAAATTCATAATGCATGAGTCTGCAGTCTATGATAATTCCTTATAATACCCTGCAGGGTTTTTACGGGGATCAGGCAAAGTCTGCTTAAGGGCTAAAACTTCAGCTCGCTTCCACGGAACATGTACCCAAACACGCTGAAAATGAGCTGGGACAGCATCAATGTGATTAACATCATCAGCCTCAACAGCGTCCTTCCATACCGAAGGGACTTCTCTCATTGGGTCCTGTCGCACCTTTTTTTTTAACAGAGGAGTCATGTTGGAACAACTTCGTTTTCTGTCAAATAAAAGCAACTAGCAGGCATCATTTTATTTTTTTAGAGCGGAGACACAAATGTATCAGTTCTGCAGAGCATTTAACATGATGTTGGGACTTTCGAAGAAACCCCTTTTTTTTATATTTTCCCTTTGAAATTAAGTTCTTTAATTGTATTGATGTTCTCCTGGAGAAACCAGAAATCCCACTTTTAGAGGCCCGTAGGGTCATTCTGCATTTCACAGAGACAAGGCCCTAATTTAAAAGGTCACAAGTGTCAACATGACAGCCTCCTCCATTGTTTATGGGAAAACTAAAGATAGCATCTCAGCAGCGTGACTTGAGCCAGCCTCTGTAGCTCTCCTAGCTTCTGCCACTCTGAATCTGTCAAAGACAGTAGGCCTTCCTGTTTTCCTTCTAACCTGCAATAATTCACTCTATTTAAAAAAAAAAAAATTCCTTTTTAGGCGCTAAAAAAAATTATCTCTATTTCCAGATTATTAAACTACATTTACTGTGAATAATTCACAAACCTTAATAACACACATACCAGTTGTTAGAATAAATGCTTGTTGCAATCCCATGCAATGGTACATATTTCATCAACCTCGAATGAATGAACGTCTCAGTAGGCCCAGCTGAAGTTAGAACCTTCAACCTCGATATTAAAACAAGCCTTTGTACTGGCACATTGACTCATTGAATCATAAGAAGGCACAACCTGCAAATATATATCAAACCTAAATGTATGCATTTACTGAAGCCTGAGACACTTTAAAAAGTACTCTGAATGAAAGAAAATGCAGTTTAAACAGTGCTTTTTCCCAAAATCGACTTTGATATTTTAGGCATTAAAAATCAATATCCTACAATTTTCTTGCATAATATGCATTACCAGAATGTCTATTACACAATCCATGAGTCAGCCATTGAAAATATTAACTTATACTTTATAGAAATGAGCTTGTTTGCTCCTGCGCCAAGGGAAAATTGCACATACAAATGTCATTTTAGCGGTGCAACATAACTTAAATTAAATTTTAATGCTAGGAGGTCATAGTATAGGTATTAAGCTTTATAAATATTAAAAAACGATTTTGAAAGGCACTTATTTTTTAAATACTTTTTCCATGATTAATAATTTTTTTTTATTTTTTTAAAACCAATTATTCTTTTTTTGGTGATAATTCCACATATAAAAGCAAGCTGCATCCCTTGCCTATTTTTTGGATACATTAACTCACAAGCCTAAGCGCATAAGCCTAACTTGAAATGCGTCACATTTTTGCGCCACTTTCATTTAAAAGGAAGGTTATGCAAAATTCCACCCGTGTTTAACTGGGAAAGTGCTGGCTGAATTGAACATTCCTATCAAATATACTGCAGCTGAAAAGTTTGCCTGTGAACATCTAATACAATGCATCTAAGAAAAATGCTGTAAATTTATTTATTTTTTTGCAAAAATAGATAATTTCGTTTTTTTTGGGGGGGGGCCTATTTATATCTATTGAATGTGTTTTCTAATTTATTAAGCATTTAACGGCAGTTTTGTATATGTGCACAATTGCTCATTCTATAAATTAAAGAGCAACATATAGCTTTGTTAGCACATCACATGGTTCATTTCTGGATTTTTTCTAAGTTTCTACTTAATATTAATTAACCAACATTTTACTTAACAAACTGAAAACATCAAGAAGACCCACAAACACACATTGAGCTCATTTCAGATATAAACAGAAAACACTCAGGACACACAATACAGCACTCTTTAGCCATTTTTCATAAATAGCGCCATCGCAATTTACTTACAGAACCGTTTGCAGATCCTAGTTGTAAGTCATATTTACAAGAGAAAAGAAAACTTTTCTCAATAGTTTTCCAAAAAACTGCAAAAACAGCCTCACAGACATTTATTTCCAAGAATAGCGGACCCATACTTTATTAAACGTGATGGGGCCCACTCCGTGCTTCACATATAGTTCATAGGTTGGAGTTCCAATCGGAGGAACCGGACATGAGTCCTCCAACCGGGAGTCCCTTTTACAACCAAGACAAAACAAATTTCCAAGTCTGCTAAGACCAGGCATCTTCGCTCACTAGTCTAGCTTCAAACTTCAAAGGATTATCGTTTACGATAGTCTCGTGAATACATGAGTCCTTCGGCTTTGGTACTTGCAAGTTCCAAATCAAAGTGATCCCGAAGGGATACCAAACCAAATGTCCAACTAAGGACCAAACCAAGTGTCCAACTAAGGACTGGGAGACGCTCCACTTATACTTAACTAAAAATATCGATGACGTCTCGTCTTATCGTTTCGCTCTACCAAACATCAAGGGTCCAAATCAGGGCGATAGCCAGGGCAGCAGTCCTTCGTAGCCGTCGGGAAGCGGGGAACCTCGTAGAAAAGACTTTCGGACCACGTCGACATGCAGGGGTCGATGAAGTGGCGGCCTTCCTCCAGAATTTTCACACGAAGCTCCTCACGGACCTCAGGCTTGGACTGGTACCGCTGGTATTGCCCCACGTTGGGCGCCAACCGAGGTACTGGGTGTTTCAGAACCGGTACTGATCCGGTAACCCAGTGGTGCCAGGGTACACCCAAAGACCTCGGGTACTTTCCTGATTCAGACCACAGAAACTCAGAGTCTTCTAGGTGAAGTCAAAGATCGAATTTATTGGCTGCAACCAAGTGACAAGCGTCCTAGAAGTACAACAGCACAGTTTGTATGTTCTCAGGAGACTGTGTTTAAATGCAAAGTCAGGTTTCCTTATATACAGTTTTTTAAGCTTCAGGCAAACATTCTTGACATTTTGGTTGGTCATTCACATGTTTTCACTACAAAGGAAAAAACAGTGACATGATGAAACCTCATATTTCATGTCATCCAACCCATAATAAATTACCCGGCAAGGCCTAGTATTTTACATCAGATAAGTGTGGACCCCCAATAAAAACGGGCACCTCCCCCTCGTAAAGTAAGAAGAACAAAAGAGCAGGTGCAGGTGTGAGCAAGATTAGGCAGGGTGTGTGAGCGATAATAAGGGTTTTATGGCATGGTGTGCCTTGATGCTATCTGATTCGGCCACTGGGAGAGGGACTGACCAAACAGGTTTGGCCTGAGGCAATGGTTCCAGCTTGCCCAGGTCAGAGAAAAGTCAATCAAGGTGTACGTGTCCTTGGAATCAAATCTGACTGTATTATAAGCCTATGTGAGGGCAACTTTTAAAAATGGCTGCCGTGTATAAAATGGGAGCCACGAGTGCAGGACGAAAATGGCGATTTCGAGGTGAAAACGCTGCTGGAATTGAGCGAAAATGCTCATGCTTAGTGTACTAGTCATTATCGGTCTTTTGATACTAAAATCGTACTGCTGTGGCAAAGTAAATTACATGGGTCCAGAATTTTTAGAACCACAGTGTTCAGGCAGGGGGTGAAAAGAATGCGAGGAAACAGTAGAAGGAGGTATGGGCTGAGTAATGGGTGCAAATGTCACTTGAAAAGAGAATAAAACATATCCTATTAAAAACGTCATTACACTAAGCAACATGAAAATACATAATATCAAAAATCGTTTCTTTGTCATTATTATACCCATTCTGGCTTTAAAGTCCATCTGTCTGGCAGGTCTCTCATTCTTGAAAAACTCCATCCTCTCTAATTGCTGCTCGTGGTGGTAGGGTGTTCTATGCTAGGGAATGCTTCTGTCAGTCCAGGGCAACTCCCTTAGACCGACCAGACCTGTCGACCTAACGTCTTCAGCTGCACTACAAAGACTTGGGCAACCACGACCCTACAGCTGAACCCGGATGGCGGTTCGAAAAGAAAAAAAACAAAAATAAGAAAGTTTCTCAGATGAGAGAGCCGCACTTTCAAAAAATAGCAAAGGAACGGGAAAAAAATTATTTGTCCTTAGTTCTTGGTCTCAAATTATAACGGCTTTTTCCAGGTACTGTCTGGTTCTGGAACAAGAGTTCAGGCTCTGTAGTGTTCAATCGAATTGACGGTGGCACAGCTTCTTGCAAATTATTGTCACTTTCTTGTTCAGAAATTGTTCCTTTTACACGTGCATCGCTAAATGGCAAAAAACGAGGCACAGTCTCAGTCTCAGAGTCAGCGATCCCCTCCTGGACCCACCGGTCGTACGGTAGAGGAAAAGGGACCTTCTTGCAGTGTACGCCGTGGATCCAGTTCTTTTTCCCTTCCACTCGAACAGCTGATCTTGTTGAGAGAAGGACGAGGTAGGGGCCGGTCCAACGGGGCTGGTCATTCTTTGTCCGCTGGAAGTTCTTGACCAGTACCCATGATCCAGGATCGATAAGATGTCCTGGAGCTTCAGAGACCTGAGGCAGAGTATCGTGAACCTGTTGGTGTAGAACACGCAATTTAGCCGTCAATTCATACAAATAATCAAGCAGTACAGGGTGTTCGATCTCACTGAATTTTGTTGGTCTTGGCACTCCCCATATGTTGGCCGGGCGGCCGAACACAATTTGATATGGACTAAGTCCCACTCGCGAATGCACAGTCATTCTTGTTGATAGAAGTGCTAGAGGCAGAGCGTCAGGCCATTTAAGACCAGAGCTCGCTTGTATCTTTGCCAACTTCAGTTTTAGCGTGCCATTATAGCACTCTACTAGTCCAGCTGATTGGGGTGATTTGCAGCGTGGAATTTTTGCTGGATACCTAGCCCTTCACATACTTTTTTCATCACTCGACCCACAAATTCACTCCCATTATCACTCCAGACCATTCGCGGCATTCCAAACCTAGGGAAGAATTCTTTGACAAGGGCTTTAGCTGTGGATAAGGCAGTGTTGTCTTTTAAGGGATATGCTTCTACCCATCTTGAAAAAGCACAAACAACAACGAGTACGTATTTCAGATTGTTGCACCTTTCCATGTGGATGAAATCTAGCTGCAAAACCTCGAACGGATACGTTGGAGGCGCAAAATGACCAGCTGGAGTTGGGGTTCCCCTACCAAGATTGTATTTCAGACACACCATGCAATTCTTGACCACATTCTCTGCACATTTAGGAATTCCAGCATTTTGCCATACTGGAGCCAACAACTTACAAATCCCTTTCACATTGATATGGGCCATTCCATGAGCCATTGTCACCACTGCAAGCACATACGCATCGGGTAACAACCATCGCTGATGTTCTGACAAGTCAACCCAACAACCATTTTCATCCAATTTACCCATGCTTTCTTTCCACACACTCAATTCTTTCTCTGAAGCTTCAGCTTGAATAGACTTCACACCCTCTATCGTATCTTCACATATTCCAACGTCACCAACCCATCTTGCGGGGCCTGCAACATACATTCGATTCATCACATCTTTTGCTGTTTCTTTTGCGATTTCGTCAGCAAATGCATTGCCACGACCGACATCATCAGTAACCTTCTTGTGTGCACTGCATTTCACAATCGCAACTTGTAATGGCAAGGTCAGTGACTCAAGAAGCTCATTCACCAACTGACCATGCTGAATTTTAGCTCCATGCGAAGTCAGGAACCCACGTTCTTTCCACAATCTTCCAAAACTATGGGCCACACCAAACGCATACTGGCTGTCGGTATATATGGTCACTTTCATTCCTTTCGATAACACAGACGCTCTCGTAAGTGCAATCAGCTCTGCTGCTTGAGCTGAATTATGTGGTATACGTGCAGCTTCAACAATCGTATGCAAAGTTGTGACAGCATATGCTGCAGTCGTATCACCATTCGGAAGCTTGAAGCATTAACCATCCACCCATAAGGTACCATCACACTCTACAAGAGGAGTATCTTTAAGATCTACTCTCCCTTTCATTTCTTCTTCTGTCCTAAGAAAACAATCATGTTGTTCAACATCATCTGTTTCTACTGAAATTGGCAATAACGTGGCTGGATTCAACGTATTGCACCTCTTTATGTGCACATGACTCGCTAACAGTGTCAACTCGTAACCTGACAATCGAGCACTAGTTAAATGCTGTGTCTTGGTCCTGTTTAACAACGTGTCCACTGCATGTGGAACCATCACAATCAACATATTATTCATCACTAACCCAGCAGACTGTCAAATAGAAACAGCTGCTGCCGCTGTGGCTCTCAAGCAACTCGGCAATGCTTTAGCTACCGGATCCAAAGTCGACGAAAAATATGCACATGGGCGCTGCTTGTCTCCAAAAGACTGTGTCAGCACTGACAATACACAACCCTCTTTCTCATGGACATACAGTGTAAAGGGCTTACTGTAGTCGGGGGTACCCAACACAGGAGCCGAACACAATGCATTACGCAATTCGGAAAAACTTTTCTGACAATCTTCAGACCACGGAACGGGATTCGGTGTATCTTTATAGGTCAATGCTACCAAAGGTTTGGCCAGCAAAGAAAAATTTGGTATCCATTGTCTGCAGTATGATGTAATGCCCAAGAAAGCACGTACTTCTCTCTGTGTCCTTGGCACACTCAATTTTGCAATTGCCTGAATTCTTTCTGAGGTCAGTTTCCTTCCCTCCTTCGATAAGAGCTGACCTAAGTAGGTCACTTCTTGTCGACAATATTGCAGTTTTGAAAGGGATACTTTGTGATGTAAATCAGACAAATGATGCAACAACAACAAGGTGGCTTCTTTACAAATCTCTTCAGTATCTGTAGCGACTAGCAAATCATCAATGTACTGAATAAGGGTAACGCCGTCTGGTAAAACAATTGCATCAAGCTGTGTTTTTAAAGCCTGACTATATATTGATGGACTTTCACAGTAGCCTTGTGGAGCGCGTTTGAAGCGGAAACTTCGGCCTCCTAAACTGAATCCAAAAATATCCCTGCTCTCCTCTGCAATCGGGATGCTGACGAAAGCATTCTTTAAGTCAATCACCGAGAACCAGGTGGCGGAAGCTGGAATCATAGTCAATATGGCAGTGATATCAGGAACAACTGGAAACTGTGGCACAACTATTTTATTTACCTCTCTAAGATCAATCACGAGCCTGTAAACAGGTGGCTTAGAGGGGTCAGTACGTTTCAAAACAGGCAAAACAGGACTATTACAAACGTTGCCTCTTGTCTCTTCAATTACATCTTTTTCAATTAAATCATAAATGATCGCTAGCAACGCCTTTTCACCTTCACTAGAGATCTTGTATTGTTGAATGCGTGGTAATTTAACATTGGCTTTCAATGTCACAACATAAGGCAGTATTTCCAACAGGCCGACGTCATTAGGACCAGTAGCCCAAATGGTATCAGGAAGAAACGACAATTCGGTCGGAAGTTTATCCTTCGACAAATACATTGGAGAGACCACTTTCCTACCCAGTGTAAGTTGTACTCCCGAAGGAGAACAATATAATGTTGCATACAATCTTTTCAACAAATCCAATCCTAACAAGTTTTCACCACAACCTGTCGTCAGAATAAGGGGTGCTTCCAATTCACAAGGTCCAACAGAAAGGGACATAGGACTAGAAATCGGGGTCCTAACCGGGGCGCCAGAAAAACCTACTGAAACATTCATCTCGCCAGACAAAGGTGCGCCAGGGAGTTTTGAGTGCATAATAGAACTCTTTGTAGCACCAGTATCCAACAGAAAAGGCTCCGACACACCTGAGGTAATCACCTTAACATAAGGTCCATTCTGATCCACTGGAACTAAAAAAACTCCCTCTCTTCGTCTATGGCTGTCCTAGCAATTATTACCTTCCAAGTTCTCATCTTCTGCATAGTAGTCGTCAGCATAGTACTGAGCCATCCTACCAGACGCGTTATGTTGCTGGTCAAAACTATTCATTGAGTTTTGAGACGGAAAGGAACGCGTGTTCTGGGGGAACCTTCCACGTCCTCTACCTCTAGGAGCTTGTTGAACACCTCGACCTCTTGGGCCAGAAGCACCATTCGTACGCTATAACAAAATAGGACAACTATACTTGAAATGACCCTCTTCTTTACAATATGAACACTGATTTGGACCTACAGGAACACGTGGTTGAGAAAACTCAAACCTTTGCGAGTTTCTCTGGAACTGTTGAGGTTGCTGATAGTTACTCTGACCACCACGTGGCGGATACGCCTGTTGTAAAAGAACCTTCGTCTTTAATTCTTTAGTTTTCTTGTCTGCTCTATCCTTCTCATCTTTATCCCTATTTTCGTAGTACTGTGCAGTAGCCAATATTTGTGCTGAAGAGGAAACGGCCCAAGAACTCTCTGAATCCTTCAATTTCTTACACAGCTCGGCAAGCAAATTGTGCACAAACTTGTTGACGAACAACCGTTGACCACCTTCTGTACTCATATCTTGACCACTGTGGTCGATAAACGTTTCCTCAAACCTGGTGAAGAAATTAGACACTGTTTCATCTTTCTTCTGCTTACACGCAGACAATTTATCCCAATTCACACGCATCGCAGGCATTAAAGTCTTCATGTAAGTAATGATCCTAGCAGGTAGTTCTGCTACCAAAGGCTCAGGCTTGGCACCACCAACTTGTCTTTCATTTGCAGCACTAATATTAGCCCATGAGTCACCTAACTCTTGTGCATGATCTGTATGGCGAATCAATCCCCACAAAGGCTGTGGAACAACATTCCCAAATAACATGTCTATGTCGGCTAAATTCATAATGCATGAGTCTGCAGTCTATGATAATTCCTTATAATACCCTGCAGGGTTTTTACGGGGATCAGGCAAAGTCTGCTTAAGGGCTAAAACTTCAGCTCGCTTCCACGGAACATGTACCCAAACACGCTGAAAATGAGCTGGGACAGCATCAATGTGATTAACATCATCAGCCTCAACAGCGTCCTTCCATACCGAAGGGACTTCTCTCATTGGGTCCTGTCGCACCTTTTTTTTTAACAGAGGAGTCATGTTGGAACAATGACTGAGAAGGATCCTTATTCCTAAAGGACAACAACGTCGCAACTGCTGTCTCAACATCGGGACCCACAATCGTGCCCTTTGCAAACTCAAACCGTACACGGCACAAATCAGGCGGATTTGTTTCCAAATCATTATCTTCTAATTCCTCACAAAGGAAAGCACACATTTTCTCAAAAACGTATCTTTGTTTTGGTGCTCCCCATTGACGGAAGACATCCATAACAGACTCTACATCGTATCTTAAAGGGTAAACAACCCATTTACGCGCCATACGGTCCAACATTTCTCTCTCTTGAGAATTAGGCAGTTGACTACGCGACTGCTTACGCTCCGAATCTGGGGTCACACCAGACGACCCAAAGAGAGGAAATAGAAGGCTGGCAACAGTATCTGTCATTCTCTGTCGGACAGAAGGAGAAGTTGATGAAAGAACAGGAGGAAAAACAGAGGGAGGCAAGGCAGACGCAGAAGCAGACGCAGAGGCAGTATCAGGAAGAACACCAGAAGAGGCAGTCGATGTAGTACATAAAGTCGTAGGAGGTACAGATGGAGCAGGTAGCGAAGTCGGCGGCCCTTGAAGGGGCTGCGCCATAGTAGTAGGAGCCAACTGAAAAGGAGCTGGCGGCTGTGGAAGAACCTGAGGCACAATAACCGGAGGTTGCACAGCTAAAGGTTGCGGAGGTGCTGTAGCATTCTGCGCATAAGGGGGTGGCGAACTCAACAAGTGCGACATTAAAGGATCTTTCTCAAGTTCTTTTGCTGCATCTTGCTGAAGAAGCGGAAGAACTGGATAACATTTATCGATCACCATTTTCCGTTGCCTGTGCAACTGCTCATTCATCTGTTCTTCTTCATCATCTTTAAACTGCATGGCAGCTTGCATTATCGGGATACCCTCTTCCCTCTTATTTCTCTTTGCTAATTTAATTTCCTTCTGTTTGGCTTCCTTACGCCATAGGCGGAAAGAGTCAAACATCGCCGGCCGGGCTTTCTTCTTGAAAAGTTTAGCCTCCAGATTATTCAGAATCTCTGTGTCAAAACTACCATATTTGGGCCATTTTAAAACACCATCTTTCCTGGTGTATCGGATCCATACTTCATTATATGTGAGGGGGCCTATGCCATGTTTCACATATAGTTCATAGGTTGGAGTTCCAATCGGAGGAACCGGACACGAGTCCTCCAATCGGGAATCCCTATTATAACCAAGACAAAACAAATTTCCATATCTGCTAAGACCAGGCATCTTCGCTCTCTAGTCTAGCTTCAAACTTCAAAGGATTATCGAATACAATAGTCTCGTGAATACACGAATCCCTCGGCTTTGGTACTTGCAAGTTCCAAATCAAAGATCCCAAGGGGATACCAAACTAAGAACCAAACTAAGGACTGTGAGACGCTCCACTTATACTTAACTGAGGTATCGATGACGTCACCAGAAGACTCGTTTATCGTTTCCCTCTACCAAATCATCAAGGGTCCAAAACAGGGCGATAGTCAGGGCAGCAGTCCTTCGTAGCCGTCGGGAAGCGGGGAACCTCACAGCAAAGACTTTCGGACCACGTCGACATACAGGGGTCGATGAAGTGGCGGCCTTCCTCCAGAATTTTCACACGAAGCTCCTCACGAACCTCTGGCTTGGACCGGTACCGCTGAAATCGGCCCACGTTGGGCGCCAACTGAAGTACTGGGTTTTTCAGAACCCAGCGGTGCCAGGGAACACACCCTAAGACTTCGAGTCCTTCCTGTTTCAGACTACAGAAACACAGAGTCTTCTTGGTGAAGTCAAAGATCTTGTTTATTGGCTGCAGCCAGTAACAGGTATCCTAGAAGTACAACACAGTGTATATTCTCAGGAGACTGCTCCCTTTGCAAAGCTAACCTTCTCTTTTATACAAAATATTATGCTTTAGGCAAACATTCCTTATTTTACAGTTGACCATTCACATATTTTCACTACAAAGAAATAGCAGGTTATGATGACAAGCCCATATTTCAGTTTGTCCAGCCCTCAATCAATTACCCGGAAAGGCTTAGTACTTTCATCAGATATCGACGGACCCCCAATATAAACGGGCACCTCCTCCTTGTAAAGCAAGTCATAAAGAAAGAAACAGAGACAGGTGTGTGTAAGATTAGGCATGGTTTGTGTGTGATGAAAGGTTTATGATGTGTTGTGCCTTGATACTAATCTCATTCGGCCACTGGGAAAGAAACTGGCCGAACAGGTTTGGCTTCAGGCAGTGGAGTCAGCTTGCCCAGGTCACAGAGGAGTCAGCAAAGGTGTACGTATCCTTCAGACTCGTTTTCAGCATTAGACATTGGCCTATGTGAGGGCAATACATAAATGGCTGTCGTTTAAATGGAACAAAAGGGTTCAGGACGGAAACTCTGATATTCGGGTGATTTCGTTGCCCGAATATGAATACAATGCTTGTGCATACTATTCTAATCATTCCCGGTCTGCTGATACCAAAATCGTTGTGATACGACGACGTTTATAACACGGGTCCAGAATTTTCAGTACCACAAAGTGTCTATTCGGTCAGGTGCCATCTGAATATATACACTTTTTCACGCTATTACTCAAGGAAAGTGCGTTTCAGGCATAGATGCTTATTGATCCCATGTCAAGACTGGCTCCTTCAGCCACACTAACATTTTAGACACCATCCTAGTTTATTTTGGAAATGTTAGTTTCATTGGTAACATGCTAAGCAGTGTTTTAAGTAGGCTGTACTGTACCCTTATTTCTATCCCTGACAGTGTAGTCTCAGCAAATACAAGCCTGAGTGACAGGCTTGGAGGTTGTGCCCAGCTAAATTAATTTTGGAGCAGACATGGGAAAGGAAAGACGAGGAGTGGTATGAGGATGAGGAAAAAGTAGGAGGGTAAGGATCAGGAGGCAGACCATCACAAGGGCTAGGGTGACCAGAGCCGTGAGGACTAAGACAAGAAAAATTAGGACAAGGGTGACTCAGGCCCGAGGGGACCAGAAAGAAATGGACAATTTAGAAGAGGACAAGGAGAAACAAGACTATGCGTCCAGAGACCAGGGTAGGAAGGACCAGGAGGACCAGGCAGACATGGAACAGGAGGATCAGGATCCAGTGAACCAGAGCCCAAAGGAACATAGACTAGTAGTAGGAGGAAAAGATGTGCCTGTACCAGCAAAGACGAAGAGGTCTAGGAAGGCCAGACTGCACCGACCAGGACCAGAGGGATGAGAAGGACCAGTGTTAAGAGTAGCAGGCCCAAGTGGACAGACCCAAGAGGACCAGTGCCTCGAGAACAATGGAAAGGACATCCAAACTGGACTATCAGGACCACAGAGACCAGGAGAAATAAAAAGGGCCATGATGTCCAGGCCTAGTGGAACCAGGATCAGAAGGTCCAGGGTAGTTGGACTCAGGAGAATCCTAAATCAGGTTGACAAGGAGTACATGGGACATGATCACCCATAACACTATAACTAGGATGGCAAGAGCCAGGGGTGCAAGGAAGACCAGACGTAAGAGGACTATTATTAGGAGGACCATGATAGAGGAGACCAGGTCAGATGGACAAGAACATTGAGTTACAGACAAACTAGGAAACTAGGAGGACTAGGATGGGGCAGGAGGACTTGGGGACCAAGAGGGCTACGGAAATCGAGGCCAGCGGGACCAGCACCAGAGGGCCTTATGAAGGTGTACCACAACTAAGGCCAAGACTACATGGGCAGGGGGTCCAGAAGGATTAGTAACAGGCAAACCAGAGGAACTAGATAAACCAGGGTAGTAGGACCAGGAGGACAGTGGGGCCAGAGGTAGGATCAGGAAGATGACAAAGGCCAGGAACCTATAAAACAGGATCTAGAGGAGTAGGGGCATGGGTACATGGTGATGATGACAAGAAGGACCAGGAACAAGAAGGACCAGGACCAGGAAGGTATGGAACATCAGAACTAGGAAAGGCTAGGATGATAGGTGATGAACCAGCATCCTTTATTGCCAACCATGAGCAGAAGGAGCACGAGGACTAGGGCCAGGAGGATCAGGACACGATCGAGGACTATGAAGATCAGGGCCAGGAGGATCATGGTCAGTATGACCAGGAGAACGGTATAAGCAGGACATGAACCAGGGGGACCTGCATCAAGCTACTAGGAGGATCATAGCAAGGAAGACTGGGTGGACTAAAATTATCATGACCAGAAGGATCAGAAACAGGGCTTAGAGGGCAATCAAGATCAGGACCTAGTGGACATGGGGCCGGAGTGCCATTGGGAGCAGATTGATCAGCTTGGGTGAAGAGGATAAGGTGTAAGAAGGGCTAGCACAGTCAGGACAACCAAAAAGACTGGACAAGGGTGGCCAGGAGAACCATGATCAAAATGACCAGGAGGACCTAAACACGCAGGACCAGGTTCAGGAGGGACAGCACCAGTGGAAGTAGTATCAGGAGGACAAGGAACAGAGGGGGCCATTACAACATTGACGGTAAAAGCCGCTTACCGCCATGCAGAAGACACTTAACACCAGCACAGCACCCACCCAGCGGGCCCATACCTCCGTTCCCAGGAAACGTCAATCAGCTGTGTGTCCACCACTACAGGGAACCCAGGATAACCCACCACCCCAACAACAACAGGGACCTGGGGGTAGTGGCAGTGGGCACACGGTCCAGGGGACGGAGGCACAGGAACACAGGGGAACTGGGAGGGCTGCTGTGCAACAGGGGGCGGACAGGCCTAGGGAACCCACTCTCCACGAGGCCTTCTCCTCCATTATGGGAGCATACCACCACTCCCAGGAGACGATGGCGACGGTCCTGGCCAAGTTTCAGGAGACCCAGCGCATGCAGGACAAACTGTATTTGGGGTTCTGGGAGGAGCTCAGAACCATCAGCTCCACCCTGGGCACCATAGTAGGGGTGCTGAAGGACATACAGAAGACCATGAGGGACACCGTGGCACTCCAAGGGGCCCCTGGCACTAGCCTGGATGATGAACTGCCCACCACCTCCGCCGGCGCTAGTGGACAGGACGCCCCGCCACAGGACCACCACACCAGCACCCCACCCCCTGCAGACGGAGAACCACCCGGCAAGTGGTCCCTGAGATGAAGGAACAGGACAGAGCAAGATGGCAAGACCCCCGCCAGGAAATGAGACCACCCTGAATGTCATCCCACTGTCCCACTTTGTTACCCTGTCCAGATTGGAACTGTTCCAGCTCCACTTCCTATGCCCATATGGGCAGTGCACCTGTGAGACTAATAGACTGGACTCTGCCATGGACATTCCTCCACCATCACCCATCACCATTTTGCCACCCCCTCCAATAATTAGCACTTCAATAAACACCCTTGAACCACAAAACAATCTGGAGTCAGTCTGTGATTATGAAAATGTGTATTACCTATGACAATGATAAAATCCGTTCGTATATGTAATGTCAACATACCTATGTCACACATCACAAGCCCATGAAGGATGCAAGCAGATGACACACGTTGGTAACCACACCTGTGAAACCGTAATGGAAATGTACCACTCAGTTAGCATATACTGCTTCAAATTGACAGACAGGATAGAGGTAGAAGTGTGAAAGGAAATGTAATAGTAAAAAATATTTGTTCTCACCTGTGTGTCACTGGAAATATTGCTGTATGACAGAGTCCCTGTTATCAATGTCTTCTTCCTCTGCTTCCTCCTCATCACTGTCCACAGGCTCCACAGCTGGCACAATACCGTCATCTGGACCATCCTCCTGCAGAAAAGGCACCTGGTGTCGCAAAGCAAGATTGTGAAGCATAGAGCAGGCGATGATGATCTGGCACACCTTCTTTGGTGAGTAGAATAGGGAACCAACTGTCATATGGAGGCACCTGAACCTGGCCTTCAGGAGGCCGAAGGTGCATTCGATCACCCTCCTAGTCCGCCCATGGGCCTCATTGTAGCGTTCCTGTGCCCTGGTCCTGGGATTCCTCACTGGGGTCAATAGCCATGACAGGTTGGGGTAACCAGACTCCCCTAATAGCCACACCCTGTGCCTCTGGAGTTGACCCATCACATAAGGGATGCTGCTATTCCGCAGGATGTAGGCGACATGCACAGAGCCAGGGAACATAGCATTTACCTGCTGTGAGAAAGTAGCCTCTTTCTAGCCTTGTTACCCCCACTTTTGGCCTGTTTGTGAGTGTATGTCAGGGTGTTTTCACTGTCTCACTGGGATCCTGCTAGCCAGGGCCCAGTGCTCATAGTGAAAACCCTATGTTTTCAGTATGTTTGTTATGTGTCACTGGGACCCTGCTAGTCAGGACCCCAGTGCTCATAAGTTTGTGACCTATAGGTATGTGTTCCCTGTGTGATGCCTAACTGTCTCACTGAGGCTCTGCTAACCAGAACCTCAGTGGTTATGCTCTCTCTTTACAAATTGTCACTAACAGGCTAGTGACCAATCTTACCAATTTACATTGGCATACTGGAACACCCTTATAATTCCCTAGTATATGGTACTGAGGTACCCAGGGTATTGGGGTTCCAGGAGATCCCTATGGGCTGCAGCATTTCTTTTGCCATCCATAGGGAGCTCTGACAATTCTTACACAGGCCTGCCACTGCAGCCTGAGTGAAATAACGTCCACGTTATTTCACAGCCCTTTTACACTGCACTTAAGTATCTTATAAGTCACCTATATGTCTAACCTTTACCTGGTAAAGGTTGGGTGCTAAGTTACTTAGTGTGTGGGCACCCTGGCACTAGCCAAGGTGCCCCCACATTGTTCAGGGCCAATTCCCCGGACTTTGTGAGTGCGGGGACACCATTACACGCGTGCACTACATATAGGTCACTACCTATGTGTAGCTTCACAATGGTAACTCCGAATATGGCATTGTAACATGTCTAAGATCATGGAATTGCCCCCTCTATGCCATCCTGGTATTGTTGGCACAATCCCATGATCCCACTGGTCTCTAGCACAGACCCGGGTACTGCCAAACTGCCTTTTCAGGGGTTTCACTGCAGCTGCTGCTGCCAACCCCTCAGACAGGTTTCTGCCCTCCTGGGGTCCAGCCAGGCTTGGCCCAGGAATGCAGAACAAAGGACTTCCTCAGAGAGAGGGTGTTACACCCTCTCCCTTTGGAATAAGGTGTTAAGGCAGGGGAGGAGTAGCCTCCCCCAGCCTCTGGAAATGCTTTCATGGGCACAGATGGTGCCCATTTCTGCATAAGCCAGTCTACACCGGTTCAGGGACCCCTCAGCCCTGCTCTGGCGCAAAAACTGGACAAAGGAAAGGGGAGTGACCACTCCCCTGACCTGCACCTCCCCTGGGAGGTGCCCAGAGCTCCTCCAGTGTGCTCCAGACCTCTGCCATCTTGGAAACAGAGGTGCTGCTGGCACACTGGACTGCTCTGAGTGGCCAGGGCCAGCAGGTGACGTCAGAGACTCCTTCTGATAGGCTCCTTCAGGTGTTGCTAGCCTATCTTCTCTCCTAAGTAGCCAAACCCTCTTTTCTGGCTATTTAGGGTCTCTGCTTTGGGGATTTCCTTAGATAACGAATGCAAGAGCTCATCAGAGTTCCTCTGCATCTCTCTCTTCACCTTCTGCCAAGGAATCGACTGCTGACCGCGCCGGAAGCCTGCAAAACTGCAACAAAGTAGCGAAGACGACTACTGCAACTCTGTAACGCTGATCCTGCCGCCTTCTCGACTGCTTTCCTGGTGGTGCATGCTTTGGGGGTAGTCTGCCTCCTCTCTGCACTAGAAGCTCTGAAGAAATCTCCCGTGGGTCGACGGAATCGTCCCCCTGCAACCGCAGGCACCAAAGAACTGCATCACCGGTCCCCTGGGTCTCCTCTCAGCACGACGAGCGAGGTCCCTTGAATCCAGCAACTCTGTCCAAGTGACTCCCACAGTCCAGTGACTCTTCAGTCCAAGTTTGGTGGAGGTAAGTCCTTGCCTCCCCACGCCAGACTGCATTGCTGGGAACTGCGTCTTTTGCAGCTACTCCGGCTCCTGTGCACTTATCAAGGGAATCCTTTGTGCACAGCCAAGCCTGGGTCCACAGCACTCTAACCTGCATTGCACGACCTCCTGAGTTGTCCTCCGGCGGCGTGGGACTCCTTTGTGCAACTTCGGGTGAGCACCGTTTCACTCCTCTTTGTAGTGCCTGTTCCGGCACTTCTGCGGGTGCTGCCTGCTTCTGAGAGGGCTCCTCGTCCTGCTGGGCGCCCCCTCTGTCCCCTGACGCAATTGGCGACATCCTGGTCCCTCCTGGACCACAGCAGCATCCAAAAACCCTAACCGCACGACTTGCAGCTAGCAAGGCTTGTTTGCAGTCTTTCTTCAGAAAAACACTTCTGCACGACTCTCCACGGCGTGGGACATCCATCCTCTAAAGGGGAAGTTTCTAGCCCTTGTCGTTCCTGCAGAATCCTCAGCTTCTACTGCCTAGTAGCAGCTTCTTTGCACCCACAGCTGGCATTTCCTGGGCATCTGCCCACTCTCGACTTGGTCGTGACTTTTGGACTTGGGCCCATATTTATACTTTTTGACGCTAAACTGCGCTAACGCAGTTTAGCTTCAAAACATTTAGCGCCGTCTAACGCCATTCTGAAGCGCCATGCGGGCGCCGTATTTATGGAATGGCGTTAGCCGGCGCAAGCAGACCGGCGCTGCCTGGTGTGCGTGGAAAAAAAACACGTAGACCAGGCAGCGCCGGCGTTGAGGAAAATGGCGTTAGGGTGTCTTAAAATGGGGCAAGTCAGGTTGAGGCAAAAAAATCGCCTCAACCCGATTTGCGCCATTTTTTACGACGCCCAGACGCCATTTAAATGACTCCTGTCTTAGTAAAGACAGGAGTCATGCCCCCTTGCCCAATGGCCATGCCCAGGGGACTTCTGTCCCCTGGGCATGGTCATTGGGCATAGTGGCATGTAGGGGGGCACAAATAAGGCCCCCCTATGCCACCCATAAAAAAAATTTAAAAAAAATGTATACTTACCTGAACTTACCTGAATGTCCCTGGGATGGGTCCCTCCATCCTTGGGTGTCCTCCTGGGGTGGGCAAGGGTGGCAGGGGGGTCCCTGGGGGCAGGGGAGGGCACCTCTGGGCTCATTCTGAGCCCACAGGCCCCTTAACGCCTACCCTGACCCAGGCGTTAAAAGGTGGCGCAAATGCGGGGTTTTTTGACCCGACCACTCCCGGGCGTGATTTTTGCCCGGGAGTATAAATACGACGCATTTGCGTCGCCGTCATTTTTTAAGACGGGAACGCCTTCCTTGCATCTCATTAACGCAAGGAAGGCGTTCACGCAAAAAAATGACGCTATTTGCCCATACTTTGGCGCTAGACGCGTCTAACGCCAAAGTATAAATATGGCGTTAGTTTTGCGCCGAATTTGCGTTGAAAAAAACGACGCACATTCGGCGCAAACGGAGTATAAATATGCCCCTTGGTCCCCTTGTTCCACAGGTACCCTCGTCTGGAAATCCATTGTTGTTGCATTGCTGGTTTTGGTCTTTCCTGCAGAATTCCCCTATCACGACTTCTGTGCTCTTTGGGGAACTTTAGTGCACTTTGCACTCACTTTTCAGGGTCTTGGGGTGGGCTATTTTTCTAACCCTCACTGTTTTCTTACTGTCCCAGTGACCCTCTACAAGGTCACATAGGTTTGGGGTCCATTCGTGGTTCGCATTCCACTTTTGGAGTATATGGTTTGTGTTGCCCCTATCCCTATGTGTCCCCATTGCATCCCATTGTAACTATACATTGTTTGCACTGTTTTCTAATACTATACTGCATATTTTTGGTATTGTGTACATATATCTTGTGTATATTTGCTATCCTCATACTGAGGGTACTCACTGAGATACTTTTGGCATATTGTCATAAAAATAAAGTACCTTTATTTTTAGAATATCTGTGTATTGTGTTTTGTGTTTTCTTATGATATTGTGCATATGACACTAGTGGTACTGTAGGAGCTTCACTCGTCTCCTAGTTCAGACTAAGCTGCTCTGCTAAGCTACCATTATCTATCAGCCTAAGCTGCTAGACACCCTATACACTAATAAGGGATACCTGGGCTTGTTGCAAGGTGTAAGTACCCCTTGGTACTCACTACAAGCCAGTCCAGCCTCCTACACCTGCAAGATGTACTGGTCTGCCAAACATACCATCTGTACATTCATCGAATGATAACTCTTCCGGTTCCGGTACACCTGTTCACTCCTGTGGGGGGGGACCAAAGCCACATGGGTCCCATCAAGGGCACCTATGATGTTAGGGATATGTCCCAGGGCATAGAAGTCACCTTTAACTGTAGCCAAATCCTCCACCTGAGGGAAAACAATGTAGCTCCTCACGTGTTTCAGCATGGCAGACAACACTCTGTACAACACGTTGGAAAACATAGGCTGGGACATCCCTGATGCCATGGCCACTGTTGTCTGAAATGACCCACTTGCTAGGAAATGGAGTACTGACAGCACCTGCACTTGAGGGGGGATTCCTGTGGGATGGCAGATTGGTGATATCAGGTCAGGCTCCAACTGCGTACACAGTTCCTGGATTGTGGCACGGTCAAACCTGTAGGTGATGATTAAATGTCGCTCCTCCATTGTCAACAGGTCCACCAGCGGTCGGTACACCGGAGGTTTCCGCCATCTCCTCACATGTCCCAGCTGACGGTGCCTAGGAAGAACAACAGCGACCACAGAGTCAAGCAACTCAGAGGTATGTACCCACAGCTACACAGTACACAAAACATAATCCAAAAAGTTGTCTGTAAGTGTGTTGAGTCCAGGCCTAGGTATGTGTGACGCAGTTGTAAATGTAGCTATGTGGGCCCCTGAAATGGCGGCTGCCTGACCTCTAAAGTGGGACAATTGGATGTGAGGTAACTGCGCTGGCGTTGTACACCGTCGCGGTAGGCGGTCGAAGACCGCGGCGCAAGGCTGTATTGGTTAACATTGGACCCTATGGGTCCCAGGAGCCAATGACGAAGTGCGCCGGCAGTGATGATACGCACCACCGCGGACGTGACCGCCGCGGACGTGACCGCCATTTTCTATCTGTTCAATCACTCGATACCTGATCTTCGACAGGAGAGGACCTACACTGCAAGTGCTGCTGTGACCTCGGTCTGCAAGAGACAATGGCACGTCCGTCTGGGGAAAGGGCCCCTGCCTTCACTGCACAAGAGTTGGAGAAGCTCGTGGACGGGGTCCTCCCCCAGTACACGCTACTCTACGGTCCTCCAGACCAACAGGTGAGTACATAGGGTGCAAGTTGTATGGCTTATGTCTGGGTGGAGAGGGCTGGATGTAAGTAGGAAGGGGGCAGAGTTATGCGAGCATGAAGGAGTGTGATTGCATGCGCCACATGGCAAGGGCAGGGATGTGGGCCACTCACTTCGACGGTGCAGTTGGTAATGACTTCTCTTCATCCCCTGTACATGTCATGTAGGTCAGCGCCCACCAGAAGAAGGATATTTGGCGTGCCATCGCCAAGGAAGTCCGGACCCTGGGGATCCACCAGAGACAGAGCACCCACTGCCGTAAAAGATGGGAGGACATTCGCGCTGGAGCAAGAAGACGGCGGAGACTCAGCTGGGGATGGCCTCCCAATGTGGGAGGGGTGCCCATCGCACCATGACCCCCCTGATGTTCTGGATCCTGGCGGTTTCCTACCCTGAGTTGGATGGGCGCTTGAGGGCATCACAGCAGACACAAGGGGGTGAGTACACTCACATTCTGATGACTTTGCGCGCAGTGGAGGGGTCTGGGTGGGGGAGGAGGGCTGTGTGTTTCCCTAGGCCAGGGCGAGTTCCGTAGGCTAGGCCCCTCCAGAATGCAAGCAATGTGCCACTCCACCCCACCTCTGTAGAGTGCCAAGTACAGGTATACATGCCCCTGTGTCATCTATGTGGACAGATGACACTCATAGCATGTAGGCCATATTCCAGGAACTGCATCTGTAGAGGCCAAGAGCACGGCGTAGTGCAGGGGGCTGCTGTGTCTGTATTGTCCGCCAACGGTAGCGCTTAAGCCATGCACTCAACCTGCATCCCACATGGCCATGGAGGGCCACACCACGGACTCCGAATACACCAGTGGGACGGAGGGCAAGGGGAGCTTCACGTCGGTCACCGGATCAGCAACCAGCGACACGGACTCGTTCTCTGATGGGAGCTCCCTTGTGGTGGCAGCACCATCTGTGCCCCCCACTTCTACAGGTACAGCCGCCACCCTCCCTACCAGCACCGCCCTCCCAGCAGCCCCTCAGCCTTCGCTCCTTGCCTGCTCACCCAGGAGGGTGGGCATCACCTTCGCCCCAGGCACCTCAGCCCCTGCCCCTGTCACCCCTGCTGCCCTCAGTGAGGAGGCCATTGACCTCCTCAGGTCACTCAATGTTGGGCAGTCTACCATTGTGAATGCCATCAAGGGTGTAGAAAGGGAGTTGCAACACAGTAATGCATTCCTGGAGGGCATTCATTCTGGTCAGGCTGCCCTTCATCGAACCCTGCAATCTCTGGCCTCAGCACTGATGGCAGCCATTGTCCCTGTGTCTAGACTCCCCCCTCCAACTTCCTCCACCCAGACCTAATCCCCTGTACCCCAGCCTATCCCAAGCACACCATCAGACCAGCATGCACACACGTCAACACACAAAAGTGGCTCTTGCAAACATAGGTACCACACATCCCACAGGCACTCACACAGCAACATCCACTGCCTCCACTGTGTCCCCCTCCTCGTCATCTCCCTCCTCCCTCCCAATGTCGTCTACACTCTCACCTGCATGCACTACATCTACAGCCACTAGGACTTGCACCAGAACACCAGAACACCCAGCACCACACCCCGCTCACCTGCACTCACCACCCCCACTACCATTTACACGTCCCCTGTGTCCTCTCCCAGTGTGGCTGTGACGCCCCTCCCAAAGTACACAAACGCGGGCACCCACACACCCAACATCCATCCACCTCACGACAGCCTCCAGAACATGCACCTGCACCCAAATCATCTAAAGTTACACCTCCTACAACCACGTCCTCTTCCTCCACTCCCAGACCCCCTCCAGCTACCCGTCCCAGTGTTTGTCAGAAACTTTTCCTCAGCAACCTTAACCTCTTTCCCACCCCCCCCCCCTCCAATTCATAGGTCCCGTACTAGCACCTCAGCCAAAAAAAGTCCGGTTCCAGTGGTGCGTATTAGAGGTATATGGAGTGCGCCGGGCACCAGGGCAGCCAGTGTGACACGTAGCCAAAGCACTGCCAGTCCACCCCCTGTAAAGCACCAGAAGTTGGACAGTGCCCGACGGGAAAGGGTGAAGACTCCTGCTGGCAAAGCCGCTCACAAGGGTCCCGGGGGGAGTGCTGAGTCAGCTGTGACTCCTCCCAAGGTGGTGAAGGGGCAGAAGAAGTCTCCAAAGTCTGGTAAGAGCAGCACGGCGGAGAAGGCCGCCATCCTCCCCGCTGGCCAGGACGCCACCGCCAGCCCCATCGTCACTGGTCCGGAGACCACTGCCAGAGTCAGTGCCCAGGAGGGCAGCACTATCGTCACTGGTCCGGAGACCACCGCCACAGTCAGTGCCCAGGAGGGCAGCACTATCGTCACTGGTCCAGAGACCACCGCCAGAGTCAGTGCCCAGGAGGGCTGCACTATCGTCAGTGGTCCGGAGACCACCCCCAGAGTCAGTGCCCAGGAGGACAGCACTATCGTCACTGGTCCGGAGACCACCGCCAGAGTCAGTGCCCAGGAGGGCTGCACTATCATGACTGGTCCAGACACCACCGCCAGAGTCAGTGCCCAGGAGGGCTGCACTATCGTCACTGGTCCGGAGACCACCTCCAGAGTCAGTGCCCAGGAGGGCTTTACTATCGTCACTGGTCCGGAGACCACCGCCAGAGTCGGTGCCCAGGAAGGCAGCACTATCGTCACTGGTCCGGAGACCACCGCCAGAGTCGGTGCCCAGGAGTGCAGCACTATCGTCACTGGTCCGGAGACCACCGCCAGAGTCAGTGCCCAGGAGGGCTGCACTATCGTCACTGGTCCAGAGGCCACCGCCAGAGTCGGTGCCCAGGAGTGCAGCACTATCGTCACTGGTCCGGAGACCACCGCCAGAGTCAGTGCCCAGGAGGGCCCCGGCAGCCACAGCCCCGCTGGGCACTGAGGGACCGTCAAGCCACACACCGCTGCACAGGTCAGAGGCAGCAAAGTCAAGCCCCGCTGAACAGGGCAAGCACCGCTGAACAGGGCAAAGACCGCCATGGCAAGCACCGCTGAACAGGTCAGAAACTGCAAGGTCAAGCACCGCTGAACAAGGCAAAGACCGCCATGGCAAAGCACCGCTGAACAGGGCAAAGACCGCCATGGCAAACCACCGCTGAACAGGTCAGAAACTGCAAAGTCAAGCACCGTTGAACAGGGCAAAGACTGCCATGGCAAAGCACCGCTGAACAGGGCAAAGACCGCCATGGCACAGCACAGCTGAACAGGGCAAAGACCGCCATGGCAAAGCACCGCTGAACAGGTCAGAAACTGCAAAGTCAAGCACCGCTGAACAGGGCAAAGACCGCCATGGCAAAGCACCGTTGAACAGGGCAAAGACCGCCATGGCAAAGCACCGCTGAACAGGTCAGAAACTGCAAAGTCAAGCACCGCTGAACAGTGCCAGGAGGGCTGCATTATCGTCACTGGTCCGGAGACCACCGCCAGAGTCAGTGCCCAGGAGGGCCCCGGCAGCCACAGCCCCGCTGGGCACTGAGGGACCGTCATGCCACAAACCGCTGCACAGGTCAGAGGCAGCAAAGTCAAGCCCCGCTGAACAGGGCAAGCACCGCTGAACAGGGCAAAGACCGCCATGGCAAGCACCGCTGAACAGGTCAGAAACTGCAAGGTCAAGCACCGCTGAACAGGGCAAAGACCGCCATGGCAAAGCACCGCTGAACAGGGCAAAGACCGCCATGGCAAAGCACCGCTGAACAGGTCAGAAACTGCAAAGTCAAGCACCGCTGAACAGGGCAAAGACCGCCATGGCAAAGCACCATTGAACAGGGCAAAGACCGCCATGGCAAAGCACCACTGAACAGGTCAGAAACTGCAAAGTCAAGCACCGCTGAACAGGGCAAAGACCGCCATGGCAAAGCACCGCTGAACAGGTCAGAAACTGCAAAGTCAAGCACCGCTGAACAGGGCAAAGACCGCCATGGCAAAGCACCGCTGAACAGGTCAGAAACTGCAAAGTCAAGCACCGCTAAACAGGGCAAAGACCGCCATGGCAAAGCACCGCTGAATAGGTCAGAAACTGCAAAGTCAAGCACCGCTGAACAGGGCAAAGACCGCCATGGCAAAGCACTGCTGAACAGGGCAAAGACCGCCATGGCAAAGCACAGCTGAACAGGTCAGAAACTGCAAAGTCAAGCACCGCTGAACAGGGCAAAGACCGCCATGGCAAAGCACCGCTGAACAGGGCAAAGACCGCCATGGCAAAGCACCGCTGAACAGGTCAGAAACTGCAAAGTCAAGTACCGCTGAACAGGGCAGAGGCCGCCAACTAAAGCATCGTTAGCCCATGTGCAGCTGGGAGAGTGACGGGACGGGGACCGTCACGGGGAGCGTGATGCACTCTGGGCACCAGTCCCCCTCCAGAACCAGTGGAGAACTGCATCCACTACCTGAATCCTTCACAGGATGAAGCACTCTAGGCACCAGTCCCCCTCCAGAACCAGTGGAGACTGTTATCCACTTGAGAGACTGTGGCTTTGCACTCCCCAGGATGGAACAGTGGGCCACCCAACCACTGTAGAGACTTGAGAGACTGTGGCTTTGCACTCCCCAGGATGGTACAGTGGGCAACCCACCCACTGTTATCGAGTTGAGAGACTGTGGCTTTGCACTCCCCAGGATGGAACAGTGGGCAACCCAACCACTGTAGAGACTTGAGAGACTGTGGCTTTGCACTCCCCAGGATGGAACAGTGGGCAACCCAACCACTGTAGAGACTTGAGAGACTGTGGCTTTGCACTCCCAAGGATGGAACAGTGGGCAACCCAACCACTGTAGAGACTTGAGAGACTGTGGCTTTGCACTCCCCAGGATGGTACAGTGGGCAACCCACCCACTGTTATTGAGTTGAGACACTGTGGCTTTGCACTCCCCAGGATGGTACAGTGGGCAACCCACCCACTGAAAAGACTTGAGAGACTGTGGCTTTGCACTCCCCAGGATACATCAATGGGCATGGAGCCCGTCGTGGATCTGGCGTGGTGCTGTCATCCGGCTGAGGTGCCCCCCTTCCCTTCCCCCTGAGGTGCCTATTGTATTTCTATCTGATGCCCCTGCAGTGTTCTCTCCGTTTGTGGACAGGTATCTAGTGTGGCCCTCGCCCATGCATTGTGGGCCCAGTGGTCCACGGACATTGAAATGTGCATACCTGCACTACTAATTGTGATGTATATATTTGGAATGTGTATATATTTCTGTATATATGAGCTTACTGTATTTGGATACATTACAATGGTTCGAGAAATTTGGTTTTGTCTTTGCATTCTTCCGGGGGGTTGTTACTGTGATGTTTGGAAATGCATTGGTGTGTGTGTTGTAGTGTGCGAGGGTCGGGTTGAGGGTGGGGGTGTTGCGTGTGTGTGTCCGTGACTTTTGCCTCCCCCCCTCCCCTATGTCGTAGGTTGCAGTCCTCACTGTTGTCTTCGGCGCCGCCGTTGCTGGTGTTCGGAGAGGAGCAGGAAGACAAGCGCAGGGAGTATTTGTAGTTCTGGCTCCATGGTGTCCTCCTTCCTCGTGAAGTGTGTTAAGGTGAGCGTTTTCCCATTGCAAAAGCTGTTTCGCCGTGTTTTTATCCACGGTGAATCCGCCCCGGAAAAAGTGTCGGATTGGTGGGTTGTAATACTGTGGGCGGTACTTTGTCTTCCGCCTGTCTGTTGGCGGTGACCGCTGCGCTGCTTGTCTGTACCGCCGTGGCGGTCGGAGTGTTAAAGTGGCTGTCTATGTTGGCGGTTTCCGCCACGGTCATAATTCCCTTTTTTTTCCGCCGGCCTGTTTGCGGTATTACCGCAGCTTTAACACCATCTGCCAGGGTTGTAATGACCACCAGAATCTGGAGGACTGAGGGAACAGGATTAGGAGGGCCAGGATACAAGAGGCCAGATGGACCAAGAGAACTGACATGTCCAGGACCTGAGATACCAGAACTAGGAGGTACAAGGTGAAGAGAACCAGGGCAAGGTGAATAGGGCTAAGAGGACCAGAAAGGAAAGGCCAGGAGGGGGCCACGACTGTCAGAACCACAGATGGCCAGGATGACCAGAAGACAAGGTGTATGATTCGCAGCACTAGAGGACAAGTACACGAAAGACCATGGCGATGAAGAGCTGGGAGATCAGGACTAGTATGGCTGACCAACCTCCAACCTTTCCTGTAGTGAGAGCTACTTCTGATTAGTGAAAATCATTGTGAGCTCCTGGAAGCTAAACAACTCACGCATTGTTACCAGACCCCCCCATGCCCAGCTTCATTGACTTTAAGCTCAATGTCCATAGAGCCATATACTATGGTTTGAACAATTTGAACAAAATACTTTAATTAGGGGCTATGGCAGGGCTGCCATGTGTGTCATTGAGAGCATGGCCTTGGGGGATGTATGAACATGTATGCGTATGACTGAGCTAAATGTGTTTAGGTAACTGAGAACCTGTGTTGTACGTACTTGTGGCACAGGACATACCTTTCATCACACATGGCACCTTTACATGTATAAAAGAAACATACAACTATTTTGTTTAAAAGGGAGACATTTAAAGTGCAGAAAATGTTCTACAAAAATGTTCAAAATATGGAAAAAATGTCTGCACCTAAATTTGACTATTTTTGATTTAGACATATGGCTCAGTGTATACTGGCCACTTGAAGCAAGCGGCCTGCTGTTTGTAAAGGTAACACTTTAAAATTGGAGAAAATTAAAATACAGAGTTAACTTAATCATTAAGGTAACTTTTCATTTGGATTTTCTCCCATTTAACAGTATTCAGAAACATAATTTTGTTCTTACCCTCCAATATTGAGTTAACAAGGACTTTTATTTAAGAGTTAAATACCTCAGTGCTTCAACTCTTCACATCTGTGCCCCATCCCGGGTCATAAATCTGACTGAGCACTGCTCATTATTAGGTCCTCTCTTTGCAGCCTGATGATAATAATCTAGGTCCACTGGACAAAGACTAATGAGAAAAACACAGGCTATGCAATCAAGAATAGGAGGACCAGGGAACCAGAGCCAGAAGGATACACTCTAAAAGAACCAAGAACAGTGGGCCAGAGGAACTAGGACCATGGGGAGCAAGATGATCAGGGAAAAGGACCTGGCACACAGAACCAGAAAGTACAGGGTAAAGAGGAAATGGAGGTCAAGCGGGATCAGGACTAGGATGACTACAGCCAGGATGGCTAGGAACAGGATGGCACAGAGGACCAGAACAAGGAGGATCTTGGCCAGTTAGTGTATAACTACAGGACAAGGGGCATAAAGACCAGGGCCAGGATATATCAGTACTATATCTAGAAGGAGTAGGGAGATCAAGAGCATCAGGGCTATGGTCAATAGCGACAGAGGGCCACAATAGGCATGAAAGTGAAGGGGGGCAGTATCAACAATACTAGGAAGACCAGGACCAGAACAAGGATGATTAGAATGATTGGGGCCAAGAGGACTGTGAACAGCCTTAGGAGTGCGTGGGAGACCAGGACCTGAGAACCAGGGCCCAGGGTACCAAGTGGAGCAGAAAGACCAGGACTTTGGGGAAGCAGAGCCATGTTAATGACAGTTGGGGGACAAGAACAGCCAGAGCCAGCAAGACCAAGAGGACTGAACAGGATGGCCAGGAGGACCAGGACCAAAATGACTAGACTCAGAAAGACCCATCCAGAGAGAACCAGGACAAAGAGGGCCCAAACCAGTGGGTGCAGTGCCGAAAGGACCATGAGGACAAGGAAAAGAGCGAAGAAGGTTAGGATCACCCAAACTAGGACACAAAGGCTAAGAGGGCTTGGCCTAAGAGAACAAAAACACAACAGGCAAGGTGGATCAAGGGGACCAGCAGGACAACAAGCTGATGTACGAGAACTCAGATGACTAAGGTGAGGAGGATGAAAAGGTCCAGGTCAAGTGGATGAAGGTCAAAAGGACCAGGAACAAACAAGAAGAGCTAACAGAAGATGAAATGGAAAGGCATAGATGGCCAGAGCCTGGAAGGACCGCGATAACCTAAAGGGCTAGGCATGCAAAGATGTGAAGAATGAGAACCAACAGCAAGAGGATCAAGTGTAGTAGGCACAAAATCAAAAGGAGCACAATGACTGTGCAAAGCAGGAAAGAGAATACTAGTGCTGGGCAGCCCAGACCCAAAGTGAAAAAGACTAGTTAAACTGGACCTGGAGGATCAGGAGCAGATGGAAAGAACAGGGTCAAGACTGATTTGCATATGGCTGGGTCCAAACTGGAATGGCATGGGCAGAAAAAAACGATGGATTTAGGCCCAGATCTCTGTACTGGGGGTGAATGTTTGACATTGTTCAGCATTCTGTCCATCACTTGTTCTTTTTGCATTTGTCGCCCTAAGTGGGAAGGGTATGCCCAGACGTGGGTCCTGTGCTTCCCATGCCACTGGATTCAAGCTACCCTGGCTGATGAGGGGTGAAAGACTGAAACCGGTCCCAGGATGCTTGTTTCCAGTCCAGTGAAGACCTGGCCTGGCAGTTTGGGCTGGACTGTTCCCATGGGGAACAGGGTCAAGACTGATTTGCATATGGCTGGGTCCAAACTGGAATGGCATGGGCAGCAAAAAAACTATTAATTAAGGCCCAGATCTCTGTACTGGGGGTGAATGTTTGATATTGTTCAATATTTCGTCCATCACTTGTTCTTTTTGCATTTGTCGCCCTAAGTGGGAAGAGTATGCCCAGACGTGGGTCCCGTGCTGGTGAAACCCCGAAACCTTCCAGGGAAGACCTGGCCTGGCAGTTCGGGCTGTATTGCTCCCATAGGGAACAGGGTCAAGACTGATTTGCATATGGCTGGGTCCAAACTGGAATGGCATGGGCAGCTAAAAAACAATGGATTTAGGCCCAGATCTCTGTACTGAGGGTGAATGTTTGACATTGTTCAGCATTCCGTTCATCACTTGTTCTTTTTGCATTTGTCGCCCTAAGTGGGAAGGGTATGCCCAGACGTGGGTCCCGTGCTTCCCATGCCACTGGATTCAAGCTAGCCTGGCTGCTGAGGGGTGAAACCCCGAAACCGGTGCCAGGATGCTTGTTTCCAGTCCAGGGGAGACCTGGCCCGGCAGTTCGGGCTGGACGTTCCCATGGGAAACAGGGTCAAGACTGATTTGCATATAGTTGGGTGCAAAATGGAATGGCATGGGCAGCAGAAAAACGATGGATTTAGGCCCAGATCTCTGTACTGGGGGTGAATGTTTGACATTGTTCAGCATTCCGTCCATCACTTTTTCTTTTTGCAGATGCAAAGGTAACCAGAGCCAGAAGGACAATCGTTTAGAAGATCATGGCAAGGTGTCCTAGTCGAACCACAACAATGGTTACCCAGGAAGATCAAGGTACAGAATCCCATGAGGATCAAGAACTGGTATACCAGTACAAAGAGGACCAGGATGAGGATGAAAAGGAGAACCAGGACAAGGGGAGGTGGGATGACAGGACCCAGGATGGTGCCTACGGGAGACCAGGAAGAAGGAGGTTCAAGACTAAGAGGATGAGGTAGAGCAGAACCAGAATGATGAGAAGCAGAAGAACGTAGGCTGGAGTATCATGGCCAGATATAGGAAGACGAGGAGAACTAATCAGTTTACTAGGAGGGGGACTAGGGCCATTGGGATCAGGGACCAAAAGGAGGAGGTTAGTGGGACTAGAAGGATCAGGATAAGCATGAACGAGTTTAGGAGGACCGGGGGCAGAACCATGGGATCCAGAACCTGAAGTTCCAAGTGGAACATGGGGACCTGGAGTAACAGGGCCAGGATGAATAAAACCAGGAGGACCTGGACAACCAGAGCCAGGAGGGCCCAGGGGGGCAAGCCAAGGCCAAGTCAACCAGGCCAATCCAAGAGGACCTAATAAGGAGGACCAGGGCCAGTTGGTGAGGTACAAGGTGGACTGAGTGGCAGAATAGGACCAGGCGCATCAAGATGACCTTAACCAGGTGGACTAGGATTACTAGACCTCGGAGAACCAGCACAAGAGGGCCAGTTGGAGAGAGACTTAGCTGACAGGCAGAATCTGGTGGAGAGGGTCAATAGGGCCAGGACTACGAGGTCTAGGAAGGGCCAGGTATGGTAAGGTCCAGGAAAACTCGGGTCAGAAAAGACTAGAATCAGGAGCAGATTCAGGAAACCAGTACATGGTGACTGGGCTTGGGGTCCAGGACCAGGAAGGGGACTGGGAGTGCCAAAACAATGCAGAAAATAAGGGTGTGGAACAGGACCAGAAGGGGGGCCAAAATCAGAAGGCATAAAGGACCAGGCCGAGATACAATAAGACTTGATGTGCAGGAGGATCGTTATATGATTTTAGGCTATTTGTATTATTATATCTCTTTTGTAAATGGTTCGTATTCATGCTTTTTATGTCAACACCCTCTAAAAAAACCCTAATAGCAGATGTTGTTTGATGCTGGCACTATACAGTCTGAAGGTGGTTGGAGGGCAGAAGGAGTGAAACTTGGCAGACAGGTTTAAAGGTGGATGGGTGAAAAGGATTGTGGTAGATGGGTGAAAAGAAATGTGATCTGTGAAAGACAGCAAAACAGTGTTTGGGGATCTTAGTGGTTTGAAGTCAGCAATCATGGTGAATAGGCAAAAGGGGTATAAAAAGGCAATGACAATAAGCAAAAGGGAGCTGAGGATCATAAGAAGGCTCCTATAAACTCTGTGGATAAGTTGAAGGGTGGTGGATGTATGTATGCAAAAGAAGTGTCTCATACAAGGAAGCTCTCAGTGTCAAGGCCACTAGAGTAGTTTGTGTGACTCTTTAATATTTTTGCTGACATTCCTTGCGAGTGCCGGGTGCATGTATGTACATGTATGTGCAGTGAATACGTAGCAAGCATCCGTAAGCGTTGAAAGTCTGTGCTGAATGCTGGAAAGAATATAATGCATTTTGCTTATTCACAGACTATGGAAATGTATTGACTGCATCTCTGTGACTGGTGAGTGGAAACCCAGACTCTGAAATGAGAGGGGACAGAGGCAGGACTACCCCAACGAAATTCAGAGTGATTCTAATTAGCGACGGGCTGCTGATTATTTCTTTCTGAACAATGACATTTGGTAGATGGTAAGAGTGACAGGTAGGTGAGCAGTTTCTGTTGTTAAAGTTGAGGATGTTTCTTAGCAGGGGCTTCAAGAAGGCTGATAACAGTCAAGTGCAGCAAACTCACTCTTGATTCTGCTGTTGTTCTGGATACTCCTGCTTGGAGGCTGCACCACTGCTACCTGCTGTGAGAGCCATCACTTTATACAAAGACTGTGTCTGAGCTACAGCCAGAAAATGACATTTGAAAGAGGACCACCCCAAACCAGTTCTGAAACCTTAGGCAGTGGATTCACATCACCATTCTGGAAAATGAGTATAAAAATTTGATTGGAAATTATTGATTCATAGGCCATGAAAATGGAGGCTACAAAAACTCTCTGTTTATTCATGTGTCTTATTTCCAGCAATATTTGTAATAAAATAAATTAATAAAATATCTTAATCAATTTTTCTCAGTTTGTTTTGTACTGTGTCTTTGAGACTTAACTGTCTTTCTCTGACTTACTGGAAGTATTCTTTGATATTCTAATGACATGAAGAGTGTCGTTGACTGGATGAAGACCAACTGTCTGAAGCTCAACACTGACAAGACCGAAGTACTGATCTTTGGGAACAATACCTTCCTATGGAAAGACACCTAGTGGCCTGCTGAACTTAGACCACCACCCCAACCCCCAAGTCCCCACACAGACAGACCATGCCCACAACCTAGGCATCATCCAAGACAGGAAGCTCACCATGAAACAACAGATTAATGAAGTCTCCTCTGCCTGCGTCCACAACGTCCGCATGCTCCAAAGAATCTTCAAATGGCACCCCATTGAAACAAGAAAAACCGTCACTCGAACCCTAGTGATCAGCCGACTGGACTACGATAACACACTGTAAGCAGGAACTGCCGCCCAACTCAAGAAGAAACTCCAGATGATACAGAACTCAGCAGCCATACTCAACCTCAAACTACCAATATGGACACACATCATCCCCACCTCAGGAACCTACATTGACTCCCCATCCAGAAAAGCCACCAATTCGAAGATATTGACACATATCTACAAAACTCTCCAAACCAAGGACCAGTATACATCAACCACGCCTGAAGATCCACCAACCTGAGCTCCTCCTCCCTTGCACAGACACTGTACATCTGCCAAAGGCACAGTTGAGACCGGTCCTTCTCCTACCTCACCACCAAGCCCTGGAACAGCCTTCCCCTCCACCTGTAGATTTCACCCTCCTTAGCAGAATTTAAGAAGAATCTCTAGGCCTGGCTTTTCAAATAAACCCTATAACATAGTGTCTGGATACCTTCACAGGTGAATAGCATAGCTCTACAAATATGTGATTGATTGATTTATTTTCAGTTCAATTTATTGGCCAATTCCTTTGCTTCTGAAGGAAACACCATTGATGAGTTGACCATGTGGTAGCGATTAGTTGATCCTTCACTCTCTAACTTACATCATGAAATTCTTCCTTGTCTCAAAAGAAAGAAGAAGTAATGGTCATCTCTAGTGTGTACCCCAAGTGTTCATCCTTACCCTTTGGCAATAACCTCCTTCTATACCTTTGGCAATTCCTACCTGAAAGAAAGAAGAGATAGTGATAATGTCTGGAATGTAGCCAGAATGTTCCCCAATCTGTCATCTCCTTCTCTCACCTTCATGTAGAGGTTCATCAAAAAGTTCCAGTGAGGGTGCCAAGCTTCCTATTCCCTTCTGAAGTTGCAGGTAGAGGGAGGGGCCCTAACATCCCTAGGATTCTGATTGGGCGATTAGCCGTATGAGCAGTTTTTAACCCCATCTCCTTTAAAACCTGGTTCCTCTCCCTTTTTCTGCCTCACTGTCGTTGGTGGAGGGCTCTGGTAAAGGTGGTTTACTTGCACAGTCCCATGGTCCACTATGTTGTACCTTTTGTAGCGTGGATTGAAATCATGGCTGACCTTTCTAACCTTCAGACACTTGTGTCTTGTCCACAGGAGTCAACAACTGTAACAACCCTGTTTTGGGTTGTTTCAGTAAACCTATTGGTGGTGTCTGCTCTCAGGTTCCATTGTAACACTGTGGTCTGCCTGCTATACCTATCCCCAGTGCTGCCTTTACCAGTTAGACTCTTGTCACGCAGAACTTGCCTTAACAATTGTATAGGAACCCAAACCACCCCACGTTGTTCAAGTTCTTCATGAGCAATGAAGCAACTGCTCTACAGAGTAATAAATGAATTACTGAATAACAAGGGCTGGGGTCTGAATGAAAGCCGATCTCTCAGAAGTGAGGGAACATCAATTGAAGTCTGCACTGCCGTTGGAGAAGCTGATGGTCTGCCTCATTGTAGAAGTACCTAGAAGCCCAGGCGTCCTGCCTTCTCAGAGAGAAAAGGAGAGTGCCTGCCCCTGCAGAAGAAGAGACTTTCCGGGAGAAAAATTGTAGAATGTTTCAGGCATGAGAAACACCCAAAAAAAGCTGATTCAACCTGTGACATGAGCAGGGTCTCTGTTTCCCTGAGCGGTTCCAGTAATGAACTGCACAGAGACATTCAATTAAAGAGCAACATTGTTTTGTCTAGCATTCATGGCATGTGCTAAGAGACTTGTGCACTGCTGCCTGACACTGGGACTGCCATACAAGAAAAGTTAAAGAAGCCACCAATACAGAAGCCCTGTTCCATCCTGGGAGGCTGCAACTGCTGAAAATTAACAGTCACAAGTGATCTGGCCCAGGAGCTGTATCTCTGAGATCAGGCACCCATCTACAACGAGTTTGGAAGGCTGCATCTGCTGAAAATGAGTGCCTGCAGTGCAGGATTGACCCGCTAATGCTGAATTAAATTGCCCCTATGGTCCCATGTCATAGACATTGTGAGGTCTTCTAGAGCTGAGAGAGGACACCGTGGGGGGAGGTGGGCAATGGCTAGCACTTCACAGAGATTCATAGATGATATTACAACCTGGTAACTGTATTCCTATCTGAACTGGGCAGTATTTAATTTTGCTGCAAGATCAAAGTATCTTTCTTAACTAAGATATGCAGGGTATGTAAAATACGTAATTGTTCGTTAGTTGATGGTGGATCGCTGAGTTCTATGAGGTTTCTCTCAGAAATAGGACTGATGCATAATGTCTATCAAAGTCAAATAAGAACTTGAATTTAAATATGCATGCATTTTCTTTTAATCGTATAAGCTGTGTATGTCCAATGTATTTGTGTTTGCAATTACAGTAGTAATAATCACAAAATAAAATATAAATATTGTAATAAGTGTTTTTTTCTACTTTTGAAGATTATCTGTTTGAGAAATGGTGATCCTATGCTCGATATATGAATTCCACTTCAACTATTTTGATATTTCTAAAGTTTAATATGCTGCACACATAGCCTACTACTTAGAGAGCAGGCATTTTATTATCGACTTTGTTTTATAAAAAAGTAGTTTCAGAGTTTTGTTACCTGCTCAAAAAAAGGTTTGAAAAAACTGCTTTATTTGATTTTCTTAAGGAATCATAAAAGCAGACATAGCAAAAATTACATACATATCACAAAATTGTTAAAAACTGAATACAAATCTACTAGAAACATTATTACAAGACATTCAAGCTTTTCCTCATTCGTATCACAGAGCATAGAAAGCAAGCGACCTTACAGTAATTGCTAAAGAATCTAGTTGTTGTAGGAACAGCAAGGCAGATCAACATTGATTGAGATTCTGCTCCCGTAAAATAGGTAGAATATAGGCCCTCATTACGAGTCTGGTGGTCTTAAGACTGCCTTTCTTGCTGTGGTGATCAGACCACCATGGTCATGGTGGTACGACCACCACATTACAACCGTGGTGGAGCCCCCACTGTCTGACCGCTGACACCGCCAGGTTGCCGTCAGTCGACAGCCTGGTGGTCTCGGCGGTTGTAATGCCTTGGGATTACGGTTGGGCCACCATGGAAGGTCTGCATGAATGGGGGCATCGGGGGCCCCCTTGTGGCCCCAGCACCGCCCATGCACTTGGCATGGGCAGTGCAGGAGTCCCCATGGACAGCCCGTAATTCAGGCAGTGGAAAGTGAGACAGTGCTGCAGCAGCCGCCGCACCGCCACTTTGCCTCTGGCTGAATTACAAGCCGGCGTCAATGTTAAGGCCCTGTTTTCTGCTAGGCAGAGAAACTTGTAATAGGGCCGCCAGTGTTCTGGCCGCACTGGCGGTCAGATGGCAATACGAGTTTGGCAATACGAGTTTGGTGGGTGGCCTCCGCAGGTGTCCATGAGCCATGATCATGGAATAAAATGGCTAAATAGCAAAAGGGCGCAGTAACTTAATTTTACATTATTAATCCTAAAATCACAACACTTTTGCTTCTGACCACCGCATTTCATCAAAAAATATTTTCTTGTGCTGACAGATAGGCCAAGATCAGTCATCAAGTTTGCAAAACTATTGAGTAGCTGCTGCAGACCCGAGGGGTGGGAGACAAAAGAACAGCATTATCAGCATAAAGCAAACGAGGAATAGGTCTGTTGCCGATTTGGGGGAGGTCACACAAATGTTACACAAGGTGGTCTCCAAGCTAGTAATACATGGTGTAAATAAAAATGGTGCCAAGGCAGAACCTTGTCTGATGCCTTTCCCCAAATTCAAAGGTGCTTGTACATTCTCCCTTGATGCCATACCGTACTCACCCTCAGGATATAGGGCTCTTAGAAAAGCAATAATCCGATGGTCCACTCCCAAAGCCCATAGAGTGCTCCATAGTTTGTGATGTAAGACAATATCAAAGGCAATTGTGAGGGCTACAAAAGCTAAAACCATCGTCCCCCTCTTCATAACAGTATATTTACCAATAAGTAAATTTAAGTTAAGGCTCTGTTTGATAGCCCCTAAACCTTTCTGAAATCCATATTGGATATCCAAAATTACATTGTTATACTCAGCCCACTCCACCAGGCAGTTCAATAGAATTCTCCCAATCACCTTCATTGTGGAATTGATGAGTGATATAGGGTAGTAGCAGACAGGATCTGAGTGGTCACACTTCTTAAAAATTGGGATTGTTATGGCTTCCAGCCAAGTTGCAAGAAAACCACCATAACAACATGCCTGTAATACTGTTATAATAGGACCCCACAGTAAGGTATTAGCTCTGAATAGATCAATCTGAATGCCATCCGGGCCCAGGGCTTTACCGCCCTTTACCGCCCTTACTATCCATAATTGCCTTGTTGACCACATCCAGAGATGTTTAGACTACTAAAGTCAGAATTCGCAGTGGCCCAGGGAGTGGTTCCAGTGATAGAAGGGCAGTGAGATTGAATTGGAATATGTCTTAGGAAAATGAGCAACCCATTCCAACTTGTTAATTGCTGCCTCAAGAATAGGTGTGGACTTGTTCCTGAAGTGAGGGCAAGTTATAATCCACCAAAAAGTATGTGTCCCTAGACGCACTGGCTTCAATCAGGGAATTCCAAACCTGAATTTTTAATTCCTTTCTTCTGTTTTTCAGGGCTACCTTATATGCTAGTCTGCACCATCTTACATCAAAGGGACAACAGGGTGAATTATGTAAAGCTAACAAAAGTTGTATGTGTTTGGAAACCATTGGTATCAAACCAGCCAGGACTTTGTCTTAATCAGTCTTAATTAGCATTTTAATAAGGGCTGTTTTAATGCCATCATCTATAGATAGGAAAGCAAGTCTAATATCATTGTCACTGGAGGAAATATGTAAACAAATGTTGAAAGCATCCCTATGGACTGTGACCAGATATACTGAGAAGTTATCCAAATTCACCCAGGACCATTTGAGTGGACTATCATTTTGACCTTCTAGAGCTCAATTGTTAATTAGATATTCCACATGAGTGTTACAACATCTAAATTCCACCCTAAGTAATATGGACTGATGAAGACAGTCACTCTCACATGTCTGATACGTCTCGAAGTTCTCTAAAAAGGGTTGAAGGTTATTAGAACACTGAATATAATCAATAACAGAAGAGTAACCTCCCTGGAAAAAGTAGACTTAAACGAGACACATGGGGAACATAATTCATTAGAAAAGCAGAGGTTAAATTTCAGCAATAAGTTATTCAGCAACAAGCCATATCTACACTGAGAAAACTAAGTTAAATCATCATTGTTGAAGTTCGTCACCCTACAGATTGCTTTGGCAGGGAGGGAGCACAGAAAAATATTAAAGTCGCCGCCCCATATCAAAATAGAGAACCTTTCTCTCCTTGCCTCAGATTTAATCTAGATTTTGTTCAAGCTGCAACAGATCCAAGTTAATAACAGAGACGGGTATATTATGGTCGAAATTTACAACAAGACTAACATTAGAATAAATATCACAGATAATAATCAAATAGAACTCTGAAGGAGAGTCAAACCTGACAATGTTTTAAGGCGGCTGAATGGGCACATGAATACACAATCCCCCTTTGGGCCTGCTGGCTAAAGACGGTACAGCAGCCAAATGGAAGGCCTTGAAGCCATTTCTATGTATAGGGTCCAGAGACCAAGGTCCTCATTATGAGCTTGCCGTTGCTTTCAGAAGGCCGCCGTGGCGGCGGGCGCCAAAAGACCGCCAGTGTTGGCAGTATCACGACCGCCGTACTATGAGTCACAAACATCAGACTGCCCAAAAGCAGCCACAAATCCGACACCATCAGCCTGAACGAGGGCAGGAATGGCAGTTCCACTGCTAGCACCACACACCGGCAACATTCCACCCTCCAAATTACAGCCCACAAATCAACACAGCGGTCTTTGCACAGTGGTACTCCATAAGCGATCCGAACCGCTGCGGTCAAAAACTAAACCCCACCAGAACACAACACCACATTGGACAGTACGAATACCCGACACCTGACACACATACACCCACCAGAAACACCGGATCACTGCACTATAAAACACCCCCCACACACACACCACCCCTTGCATCCTGAATTTTTCACAGAGAAAGGAAAGAACACACAAATAGAAGACAGGTGCGCAAAGACAAACACAGGCACCACAGTACACACCACAAGCATACACACAGTCAACATACACCTGCAGACACTACAACAGCCACTCGCTACACTGTCTCCCCATCACCTCCTCCATCACAGTGACATCACCACTCACACCTGATATCATTACACCAACACTCCCTGATCCTGCCGCCAGTCCTGTCATACCCACGGACACCACAAGAGCAGACCCGCAGACATCAACCCCACACACCACATCCGTACTCATCACAAAAACCATAACAACTGCATGCAGCACATCCACCTTACTTGCAGCCACCACCCCAACATACACTAACACATCTTGCTTACCATCTCTCTGCATCTCTTTCCATCCTCCTCCCAAAAAACAAACACCCTGAAAATCCTGGCGGCCTGCTGACTCGTAATAATGTGAGCGGTGTTTTGGTCCCTTGTGGCCTGGAGATGGCTACTGGCAATAGTCCAACTGCACTGATGGTTTGGCTGTGTTGTGTTGGGATCACTGCTGTGGTCGTAATATGGCGGTCTGCTCCGCCGGCCTGGTGGTGGTGCGACCACCGGTGTGGCGGTCCAGTGACTGCCAAACTCGTAATGAGCACCCAAGTCTCCTGTAAGCAGAGCAACAACAAGTTTGACACAAATTCAAACTAAGAGGGAAAAAGCAGTTTAGCACAGAGGCCAGCCATGTTCCAAAAGAGAATGTTGTGACCAAGAGGCTGTTCAATAATTGAAGGCTCTGGATTGATAGCTAGAAATGAATGATCAAACACACTTGGTGAAGTGACTGCAATAGTCCAAATCTTGGTCGTGTGGCTCGAATTCAAGGACAAGTGGACCGTATCTAGAGAGGGGCTGCGTGTGACCAATTTGAAGTCAATCTATGCCGTCTAATTAAGGCAATAGAGAAAAAACTTTCTGCAGGTCAACAGGAGGGTGGTGACCTGGCTTCTCTGTATTAGGTTGTCCTTGCTTTGGTGGAGGCCCACCATTGAAAACAAGAGGATGGTAGAAAAATCCCAAAGTAAGAGCATCCACTTGGTGCAGATATGGAAAAGAAATCCTCTGTGCAGGATAGATAATGTAAAAAAATGGGTCTTGAATGCCATTACAGTCGCCAGATCAAATTTTGGTTCTTTTGCCACTCCAGCTTACCCTTCTGACCATATTCTGATCCTCAAAGGCCTATTTTCTTGCCCACCCAATGTATTGATTTATTTTTCAAACTCTCTCAGGATTCTGAATCAGGATCGTTGAGAGTTGTCACATTACCCAAAACCACAACTTACTGAGTTGCTTCAGGTGGGAGGTCCAAATTTCTCAATGGGCCTTGAACCACTGAATTATACAGATTATCCTTGAGTATAACAGGGCAAAAGGTTGAACCTGTGTTCAGGGGGGCACAAGTATCAGGATTTTATGAATTGAGAGTAGGACCCAAATTCTTCCAAATGAGTGGGAAAAAAGGGTGAGGAATTATACCCTTGGGGCTAGTGACAGAAGGTTGCTGCACAATCAAAGTGGAAGATTGTGGCAAGGAGTAGTGTTTCGCAATCTTTTGAATAAAGTCAAGACAACAGGCACTAGATTGCTCTATCAAGACAAGCCTGAAAGATAAAGAGCCCAGGGTGGCTTTCACTGTAGCTTTAGCTGTCTGGACGAGGGTGAAGAGATGGTTAAAATCCTCTAGAGTTGGCTCTGAAGGTTTCCTTGCTTTGCCTTTGTTAGCGGCAGATTTACTTGACATACTAGCAGTTCTGCTTGACAGACCCACCCTATCAGGGGTCCAAATCTCAATCAGGAACCACCACAATGTCCTACAAGGGCTCATGGATTCTCATGCAATTAAGGAGGGGATCATCATCAGGTTCCAGTGGGGAAGCAGGAGTTACTGAATCGCTAGTGTGTTGAACGCAGCCATTAGATACATGATTAAAAGCATAGGCGGCTCCTCCGCTATGAAGGAGGAGCGTCGCCCCCGCCAAAACCAGGAGCTGCAAACCCTTACAAATAAAACGATAATAAATTATGTTTATAATCATTTTATTTTTAAAGGGGTGGTGCCATGGTGGTGACAAGCAGTGAGGGGAGTGCACAGAGCACTCCCCTTCGTACGCATGTATGTTTTGCAGGCCGGCTCGAGCTGACCAAACATACATGCGCACAGGGCTCTCTCCAACCCAGCACTGTGTAGCCAGGTTGGAAATAGCAAGACCAGCCCCCAGTACGTGTTGGAGGGCCCAACCAGAAACATACAGCCAATCATAATGCTGCTCTGAGCAGCGTCACGATTGGCAGCAGGGCAGGCTGGGAGGGAGTCTGTGCCTGCAGTGCGGCAAAGAGCGGAGGTGTGGGGGGGTGGAAGCGATCACCGAGAAAGATGACGGCTCCTCTTTAAGCCGGAAAAGACAGAGAGTGGGAATCAAGCCAATTATGCCTTCCCGAACTCCGCATTAAGCAAAAATAAGACGATTATGATGTCGGAAAGGGTGAGGACATTGAATAATTCATTGTTTTCTAGCAACATGTTCTGCAATTGAACTTAAAACTTACTGATGTGAACCTCTGAAATATTTAAAATGGTGATGTGCAGACACGGACAACGAGGTGAAATGCTCTTTCATTCTTTGACCACAGACTTCAACTGGGAGGAAAAGTAAGCGTTGGAAAGTGTTTCCATATATTTTTGTGAACTTGCTTTTTTTTCCCACAGCTTGAACTTCATCCCAAAAATATTTTGATCACTGGACACAAGCTACATTTTCTAACTGAGTGATACCTCAAGGTTGTGTGGTTAGTGGGTATTTTTGGAAATCAAGAGAATTTAAAAGTGGAAAAGAAGATATTGCTTATATTTGGGACTGTCACTTGTGTCTTCAGACATATAACTAATCATTTAAAACTGGAAAAAGTCTGAAGGAAAGGACAAAAGATATTTCCTATGTCAGAACCGAAATCTGTAAGACAATTATCATAGTGCAGCCTTGCTATCTAAACCTGCTATTGATGTCTCGAAGTGTATGATGGCTGAATCCCCAGAATTACCCTCCTCAGCTATGGATACAATACTGAAAGAATTATTAGCTATGAAATCTTCACTTATGTCTGTAAATAATGCAGTCTCTGCAAATACCATGGAATGTTAAGGATTAAGAAGTGAAGTTACTAAATTTCACTCCAGTTTGCAGACAATGGATAGTCGCATTACGGACGTTGATGGTGCTCATTATGAATTTGGCCGTCACTGGACCGCCACGCCGGTGGTGGCAGTCTCACCATCGCCAGGCCGGCGGTGCAGACAACCATATTATGACCAACGCAGTGATCCCACCGCAACACAGCCAAGTCACCACCAGAACCGCCAATGGGGTCAGCGTGCCACCGACAGCGGTAGCCATTTCTAGGCTGGCAGGGACCAAATCACTGCCCACCATATTACGAGTCACCATACTGCCAGGATTTCTGGGGTGGTCCAACCGCCATGAAAAGCATGGCAGAAACTGCCAGTATAAAGGGAGACACTCACCTCCAGGTACACAGACGCGCCCGCCATGGACCCCGAACTTGAAGTCTTCCCACTGGTGTATCTCACCATACATCTCCAGGACCAGCAACAACGACGAAGGCGACAACCTAAGTACCCCCACCTAGCACACACTGGAGGGAAGGGCAGTTATTATACACCCAAACACAACACACACACCTGGCACGGACAGCGAGGACTACACACATGCAAACAAATGCCCATATCAACACATACATCTACAGACACAGACGCACACACTAACTACACAAACCCATACGCTAAATTCACACACCAAGGCCAACAGATACATGTCATTCACACAACACACCGCACACGCACACCACCGCCACTGTCAAACACATTTATACACAACACCCCACAATCACACAACAACAACATCACAAACACATTGTCAGAAAGGCACATCGAACAACTTCATCTGACAACACATACTGGCAGTAATATGTAGCAACAACACACAATCATAGAAATAGTACAGACATCTAAACAAGGCCTCAGATGACACGCCACATCCAATCAACATACAAAGGACATCACAGATGCATCACTAGACACACGGATGCACACACCACTACCAAACAATGGCACACATAACCATAACAACAAATCGCAACAAACACTTGGTACAAGTCATTAACCCAGCGCATGCAGCAAAACACATACATCCCATACACATACAACACAAACATCAAAGTATACAGATATTACACAACCATGATGAACTAAATCCAGGACAGTTTCTCAATCTGACATCCACATCTATGTCGGCAGGTATATTGAATAAATAATTGAAAGTAAAAACTATGTACAAGTAAGGCCTACTGGCCAGTCCAACAAATGTCATAAGTGCCCCAGGCACATTGGGCACAGTCACATGCCCCAAATTGACTCTGACTGCAAATTGGCCTCCACATTGCAGGGGCATCAATGGGGCAAGCAGGCACCTCAGGAGTTGGGGGGGAGGTGGTTGCTTGGATTTGAAAGGGGGTGCCTTGGTTTTAGGTGTGACGGGGGTAGGCTTAGATTTTGATTGTAGGGGAGGGGGTTTGGATTTTGGGGTAGGTGTAGGGACCTTATGCTTTAGAGGGGTGTTTTCTTTGCAGTGGACGGGGATGGGCACTACTAGGGGGGCCATGGGAGAACTGGGAGGTGGAAGGTCTGGGTTGAGGCAAGGAGACATGGCTCCTAGGGGGATCACGGGGTGGGACAGGAGCAGGAAACAGGTCAAAAATGGCAGGAAAACTTTTTTAGGCACACGGAGCGGTCATGGGTAAAAGGTTTAGGAGTGGAGTTAGAGGGAGTGGGTGTAGGAGGTGTTGGTGTGCTTGATGTGGATGTAGGTCTGTGCAATGTGTGCTTGTGTGTGGGTAAGTGAGAGCCTTTATGTTTTTTGGGAGGAGGGGGAAGCGATGCAGGGAGATGTCATGCAAGATGTGTGAGTGTATGTTGGGGTGGTGCCTGCAAGTAAGGTGGATGTGCTGCATGTGGTCGTGATGGTTGTTGTGGTGAGTGCGGATGTTGTGTGTGGGATGGATGATCAGCCCTAACTAGATGACACTGGCTAGCTAAAGCTGACTCAGGGATAGGGAATTGAGGTTTGCAAATCACTCAACATAGGAATGTGTCTAAACGTAACTGGACAAGGAGGTATAGCACCAACATATTACTGCTTACATTGTGTTTAAAAGATAACTTACACCACTTATAAACAGTGGAAGTAATATCCAGGACTATAATCTTATCTAATGCACAAATACCTCATTAGTACCTACGTAATCTAACTGACACAATAGAAGCCCATACAACTGATATTAAACATTCTGTACTCACCCCCTTGTGGCTGCTGTGCTGTCCTCAAGCGCCCTTCTATCTCCAGTCAGGCCACTGCCAATATGCAGGCAGTTAGGGGGGTCAGGGTCTGACGGGCACCCCTCCCTCGTTGGGAAGACATCCCTAGCTGGGCCTCCGCGGTCTTCCGGGCCCAGCGTCTCTGGTCCTCCTACCGCTTTCTGCAGTGGGTGATCTACCACCTATGGACCTCTGGGGTCCGCACTTACTTGACGATGGCTTTCCATAACCCCTTTTTCTGATGGGCGCTGACCTACATGGAGACACAGACGAAAGGAGATAGTCATGTAGAGTTACAGTACACCTACAGCAGTGGCCTACACACGGCATTAACAGCACATGCTCATACAAAGACAACAATAGGCTACTATCATTCATACAACACAACCCCAGCACTCAATCATGCCATGTCTATATTCACACACTTTCGATGTCAAAGACCACCCTAGCTGATAAGTATTCCACATTGTACTGACCTGTTTATCTGAAGCCCTATACAACTGTCCATACGTAGGACCTCATCCACCAGTTTCTCCAGTTACTCCGAGGTGAAGGTTGGGGCCCTATCTCCTGAAGGATGTGCCATTGTGGCTTCCAGATACAGAACACAGTAGCTCATGCAGTGGAGGTCTTGCTTGCTCAAGTGTCAGGAGTCAAGTGAGCTGGGCTATAGAAAATGGCGGTCACGGCCACCGCGGTCATGACTGCCACTGCCGGCGGTGATCATCATTGGCCCCAGTTTCCCACAGACAAACAATGAGGAGTTGCACTGCGGTTCCGACCGCCTCCCGCCATGACGACTAACGCTGGCGGTATGAGGTCACTTCCATCTGCCCTCTGCATGCAGGACAGGCAGCTGCCATTTTACATATTTTTTAGATAGCTATGCCATCCTAGTGCATCATAGCATGATGTTAATCACTTATTGCTTGATGTATGATATCAACTCATGTGAACTCATTAGTGAAGTGAGTGTCATCTGCCAAAGTGTCCGGTGTATTATCTTTTCAATGTGTGGGTGTTTGATAACTGTAACCGACTTAGAGACGAGTTTACTGTGCCTGACTTCCATCTTTGTACGGACCCCTTGTGAAAAGTATAGCAATGGAATTGACAACCAGGATGTCACAGTTGTGTAGTTTGTGAATAACTGTTTCCCTGTGTCAAGTTTCAAATACCTTACATGACTTGTACTGTTTACCACTTCTATGGTGTACTTTAGTAACAGCAGTGTAACAGATGTCCTGAAATTTGTTCGTTTCTATTCCTAGATACCGTCCAATGGGAAGATTGAGAAATGCACCAGTCTACCGGACCCTAGTCGACCTTGCTACCATGGAAGGAAGACACATTATACAGACGTATCATCTGAACCGTCTGTCGGAAGGTAGCCTCTTTCTAGCTTGGTTACCCCCAGTCAGTGTGTTTGACCGTGTCTACTGGGATCCTGCTAACCAGGACCCCAGTAGTTATAATCTCTCCTCTAAATTTGGTTGTTGGTAACTGTTATCACTGTATTTCACCCACAATTGGCACACTGGTATATGGTACCTAGGTACCCAGGGCATTGGGGTTCCTGGGAATCCCTATGGGCTGCAGCATATATTTTGCCAACCATAGGGAGCCCATGCAAAGGCTTCTGCAGGACTGCCATTGCAGCCTGTGTGAAAAGGAGCAAGCACCCTTTCACTGCCATTTGCACTACACCAGGTAACTTATAAGTCACACCTATGGCAGGCCTTCTAGCCCAGAGGGCAGGGTGCAAAGCAGAGGTGCCCCCAAGAACTCCAGGCCCATTTTCCCAGACTCCTTGAGTGCGGGGACGCCATTTTATGCATGTACTGGACATAGGTCACTACCTATGTCCAGCTACATAATGGTAACTCCGAACATGGGCATGTTTGGTATCAAACATGTTGGAATCATACCCCAAGGCTTTTGCAAGCATTGGTTGTATGATTCCATGCACTCTGGGGGCTCCTTAGAGGACCCCCAATTCTGCCATTACAGCCTTCTGAGGGCTTCCGGGCAGCCCAAGCTGCTGCCACCTCCCAGACAGGTTTCTGCCCTCCTGTTGCTTGAGAAGCTCAAGACCAGGAAGGCAGAACAAAGGATTTCCTTTGAGACAGGGGTGTTACACCTTCTCCCTCTGGAAATAGGTATTACAGGTGTAAGAGGGATGGCCTCCCCAGGCCACTGGAAATGCTTTGAAGGGCACATTTGGTGCCCTCCTTGCATATACAACTCTACACCAGTTCGGGGCCCCCCAGTCCCTGCTCTGGTGTGAAACTGGACAAAGGAAAGGGGACTGACCACTCCCATGTCCATCACCACCCCAGGAGCTCCTCCAGAGGGTTCCTGGGTTTTGCCATCTTAGATTCAAGGTTGGCAGAGAACTCTGAGAGGATCTGAGTGGCCAGTGCCAGCAGGTGACGTCAGAGCCCCCTCCTGATAGGTGGTAACCCAGCTAGGTGGCCAATCCCCCTTTCAGGGCTATTTAGTTTCTCTCTCTTGGGTGGTTCCTCAGAGTGCAAGACTACAGCAGGAATCCCCTGCACCTTCCACTTCAACATCTGACCGAAGAAACTGCATCTGGACTCTTCAGGACCCTACAAGCTGCAAAAAAGAAGCAAGACGCCTTCTGCAACATTGTATCTCTGGCTCCTTCCAGCAACTGCAACATTTCCCCGGTTGTGCATCCTCTGAGGACAGCCCGTCTTCAGCCTGCATCAGAAGAAAGAAGGAAAATCCCTTGGAATGAATGAGTCACTCCACTGCAGGTACCAACTGCGATGACAACCGGCTGCATGGATCCCCTCTCCTGTTGAGCTGCGTGGATCCTGCATCACGGGTGGTAGACAGAAGTGCTCCCGACGGTCTTCTTTTCCAAATGTCCAACTTGGGTGGAGGTAAGCCCTTGCCTGCCCATGCAGGACAGTACCACCTTACACCGCGTCATTTGCAGCTGCCATGGCTTGTTCACATTCTTTTTCCAAGATCTTCAACATCTTGAAATTTCAGCCGCCAGCACTCCTTCCTGTGACGCACAGCTCCCTGAGTGGTTTTCCAGCGGTGTGGGAGCCTTTCTCGTAGTGCTGCGTGGGCCTCTTCTGCGACTCTTTTGTCCCCATCCTGTGGGACTCCTGTGGGCACTGCCTGGTCTTCTGTGGGCTCTCTGTGCTGCTGAGGGCCCCCACTGACTCCCCCTCCTTGGTAGAGTCCACCCGGTCCTTTCTGGTCCCCGGCAGCTCCATTTTCCGCTAATCACGAGTTTTGCGTGTGCCAAGGTATGTTAGCAGAACCCGCAGACGCAAACCTGACTGCAATCCTCCTTCCGGCGTGGGGCATCACCTGCATCCCCTAGGAACCCAAATTCCTCTTCCTGGGTGTAGTGCTTTACTTCTTGCACCTTCATTCTGGTGGGTAGGGGCTCCTGCCCGTCCTGGACTCTGCTGGGCTTCTTGTACTTGGTCCCCTTCTTCCACAGGTCTTGTCCAGGAATCAACTGTTGGTGTCCTGCAGTCTCTTCTGGGTTTTGCAATATTCTTCTTACCTTCTCTGTGTGTATTCTGGGAAACTTACAGGGATTTACTTCTGCTTTCCTGTTCGGTGGGGTGGGTTGTGGTACCTACCTTTAGGCTTTCCTATTACTCCCAGCTCCCCTCTTCACACTACACTTACCTAGGTGGGGGACCAACTTTCGCATTCCACTTTCTTAGTATATGGTTTGTGCTCCCCTTAGGCCTATGTCTAACTATTGTGATTTTCACTATTTGCACTGTTTTTTAACTGTTTTCATGCCTGATTCTCCATACTAGTGTATAGAATTTGTGTACTACTTACCTCCTAAGGCAGTATAGTCTCTATGGTATTTTTGGTAATTGTGTCACCAAAATAAAGTACCTTTATTTTTGTAACACTGAGGGCCATATGTACGAAAGCTTTTTCCCATAGGCACAGAATGGGTAAAATCCTTTGATACACCTGGCCCTGAGTGTTTTCCTTCATGTGTGTAAGTACTAAGTGTGACGACAGTGGTATTGCATGAGCTTTGCACGTCTCCTAGATAAGCCTTGGCTGCACATATACAGCTACCTCTAGAGAGCCTGACTTCTAGACACTGCCTACGCTACACTAATAAGGGATACCTGGACCTGGTATAAGGTGTAAGTGCCATAGGTACCCACCATACACCAGGCCAGCCTCCTACACCATTAGACCATCAGTGAACTGTGTACCCAGTTGGAGCCAAATCTCCTGCCAGCCATATGTAATCCCTATGCCAGCCATCCAACAGTACAGGTGTTTTCTGTCCGGCATTATGTCGCCTCAGGATCTTTTCAGGTGACAGTGGGACTGGCTGCAGGAATGTCACAGCTGATGTTCAGTTTTGTGTTACAGGATGTACTGGATGCCTTACTCAAGCACTTGAACAGCTACATCAGGTTCCCACAACGTGCTGATCTGTACACTTTGAAGTCTGACTTTTATAACATTGCACACGTTCCACATGTAATAGGGGCCATTGATGGCACCCTCATCACTTTGGTTCTTCCCGGGGCCAATGAGCAAGTCTACAGGAAAAGGAAGAATCACTATTCAATCAATGTGCAGGTGGTGTGCCTTGCCGACCAATACATATCCCATGTGACAGTAAAGTTTCCGGGATCTGTACATGATTCATATATCTTGAGGAACATCAGTGTCCCACAAATTATGTTGTGACTACAGAGAGAGAGGGCCTGGCTCATTGGTAAGTGTACCACTGTCCATGTCTAACGTCTATGCTACTTCCCTTCAGAGTCAGCTCTATGCCTCTATAGTTACCTAATGATTTGTACCTTTGTGCACACAGGTGACTCCAGCTACTGCAACCTGCCCTGGCTCCTGACACCAGTGAGGTACCCTACAACAGATGTGGAGAACAGTTTCAATGAGGTTCATGGCCAAACAAGGTGTGTAATTGAGAGGAAATTTGGGCAACTGAAAGCAAGATTCAGGTGCCTACATGTGTCCGGTGGTGCCCTACAGTACAGACCACAGAAAGTCTGCCAAATCACTGTAGCATGTTGCATGCTACACAATCTTGCCCTGAGAAGACACATTCCACTGTTGGATGAGGAGGAGGTGGCAGCTGGACCAGTGGCTCAGGCTGATGTCTTTGGAACTAATGAGGAGGCAGATGAGGAGGATGCAGCTTACTCTAGGACTGAGTTGATTCGGCAATTCTTCCAATGAATGCCAGGTATGTGTGGTCTAAAGTTAATGGAACCTCTAACCCTGTCTGCCTAGTGATATTGTCTCTCCTTGTGTTTTGCATCAGAGGATATGTGTGCACTACATCCGTCTGAGTTATGCATTTTGATGGGATGCTGAATTACTATCAGGGGAGGTGTAAGCGCCATACTGCCAAAGCCATGTGGTACTAGCTGTTGGCATGGCATGACTTCAACATAGGGGTTCCCATGTTGCATGGTTTCAAGACTGCATTTTGGATGTCAATGGTCTGGCCTAATCCTATCAAATAACAGTCCAGCTACCCATCCACACTGTTCCCAATGCTGATGTCTGGTACCTACCTGTTTTGGACATTGCAAGATAGGTTTTCTGTTGGTGATGTTAGCTATAAAGAATGGTTCTTTTACTCTGCATGCGTGTGACCTACAGACCTACCTTGTAGATATGGGATGACCTCCCCACTGCAACATGATTCCTGTGGGTTGCATTATGTCCTGTAAGTGTATTGGATGGGCAACATGGGAGACATCATTCAAGCTTTACCCTATCTTGATCTATCTTCAGGTCAGATGTGCGTTCCACTCTGCTTTTTGACATGACTGTTGGCACCCTTGGCATTGGATGACAGTAGAGGAAGGATATCATGACACACCTGCTGGGAATTCCTGCCACATCTGTCAGACGTATTGACTATTACATGTGCATTTCAATTAATATCATTCATATCATCATCATCATCATCACTTTATTTCGATAAAAATATACCATAAAAGTGCAATACAAGACAATCAAAAGGATAAAATTAGAAAAAAGAATATTAAAATTTAAAATAGTACCCTAAAATCAAGAATTTTAAAACAGCAAAATGCAATACCTAAAAATGTACATAAATATTAAAATATAGTGGAGGCATGCAGTGTTATCTAAATGATATCTGAAATGTACTGCTGGCCATACGTTATATTTCACAACTATAACCTGCTGTGCCTACTTCTGATATCAGTTACTACATTTTGTTATTTAAAATTCCAAGTCTAAAATGCCAGATAGATTCCAGAAATGTTGCCAAAGAACATGCCATTTGCACAGATGGGTCTGACTTAAATACTCTCAAAGCCGGTAAACAGTTCCTAAAACCCATTCGTTTACATAAAGGAATGATCCAAAGGGCCCTCTGCTTGCGATATGCAGGACATTGGAAAAGGACATGGATCACAGGTTCTTCATTCTCACAGCCCTTCGGACATGACTTGAGCCTGTTATTTGTGTTGGACCATTTATAGGTTAGGGTACGCAAAGGAAGAGACCCTACTCTAAATCTAATATACAGAGCGCTTGCAAATGGAGAGAGTAATGTGTCCATATAGTGCTCAAATTCATAATGGCATTTGATTTGTAAAAAACTGCCAGTCATGGAAGAGGACGAAACTTCGGCCAATTGCGAAGTTTGAACATTAAGCCAAAATGCATCCTTAAAGATCTGTATAGCATTTTTAGGAATGGAAGAAGGGTCCTTCCAGTAAAACCCCAAACCAAGACAAGAAAAGGTCAGTTCTACCTAAGCGCACCACTTAATTTTTGCAGTGAAGTTGGTGCCCACCAAATTAATCAACCCAAGTCTATATGGGATAAGGGAGTCTAGTGACCATAAATGAATCCTGAACAACAATGGCCTTAGGGCGGCAATCTGGTTCATTGGGAGAAGATTTAAATCCATTCAGATAGGCGAGGATGGGGTGCTGTAAGGAACTCTCAACAGCATCTTTAAAAAGGAGTTTTCCACCCATGCCAGATCCTCCAGATTGCAGTGGCCCCACAACTCAGCACCATAAACAACCTCCTCCCTTGCTTGAGATTTGTATATTTCTAGAGCAGGAGTCATGGCAAATCTGGGGGATCTAGCTGCAAATCTCACACTACCACCCGCCCTTTGTGAATCTTCTAATTTTAGACCTAGATAATCAAAAGCACCCACTCGTTCCAATATGACACCCTCTAGGCGAATGGGTCTCCTCATCTTATGCTTTTTGTCCCAAAACACCATATATTTAGTTTTTGATGAATTGATTTCTAGGCCATGATCTTTACAAAAGTCCATGAACCTCGAAAGCAAATTTGAGAGACCTATAGCTGTTTGAGATATTAGCAAAGTGTCATCGGCAAATAGGAGAGATGGAATCTTTTGCCCTCCCACTTTAGGGGCATCGCTAGGACATTCCAAAAGGTAAGGGATACATGCATTAATAATATCATTCATATTAAATGGTACTAGTGACAATGATGACACGTTAGCCATTACTATGCTGAAATGTGTTTATTTTGATTCAAAGCGCATTTGCTGAGGAATGGGGTCATGTGTTTTGAAAGCATCAAATCAGGTGGTCCAGCTGTTTGTTTCACTGGTCCAGTCGCCAAGGGGAAATTGATTTTTGTCAGTGGACAGTCAAATGCGTGTCTCAGTGGCACACAAAGGAGAATGTTCAGGAGAGAGATCACTTCCTGGCAGTGTTTTTGGTCTTGGCCTCAGGTCCAGCTGGATGCCTGGATGGACAGCCTCATTTGGGTGGGGGATCCTCAGCTGCATGGGTGCTACTAGCCTGTGGGTCCTCTGGCTGGGCCTCCATTGCAGCAGCTGTGGCAGATGTAGATGACACATGTGTTGATTGGCTACTGGGAGGGACCTGCTGGTGGGTGGAGGACGCATGCAGGATGCTGGTAAGTTCTGTGGGCACCCCACAAATGGAGGCCATGTTGGCATTGTGTGCCTACCACTGCTGCATGGCCTCCTGGTGGTATTCCCTCTGCAGCCTCTGTCTCTCCTGCAAGGTTGTCAGTATTTGACCCATCCTGTCTTGGGATTGCTGGTATGCTCTCAGGACTCTGGAGATGGCCTCCTGGCCAGTGGTGTCCCATTGGTGCCTCATCCCTTGACCCACATTTGCCGTCCCAGTGACCCTTGCCCCCTTTGCCTATGACCCTGGCAAAGTGTGTCCACTCCCACTCTCACTAACGCCAGGACCTGCATCGCCTTGGATGTTAGGGGACGACTCAGGTCCCTCTACCGTGGGGTACACTATAGATCGATCGGTCCTTGGGACACAGGTTTGGGGGAAAGGTGGGGGACTCGGATATGGGCAAGGTGAGGCTGGTGGTGGTGGACTGGCCAGTCATCCTGGTTGAGCCGCGTGAGGTGTCCCTTTCCAGACATCCAGAGTTGTAGTTCTCAATTGGGCCTACTTCCAGGGGCTGACAGTGTGTTTCTGGCATCCTCTGGTGGGTGGCAGTAGTAGGGATACCTGTGGATGGAGAGGAACTGAGTTACATTGTTGAAATGTACTTGTTGTTTTGCAATCATAGCGTTGACATGCTTTCCAGTGATGGCAATGACAATGACAATTGCTTGACCACTGGCAATGTCTAAAGGCTCATGGATAGTGCTGTTGTATGCTTGTAGTACAGAAAGTTGTGGTCATCAATGCTGTCATTGCCATTTACTAGTGAGCAGTTCAAATATTCTGTAGGTGAAGGGGGAGATATGGTAATTTGTGCAGGTGTCCTAATGTGGAGTGGTATTAGCAGTTATAGAAGGGTGGGGAGTGTTGCCTTGTGGTAGTTGTAGTAGTTGTTATAGTGGGAGCTATCTGTGCACTTGGTGGGTCTGTGTAGGATTAGTGGCAGTGGGGAGGTGTGGCATGCAAAGGAGGGTATTGGGTTCAGGGTGGATTGGTGCACATATGGGTACTGTGAGGGGGTGTAAGGGTGGTGGGGGTGCATGCAGTACAGGAGTACATGGTTCCCTGGGAGTGTTGTTGACTTACCAGAGTCCAGTCCTCCTGGTATTCCGGTCAGGCCCTCTGAGTGCAGGATTGCCACCAAGGACCGGACCTCCCCCTGTAGGTCGTTCCATTTCTTCCTGAGGTCCTCCATGTGCGTGGGTGGTTTCCCACTGAGTTCACCCTGTCAACGATCCTCTGCGTTTTCCTGGCTATGGATGTATGCTGCACCTGGGCTCCAAACAGTTGTGGCTCCACTTTGCCAATTTCATCTACCATGACCCTCATCTCCTCGTCTGTGAATCATGGGTGTTTCTGTCATGATATGGTAGGTTTGTTGTGGGTGGTGGGGTGTGTAATGTGTAGGTGTGCGGGGTGTGCTGTTTGGTGAGGTGCGTTGTGTGGTTCTGTGTGCTTGTAGTATGTGGTGGTTGTGTGCAGTGGCAATGTGTTTGTTGTGTGCAGGGTGCAGTTGTGTAGTGTGTGCTGTGTATTAGGTGTGGTGGTGCCTGTGGTATCCAGGCGCAGTGCCTTCTATTTGTGTGTTTTTCCCTTTTGTCTGTGAAAAATTCAGGATGCAAGGGATTGTGGGTATATGTGGGGGGGGGTTTATAGTGCAGTGATCAGGTGTTTCTGGTGTGTCTGTTGTGGGGTATTCGTACTGTCCAATGTGGTGTTTTGTTCTGGTGGGGTTGAGTTTTTGACTGCGGTGGTTCGAACCGCCAATGGATTACTGTTGTGCAAAGACCGCTGTGCTGATTTATGGGTGGTAATTTGGAGGGGTGATGTTGCCGGCATGGTGGTTCTAGTGGTGGAATTGCCTCTCTCCCGCCCTCGGTCAGGCTGACGGTGTTGGATTTTTGGCTGCTTTTGGGCGGTCTGCAGTCTGTGACTCGTAACACTGGTGGTCTTTTGGTACCCGCTGCCACAGCAGTCTTCTGATAAGACCGCCAAACTTGTGATGAGGGCCTGAGTCTTGTCTTGCTAAAACTCCTGACACAAATCATGATATCTAGTATTTGCAGCAGAAAATGATTGACCAATTTAATACCAATGTTGATGAGCATCACCTTTGCTGTCCCACTGAAATTTAAGATGGCCCATCGTGTTCGCTCCCACACATCTGATTGTTCTACAAATCCTCAACATATTTTAACCTGCTGTTTGCGGCATCAACAAGCTTGTCAAATTATTATGGAAGCAAGGAGACATGGCCCTTATGCATATGAGAAATCACAAGTTATTATCGCTGCAGACTTTTCAGCACCCACCAATCTTAAAAGGAAACAATTTTTTTATTTTCCCAATAGAATGAAGACGAGAGGCATAAAATATGTTCTTTTGGAACCTGCTACTATGATTGTGACTTTTCAAGAAAAAAACAAGGAGTACTTTGATCCTCATGACTTGGAATCACTTTTTAATGATTTAGAGGGAAAGGATTCAGAGATGGAACACAAATCTTCATCTCCACCACCCACATAAGAACCTTCTACATCTACTACTCTAGATGATGCTGATCAACGAGAATGGGAGACTGTTCAACGGCAATTGTCTCATGATGGTAAACTTAAAGCATGGAAGAAACATCAACCTAGAGATAAATCTAGATCACCTTTGAAACCTTGATCAGGATAGACACATAACAATGTATGCAATAATGCTTTGCACTCTTCTTCCCTTTTTATTCTGAAGTTTTCTGCATCATGTTTTCCCTCTGTTTAGATTTAGATCACTTAAAAATGATGTCCCTTCCTTTGTTTCTTAACCTCCTTCTATATGACTATTTCTTAAATTGATTTTGGATATTTTATTTTATTTCAAATTGGTAATGGCACATCGACCCTCGTCTCTGTTAACCACTTTGCGGTGTAATTTTCAGTTCAAAGACTTAGGTCCTCATTATGATGTCGGCGGGTTACCCCGTCGAAAGATGCGCTGACGGTCAATGGAAGACCACCATGAGGGCGAACCCCCCGCCGGCCCTATAATGAGGTTCCCACTGGGGCTGCCGGCAGAAACATTGTTTCCGCCCGTCAGCCCAGAAAGGAACAGAGCCGGTGCCAATGTGGCAGTGTGGCGGGTGCAGCAGCACCCGTCGCGCATTTCACTGCCCGTAATTCAGGCAGTGAAATGCACGATGGGGCTGTGCATGGGGGCCCCTGCAATGCCAAGTGCATGGGCAGTGCAAGGGCCCCCAGGGGGGTCCCAAATCACCCATTCTGCCAGCCTTTCCCTGGCGGTGTAAATGGGACTCATAATCCGCAGGGCAGCGCTGTTGGATCTGAAATTCCGCTACTGCCGGGCTGCCTGATGGCAGGAGTCTCGCATTGGCGGCGTTTCCAACGTGGTGTTTTTGCCACGGTCATAATAGGGTGGGCAGACCGTCACTACCGCGGCGGTATGCCTGCCACCATGAGCCTGCGGTCCATGGGCCGCCAAATTCATAATGTGGGCCTTAGTTGTTAAGTGTACGTAGTTGTCATATCACTCAGTGTTGGGGAATTTAAATCAATTGCGATATTGTTCATGTCTTATGGGAATGCCCCGAGGTTCATCCTTTTTGGACCCAAATAGTCAGCTATTTAAGGACATTATTAACTGATATTGGTTCTCTTTCACCCCAATTGTCCTTATTACTTGATACCTCTAATTTACAAAAGATCTCTCCACAAGTATTCAGATGGTTATCTACAGCTCTTAGTCTGGCTAAAGTTAATATATTACGTTTTTGGAAATCTAATGTTTTACCAATGCTTCAATCTTGGTTGAAAGATATGTTTGAAATAGCGCAACTTGAAAGAATGATTCACAAACTGAACGATAATTTAACTCAATTTCATGCTATTTGGGGTCCTTTTTAGAATATTTGTATTTCTTTTTTTTTTTATCTCCTCATGATGCTATGTTTTATTATGGCCTTTTGAATTTTTTCTTTTCGCAAAATGTTGTGAACAAACTGATTTATAATTTTCTTAAAATTTTTTGAGTATTATTCTTTACTTCTGTAAAATGAATGTTCGAACAAGATTTCTCTTTTTTTCCCTTCTAATTTGTAACTACTTACTGAATATTTTTATTCTCTTTTTCGTTTTTTTATTATTCAGAATGGAATGATTATGGACATTCATAACTGTACACTTATGTTCTAACTATCTGGTGTATGTTTTTTCTTATGTTAATGTATATGCAAATTTATTTTCAAAAATCTAATAAAGAATTGGAAACAAAAGAGCAGAGGTGAGGCCGTGTGGAAAAGGTACCTTTTTTTTAGTATACTTATTTTATTTTTGTTCCACCCGCCCCGCGCTGCCAATTTTCCAAGTCACCAGCCTCGACTGATTAAAGGTTGCACCCGGACCAGTTTGTAAAGGAGGAGTAGATCGATGTAGCAGGGGCAGAGGGACCCCAGTAGTTGTCCATATCACTAATAAAGTGACTGCATGTCCACATTCTCTTCTCGACAGAACTTCTCTTTATCAAGAATGCCCATTACGTTGGTCAAGTAAGTTGCAAATGATGTGTTGGCTCTTCTTGCATTCCAGCTGTTGGTAACTTGTGCTTCCCCGTATTGATTGTGGTAGGCAGAACATGGAGCCAAGAGATGGGGCCCAGCCCAGCCTCGTCCAGATGGGGACGGACACAGACGGGCCTGATCTTGGCCCGGTCTTTGCCCTGTCACACGCCCAGGTGCCATGCCACCATATAAAAGCTAGCCTGGCTGATGAAGGGTGATACCCTGAAACTGGTCCCAGGATGCTTGTTTCTGGTCCCAGGAGGACCTGACCTGGCAGTTTGGGCTGGACTGTTCCCATGGGGAACAGGGTCAAGACTGATTTGCATATGGTTGGGTCTGAGCTGGAATGGCATGGCAAGCAAAAAAACTGATGGATTAAACCCAGATCTGTGATTGGGGGTGAATGTTTGATTTGTTCTGCATTCCGTCCATCTTCTGTTGTTTTTGCATTTGTCACTCCAAGTGGGAAGGGTATGCCCAGACGTGGTTCCCGTGCTTGCTATGCCACCAGATTGAAGCTAGCCTGGCTGATGAAGGGTGATACACTGTAATCGGTCCCAGGATGCTTGTTTCTGGTCCAGGGAGGACCTGGCCTGGCCGTTCGGGCTGAACTGTTCCCATGGAGAACAGGGTCAAGACTGATTTGCATATGGCTGGGTCTGAGCTGAAATGGCATGGCATGGCAAGCAAAAAAACTGATGGATTAAACCCAGATCTGTGACTGGGGGTGAATGTTTGATTTGTTCTTCATTCCATCCATCTTCTGTTGTTTTTGCATTTGTCGCCCCAAGTGGGAAGGGTATGCCCAGACGTGGGTCCTGTGTGTGCCATGCCACCAGATTCAAGCTAGCCTGGCTGATGAAGGGTGATACCCTGAAACCTGTCCCAGGATGTTTGTTTCTGGTCCAGGGAGGACCTGGCCTGGCAGTTCGGGCTAGACTGTTCCCATGGGGAGCCGGGTCAAGACTGATTTGCATATGGCTGGGTCTGAGCTGGAATGGCATGGCAAGCAAAAAAACTGATGGATTAAACCCAGATCTGTGACTGGGGGTGAATGTTGGATTTGTTCTGCATTCCGTCCATCTTCAGTTGTTTTTGCATTTGTCGCCCCAAGTGGGAAGGGTATGCCCAGACGTGGGTCCCGTGCTTGCCATGCCAACAGATTCAAGCTAGCCTGGCTTATGAAGGGTGATACCCTGAAACCGGTCGCAGGATGCTTGTTTCTGGTCCAGGGAGGACCTGGCCTGGCAGTTTGGGCTGGACTGTTCCCATGGGGAACAGGGTCAAGACTGATTTGCACATGGCTGGGTCTGAGCTGGAATGGCATGGCAAGCAAAACACCTGATGGATTAAACCCAGATCTGTGACTGGGGGTGAATGTTTGATTTGTTCTGCATTCCGTCTATCTTCTGTTGTTTTTGCAGGTGCGTCCCCAGCGCCTCCCGTGCTGCAGGAAATGACAAGCGATTTTTAACACGCTTGCCGCTACTTCAGAGGCGCAGGCCCTCCTCCACTCCACACCTGTGCTGCTGATGTAGTGCTACTGGAATCATGAGTCCCAGCCAGGACCAGGGCGCAAAATAGAGTCTTTAGTTCTCCCGCACTGCGGGAGATGACAATCGCTTTTTAAATCACCCAGCATGGGTTCAAAGGTGGAGCCCTTCCTCCACTCTGCACCTGTGCAGCTGATGTAGTTCTTCTGGGATCTTGAGTCCCGGTAAGGGCGCAAAGCAAAGTCTTTAGTTCTCCCGCGATGCAGGAGATGACAAGCACTTTTTAGATTGCCCGGCAAGTTCAAGCCCCTCCTCCACTCTGCAGCTGTGCTACTCATGTAGTTTTTCTGGGACCTTGAGTCCTAACCAGGGCCAGGGCGCAAACTAAAGTGTTTAGTTGTCCCCTGTTACTTGTTAGGCTTTATTCAAACATCATTCAGTGATCATAAAATGTTACAAAATAAACATAAAAAAAAATATATACAGCACTCTTAAAACATCAACATCATACATATGCAACTAAACAGGCATACCAAATAATAAAACACTTTGATAGCTTATACAGGTCTGTTAGACTCGACATCCTTAGCGTGGTCTCCCCTAACTTTTTGCCTCTGTTTCCCAGGTTGTTGATGGGTGCTGGACTTTTTGATACTCTGGACACTTTACCGCCGCTATCCAGTGCAAGTGCTCCTATATAAAATGTATATGTAATTGGCTTTCCATGACTGGCATATTTGATTTACTAGTAGGTTCCTATGACAGTGCACTAGTGTAGGAGGCTGGCCTGGTTTGTAGTGGGTACCTATGGTACTTACACTTTATACCAGGTCCAGTAATCCCTTATTAGTGTAGTGTAGGCAGTGTCTAGAAACCAGGCTCTCTAGAGGTAGCTGTGGATGAGCAGCCAAGGCTTATCTAAGAGTCATGCAAAGCTCATGCCACTGTAGTCACACAGTACTCACACACATGAAAGAAAATGCTCAGTGTTACACACATAAAGGTACTTTATTTTGGTGACACAAATACCAAAAATACCATAGAGACTATACTCCATTAATAGGCAAGTAATACACAAATGATATACACTAGTATGTAGAAATAGGCATTAAAATTGTTAGAAAACAGTGCAATTAGTGAAAATCACAATAGTTAGAAATTGGCCCTAGGGGGAGCACAAATCATATATTAAGAAAGTGGAATGCGAAAGTCGGTTTCCCATGTACGCAAGTGTAGTGTGTAGAGGGGAACTGGGAGTACTTGAAAACGCCAAAGGTAAGTACTAGAACCCACCCCAGTGACCAGGAAAGCTGAAGTAAATCACAGTAACTTTCCCAGAACACACACAGAAACAAAAAGAAGAACTATGCAAAACCCATAAGAAGTCCAGGAAGAACAGGAGCCCCTGCTAACCTGGATGAAGGTGCAAAAGAAGAACCACTGGTAAAGAAGAACAGTCAGTACTGCACCCAAGAAGACGAAGTCGGATTCCTAGAGGGTACAAATGATGTCCCACGCCGGATGGAGGATTGCAGTCTGGTTTGCGTCATCGAAGTCTGCCAACAAGCTTTGGCAGACGCAAAGCCTGCGGTTAGCGGAAAATGGCGTTCCCCGTGACCAGGAAGGACCAGATGCACTGTACTCAGAGGGAGGAGTCAGAGGGAGCTCTTAGCAACTCAGAGACCCCACAGAAGACCAGGCAGCGCGCACAGGAGTCTCACAGCACAGGGACAAGAAAGTTACAGAAGACACCCACGCAACACTAGGACAAAGGCTCCCACACCACTGGAGAACCACTCAGGAAGCTGTGCATCACAGAATAGAGTGCTGGGGGCCGGAGCTACAAGATGCACAAAGGACTTAGAGGAAGGATACCAACAAGCCTTGGAAGCTGCAAAAGACGCTGTGTACGGGGGTACTGTCTTGCATAGGGAGGCAAGCTCTTACCTCCACCAAAGTTGGACAGTTGGACGTGAGGACTTCAGTACAACACCCATAATGCAGGATCCACGCAGCTCAGAAGGAAAGGGGATCCACGCAGCCTGTCGTCATTTCAGTCGGTGCCTGCTAAAGCAGGTGAGTGACTCCTTTATCCCAAGGGAGATTCCTTCACTCTTCTGGTGCAGTCTGAAGACGGGCTGTCCTCAGAGGATGCACGACCAGTAACCAGTTGCAGTTGCTGGCAGGAGCCGGAGATACAATGTGCAGAAGGCGTCTTACTTCTTTTTTGCAGCTTGTAGAGTTCCTGGAGGGTCCAAATGCAGTTTCTTCAGTGAGAAGTCAAAGGAGAGACCCTAAATAGCCCTGAAAGGGGGATTCTTCACCTAACCAGGTAAGCACCTTTCAGGGGAGGGCTCTGATGTCGCCTGCTGGCATGGGCCACTCAGATGCTCCCAGAGTTCTCTGCCAACCTTGAATCCAAGATGGCAAAACCCAGGGACCCTCTGGAGGGACCACCCCTGGAGTGATGATGGACAGGGGAGTGGTCACTCCCCTTTCCTTTGTCCAGCTTCGCGCCAGAGCCGGGACTTGGGGACCCTGAACCGGTGTAGACTGGTTTATGCAAGGAGGGCACCAAATGTGCCCTTCAAACATTTCCAGTGGTTTGGGGAGGCTACCACTCCCACGCCTGTAACTCGTATCTCCAAAGGGAGAGGGTGTAACACCCCTTTCCCAAAGGAAATCCTTTGTTCTGCCTTCCTGGGATTCAGCTTTTCAAGCAGCAGGAGGGTATAAACCTGTCTGTAAGGTGGCAGCAGCTGGGGCTGCCTAGAAACCCTCAAAAGGCTGGACTGGCAATACTGGTAGTCCTCTAAGGAGCCCCCAGAGTGCATGGAATCATACAACCAATGCTTGCAAAAGCCTTGGGATATGATTCCATCATGTTTGCTACCAAACATGCCTGTGTTCGGAATTACCATTATGTAGCTGGACATAGGTAGTATGTATGGGTAAATGGTGTCCTCGCACTCATGAAGTCTGAGAAAATGGTCCTGGAGGTCGTGGGGGCACCTCTGCTAGTGCAGGAGTGCCCTCACACAAAGGTACTTTGCACCCTGCCATCAGGGCTCGAGAGCCTGCTATAGGGGTGACTTATAAGTTACCTGGTGCAGTGTAAATGGCAGTGAAAGGGTGATTGCACCTTTTCACGCAGGCTGCAATGGCAGTCCTGCAGAAGCCTTTGAAGGGCTCCCTATTGGTGGCAAAACATATTCTGCAGCCCAAAGGGATCCCCTGGAACCCCAATGCCCTGGGTACCATATACAAGGGACTAATAAGGGGGCACCAGTATGCCAATTGAGAGTGAAATACAAAGGTTTGGGAGAGAGAGCATAATCACTGGGGTACTGGTTAGCACGATAGCGGGGAACACAGTCAAGCACACTGGCATCAGGCAGAACATGGGGGTAACCATGCTAAGAAAGATGGTACTTTCCTACACAAATAGCGAGGGACAATAAGGTTAACCTTGCCCAGGTGAGTCTTCATTGTCTAAGTGGAGAGTCCATCTGCATAGAGTGGTTACTCCCAGGTCTATGTTCCACTGTAAAGTCCATACTCTGTAGGGAAATGGACCACCTCAACAATTTTGGGGTTTCCTCCATTCATCTGCTTGAGCTATAAGAGAGGTTTATATCTCTCTGAACAATGAAGTGAGTGTCAAAGAGGTATGGTCTCAACCTCCTAAAGGCCCAGACCACAGCAAAGGCCTCCCTCTCTATGGCTGACCAATGCTTTTCTCTGGGGGTCAACCTTTTGCTGATAAAAGCAACTGGTTAATCCTGGCCCTCTGTATTAAGCTGTGAAAGAACTGCCCCCACCCCTACCTCTGAAGCATCAGTCTGAACTATGAACTTCTTGGAGTAGTTTGGGCTTTTTAGAACAGGTGCAGAGCACACGGCCTATTTAAGTTCCTCAAAAGCTTTTTGACAGCTTGCTGCCCATAATACCTTCTTAGGCATTTTCTTAGAGGTGGGTCATTGAGAGAGGCAACAATGGAGACATAGGCCCTCATTATGGCATTGGTGGTAAATCCCACTTACCGCCATGCTGACTGCCGCCAAAATACCACAGCGACGGCAGATATCCATTCACCATATTATGACACACACACCAGTCCGTCACTATTCAGCCACACACACAACTCCCCCACACCAAAGGTCAGTGATAAACTGGCGGTATCCAAACCCACACCGTTACGCCAACAGAACAACACCCACAACATTATGACCCGCGAATCACCACAGCGGACATTCAACGGCGGTAAACCATTGGCGGTACATACCGCCGTGCTCAAAATACACACACACAAACAAAACAACACCATATTGGTCAATTCAAACAACACACACCTGACACCCATACACACACCACACCACTATAAAACACACACCCACATTACCCACAACTCTTTACAAACAGCAATTACTGGCAGGAGATTGACACTACGACCACCGACAAGACCAGAGACACACACCACCATCACCTATACACCACCCACGCACCTCACAACACACAACCCCAGCACATCACCCTACACACCCACAATACTCACACAACCCCCATGGCACCACAACAACACCCCAGATTCTCTGAGGAGGAGCTGAGGGTCATGGTGGAGGAAATCATCCGGGTAGAGCCACAGCTATTTGGATCACAGGCGCAGCAGATATCCATTGCTAGGAAGATGGAGCTATGGCAGAGAATCGTGGGCAGGGTCAACGCCATGGGACAGCACCCCAGAACAAGGGATGACATCAGGAAGGGGTGGAACGACCTACAGGGGAAGGTACGTTCCACTGCAGCAAGACACCAGCTCGCAGTACAGCTGACTGGCGGTGGACCCCCGCCTCCTCCCCCACAACTAACAACATGGGAGGAGCAAGTCTTGGCAATCGTTCATCCTGAGGGCCTGGCAGGAGTAGGAGGAGGACTGGACTCTAGTTAGGCAACTCTATACTACTACTACACCCCTACCTGCATGCCATCACATACCCCCACCCTTACCATCACTCCCATCACTCCACCACCTCCCACACACCCCACCATCACAGCCCACTCATCCCAATGCCAAGCCCAGCATGCACCACCAATGCATGGACAGCACTCACAGACCTGCATGGACCCCTATCACTAAAGCATCCACACTAGAGACAATCAGCTAGCCCACCACATAACAACTCACACAAGGTAATGCTGCCAGGGCAATAACATCCATAGAGGGCACCCCACCCAGGCACAATATGTCACACACAGAAATAATAACACTTCATTTACATCCCCACAGGTTTCCCAGCCAATGCCACTGGAGAAGAGGTGCCAGCAACATCCAGTCTCCCCACAGTAGAGGCCCACAGTGATGACAGCGACTATGCTCGCCTGGATCTGGATGGCCAAACCGCCCATCATGGACCACCTGACAGTCGGTTACCCAGGCACCGTCACACACCACCACAGAGCCTCCCCCCTCAGGAAACACCACCATGGCACCCACTCAGGGTGCCCATACCTCTGTCCCCAGGACACGTCAATCAGCAGTGTGTCCACCACTACAGGTACCCCAGGGCACACCTCAAAACCAAGACAATCAGGGGCCTGGGGTCAGTGGCAGTGAGCAAACGGTTCAGGGGACAGAGGCACAGGACAACTGGGAAGGTGGGAGGAGGGCAGTGCGCCAGGGGGAGGACAGACCCAGGGAAACAGCTCTCCAGAAGGCACTCACCGAGATCCTGGGATCATGCCAACATTCCCAGGATACGCTGGGCCAGATCCTGGACAATTTGCAGGAGAACAGGCGGCTGCAGGAAGGACAGTACCAAGGGATCAGGAAGGACTTGAAGGCCATTAACACCACCCTGGTCTCCATTGCAGGGGTGCTGGCCGGCATGGCCAACAGTATGAGGGAGGCAGTGTGTAGGAGGCTGGCCTGGCTTATAGTGGGTACCTAGTGGTACTTACACCTTGTGCCAGGTCCAGTTATCCCTTTTAATAATAGATTAGAGGTGTTCTAGCAGCTTAGGCTGATAGAGGTAGCTATAGCAGAGCAACTTAGGCTGAACTAGGAGACATGCAAAGCTCCTACCATACCACTTATATCATATAGCACTATATCACAAGAAAACACAATACTCAGAGTTATTAAAAATAAAGGTACTTTATTTTAGTGACAATATGCCAGAAGTATCTCAGAGGATATACTCCCTTAGGAGGTAAGTAATATACACAAAATATACACACAAATCAAAATCAGGTAAGTAAACAGTTAGAAAAGTAGTGCAAACACAGTAGAACACAATAGAATGCAATAGGAGACAATAGGCCTGGGGCAACACAAACCATATACTCCAAAAGTGGAATGCGAACCAAGAATGGACCCCAGGCCTAGTGTAGTGTGTAGAGGTTCGCTGGGAGTGTAAGAAAACACTAAGGGTGTCCAAGATACCCCACCCCAAGTCCCTGAAAAGTAGGATTAAAGTTACCCTACTACCCCAGAAAGACAGTAGGGGATTCTGCAAAGACAACAACTGACTGCAAAGCACTGAAGATGGATTCCTGGACCTGAGGACCTGTAAAGGAAGGGGACTAAGTCCAAGAGTCACGCAAGTGTCTGGGGGGGGCAGGAGCCCACTAAACCCCAGATGAAGGTGCAAAAGGGCTGCCTCCGGGTGGAAGAAGTAGAAGATTCTGCAACAATGGAAGGTGCCAGGAACTTCTCCTTTGGTCAGAAGATGTCCCACGACGTGCTGGAGGATGCAGACCATTTTTCCACGCAGAAAGACCGCAAACAAGCCTTGCTAGCTGCAAGAGTTGTGATTGAAGGTTTTGGGTGCTGCCAGGGCCCAGGAAGGACCAGGAGGTCGCCCCTTGGAGGAGGAGACAGAGGGGGCGCTCAAAAACAGAGAGAGCCCACGCAGAAGCAGGCAGCACCCGCAGAAGCACCTGAACAGGCGTTCAGAAGATCTCAGCACAGTGGTCATCTCAGCACAACAAAAGAGGGTCCCACGAAGTCCGAGTGCAACTCAGCGAACTGGGCAATGCAGGACAGAGTGCTGGGGACCTGGGCTATGCTGTGCACGAAGGAAGTTTTGCAAAAGTGCATAGAAGCCCTAGCAGCTGCAGTTCACGCAGTACACAAGATTATTGTCTGGTGTGGGGAGGCAAGGACTTACTTCCACCAAATGTGGACAGAAGGGCCACTGGACTGTTGGGGACACATGGATCCAGCTCCTGTGTCGCAGGGACCATGCTCGTCAAGATGAGAGGGGACCCAGAGGAAGAAGTTTGGTGCCTCCATTAGCAGGGGGAAGATTCCGTCGACCCACGGGAAATTTCTTCTTGGCTTCCAGTGCAGGGTGAAGGTAGACAGCCCTCAGAGCATGCACCACCAGGAAACAGTTAAGAAAGCCATCAGAATGAGGCACTACGATGTTGCTGGTAGTCTTCTTGCTACTTTGTTGCCGTTTTTCAGGCGTCCTGGAGCAGTTAGCGGTCGATCCTTGGCAGTAGTCTAAGAGAGAAGTGCAGAGGAACTCTGGTGAGCTCTTGCATTCGTTATCTGAAGAGAAACCCACATGAGAGACCCTAAATAGCCCTCAGAGGAGGATTGGCTACCTAACCAGGTAAGAGCCTATCAGGAGGGGTCTCTGACGTCACCTGCTGGCATTGGCCACTCAGAGGTCTCCATTGTGCCCTCACACCTCTGCATTCAAGATGGCAGAGGTCTGGGACACACTGGAGGAGCTCTGGGCACCACCCCTGGGGTGGTGATGGACAGGGGAGTGGTCACTCCCCTTTCCTTTCTCCAGTTTCGCACCAGAGCAGGGCTGGGGGCTCCCTGAACCGGTGTAGACTGGCTTATGCAAGGAAGGCACCATCTGTGCCATTCAAAGCATTTCCAGAGGCTGGGGGAGGCTACTCCTCCCCAGCCCTTAACACCTATTTCCAAAGGGAGAGGGTGTAACACCCTCTCTCAGGGGAAATCCTTTGTTCTGCCTTCCTGGGACTGGGCTGCCCAGACCCCAGGAGGGCAGAAACCTGTCTGAGGGTTGGCAGCAGCAGTAGCTGCAGAGAAAACCCCAGAGAGCTAGTTTGGCAGTACCTGAGGTCCATGCTGGAGCCCCAGGGATGCATGGAATTGACACCCCAATACCAGAATGGTTTTGGGGTGACAATTCCATGATCCTAGACATGTTACAGGGCCATGTTCGGAGTTACCATTGTGAAGCTACACATAGGTATTGACCTACATGTAGTTCACGCATGTAATGGTGTCCCCGCACTCACAAGGTCCGGGTAATTTGCCCTGAACAATGTGGGGGCACCTTAGCTAGTGCCAGGGTGCCTTCACACTAAGTAACTTTGCACCCAACCTTCACTAAGTGAGGGTTAGACATATAGGTGTCTTATAAGTTACTTAAGTGCAGTAAAAAAATGGCTGTGAAATAACGTGGATGTTATTTCACTCAGGCTGCAGTGGCAGTCTTGTGTAAGAATTGTCTGAGCTCCCAATGGGTGGCAAAATAAATGCTGCAGCCCATAGGGATCTCCTGGAACCCCAATACCCTGGGTACCTAGGTACCATATACTAGGGAATTATAAGGGTGCCCCAGTGTGCCAATGAGAATTTGTAAAATTAGTCACTAGCCTGCAGTGACAATTGTAAAAGCAGAGAAAGCATAAACACTGAGGTTCTGGTTAGCAGAGCCTCAGTGATAAAGTTAGGCACCACATAGGGAACACATATAGGCAACATACTTATGAGCACTGGGGTCCTGGCTAGCAGGATCCCAGTGACACATATCAAACACACTGACAACATAGGGTTTCTACTATGAGCACTGGGACCCTGGCTAGCAGGATCCCAGTGAGACAGTAAAAACACCCTGACATATACTCAAAAACAGGCCAAAAATGGGGGTAACAAGGCTAGAAAGAGGCTACCTTCCTACACAGCCCCCCCTCCCAAACGAAGGACAATAAGGCTAACCTTGGCCAGTTGAGTCTTTATTGTCTAAGTGGTGATAAGTGGAGAGTAGCTCTGCAATAGATTGGTTACTCCCTTTATCATCTACTATATGGTTACTTCTCTGTGGGGATGTGAACCAGCCTGTTTTAAGTTTTTTAGCTAGCCAACAATGTGAAGTTATATTCTCAGAGTTCCTATTAGTATGTTTAAGTTTAGAGCAGTGGGAATTGTCCACTGGACCTATATCAAGTGATGAGAATGCCAGACAGGGATGCTATCTCAGTAAAGCCATAGCTGGGCAAAAACGTTCTCCATATGGCTGTAAGAGAGAACAGGGTTGCTGTTTCTCCTGAGTTGGAGCAGGGCAAGGATGCTATCGTATGAGCTCCACACTAGGGCAGGGCTGCTGTCCTAAATGTTGTGAGGCAGTGCAGGGCTGCTGCACTAAAGTTTCTCTCAGAGGGTTGGAGGGATGCTCCATGTTAACTAAAATGGGGCACTTTTTCTCACCAATATTAGTTATCCCACAGAGAGGTACTTCTACCTCAGGGAGTACAGCTGTGTTAGCCGATGAATCCCTTGGTACAGGTGCCACCCCAGGAGAGGTTTCTCCCCCCTCCCCACAGGAATGGTATCCTGAATGGCATGGTGGGTAGGGGATACTTTGATTCCCTTTTTACCTGTTGTTGGAGGAGGATCCTGAGCTTTTAGGCCTTTTTCTCTCCTTTGCTTTTTCATTTCAGCTGAAATGAGAGGCAGCAATTCCTCAGGGATACCCAGCATGGTTTCATGGGTATTAAACTCTACCTCAGCCCAACCAGAGGCCTCTAGGTCATTACCTAAGAGACAGTCTACAGGTAAGCTAGGTGATACTACCACCTGCTTAGGGCCAGTAACTCCACCCCAACTAAACTGAATTATAGCTAAGGGAAGGAACGTAGTGGAGTTATGGACATCAATAATCTTGTATGGCTCTCCAATGATGTGTTGTGCAGGAGACACTAGGTTGTCAGTCACCAAAGTGATACTAGCACCTGTATCCCTATAGGCTTGAGCCTCAACACTGTTTATTGAAACTGTCTGCCTGTACTTATCCATTGTAAGGGGACAAGCAGCCAGTGTGACAAGTCCAATGCCACCAGGTGTGACAGAAACTGTATTGGGACTGACTACCCCAGTTTCTACGATGGACCCAAAAGTAAACCCAACTAGACCTTTATTTTGACTGTTGCCAGCAGTTTCACCACTATTACCACTACTGCTAGGGGCACTAGATGTTGATGTATTAGTGGTGGTAGGCTCAGGAGGTTTACCTGGACAGGACTTATCCCCTGGCTTATAGCCTTTATTTTTACACACATAGCACCAAGGCTTTTTAATGTGTGTGGGTTGTGAAGAATAGGAAGAAGTTGATTTATCCCCACCCCCTGAAGAGTGTTTACGATTTGAAGAAGGATCTTTAGTTTTACCCTTATCCCCATGCTTATCCTGAGATTTCTCACCATCTTTCTTCTTGCCATCACCCTGACATATACTCAAAAACAGGCCAAAAATGGGGGTAACAAGGCTAGAAAGAGGCTACCTTCCTACACAGTGTCACGCCAGCGGGCCCTGCCACTAGCCAGACTACTGAACAGCCCTGAACAGCCCTCTACCTCCGCTGCCGCTAGTGGACAAGAGGCCCCGCCACAGGACCAACAGGCCACCAGCACGCCTCCCCCTGCAGAAGGAGAACCACCCGGCAAACATCCCCTGCGATCCAAGCTGAAGCCAGAGACTACTGCCAGGACCCCCGCCAGGAAATTAGACTCTCCTGATTATCACCCTTGTGTCCCACTCTGTTACCCTGTCCACCTTGAACTGCCATTGCTCCCCTTCCTATTCCCCCTTGGACAATGCACCTGTGCTACAAATAGACTGGAATCTACCCTGGACTTTCCTCCGTCATCACCCCAGCCCATTGCACTCCCCCCTTTTCTTCAGAGAACTGCAATAAACACACTTTGAAAAAATACAAGTATGAAGTATGTCCAATGATTTAAGTATGTATTTGTTTAACAAGGTTTAAACATTGCAAATCAACTGTACAGTAATGTAAATAGGAAAGACCTGTAGTTGGCTTCCGTAAACACACCAGGGGCGATAGTGGGGCACCAGCATCTGCAAAAGAGTTGCCAAAGGGTACAGTGAGTGGGCATAGAAGTGGGAATTAACAGCCTGCCAGTGACAATGTGAAACAAAAAACTGTCAATGAAATGTGAAGTTACATTGTCTTACCTGTGTGTCATTGGAAGTCTTGTCTAATCACTGCAGTTCTTTTTGTCCTCATCCTGTGCCTCCTCATCTTCACTGTCCACAGGGTCCACTGCTGCCACACGGCCATCTCCAGCCTCCTCCTCCTGCAGAAAAGGCACATGGCGTCTCAAGGCAAGTTTATGCAACATGCAGCATGCCATGATTATCTGGCAGACCTTCTTGGGTGAGTAGCACAGGGATCCTCCTGTCAGATGGAGGCACTGAAACCTGGCCTTCAGGAGGCCAAATGTACGTTGAATTATCCTTCTTGTTCACCCATGTGCTGCATTGTAACGCTCCTCAGCCCTTGTCCTGGGATTCCTCACAGGGGTCAGTAGCCATGATAGGTTGGGGTAACCAGAGTCACCTGCAAATATCGAGGGACAACTGTTAGCCACATACTAACCCTTATGGCCCACACCATACCCATACACCAACATCCACTGGGTGGGAGCCAGGGCTCACTTATTAGCCACACCCTGTGCCTCTGTAGTTGGGCCATCACATTTGGGATGCTGCTATTCCTCAGGATAAAAGCATCATGCACCAACCCAGCGTACGTAGCATTGACATGGGAGCTGTACTGGTCCGCCAAACACACCATCTGGACATTCATCGAGTGAAAACTTTTTCGATTTCTGAAGACCTGTCAATTTTGCCAGTGGGGACAAATGCAATATGTGTTCCATCAATCCCCCCAATTATGTTGGGGATATGTCCCATTGCATAGAAGTCAGCCTTCGGTGTTGCCAAATCCTCCACCTGGGGGAAAACAATGTAGCTGCACATGTGTTTAATCAGGGCAGCCAACAATCGGGTCAGCACTATTGAGAACATTGGCTGTGACATTCCTGCTGCTAAGCCCACTGTCACTTGGAAAGAACCAGTTGCCATGAAATGGAGCACAGATAGGACTTGCACAAGAGGGGGGATCCCAGTGGGGTGATGGATAGCAGATTTCAGGTCAGGCTCCAGTTGGGCACACAGCTCTGTGATTGTGGCCCTGCCAAGTCTGTAGGTAAGGCTATTGTGCCTGTCCTCCGTTGTTGCCAAGTCCACCAGGGGTCTGTACATGGGGTGATGTCTCCATCGCCTACTCATCCGCAGCAGTTGCAAGTTGCAATCTATGGGGCAAAAGAGTGAGGAGCCGGTCATAATCTGTTACTTGTAGCCACTACAGTTCAATGCATGATGTGATTTTTAAATGTATTACTAGCATATGTCCTGTATGTACATTTGTGATCTGTGATGCAGTTATGATCCATGGCCTGCTCCCCCCCCGAAATGGCGTCTGCCTGTCCTGTATGGAGGGACAGGTGGCAGTGAGGTAATTCCACTGACATTGTACGCCGTTGCGGGAGGCGGTCGGGAACTACTGTGCAACTCCTCATTGGTTATCATTGGGCCCCATGGTGGTGCAGCCATCCGAGGCTGCAGGGGATGGGCTGGAGCCTCCCCCCAGCACCACCACCAGCACGACCACCTGCTGTGGGCAGCCGTCCAAGGCTGCAGGGGATGGGCTGGAGCTTCCCGCCACCACCAGCAGCAGCAGCACCACTACCAGCACCACTACCAGCACCATCACCAGTAGTGGGCAGCCATCCGCGGATGCAGGGGATGGGCTGGAGCTTCCCCCCACTACCAGCGGCAGCATCAGCATCACCACCACTGAACAACCATGACCCCTGGCGGACAGTCTGTAGTCCTGCGTACATGGGTTGTTGTGCGGCCTGCTCCCTGCAAATCCTGTGGGTGTGACACCCACCTGAGAGACTGTGACCTTGCACTCCCCAAGATCTGCATCACAGGGTACGATGCCTCCTCCAGAACCAGTGGAGAAGCCATCCACTCACCCCATCCTCCCAAGGATGAATTTCACAGGGCACGATGCCCCCTCCAGAACCAGTGGAGACGCCATCCAGTCACCCCATCCTCCCCAGGATGAAGATCACAGGGCACGATGCCCCCTCCAGAACCAGTGGTAAAGACACCCACTTGAGAGACTGTGGCCTTGCACTCCACAGGACTAAGCACAGGGCATGTTGCCCCCTCCAGAGCATGTGGGGAAGTCACCCACTTGAGACACTGTGGCCTTGCACTCCCCAGGACCAAGCACAGGGCATGTTGCCTCATCCAGGACCAGTGGTGTTGTTTCATCTGCCGGCTGAGGTGCACCCCTGTTCCCTGCCCCCCTGAGGTGCCTGCATATTTTCTAACTGATGCCCCTGCAGTGTTCTCTCTGTGTTGTTGCAGGAGTCACATGGGGCCTTGGACTTTGTAATGTGTTTCTGTGACCCATGAATATTGAGGACTGGCCAGTGTCCCTTAATTTGTAAATATGTATATACATTTAGATTGGATGTACGTATTTCTACTGTATTTATCTTATTACACTCACTTTCATCTATTCATGTTGTCCTTGCATTATTCCTATGTACTTGTACTTATCCATTTCAAGGGGACAAGGAACAAGGATGGCAAGGTCAATGCCACTATCATAGACTAAAACAGCCTCAGTGGTTTCCTAAGTAAACCAACCCAACCCCCACTACATTTCCCAGAGGGAGCACTGCTACACCCTTGGACTGACAATTTGTAGTATTAGTTTTGCCACCACCACTGCTATTACTAGGGACACTATTTGTAGCAGTGGGGGGTAGTGGTGGTGGGAGGTTTGGTGCTTTTCTTAGGGCAAGAGCTGTCTTCTGCCATATGGCCTTTGTTTATACAAATATAGCACCAAGGCTTTTTAATTTGATTGTGGTGAGAAGAGGATTTAGATCCAACCCCAAAAATGTTTTGTGGGCCTGATGAAGACTCTGTTTTTATCTTTGTACCCACCTTTGTCATGTGACTTACCATCCTTCTTGTCCTTGTCACTCCCTGTATGAGCTTTGCTGCTCACACTTGTTCTGACCCATTTGTCTGCCTTCTTTCCCAATTCTTGGGGAGAGGTCACATCTGAGTCTACCAAGTATTGATACAACGAGCCAGACACACAATTGTTTAAAATATGCTCTCTCAGCAACTGATTATACAAGCCCTCATAGTCAGGCACTTTCCTGCCATATAACCACCCTTCTAAAGCTTTAACAGAACAGTCCACAAAGTCAACCCAATCCTGTGAGGCCTTTTTTCTGGTCTCCCTGAACTTGATCCTATATTGTTCAGCAGTGGTGAGACCAAAACACTTTAAGAGAGCTATTTTTAAAACATTGTAGTTGTCTGCATCCTCTTCTCTGACAGTGAGAAGTCTATCCCTCCCCTTGTCAGAGAAGGACAACCAGAGAATCAGCCCACTGCCTTTGAGGAACCCTCTGAACTTTACAGGCCCTCTCAAGTGAAGCAAACCTTGTATATGTCATCCGTCACCGAACAATTTTGTGCTGGTTTCTGGAATCAATGGAGTCCTCCCTGACTCAATAATCCCTGACACTGCTGCTGCTGCTGCCACCATGGGGTGCTAACCCCAACCCCTGCCTTTCCCTCTCCACTGCTAAGGCCTCCCTATCTAGGGCTAGCTGTTGCTGCTGCAGCCTCAGCCTGGCCTCCTCCAGTCTCAGCTTTCTGAGCTCTCTATCTACAGAGTCATCCCCTGGAGTTATGTAGTGTGACCCCTCAGACACTGAAGTGACATAAGAGTGGCCAGAAGTGGATCTTTCCCTAGTCTTGGTGACCCTTGCTACCTGTCCTCTGGGTGTAAAGGGAGCCCTAACTGAGTGACTTCCCCTCCCACTACCAGCTACACTAGTTGGTCTGCTAGGAACAAGATCCTTTGAAGAACCCTCCCCTGAACCTGGAAAATTATCACCTATCTCAAGGGGGTTGGCGTCTCCCTCCTCCTCCTGGCTACCAGCATGGTCTTGGTCATCCTGAAGAAAGAGGCTCAGAAGAAAAATCTTGTTAGGGTTCTTCCACATGTCCAGCTTCTTCTCTGAACAAAGCCCCTTCAATTCCTTGAAAGTCATGCCCTCATAGGGAGAGTCCATGACCTCAGAGGTAGGTCCAGCTGCAGATATGGTGTGTGTGTTAGTGTGGTGTAGGGTGTACCTAACCTACCTAACCTCTAGTCTCTCAGAAAAAGAGTGTAGAGACTAGATTCCTGCACTAGGTACTATGTATGGCTCTAGGTATGGAGTAGTCTTTCCAGTGGAAAGCACCAGGTGACAGAGTGATAAGGCAATCACAAGTACTTACCCATCACTGCTATCAATATAAGAGGCTGACCTGGTGTGTAGTGGGTACCTATGGTACTTACACCTTATACCAGGTCCAGTTATCCCTTATTAGTGTAGTGTGGGCGGTGTTTATGAGCCAGGCTCTCTAGAGGTAGCTGTGGATGAGCAGCCAAGGCTTATCTAGGAGACATGCAAAGCTCATGCAATACCACTGTAGTCACACAGTATTCACACACATGAAAGAAAATACTCAGTGTTACAAAATAAAGTTACTTTATTTTGTTGACCTAAATACCAAAAATACCATAGAGACTATGGGCCATATGTACGAACACATTTTCCCATTGATACAGAATGGGAAAAACCCTTTGCTACATCTGGCCCTATACTCCCTTGGGAGGTAAGTAATACACAAATTATATACACCAGCATGTTGAACGAGGCATAAAAACAGTTAGAAAACAGTGCAATTAGTGAAAACCACAACAGTTAGAAATGGGACTAAGGGGAGCACAAACCATATACTAAGAAAGTGGAATGCGAAATATGGTCTTCCACCTAGGCAAGTGTAGTGTGTAGAGGGGAGCTGGGAGGAGGAGAGAACCCCAAAGGTAAGTACTAGAACCCACCCCAGCCACCAGGAAAGCAGGAGTAAATCACAGTAACTTTCCCAGAATGCACACAGAAACGAAAAGAAGAACTATGCAAAACCCAGAAGCGACTGCATGACACCAACAGTGGATTCCTGGACCAAAGGACATGTAGAAGAAGGGGACCAAGTCCAGGAAGCACAGAAAAGGCCAGGAAAACAAGAGCCCCTGCTAACCCGGATGAAGGTGCAAAAAAAGAACCATCTGTGAAGAAGTACAGTCAGTACCTCACCCAAGAAGATGAAGTCAGGTTCCTGGAGGGTGCAAGTGATATCCCACACCGGATGGAGGACTGCAGTTGGGTTTGCGTCGTCGGAGTCTGCCAACAAGCCTTGCCACACGCAAAACTCCCGGTTAGCGGAAAATGGCACTGCCTGGGACCAGGAAGGACCATTTAGACTCTATCCGGGAGAAGGAGTCAGAGGGGGCTCTCAGCAACAAAGAGAGCCCACAGAAGCCCAGGCAGCGTGCCCAGGAGTCCCACAGCACGGGGACAAGAAAGTTGCAGAAGAGGCACATGCATCACTACGACAAAGGCTCCCACGCAGCTGGAGAACCACTCCGGAAGCTGTGCGTCACAGAATAGAGTGCTGGGAGCCAGAGCTACAAGATGCATGAAGGACTTGGAGGAAGGATGTTAACAAGCCTTGGCAGCTGCAAAACACGCAGTGCATGGGGAGGCAAGTTCTTACCTCCACCAAAGTAGGACAGTTGAACGTGAGGACTGTCGGGACCACTTCAGTCCACCACCTGTGATGCAGGATCCATGCAGCTCAGCAGGAGAGGGGATCCAAGCAGCCGCACGTTGTTGCAGTTGGTGCCTTCTGAAGCAGGGAAGTGACTCCTTCACCCCAAGGGAGATTCCTTTGCTCTTCTGGTGCAGGCTGAAGATGGTCTGTCCTCAGAGGATGCACGACCAGAAAACAGTTGCAGTTGCTGGCATAATCGGAGATACAATGTTGCAGAAGGTGTCTTCCTTCTTTGTTGCAGCTTGCAGAGTTCCTGGAGGGTACATAAATCAGTAAGGTACACTGTTCCTAAAAGAGGAAAAGAGAATAATAAGGGTCCTAAGGACACTTCTAAAATTAGAAGCAAGAGCCTTCACACATCTAATGGATGTCATGCTTCATCATAGGGCTAGCTCCTCATCAGACTGGCGCTGCAATGTCTGACGGGTCCCACAAGGGGGCTTTTTGCCGGGGATCTTGAATTTGAAGTGTGTGCTGAGATTGTTACAGTAGGGATAAATTAAACTTACCATCAAAAGAGAGCAGTAGAGAATCAGGTTAAAATTGGTTCAAAAATCCCGACAAAAATTATTTTATTTAGGCATTGAGGATCTCGGTCAAGATTAAACCGTAGGGTGCCTTGGACGAGGTGATCTCGTCCAAGGCACCAGTTCCTGGGTTCCTTGGATGAGATCACCTCGTCCTGCACCCTGGAACCGGGGGGAGCGCTAGCGCTCCCCCCATGGGCCCCCCACCCACACACCCCATTCATGGATGGAAGGGGAATCCCTTCCCCTTCCAACCCCGCCCCCCCCCGGACAACTGATGACGTCAGCGCGCTCACAGCACGCCGACGTCATCAAGTATTGCCGGGACGCACTGGAAGCCATTCACTTCCAGCGCGTCGAGGGAAGAGGACTTCCTTCAGGTAAGTCCTTCCCTTTTTGGGGGTTTGGGGGGTAAAACAGACACAGGGAAAGGAAAGGGTTGTTTTCACTGGATTCCTGCTCCACGATCGCGGGCAGGGCCCGCGATCGTGGAGCAGGAATCCCCACTAGCCACCAGGGATTTCTTTGTGTTTGATTTTGGGAGTGACCCCTTGTATAAGGGTCGCTCCCATGGGGGTGCTATTTTATTTCGTATTTCTCCCCCCATGGGGGCAGATCGGCCGATTTTGTGGCCGATCTGCCCCCAGGGGGGACGAAAACCACTAGACACCAGGGATTAAGTTATTCACAATTATTTTGGGAGCGACCCCTTGGGCAAGGGTCGCTCCCATGGGGGGCTAATATTTTTTTCCTATTTTGGCCCCCCCGAAGGCAGATCAGCCATGTTTTTGGACGATCTGGCCCCCGGGGGGGTCGAAAAACACTAGGCGCCAGGGATTGTGTGGTGTGTGTGTGTGTTTTGTGTGTTTGGGGGCACCCCTTGGGCAAGGGTCGCCCCCCCAAAGTGGGGAAATTTCGTATTGGCTATCTCTACCCCCCTTGGGGGCAGATGGGCCTATTTTTGTAGGCCCATCTGCCCCCAAGGAGGGCAGAAACCACCAATACGCCAGGGATTTTTTTTTTGTTCCCCTTTTTTTGTTTTGTGCTGGGGGTGCCCCCTTTGGCAAGGGTCTTAAAGGGGGCACAGAGCTGTTGCCCATTTCTGCCCCCCTTGGGGGCAGATCGGCCAATTTGTTTTACGCGCATCTGCTTCCAAGGGGGGCAGAATCCACTTAGGCACCAGGGATCGTGTGTGTTTTGTGGGTGTGTGGGGGGGGGGCGGCACCTTTGGCAAGGGTCACCCTCCCAAAGGGGGCACATCAGTGATGGCCATTTCTGCCCAACTTGGAGGCAGATCAGCCTATTTTTGTTAGGCCCATCTGCCCCCAAGGGGGGCAGGAGGCACCAAAATGTCAGAGATTTATTGTTTTGGTTCACTTTGTTTTTTTTGTGCTGGGGCACCCCCATTCACACCCTTTGACAAGGGCCGCCCCCCCCCAAACAGGGTACAGAGCTGTTGGCAATTTCTGTCCCACTTGGGGGCAGATCAGCCTATTTTTTTTAGGCTCATCTGCCTCCTAGTGGGGCAGAAGCCACTTAGGCACCAGGGACAGTTTCAAAGTTCTTGGTGGCGGGGTGTTTGTCAACTGGCGAAGTATTTGTATTTGTGATTACAACAGTTTATTTCTTCTTTTTGCTCTAGTTCAAAGCTTTTGCTTCCTTTGCTGTGGATCCTTGCGGTTTTGGCAGTAGTTGTCCTGCGGTTGCATAGTTGCATGTTTTAGGTAAGTGAAAGCAATTTACTCCAAAGGAGTATTGTTGACATGCATGAATTACATGTTTGTAGGTGGTGTACTAAATGCAGTATTGTGTGTGAAATTGTCCTTAGATTTGAGCACAATGATATTTGTGTTGTCATATGTCTAATTTTCTTTTTTCTTTTTAGTGGGATATCATTGGTGATTGCTGTGTCTGTGCAGAGTAGTTGCTGGGGAGTAGCTTTTTCAGGCAAGTGAGTGGTACAGTTTTTTAGTACATAACTATTTGTGATAAAGCTACACTTTGTTTATTACTTATTTTAGTGCTAGTTGTTTTTGGCAATCCATTTGTTGTTAGTGAGGAACATGGCTAGACACAGAGTGACCGCTCAGTAGGTTGTTGGCATGCTCTTTGAGTCGTCTTCAGACCATGATTACGAGACTGACTCTGCATCTGAGGCAGAGGAGGAAGTGAGAGATTCTGTCAGTGAGTTTTCTGTCCGAGAGTATTCTTCTGATGAGGAAGCTACTCTCAGTGCGGATGAGGGGCGTGTTGTAGAGGAGGACATTGATGTGCCAAGTGTGCAGCAGCCTGGGGCTGAAGGGTTTCCCATAAGAAGACCTGACACCTGGATTTCCCCAAACATGGAGCAGCCACAGTTACCTGCATTTACTGGTCTCCCAGGGTGTAGAGTCAATACGGAAAACTTTTTGCCTGTCCATTTCTTTCACTTGTTTATGGACGATGTATTTTTGGAAGAGATTGTGGAGCAGACTAATTTGTATGCAGAGCAATATTTGAGGGACAACGCTGCCAGAATTAGGCCTCAGTCTAGAGCTACTCAGTGGGTTCCCACATATCTGGAAGAGATGACAAAGTTTTTAGGTTTGACTATTTTGATGGGGTTGATCAGGAAGCCGTCACTAGCCTCTTATTGGTCTACTAGTCCCTTGATGGCAACGGCTATATTTCCTGCAACTATGACACGTAATCGCTATTTGCTTCTTCTTCGTCTGCTGCATTTTGTAGACAATGCTTTAGCCTTGCCACGAGATCACCCTGATTGTGACCGTCTTTTTAAGATTAGGCCTGTCCTTGATCATTTTGTAGATCGGGTTTCAGAAGTCTATATTCCAGGCAAAGAGATAAGTGTGGATGAGTCTTTGGTCCTTTTCAAGGGGCGTTTAGTTTTTAAGCAGTACATTCCTATTAAGAGGGCACGGTATGGGATTAAATTGTATATGCTGTCAGAAAGCAGTACAGGATATGTGTATAATTTCCGGGTCTACACTGGTAGGGATTCCAGTATTGACCCTCCTGGTTGTCCGGCCACTTTTGGAGTTAGCGAAAAAATTGTGTGGGAACTTGGTAGACGACTGTTTAACAAAGGTCACCATTTGTACGTAGATAATTTCTACACTGGAGTGCAGTTGTTCAAGGAGTTGTTTAGAGTGGACACTGTTGCTTGTGGCACAATCCGTTCTAACCGGAAAGGCTAACCAAGGGAGCTTGTCTGTAAAAAACTTGAGAGGGGACAGTGCAGTGCCTTGCGGAATAATGAGCTGCTAGCTCTGAAATTTTCAGACAGGAGGGATGTGTACATGCTATCTACCATCCATGATGAGAGTACTTCACCTGTCACTGTTTGGGGTCAGGTTGCGGAAGTGTGCAAACCTGCGTGCATTTTGGACTACAATAGGCACATGGGTGGTGTTGATAGAGTAGATCAGAGGTTGGAACCTTACACTGCTCATCGTAAGTCTTACGTGTGGTATAAAAAGTGGGACCTACATTTATTTCATTTGGCAACTTTTAATGCTTTTATTGGGTTCAAGGATTGTTCACCTGAGTCAAGGATGACATTTGTTAAATTTCAGGAGTCAGTGATAGAGAGCCTTATTGTGGTGGAACGGGCAAGAGTTCCTAGAGTAGAAGTGGTGGAGGAAGTGGCTAGATTGAAAGGTCGCCACTTTCCAGATCACATTCCTCCCACTCCCAAAAAAGACTTGCCCACAAAGAAATGTAGAGTATGTGCCCGGAGATCAATCCGGAGGGAGAGCCGGATGTACTGCCCCGAATGCCCTTCAAAGCCTGGGCTGTGTGTGCCCGGCTGTTTTAGAAGTTACCACACAAGGAAATTTTGGGGGGAAATACCGTGAGCATAAACTGCCTGTTTTATATTTTCATATGTTCAGTTTCACGGTTGGCATTACTGTCATGTATTTAGTTAGAGCGTTTGTGTTTGTAGTTTTGTACTTATTTTATAATTAGTTAGTGGGTTCTTTGTTGTTTATAAACAAAAAAAAAGTGATGGCGGTGTGCGTGGGGTGGCGCTTGGCTGGCGGTGTGCGTGGGGTGGCGCTTGGCCGGCAGTATGGGTGGGGTGGCGCTTTTCTGGCAGTGTGCTTGGGGTGGCGCTTGGCTGGCGGTATGGGTGGGGTGGCGCTTTGCTGGCGGTGTGCTTGGGGTGGCGCTTGGCTGGCGGTATGGGTGGGGTGGCGCTTGGCTGGCGGTGTGCTTGGGGTGGTGCTTGGCTGGCGGTGTGCTTGGGGTGGCGCTTGGCTGGCGGTGTGCTTGGGGTGGCGCTTGGCTGGCGGTGTGCGTGGAGTGGCGCTTGTCTGGCGGTATGGGTGGGGTGGCGCTTGGCTAGCGGTGCCAGCCAAACGCCAGTCCACACACTCATCAGCTGGTGTGATTGCTGTATCAGGCATGTGGGCGTATGAAAGTGAAGTGTCGATGCGAGTGCCGGCGTGAATGGTCTTGTGCATGTCATGTATGAAAGGTGTGTGAATGGACTGTAAAGCGGTTGGTGCCTTGCCGTGGCTTTACAGCTTACGAGCTGTGAGTCATTGGTTCAGTTTTTTGGCCTTTCAGTTATTACCAGTGCATTTCACTTTTGTGAAATCTCTTGTTAATAAAATTTGATCTACTGAACCATCACTCACCCTCGTGCCAAATCCAACCAGTATGTGTGGTACAAATGACAAAACCTGCTCCGCTGTAATCAGGCGTCGCAGCACACTTGTGACACGCTAGGTGTCTCAGGTGGGACCCCGATGATGAAGTATGCCACAAACTTGGTTGGTGGGTTAGGGGTCTTTTTCACATAACCTAAGTGCGTTTCTTTTCACAATTTTAGTGTTTGGCACATCACAGACATATATGGACACATCAAAATGATATATTACAAAACTACCTGTGTTTGGGGGGAGGGGGCACCTATGTTTTTGGTCCTGAGTGCGGCCTTCATCTAAGGAAACCTACCAAACCCAGACATTTTTTAAAACTAGACACCCCAAGGAGTCCAGGGAGGTGTGGCTTGCGTGGATCCCCCAACATTTTCTTACCCAGACTCCTCTGCAAACCTCAAAATTTGCTTAACTTTTCCTGACTTTCGTTTGTACGATCACCGCTCCAGCACAAAAATCCTACTCCCCAGCGTTCCCCTCAGTCTCCCAAGTAAAATGACACCTCACTTGTGTGGGTCCCCAAAGCAGAGTCAGCCTAAAGATGTATAAAAGAAGAATATGTGCTTATCAACTCGCTGTGCTATCCCCATAATCTCTACAAGTTTGTGGCCTTTTTCTGTTGCAGGCACCTGGCCCACCCACACAAGGGAGGCATCATTTCTATCGGGGGACTTGGGGGAACTCTGGGTGGAAGGAAATTTGAGGCTCCTCTTAGATTCCAGAACTTTCTGTCACCAAAATGTGAGGAAAACCTGTTTCTGTTTTTTTAGCCACATTTTGAGGTTTGCAAAGGATTCTGGGCAACAGAACCTGGTCAGAGCCCCACAAGTCACCACATCTTGGATTCCCCTAGGTCTCTAGTTCTCAAAAATGCACAGGTTTGGTAGGTTTCCCTAGGTGCCGGCTGAGCTAGAGGCCAAAATCTACAGGTAGGCACTTTGCAAAAAACACCTCTGTTTTCTGTCAAAAAATGGGATGTGTCCACGTTGTGTTTTGGGGCATTTCCTGTTGCGGGCGCTAGGCCTACCCACACAAGGGTGGTATCATTTTTATCGGGAGACTTGAGGGAACGCTGGGTGGAAGGAAATTTGTGGCTCCTCTCAGATTCAAGAACTTTCTGTCACCAAAATGTGAGGAAAATCTGTTTTTTTAGCCACATTTTGAGGTTTGCAAAGGATTCTGGGTAACAGAACCTGGTCAGAGCCCCACAAGTCACCCCATCTTGGATTCCCCTAGGTCTCTAGTTTTCATAAATCCACAGGTTTGGTAGGTTTCCCTAGGTGCCGGCTGAGCTAGGGGCCAAAATCTACAGGTGGGCACTTTGCAAAAAACACCGCTGTTTTCTGTCAAAAAATGGGATGTGTCCACATTGTGTTTTGGAGCATTTCCTGTCGCGGGCGCTAGGCCTACCCACACAAGTGAGGTATCATTTTTATTGGGAGACTTGGGGGAATGCTGGGTGGAAGGAAATGTGTGGCTCCTCTCAGATTCCAGAACTTTCTGTCACCGAAATGTGAAGAAAATTTGTTTTTTTAGCCAAATTTTGAGGTTTGCAAAGGATTCTGGGTAACAGAACCTGGTGAGAGCTCGACAAGTCACCCCATCTTGGATTCCCCTAGGTCTCTAGTTTAAAAAAAAGGCACAGGTTTGGTAGGTTTCCCTAGGTGCCGGCTGAGCTAGAGGCCAAAATCTACAGGTAGGCACTTTGCAAAAAACACCTCAGTTTTCTGTCAAAAAATGGGATGTGTCCACGTTGTGTTTTGGGGCATTTCCTGTTGCGGGTGCTAGGCCTACCCACACAAGTGAGGTATCATTTTTATCGAGAGACTAGGGGGAACATAGAATAGCAAAACAAGTGTTATTGCCCCTTTTCTGTCTCTAAATTTTTTCCTGAACACCATCCACTCCGGTGCCCCCTCGGACCCCTGCCCCCACTTCATCTTCAACAAAGCCGACTACATCAACGCCCCTCATCTCTAGACCATCATCAACATCTCGTTCGCTTCTGCCACATTCCCCAGGAGCTGGAAACACGCGGAAGTCAACGCCCTACTGAAGAAACCCACGGCGGACCCCAGCGACCTGAAGAACTTCCGCCCCATCTCGCTCCTCCCCTTCCCTGCCAAAGTCATCGAGAAGACCGTCAACAAGCAACTGACCAATTTCCTTGAAGACAACAACCTACTCGACCCCTCCCAGTCCGGATTCCAAGCCAACCACAGCACAGAAACCGCCCTCATTGCAGTCACAGATGACATCAGAACTCTGATGGACAACGGAGAAACAGTCGCCTTCATCCTCCTCGACCTCTCGGCTGCCTTCGACACCGTCTGCCACCGAACCCTAATATCCCGCCTCCGCTCCACCGGTATCCAAGGACAGACCCTGGACTGGATAACTTCTTTCCTCTCTAACCGCTCCCAAAGAGTCTACCTCCCTCCGTTCCGCTCAGACGCCACTGAGATCATCTGCGGCGTGCCACAAGGCTCCTCGCTCAGCCCGACTCTCTTCAATGTCTACATGAGCCCCCTCGCCGACATTGTACGCAAACACAACATCAACATCACCTCCTACGCCGACGACACTCAGCTGATACTTTCCCTCACCAAGGACCCCACCAGCGCCAAGACCAACCTGCAAGATGGAATGAAAGACGTCGCAGAATGCATGAAACTCAGCCGTCTGAAACTGAACTCAGACAAAACGGAAGTCCTCATCCTCGGAAACACCCCGTCCGCCTGGGAGAACTCTTGGTGGCCCACGGCCCTTGGCACCGCACTAACCCCCTCAGACCACGCACGCAACCTCGGATTCATCCTGGACCCACTTCTCACCATGACCAAACAAGTCAACGTCGTATCATCTTCCTGCTTCCTCACTCTCCGCATGCTCCGAAAGATCTTCCGCTGGATATCCGCCGACACCAGAAAAACTGTGACCCACGCCCTCGTCACAAGCCGCCTAGACTACGGAAACACCCTATACGCAGGAACCACCACAAAACTCAAAAAACGTCTTCAGCGAATACAAAACGCCTCCGCCCGCCTCATCCTCGACATACCCTGCAACTGCCACATCTCCGCCCACCTGAGACACCTGCACTGGCTTCCCGTCAAAAAAAGGATCACCTTCCGGCTCCTCACCCACGCACACAAAGCCCTCCACAACAAGGGACCCGAATACCTCAACCGTCGCCTCAGTTTCTACGCACCCACCCATCAACTTCGCTCCGCCAACCTCGCACTCGCCGCCGTCCCTCGCATCCGCCGCACTACGGCAGGTGGGAAATCCTTCTCCTACCTAGCGGCCAAGACATGGACTCCCTCCCCACCAACCTCAGGACCACCCAGGACCACCTTGCATTCCGGAGGCAGCTCAAAACCTGGCTCTTCTAGCAGCAGTAACCCCCCTCCCCTAGCGCCTTGAGACCCTCACGGGTGAGTAGCGCGCTTTATAAATGTTTTTTTGATTTGATTTGAAGAGAGTGTGTAAAAAAAGACATCTATTTGAGAAATGCCCTGTAATTCACATGCTAGTATGGGCGCCCCGGAATTCAGAGATGTGCAAATAACCACTGCTCCCTAACACCTTATCTTGTGCTCATTTTGGAAATACAAAGGTTTTCTTGATAGCTATTTTTCACTCTTTATATTTCAGCAAATGAATTCCTGTATACCCGGTATAGAATGAAAACTAACTGCAGGGTGCAGCTCATTTATTGGCTCTGGGTACCTAGGGTTCTTGATGAACCTACAAGCCCTATATATCCCGCAACCAGAAGAGTCCAACAGATGTAACAGTATATTGCTTTAAAAAATCTGACATTGCAGGAAAAAGTTACAGAGTAAAACGGAGAGATAAATTGCTGTTTTTTTCACCTCAACTTCAATAATTGTTTTTCAGTTGTTATTCTGTAGGAAACCCTTGTAGGATCTACACTAATTACCCCTTGCTGAATTCAGAATTTTGTCTACTTTTCAGAACTGTTTAGGTTTCTGGGATCCAGCGTAGGTTTCACACCCATTTCTGTCACTGACTGGAAGGAGGCTGAAAGCACAAAAAATCGTAAAAATGGGGTATGTCCCAGTAAAATGCCAAAATTGTGTTGAAAAATTGGGTTTTCTGATTCAAGTCTGCCTGTTCCTGAAAGCTGGGAAGCTGGTGATTTTAGCACCACAAACCCTTTGTTGATGCCATTTTCAGGGAAAAAACCACAAACCTTCTTCTGCAGCCCCTTTTTCCCATTTATTTTTTAAAAAACGAAATTTTCACTGTATTTTGGCTAATTTCTGGCCTCCGTCAGGGGAACCTACAATGTCTGGGTACCTCTAGAATCCCTATGATGTTGGGAAAAAAAGGACACATATTTGGCGTGGGTAGCTTATGTGGACAAAAAGTTATGAGAGCCTAATCGAGAACTATTACAAATAGGCAAAAAAAGTCCTGGCACAGGAGGGGGAAAATGCCTGGCAATGAAGGGGTTAAAAACACAGGAGAGTAGGAGAGGAATGATGTTCCACCACTCTATCGATACAGGAGAGCTATAAGGGACAATCTCCCTCTAGCTATAGTATAAGGTCAACATGTTTCGCACCGTAGAAATCCATACAAATCACGTGGTGCTTCATCAGGACCAAAATAAATAACTCCTAAGTTACACTACTTACCCTAGACTGAATATGAAGGGCAAAAAGTAACTTACACAAAATGCTACACAACTCGTGGCCGAACTAAGTGAGAATCTGTGAACAGAAAAAATACAAACCAAAATATATTTATAGTACAGTATATATCATCGAAATGTATTACGCACATAATAGTGTTGTGAAGAATATGTGACAGAACAACTAGGTCCTAAACAACTATAGCCTAAAGCACTACTGCTAAACAACTAAAAAGTCTCTACAACTAAGTACTGAACAACTACTGTCTAAAAAACAATTGTGCCTGAATAACAATTGCCTGAACAACTAATACTGTATATATATATGTATATATATATATATTCTAAACAACTAATAAACCATAAAAACCAAAATGAAAACCTTCCCTTAAAATTAGTTGTTATTCAAGCACAATTGTTGTTTAAACAGTAGTTGTTCAGTACTTAGTTGTAGAGACTTTTTAGTTGTTTAGCAGTAGTGGTTTAGGCAGGTAGTGGTTTAGACCTAGTTGTTCAGGATGTTTCCCGTTGTGACACTCCGTGTTAATGTGCTTTCATGCTAAATGTGACAAAACTCACAATGAAACGTTTCTTATTCTCCTAAATTGGGGGCCGGGTTCCTTGGGAAAGTGTGGGCCACTGGACTGAAGTCACTCTATGTGAATCATAGAAGCATCAGTGGTTATAATGCACAAAGAAGCAACAACAAAGGATAGGTAGCTAAATATACATCATGCTAGGTAGCCAATATTTGGAAAAAGTATACCCGTTTAGGGAGAGAAAACAAAAAGGACTAAGAGCTCTACTGCCAGAAAATGGACTGAGGCAGGGCCATTGTGGGGAGGTTAAATGATGGCCTGCAAAGGTTTTGGCAAATAGGAAGGTAATTGGACAGATGTAAAGACAATGGCGGGAATATAGTAAGTCGAAAGCTGAGTAATCCAGCTTTAGGTTAAGTAATGTCACTCCGTACATGTAGAAAACGGAGTAGAGCTCTGTGCAATCGGCGCGGAGCCATGCTCTGGTCTGAACCATAAAAAATAAAACAAATAACTGGTCCGCCCTTCTGCCTTTCTGGGCATGTTACCCCACTTTCTGCCTGTTTGTCAGTGTGTTTTTACCGTCTCACTGGGATCCTGCTAGCTAGCCAGGACCCCAGTGCTCATAGTTTGTGGCCTATATGTGTTGTCAGTACTCTCTCTGTGTATAAAATTTGTCACTATAGTTTAGTGACTCCACATTCCAATTCTAATTGGCACACTGGATCCCCCTTATAATTCCCTAGTATATGCTACCTAGGTACCCAGGGCATTGTGGTTCCAGGAGATCCATATGGGCTGCAGCATTTCTTTTGCCACCCATAAGGAGCTTATACAAACCTTTCTTCAGGACTGCCACTGCGGCCTGAGTGAAATAGTGCACATACTATTTCACAGCCATTTTTCACTGCACCACGGAACTTATAAGTCACCTATATGTCTAACCTTAATTTACTGAAGGCTAGGTGCAAAGTTACTGTGTGTGAGGGAACCCTTGCATTAGCAAAGGTGCCCCCACATTGTCCAGGCCAATTCCCCAGACTTCGTGAGTGCGGGGACACCATTATAAGCGTGCACTACATATATGGCAATACATATATGTAGCTTCACAATGGTAACTCTGAATATGGCCATGTGAGGTGTCTAAGATTGTGAAATTGAACCCCCAATCCAAATCTGGTATTGGGGGCCAATTCCATGCACCCTCGGGGCTCCACCATGGTCTCCCAGTACTGACAAACCAGCCCTCTGAGGTTTCCACTGCAGCCCCAGCTGCTGCCACCTCACAGACAGGTTTCTGCCTTCCTGGGATAGAACAATGTATTTTCTTTAAGAGAGGGGTGTAACACCCTCTCCTATTGGAAATAGGTGTTACAGGCATGGGAGGGGTATCCTCCCAGAGCCTCTGGAGATGCTTTGAAGGGCACAAACGGTGCCCTCCTTGCATAATCCTGTCTACATCGGTTCAGGGCCTCCCAGTCCCTGCTCTGGCATGAAACTGGACAAAGGGAAGGGGAGTGACCACTCACCTGTCCATCACCAACCCAGGGCTGGTGCCCGGAGCTCCTCCAGAGTGTCCCTGGCTTTAGCCATCTTGGATTCAAAGGTGTGGGGACCCTCTGAGAGCATCTGAGTGGCCAGATCACCATAATCACGATTGGCCTTTTTTTCAGATACATGCACCAATACTAACATTTGAACTTTGACCTGCTTTTACCCGTTCCCTCCCTCCCAACGCAGCATGGCTTGGAATCGCATTGACCATTTCCTTCTACAGTAGTCTTTGATGTTCCTTCGAATTCTTTTACTGAATACTCATGGGCGGGGATGACTATCAGTTGACAAGCCCCTTTCTCTTCCTTGTATCCTGATTGGCCCACGCTGAGTGCCATGACCTTATTACCTGACGACTGCAGTCATCCCAACACTTCCGGGATTACGGCCGTCTGGTAGGTCTCTGGCGTTGGACCTCGCTCAACGTGTGAGTACACTCCTCCCTTTACAAGGCTGAATGACGCTTATCGCTGATTTTGTTTAGATGCTGTGCTTACCCTTCTCAACTGCCAGTCTTCCATGTCACACCAGCAACAGGGGGCGTGTAGGAGGCTGGCCTGGTTTACCAAAACTCCTCCAATATATAAGAAACCTCTTGTACCCAATTGCAAATGGTTTGATAAGGAGTCTCGGGAGGCCAAGAGCCTTCTGTCTAAAGCCTTAAAGCTAAAGATCAGGGATACCATTGTACATGCGAGACGAAACTATGTTTCTACTTGTAAGTTATCCAAACTTAAATATGTATATGGATCAGTACGGGTCCTGCCCGGATCCAGATAACACTCCTCCTAATCTTTTATCGCCCCCTTCTGCTGTTCCGCCTTTTACATTAAAAGAAACAGAGCTGGTTATTTGTGCACAAAAAATAGGGAAGGCTCCTGGTCTAGACGGCATCCCTTCAGATTTGTATAAATCAGACTTATCCGTATGGACCCGGTACATCAACAGGGTTTCGAATAGCGTCCTGACAACTCGTTCTTATCCGAACTCGTGGAAGGTGGCAATTATTGTTCCCATCCACAAAAAATTATATTTCCAGCTCCTAGCCAGACTAAAGTACTGGATAACGAAAAATCAGGTTTTAAGCCATTTACAGGCTGTATTTAGGGTCAAGGTCAGTACTATCGACCAGGTCTTCCGATTTACTACCATCAAGTGGAAGATCGTAGACGCAGACTGAGGCCACTTATTCGTGGCCTTTGTTGATCTGAAATCTGTGTTCGACCTTGTCCCGCGTGCTAAGCTTTGGGAGGTCCTGAGCTCTACTGGAATTCTGGGCTCTATGATCAGTATTATTAAAGATCTTTACTCTGATAATAATGGCAGAGTTCGTTGGGGTCCGGCTGGTGATCTGTCTTCAGCTTTTCCTACAACCTGCGGCGTGAGGCAGGGGTGCGTTGTGGCGCCTACCTTATTTTTACTGTTCATCAATGCATGTATTCCATATCTTTTAGGTCCTTATGGTGACGCTCCAAATCTGGGAGGGCAAAAGTTTCCCTGCCTTTTGTTTGCCGATGACACCCTGTTACTTTCACGAACTGCAATGGGCCTCTCAAGACTGCTTTCCCGTTTTATGGACTTCTGCAAGGACCATGGGATGGAAATTAACTAAGCAAAAACGAAATATATGGTCTTTGGGGACAATAGGTGCAGAATGAAGAGGCCGGTGTACTTAGAAGGTGTTCCGCTGGAAAGAGTGGGCACCTTCGACTACCTGGGCATCAAATTGGAAGAATCGCACTACTGGCATGCCCAGAACCAGAAATCCTTACTGTGCTTGAAGCAAAGGGCGGGCGGATTTGTTAGATTTGCTTCTAGATCTCCCAAATTTGCAATGTCTCCTGCCCTCGAAATATACAAATCTCAAGCCATGGGGGGGGGGGGCTCTTTATGGTGCCGAACTCTGGGGCCACTGTAGTCTGGTGAACTTGGCAAGGGCAGAAAACCAATTTTTGAAAATGCTGCTTAAAGTACCCTCTAGTACTCTATCTTTGCCCATTCAAATGGATTTAAATCTTTTTTCTATTTTGCAGATTGCTGCTTTAAGGCCCTTGCTATTTTGGATTCGGCTTTGGTCAACAGATGCCCTATCTCCATTTCGCTGCGGGCTTCTATCCTTGGTGGGTCATAACACCATTATCAAAATCAAATGGTGTGCTTACGTTAAACAGTCTTTAACTCTCCTAGGTCTAGGGTCCTACTGGACGGACCCACCCTCCATTCCCAAAAATGCTGCGCAGGTGCTGAAGGATGCTTTTTGGTACAATGTTCAGACTACGCAATTTGCTAAGACTGTTCCGCTCTCTATGACGGACAAGTTCTTATCAATCAAATGCCATTATGAATTCGAGCCCTTCATGGATATTGCACTATCTCCATTCGCACAAGCTCTTTTTGTTTGATTTAGAGTAGGGTCTCTCCCTTTATGTTCTTTGACGCATAATTGGCCCAGCTCCACTAACAGATCTAAGTTTTGTCCGATGGGTTGTAAAATTGAAGAGTCTGTTTCACATGTTTTTTTTTCTGTCATGCATACCTCAAACAAAGAGCCTTTTGGATTATCCCGCTTTGTAAATCTATTGGTGTCAGGTCTCACCTTTATGCTGAGAGAATTCTAAAATCTGATCCATCCGTCCAAGTAGCTTTTCCAGTGGCAAAATTTCTCGAAGGAATCTGGCGCCTTAGATTAGTTATTTTAAAGAATAATTCAGGGTAGTTAATTTTTATACTTATTTATGCATATTTATTTACTCATGATGATCGATTTTATATCTTCCCTTTTAGCATAAAGTTATTTTTTTTATTATATTATTGAGTATTTATGGATCCTGGGAAGTGGCCCCTTGTTGAGGGGACCCCCTTATTGCTAAATGACTCATTTCTGATACCTTGGTTGGATTTTAACTCTCTTGTACTTTTTAATTCTTTACTGTGCATGTACTTTAGTGTCTTTTACTATTCAATTGTTATTGTCTGCACTGTACTTTTATGGTATGTTGTTTACCTACCGAAATAAAGTTAAAGAAAGAAAGAGAATGAAATTTAGTGGGTACCTTGGTACTGACACCTTACACAAGGTCCAAGTATCCCTTATTAGTGAAATGTAGTAGTGTTCTAGCAGCTTAGGCTGATAGAGGTAGCTATAGCAGAGCATCTTAGGTCGAACTAGGAGACATGCAAAGCTCCTGCAATACCATTTATAGTTAGACAATACTTATACACAAGTAAAGACAATACTTAGTGTTAACAAAAGTAAAGGTAGTTTATTTGGGTGGCACAGTACCAAAAATATATTCTTCTGGAGGTAAGTATTATACACAATATATACACTAGACACCAAAATAAAGCAAGTAATTAGACATAGGATAGTGCAAACAATAGGAAATGCTATAGAATGCAAAGGGAGAAAATAGTTCTAGGGGCAACACATACCATATACCAAGAAAATGAAATGTGAATCACAAATTCCCCCCTACCCAAGTGTAGTGTGTAGACAATCGCTGGGACAGTAAGAATCCAGTAAAGGTAAGTAAATTACCCCACCCAGAGCCCAGAAAAGCATCAGTAAAGTACTGCAAGTTTCCTCAGGACACACTACACCTTGTGATTAGAGTTATTGCAAGAACCAACCAAGTCTGCAAATAACAAATGGTGGATTCCTGGACCTGAAGACCTGCAAAGGAAGGAGACCAAGTCCAGAAGTCGAAAGAAGTTCCAGGAAGGGCAGGAGCCCCTGCCAACCTAGAAGAGGGTGTAAAAGAAGAGTTCCCAGTTGGACGAAGACTGCAGAAATGCACCCAAGGAAGATGTCAGGGGGTTCCTGCATGATGCACTGGATGTCCCACGTCGTGAAGTTGGATGCAGGCAAGTTTTGGAACTGGATTCCTCCAACAATCCTTGGCTCCTGCTAAGTCACGTTTTGCGTCAACTAGGCACTTTCTGGACCCAGGAGGGACCTGGGGGCCTCAACTCTGTGTGAGGAGGAAGAGGGGGCTCTCAGCACTTCAGAGAGCCCTCAGGACATCAGATAGCACCAGCAGGAGTCCCAGGACATGGGGACAAAGGAGGTGCAAAATGAGGTTGGTGCAGCACTACAAAGGAAGGTCCCACAATGCCAGAGAACAACTCAGTGAGTTCAGCGTCACAGGATAGAGTGCTGGGGACCTGGGCCAGACTGCGCACAAAGGAATTTTGCAAATAGTGCACAGAGGCTTCAGGAGGTGAAGAAGATGCGGTGCACAGGGGTACTGTCATTCTGGGGGAAGGCAAAGTCTTACCTCCTCCAAATTAGGACAGCAGGACCTCAGGACAGTCTGTGTCAATGGGGTCCACCCTCTGTGTTCCAAGGAGGACGCTTGTCGCCAAGAGAGTAGTCCACAAGATCTGTTTTTTGACTTAGAAGGTGCCTGCGTGAGCAGGGGAGTGACTCTGACACCCCACGGGAGATTTCTTCAGTCCTTCTGGTGCACGGTGAAGACAGGGAGTCCTCAGAGCGTGCACACCGTGGAAACTGTTGCAGTTGCTGGCTGGAGCTGAAGTTGCAGTGGAAAAGTATCCCTTCTGGATACTTTGTTGCTGTTACAGTAGTTCCTGGAGCAGGCTGCGGTTGATCTGAGGTTGAAGGATGAAGTAGTAGTTGCAGAGGATTCCTGCTGGAAACTTGCAAGTAGAATCTGAAGAGAACCCACAGGAGAGACCCTAAATAGCACTGAGAGGGGGGTTGGCTACCTTATCAGGTATGGACCTATCAGGAGGGGTCTCTGACGTCACCTGATGGCACTGGCCACTCAGAGGCCTCCAGAGTGCCCCCACACCTTGCAAAACAAGATGGCTGAAGTCTGGGACACACTGTAGGGGCTGTGGGCACCATCCCTGGGGTGGTGATGGACAGGTGAGTGGTCATTCCCCTTTCCTTTGTCCAGCTTCATGCCAGAGCTGTGACAAGGGGTCCCTGAACCAGTGTAGACTGGCTTATGCAAGGAGGGCACTATCTGTGCCCTTCAAAGCATTCCCAGAGGCTGAGGGAGACTACCCTTCCCCAGCCTGTAACAACTATTTCCAAAGGGGGAGGATGTAACACCCTCCTCCCAAAGGAAATGCTTTGTTCTGCCTTCCTGGGACTGAGCTGCTCAGACCCCAGGAGGGCAGACCCTGTCTGTGAGGTGGCAGACGCTGTAGCTTCACTGCAAGCCTCAGAGAGCTGGTTTGGCAGTACTAGGGGTCCGTAGTGGAGCCTCCAGGATGCATGGAATTGGCTCCCCAATGCCAGATTTGGAATGGGGGTACAATTCAATAATCTTAGACACCTTACATGGCCATATTCGGAGTTACCATTGCGAAGCTACTACATATTGTCGCGGTTCTCAATGGTCTTACCCTCGCAGCGGAGAGGTGTAGGGGAACGGTCCTTGTTCCGACGGGTTCTGCTCTGGCCGAGGTAGGGGCGACCCCTTCCGGTAGCCACGGTGCTGTTTGGTATGAGCGAACCACTACAGTCCGTGCCCTCAAGAAGGAGTCCCAGAGGAAAAACCCCAGTAGGGTAAAAAACCTCCACGGGAACTCCCTGAAACGAAAAGGAGGACACCAGGGTATTAGGACCACAGTTCAGGAAGGCAGGAAAACAAGGCAAATCAGGAACAGACAGGATTCGCAGAAGGATATCAAATAGGAGCGTGACTATCACCAAGGAGTGTTGCAACGCAATGAACAGGCAGTTGAAATCCCCTTATATACCCCTAGACAGGAAGTAAAAAACAGGAAGTAGAAATGCCACCATCTTGAATTGGGGAAAAGAAAACGATAGTGAATCAGAAACATGCGTCTGACAATGCATGCTGGGCAGAGAGGAAGAGGTCAGCATGCTGGGAAGAAAAAGGGGAAGTATAAAGTGCTCCTTGTGTAATGGTTCGGGTTTGTTCCCAGGATATCGGTAAGTGAACATGCAGTAAATAAATGGTTAAGCGCATAAAGCGCTGTACGTTGCCAAGTAGCGTCTGCCTTTATGGCAGAGCTTAAAATAAGGTAGGCGGCGAGTGCCGCAACCCGTAAACCGGCTCCTAGGAGCCTCCACGGCTCCTGCCTGAGCCGCGGTATCCCCCGCGACCCAGGCATCAGCCGCGGTGTCCCCTGTGGACCGAGCGCCGGTCGCGGCGCTCTCCGTGACCCGGGTGTCGGCAGTGGAGATATTGAGGTGCCGCGCCGCGGCACCCTGAGCCCGCGGCCTCGGTGAGCGCCGCGGCGAGAGCCGCGGCGTAACAGTATGCCCCCTCCCCGAGGCCCCGGGTTTGTGAGGGAAAAGCCGAAATAAGCGGCGGATCAAAAGAGGAGCATGAACTGAGGAGGCATCCTCCCAGGAACATTCACTCATAGGGTAGCCCTTCCAATGAATAAGATACTGGAGGTGCCCATGGAAAAACCAAGAGTCACAGATCTCTTGAACTTCGTACTCAGGCACGTTAACAACCAACAGAGGAGGGGGACAGGGCAACTGCCTATGAAAAAGATCAGGACGGTAAGGTTTCAGTTGCGAGACATGGAATACAGGGTGGATCTTCCACGTCCGAGGTAGGCGAAGACGCATAGATACTGGGTTGATTTTCTTGAGAATGAGAAAGGGACCATAAAAGCGGGGTTTGAATTTGTTTTGGGTGAGTCGGAGAGGTAGGAATCTAGAGGAGAGCCAGACTTTATCATGGACCTGATATAGAGGAGCTGCACAGCGTCTCCTATCTGCCATCTTCTTCATACGGGACTTGGTGGACACAAGGTTGGAATGGATAATTCGCTGTATACCCCGTAGCCGTCGAACGAAAGAGGAGATGGCGGGAAGATTGGAGATGTCCCTCAGGGGAGTTGGGAAGGCCCTGGGATGGAAACCATAAGAGCCATAGAAAGGAGAGTGTTTAGAGGCACTGTGTAGAGAGTTATTATAGGAGAATTCTGCAAGCGGTAAGTAGGGAGCCCAATTACTTTGTGTAGCGTTACAGAAGCTACGTAAGTACTGTTCAAGACCCTGATTGAGTCGTTCCGTTTGTCCATTGGTTTGAGGGTGGAACCCGGATGATAAGGCTACCTGGATCCCCAAGATCTTGCAGAATTGATTCCAGAAACGGGAGATATATTGAGGACCCCTGTCCGATATAATAACTTGGGGTAGCCCATGTAGCCTGAATATTTCTTGAGTAAAGACCTGACTTAATTCCTTTGCCGTAGGTAACTTTCTCAAGGCTGTGAAGTGGGCCATCTTGGTGAAGGAGTCCACAGTTACCATTATGACGTGGTTTCCCATTGAGGAAGGTAAAGCGCACATAAAATCGGTGGATATGGTATGCCATGGGCCTGGGGGAACAGGTAATGGGCGGAGTAACCCCACAGGTCTGGTTCGGGGTGTCTTGGCTTGAGCACATGTAGGACAGGATAACACATATGCCTCAGCGTCAGCCTTGAGAGTCGGCCACCAGAAAGAGCGAAGCAAAAGATCTTGAGTCGCTTTCATTCCTCGATGACCTGCAATGGGGGAATCATGGCACATGCGTAAAGCTTCGATTTGCACTGTTTTAGTGGGTAAAAACAGGGCCTTATCATGATAATAGTAGTCACGATCTATGTGCAACTGTGGACGTAACCTTTTTAGTTCTGTTTCGTGTAGATGGGCATATTCAGACTTGACTTGATCTAAAAAGGTCTGTGTTACCCCTATGATTTTATTGTTGGCAAATAAGTTTTGAACCGCAGAATCACCGCACCCAGGATAAAGTCGGGACAGGGCATCCGCCAGAATGTTCTGAGAACCAGGGATGTAGGTGATATAGAAATCATATTGGCTGAAGAAGAAGGCCCATCGAGCCTGCCGGCTGTTTTGGCACTGGAAATTTCTTAAACACTGTAGATTTCTGTGATCGGTCCGGGCTTCGAAGGGCTCCTTGGATCCCATCAAAAAGTGTCTCCATTCGGTGCACGCGACCTTTAAGGCGAGAAATTCACGTTCTAGCACGGAATAGTTTCGCTCGGAATCAGATAGTATGTGTGACAGATAAAATACAGGGTGTTCTAGGTCATCATCGTCTTGTTTTTGTAACAAGGCAGCCCCAATGGCTCTTTCTGAGGCGTCTGTGACAACAATGAATTGTTTGCTGGTGTCTGGGTGTCGAAGAATAGGGGCTTTAATAAAGGCTTTCTTTAAGTCCTGAAAAGCTGACACAGCGCCTGGTGTCCAACAAAAACCTTTCTTTAGGTGTTCTTTTTTGAGGGTTTGGGTAATGAAGCTGGTTCTCTGGGCAAAGTCTGCTATGAACTGTCAGTAGAAGTTGGCTAGTCCCAGAAAACATTGAGTCTCCTTAATGGAAGAAGGAGATGGCCAATCCAATATTGCCTGTACTTTGTCTGAGTCCATGGCAACTCCGGTTTGGTCTATACAGTATCCCAAATATTTTACTTCTATCTGATCAAATTCACATTTTTCAGGCTTACAGAACAAATGATGTTGTCGGAGTCTCTCTAAGACTTGGCGGACGTGCTTGGAATGTTCCTCTGGATGGACCGAATAAATTAGGATATCGTCAAGATACACTACCACTGTTTGTTGCAAAAGATCAGAAAAGATAGAATCCATGAATCTTTGAAAGATGGACGGGGCATTAGTGAGTCCGAAGGGCATTACTCTATATTCGAAGTGACCAAAAGGTGTTCTAAAGGCGGTCTTCCATTCATCACCTTCTCTGATTCTTAGTAGATGATAGGCTCCTCGGAGATCCAGCTAAGTGAATCTCTTGGCTCCTCTGACTGCTTCTAAGATGTCTTTGATGAGGGGTAACGGATACCGGTCTTTGATAGTGATCCTGTTTAACCCTCTGAAATCGATACAGGGACGCAGATCTTTGGTTTTCTTTGGTACAAAGAAAAGAGGAGCCCCGGCGGGTGAAGAGGAGGGAGTTATTAACCCACTTTGTAGATTCTCATCTAGGTACTCCTTCAAAATTTGTTTCTCTGGTTCGGTGAGGGAGTACATCCGCCCAAAAGGAACTACAGTGTCTGGCTCTAAAGAAATGGCACAGTCGTATTCTCTGTGGGGTGGCAATTCAGGTCTTTCTGGCTTCTGGAATACATCGATATAGTCCTGATACTGTCTGGGAACTCCCTGTAGGACATTAATGGATCCTCCCACCTGAGAAGATGTTGTTGAGAGATTTTTTGGGGACCAATAATCCCCGGCCGGATAGCAGTGGTGTTGACAAAAATGGGAGGATAACGAAATGGTTTTTGTTTCCCAGTTGATGTAAGGATTGTGCAGGGTAAGCCATGGAATTCCCAGGATCATGACATGGTGTGGTGACGAGATTAAGTCAAACGAGAGAATCTCCTGATGTTTACCGAACTGTAAACAGAAGGTAGGGGTGGTGTATTGTACAGGCCCAGAGGCCAATCTGCATGGGCTCTTCCTCGGTATTCCCTTTGGATTCAGGGCGGACTTCCTCGGAACGATGGGCAAAGGGACGAGATGGTACTGAGTGAGAAGGCAACCGACTCTTCTTTTTCTCCATTCTTCGTTCACTCAACCGATACTCTATCGTTAGTGCCTGGTCCATCAACCCGTTGAGGTTTTCTATCCTGGCAGAATGTACTAGTTCATCTTTGATGTCCTCTCTTAGACCTCTACGGAAGAGTGTCACCAAGGTACGTTCCACCCAGGTTGTTTCTGCAGCTAATTGTCTGAAATGGGTGATGTATTGTAATACATCTTGACTCCCTTGTTGGACTTCGCAAAGAGCCTCTTCTGCTGACGCCTCGAGTCCAGGGCGTTCGAACATCTGTTTAAAAGTAGTGATAAAGGTGGAATAATTAGATAGACAGGGATCGTTTCTGGTTACTAGAGGTGTGGCCCAGGCCAAGGCTGGTCCTGATAAGGCGCTAATCAAATACCCCACCTTGGTCTTATCTTGTACAAATTGCGAGGGACGAAAGGCAAAGTACACCGTTAAGGCATCCAGGAATTCTTTTAATGTGGTGGGATCCCCAGAAAATCGAGGTGTAGAGGCGGCTACTGCAGGGACATCTGTGGTCCGGGAGGCAAAGGCTTGCCGATAAACAGTATTCTCATTACGTAGTTGCTGGAGTTCTTGAGCCTGTTGTTGTATCGTCGCCAGTAGGTCCTGGTTAGCAGGTTCTGTGCTTGCCACTGGGTTATCCATAGTTCCGGACTGCAACTGGAATTGTGGGCGTTGCAATCTGTCGCGGTTCTCAATGGTCTTACCCTCGCAGCGGAGAGGTGTAGGGGAACGGTCCTTGTTCCGACGGGTTCTGCACTGGCCGAGGTAGGGGCGACCCCTTCCGGTAGCCACGGTGCTGTTTGGTATGAGCGAACCACTACAGTCCGTGCCCTCCAGAAGGAGTCCCAGAGGAAAAACCCCAGTAGGGTAAAAAACCTCCACGGGAACTCCCTGAAACGAAAAGGAGGACACCAGGGTATTAGGACCACAGTTCAGGCAGGCAGGAAAACAAGGCAAATCAGGAACAGACAGGATTCGCAGAAGGATATCAAATAGGAGCGTGACTATCACCAAGGAGTGTTGCAAAGCAATGAACAGGCAGTTGAAATCCCCTTATATACCCCTAGACAGGAAGTAAAAAACAGGAAGTAGAAATGCCACCATCTTGAATTGGGGAAAAGAAAACAATAGTGAATCAGAAACATGCGTCTGACAATGCATGCTGGGCAGAGAGGAAGAGGTCAGCATGCTGGGAAGAAAAAGGGGAAGTATAAAGTGCTCCTTGTGTAATGGTTCGGGTTTGTTCCCAGGATATCGGTAAGTGAACATGCAGTAAATAAATGGTTAAGCGCATAAAGCGCTGTACGTTGCCAAGTAGCGTCTGCCTTTATGGCAGAGCTTAAAATAAGGTAGGCGGCGAGTTCCGCAACCCATAAACCGGCTCCTAGGAGCCTCCACGGCTCCTGCCTGAACCGCGGTATCCCCCGCGACCCAGGCATCAGCCGCGGTGTCCCCTGTGGACTGAGCGCCGGTCGCGGCGCTCTCCGTGACCCGGGTGTCGGCCGCGGAGATATTGAGGTGCCGCGCCGCGGCACCCTGAGCCCGCGGCCTCGGTGAGCGCCGCGGCGTAACACATATAGGTATTGACCTATATGTAGTGCCCGCGTGTAATGGCGTCCCCGCACTCACAAATCCCGGTAATTGGTCCTGAGCTATGTGGGGGCACCTTTGCTAGTGCAAGGGTGCCCTCACACTTAGTAACTTTGCACCTAACCTTCAGCAAGTGAAGGTTAGACATGTAGGTGACTTACAAGTTACTTAAGTGCAGTGAAAATGGCTGTGAAATAGTGTGTGCACTATTTCACGCAGGCTGCAGTGGCAGACCTGTGGAAGGGTCTGTCTGAGCTCCTTATGGGTGGCAAAAGAAATGCTGCAGCCCATAAGAATCTCCTGGTACCCCAATGCCCTAGGTACCTAGGTACCATATACTAGGGACTTATAAGTGGGGGTCCAGTGTGCCAAATGAAATTGGTAAATGAAGTCACTAGCCTATAGTGACAAATTTAAAAGCAGAGAGAGCATAAGCACTGAGGTTCTGGGTAGCAGAGCCTCGGTGACACACTCAAACACTATACACAACACACACATTAGGCCATAAACTATGAGCACTGGGGTCCTGACCAGCAGGATCCCAGTGAGACAGGCAAAAACATACTGACATACAGGTAAAAATGGGGGTAACATGCCAAGAAAGATAGTACTTTCCTACATAACCACCACCCCCAAACGAGGGACAAAGGCTAACTTTGCCCAGATGAGTCTTCATTGTCTAAGTGGAAATATCTGGAGAGTCCACCTGCATTGGAATGGGTACTCCCAGGTCTATGTTCCACTGTAAAGTCCATACCCTGTAGGGAAATGGACCACCTCAACAACTTAGGGTTTTCTACTTTCATCTTTTTTAATCATAAGAGAGGTTTGTGGTCTGTCTGAACTATGATGTGAGTCCCAAATAAGTATTGTCTCAACTTATTCAGGGCCCAGACCACAGCAAAGGCCTCCCTCTCTATGGCTGACCAACGCTTTTCTCTAGGGGTCAACCTCCTACTGATAAAAGAAACAGGGTGATCCTGGCCCTCTGAGTTATGTTGTGAAAGCACTGCCCCAATGTCCAGTTCAGATGCATCTGTCTGGACAATGAATTTTGTAGAGTACTTTGGGCTTTTTAGGACAGGTGCAGTACACATAGCCTGCTTAAGCTCCTCAAAAGCTCTTTGACAGCTGGCTGTCCACAATACCTTTTTAGGCATCTTTTTAGAGGTGAGCTCATTAAGAGGGGCGACAATGGAGCCATGGATCTTAATGAACCTCCTGTAATACCCAGTGAGACCAAGAAAGGCTTTGACCTGGATCTGAGTACTAGGGTGAGCCCAGTTTAAAATAGTCTGTATCTTCCCCTGTAGTGGTTCAATCTGTTCTCCACCTACCAGGTGGCCCAGGTAAACCACGTTCCCCTGCCCTATCTGGCATTTTGCAGCCTTGATGGTGAGGCCTGCCTTTTGCAGGGTCTCCAATACTTTCCACAGGTGGACCAGGTGGTCATCCCAGGTGGAGCTAAATACAGCAATATCATTTAGATATGCTGCAGTAAATGCTTCCAGAACTTGGAGGACTATGTTCATCAGCCTCTGGAAAGTGGCAGGTGCATTTTTCAAACCAAAGGACATAACTGTAAATTGATAATGCCCTCCAGTGGTGGAAAATTCAGTTTTTGGTTTAGCATCCTCTGATAGTTTGATCTGCCAATACCCTGAAGTCAAATCAAAGGTGCTTACATACTTGGCAAGTGCCAGTGTATCTATGAGCTCACCTGCCCTGGGTATAGGGTGAGCATCTGGTTTTGTTACTGTATTGAGCCCTCTGTAGTCTACACAAAATCTCATTTCTCTCTTTCCATCTTTACTATGAGGTATGGGGACAAGCACCACTGGACTGGCCCAGGGGCTGTCTGAGTGCTCAGTAACACCTATGTCCAACATTTTCTGAACCTCATATTTAATACAGTCTCTGACATGGTCAGTCTGCCTATAAATCTTACTTTTGACAAGCAAACTGTCTCCAGTATCAATAGTATGTTCACACCAAATATTTGTACCAGGTGTGAGTGAGGAGAGTTCAGAAAAGTGGCTTAGTAAATTCTTACAGTCCTCCCTCTGCTCTGCAGTGAGGCAGTCTGCAAGTACAACTCCTTCCACTAAGCCATCAGCTTCAGTGTTGGAGAAGAGGTCAGAGAGAGGTCACTCTATTTTTCCTGCCCCTCATCTGTAACCATGAGTATGGTCAAATCTGCCCTATAATATTAAGGTTTAAGGCGGTTGACATGAAGTATTCTGAGGGGACTTCTGGCAGTGCCAAAGTCTACCAAATAGGTGACCTCACCCTTCTTTTCCACAATAAGATGTGGTACACTCCATTTGGCTTGGAGTGCTCTTGGTGCCACAGGCTCCAAAACCCACACCTTCTTTCCTGGGTGGTACTTAGTCAGGACTGCCTTCTGGTCATGCCTCTGCGTTTGAAGCTGTTGGCTGGCCTGAAGGTTCTTAGTGGCCTTTGTCATGTACTCGGCCATTCTTGATCTTAGGCCAAGCACATAATCCACAATGTCTTGTTTCAGTTCTTCTGGTGCAGGGTGAAGACAGGCAGTCCTCAGAGCGTGCACACCTTGGAAACTGTTGCAGTCGCTGGCTGGAGCTGAAGTTGCAGGTCATAGGAGTCGTCCTGGATACTTAGTTGCAGTTACAGCGGTTCCTGGAGCAGTCTGAGGTTGATCCGACAGTCAGAAGCTGAAGCAGAGGATGCAGAGGAGCCCTGGTGGAGTCTTGCAAACGAATCTGAGGAAACACCCAGAAGAGAGACCCTAAATATCCTTGAGAGGGGGATTGGCTACTTTCCCAGGTATGCACCTATCAGGAGGGGTCTCTGAAGTCACCTGCTGGCACTGGCCAATCAGATGCTCTCAAAGGGTCCCCACACCTTTGAATCCAAGATGGCTAACGCCAGGGACACTCTGGAGGTGCTCTGGGCACCACCCCTGGGGTGGTGATGGACAGGGGAGTGGTCATTCCCCTTTCCTTTGTTCAGTTTCGCGCCAGAGCAGATACTGGGGGTCCCTGAACAAGTGTAGACTGGATTATGCAAGGAGGGCACCGTTTGTGCTCTTCAAAGCATTCCCATGCCTGTAACACCTATTTCCAATGGGAGAGGGTGTAAGACCCCCCTCCTAAAGGAAATGCATTGTTCTGCCTTCCTGTGATTGAGCTGCTCAATCCCCATGAGGGCAGAAACCTGTCTGTGAGGTGGCGGCGGCTGGGGCTCCAGTGGAAACCTCAGAGAGTTGGTTTGTCAATACTGGGGGTCCATGGTGGAGCCCCAAGGGTGCATAAAATTGGCCCTTCATTACCAGATTTGGATTGGGGGTTCAATTTCACAATCTTAGATACCTCACATGGTCATATTCGGAGTTACCAGAGTGGAGCTTATAATGGTGTCCCCACACTCACGAAGTCCGGGGCATTGGCCCTTGAGAACGTGGGGGCACCTTTGCTAGTGCAAGAGTGCCCTTACATACAGTAACTTTGCACCTAGCCTTCAGTAAATGAAGGTTAGACATATAGGTGACTTATAAGTTACCTGGTGCAGTGAAAAATGGCTGTGAACTAGTGTGTGCACTATTTCACTCAGGCTGCTGTGGCAGTCCTGAAAAAAAGGTTTGTATAAGCTCCTTATGGGTGGCAAAATAAATGCTGCAGCCCATAAGGATCTCCTGGAAACCCAGTGCCCCAGGCCATATACTAGGGTCTTATTTGGGGGGGGGGGTCCAGTGTGCCAATCAGAATTGGAATATGGAGTGACTAAACTATAGTGATACATTTGGTACACAGAGAGAGCATAAGTACTGGAGTTCTGGTTAGCAGACCTCCAGTGACATAGTCAAGCATACTGACAACACATATAGGCCACGAACTATGAGCACTGGGGTCCTGGCTAGCAGGATCCCGGTGAGACAGTAAAAACACACTGACAAATAGGCAGAAATTGGGGGTAACATGCCAAGAAAGATGGTACTTTCCTACAAGTACTTTGCACCCTGACCTCAGGGCTGGAGGGCCTGCAATAGGGGTGACTTATAAGTTACCTGGTGCAGTGTAAATTGCAGTGAAAGGGTGCTTGCACCTTTTCACACAGTCTGCAATGGCAGTCCTGCAGAAGTCTTTGCATGGGCTCCCTATGGGCGGCAAAATATATGCTGCAGCCCATAGGGATCCCCTGGAAACCAAATGCCCTGGGTACCTAGGTACCATATACTAGGGACTTATTAGGGGACACCAGTATGCCAATTGAAAGTAAAATGCAGAGTTTTGGGAGAGAGAGCATAATCACGGGGGTCCTGGTTAGCAGGATCCCAGTAAACACAGTCAAGCACACTAACATCAGGTGGAAAATGGGGGTAACCATGCCAAGAAAGTGGGTACTTTGCTACAACTAGAGGTGCCCATGGCCTGTAAATTAAATGCTACTGGTGGGCCTGCAGCACTGGTTGTGCTACCCACATTAGTAGCCCTGTAAACATGACTCAGATCTGCCACTGCAGTGTTTGTGTGGGCAGTTTTAAACTACCAATTCGATTTGGCAAGTGTACCCACTTGCCAGGCCTAAACCCTACCTTTTCCTACATGTAAGGCACCCCTGAGGTAGGCCCCCATGTGCAGGGTGCAATGTATGTTTAAGGTAGGACATATACTAATGTGTTTTTATATGTCCTAACAGTGAAATACTGCCAAATTTGGTTCTCACTGTGCAAGGTCTATCTCTCTCATAGGTTTACACCGGGCTGTCTTTAAATATTATTAACCTGTAGGTTCCCTTTGGGAGCAGATAGAAATGTGGAGTTTAGGGTCTCTGAAGTCACAATTTAAAAATACATCTTTTGGTAAAGGTTGTTTTCAGATTGTGTCTTTGAAAATACCACTTTTAGAAAGTAGGCATTTTCTCGCTTAAACCATTCTTTGACTCCGCCTGTTTGTGGATTCCCTGTCTGGGTCAGTTTGACAGGTGGGCTATTGCACCTCTCCTCTAGACAGTGACACAAAGGGAGCTGGGTTGTACCCTGCATATCTTGATGGGCCACCTGGGCTGGAGGTGAAGGGAGGAGGGGTCACTTACACCTAAAAGGGCTGTGCCTGCCCTCATACAATGCAGTCTCCAACCCCCTGGTGTATGTCTGGGGCCTGGCCTGGGCAAAGCAGGATTTTACAAACAAGAGAGACTTTCCTTTGAAGTTTGCCAACTTAAAAGGCATAAAGGGGTATAAGTATTGGACTCAAAACCCCTGGAAATTAGATCACTTCTGAAATCAAGAGGAACCTCTGCCAACGAGAAGAGCTGAGGAGAAGTGCTGCCCCTGCCTGTGACTGTGCTTTGTTGGGCTATCCTGCAGTTGCGGCTTCTGCCTGTATAAGGGAACAAAGACTGGACTTTGTTGTGCATTCCTGCTTGAGAAGAATCTCCAAGGGCTTAAACTGAGCTTGCCTCCTGTTATTGAAGTCTCAAGGCCATCAAAGACTTCCTCTGCTAGTACCTGAACTCTCGGCTGAGACTCTTGCCCTGCCAAGCGGTGACGTATCCAGTCACATGAGAGGTGACGTTGGCAGATAAGAACGGAAAATCCATGCACAGTACGCAGGGACATTTTCGACGCACCTTCCATTTTGCGACTGAAATCGATGCTCTACCTGCATCACAGCTTGGTGAAAGACACGTTGCAGCTGGAGAAACGACATGCAATACCCGCTTACAGAGGCTGATAACAACGCAAACTCCACGCAGCACAGTTTTCTGATGCCGTGTGAATGGATTTTCCACGCAACCCGTCTGCGCAGATCCGAGGTGCCCTGTATGGAAATTGGCACATCGCTCTCTTGCAAGGGAGAAAAACGACGCATCGCTGACCCGACCAGAGAAGGAAACGACACATGGCCTCGCTTGCGAGTAAGGAATCAACACATCGCTACCCTTTTCCGAAGCATGCTCGCCTGTGCGGCTTTATTGTTGACGCTAACCAGGTACTTTGTGTATCAACAGCATTTTCACTGTTTTCTAAGGATTATGGGGGTCATTACAACATTGGCAGTAAAAGGCGCTTACCGCCGTGCAGAAGACCGCCAAAACACCGCCGCGGAAATCCGCCACAGCTATTATGAAACTCATCTTGGAATCCGCCAAAATTCAGACACCTGAACACATACAAACACCACTCCCACACACCCAACACAATATAAAACACACACCCACATCACCCACAAACCCCTATGACCAAAAATTCTAGATGAAGGCGACAGAGAGAGAGCACAGAATAGACAACCCCACTACGCAGAGGCACACAACACCATCACCTACACAACATCCACGCACAAAACACCACACACCACTACACTCACCATCACCACATACACCACCCCACACATCACACACACCACCCCATGTCATGCCAAAGACACCCCCGCTTCTCCGAGGAGGAGCTCAGGGTCATGGTGGAGGAAATCGTCCGGGTAGAGCCACAGCTATTTGGCTCACAGGTACAGCACACATCAATAGCCAGGAAGATGGAGTTATGGCGCAGAATAGTGGACAGGGTGAACGCCGTGGGACAGCACCCAAGAAATAGGGAGGACATCAGGAAGAGGTGGAATGACCTACGGGGGAAGGTGCGTTCAACGGTCTCCAGGCACAACACCGCGGTACAGCGGACTGGCGGCGGACCCCCACCTCCTCCCCCACAACTAACAACATGGGAGGAGCAAGTCTTGACCATCATGCATCCAGAGGGCCTCGGAGGAGTCGGTGGAGGATGGGAAACTGGTAAGTTAATCTTAACTATCATATCCCCCACCCTATCTGCATGCTATCACACACCCCTACCCTCACCCCCTCCCCTATCACTACAACTCCTCACTAATGTACCCATGGCACAAACCACCCATCCCAACACCATGCCCTGCATGACACAACTAAGCATGGACACCCCTCACTAAAGCATGCCCACTGCACATACCCAGTACACCCCCCCAACCATCACCACACAACCCCACACACAGGAATGCTTGCACTGGGGTACACAAACACCCACGCATTGCACACCATTACACACACACATGCAATAATCTAGCTCTTATGCCCCTGCAGGAACCCGAAGGACCGTCACCACACCAGAGGGTCCAGACAACACCACTCCACCCCCAGAAGAGGCCCACAGTGACGAGAGCAGCTCTGCCCTACTGGATCCTGATGACCAGCCCGGACCATCGTGGCCTTGGGACAGTCGGTTCCCCTTGCACAGGCACAGCCCAACACCGACCTTCCACCCTCTGGTAACACCAGCACAGCACCCACCCAGCGGGCCCAAACCTCCCTACCCAGGACAGGTCAATCAGCGGTGTGTCCACCACTACAGGGCACCCAGGGTAACCCACCACCCCAACAACAACAGGGACCTGGGGGCAGTGGTAGTGGGCACACGGTCCAGGGGACAGAGGCACAGGAACACAGGGGAACTGGGAGGGCTGCTGTGCGACAGGGGGCGGACAGGCCAAGGGAACCCACTCTCCACGAGGCCCTCTCCTCCATCATGGGAGCATACCACCAATCCCAGGAGACGAGGGCGACGGTCCTGGACAAGTTGCAGGAGACCCTGCGCCTGCAGGACGAACTGTATTTGGGGTTCAGGGAGGAGCTCAGGACCATCAGCTCTGCTCTGGGCACCATTGTAGGGGTGCTGAAGGACATACAGCAGACCTTGAGGGACACAGTGGCACTCCAAGGGGCCCCTGACACTAGCCAGGACGATGAACTGCCCACCACCTCCACCGGCGCTAGTGGAGAGGACGCCCCGCCACAGGACCACCACACCAGCACCCCACCCCCTGCAGACGGACAACCACCACGCAAGCGGTCCCTGAGATCCAGGAACAGGACAGAGCAAGATGGCAAGACCCCGCCAGGAAATGAGACCACCCTGATTGTCCTCCCAGTGTACCACTTTGTTACCCTGTCCATACTTAAACTGCACCAGCTCCACTTCCTATGCCCAGATGGGCAGTGCACCTGTGAGACTAATAGACTGGACTCTGCCATGGACATTCCTCCGCCGTAACCCATCCTCATTTTACAACCCCCTTCCATTTCTGAGCACTTCAATAAACACCCTTGAAACACAAAACAATCTGGAGTCAGTCTGTGATTTAGTAAATATGTATTATCAATGACAGTGTCATAATGGGTATACCATTGTAAAGCTAACATACCTATGTCACACATCACAAGCCCTTGAAGGATGCAAGCAGTTGACACGTAGGTAACCACACCTGTGAAACCGTAATGGAAGGGTACAACTCAGTTACCAAATAGTGATTTAAATGGAGAAACAGGATAGAGGTAGACATGTGAAAGTTAATGTAATGCTAAAAATTAAAATGTTCTCACCTGTGTCTCACTGGAAATATTGCTGTATGACTGACTCCCTGTTGTCGTTGTCTTCTACCTCAGCTTCATCCTCATCACTGTCCACAGGCTCCACAGACTCCACAGCTGCCACAACACCTGCACGTCAGGGGGATTCCAGTCGGATGGCGGATTGGTGACATCAGGTCTGGCTCCAACTGGGTACAGAGTTCCTGGATTGTGGCAAGGTCAACCCGGTAGGTTACGATGACATGTCTCTCTTCCATTGTCAACAGGTCCACCAGCGGTCGGTACACCGGAGGATTCCGCCATCTTCTCATTTGTCCCAGCTGACGGTGCCTACGAAGGACAACAGCGAAGAACCAGTCATTATTCCTCCAGGTATGTACCCACAGTTACACACAAGACTACACCACTCACAAAACCCTTCCTGTATGTGTGTTGAGTGTAGGCCTAGCTATGTGTGATGCAGTAGTAAATGAAGCCATGTGGGCCCCTGAAATGGCGGCTGCCTGACCTCTAAACTGGGACAATGGGATTGTGGGGTAACTGCACTGGCGTTGCACACCGTCGTGGTAGGCGGTCGTAGACCGCGGCGCAATGCTGCATTGGTTAACATTGGACCCTATGGGTCCCAGGAGCCAATGAAGAGATGCGCTGGCGGTGATGATGCGCACCGCCGCGGACGTGACCGCCGCGGACGTGACCGCCATTTTCTATCTGTTCAATCACTAGATACCTGACCTTCGACAGGAGAGGACCTACACTGCAAGTGCTGCTGTGACCTCGGTCTAGAAGCGACAATGGCTGCTGCGTCTGGGGAAAGGGCCCCTGCCTTCACTGCACAGGAGTTGGAGAAACTGGTAGACGGGGTCCTCCCCCAGTACACGCTACTCTACAGTCCTCCAGACCAACAGGTTAGTACACAGGGAGCACGTTGTATGGGCTAGGCCTGGGTGGAGAGGGCTGGTTGGAAGAGGGAAGGGGGCAGAGTTCATAGAACATTAATGCATGGGAATGAATGGGCCAAATGGCCAGAGTAGGGAGGGGGCCACTCACAATGACGGTGCAGTTGGTAATGACTGTTCCTCTTCCCTTGTGCATGTCATGTAGGTCAGCGCCCACCAGAAGAGGGACATTTGGCGTGCCATCGCCAAGGAGGTCCGGACCCTGGGGGCCCACCAGAGACGGGGCACCCACTGCCGTAAGAGATGGAAGGACATTCGCCGCTGCAGCAAGAAGACGGCGGAGGCTCAGCTGGGGATGGCCTCCCAACGTGGGAGGGGTGCCCGTCGCACCATGACCCCCCTGATGTACCGGATCCTGGCGGTGGCCTACCCGGAGTTGGATGGGCACTTGAGGGCATCACAGCAGACACAAGGGGGTGAGTACACTCTCATTCTGGGGACTTTGCGTGCAGTGGAGGTATCTGGGTGGGGGAGGTGGGCTGTGGGTGTCCCTAGGCCAGGGCGAGTTAGGTAGGCAAGGCCCCTCCGTAATGTAGGCCATGTGGCACTCTACCCCACCTCAGCAGAGTGCCAAGTCGAGGTATAGTTGCCCCTGTGACATCCATGTGCGCAGATGTCCACCACTGCCATATAGGCCAGATCCCAGAAATTGCATGTGCAGAGGACAGGAGCACGGCGTAATGCAGGGGGCTTCTGCGTTTGTCTTGTCCGCCAATGGTAGCGGCATGCCATGCACTAAAACTCTCTTTCTTCTGTTTCCCCCCCTTTTTCTGCCCTCCCTGTCCTTTTGTACATCAGCATCAACAGGCGGAGGTACAGTGGCACCGGAGCACGAGGGAGCTGCATCCCACATGGCCATGGAGGGCCACACCATGGACTCTGAATGCACCAGTGGGACGGAGGGCGAGGGGAGCTTCACGTCGGCCACTGGATCACCAAGCAGCGACACGGACTCGTTCGACGATGGGGGCTCCCTTGTGGTGGCGGCACCATCTATGCCCCCCACCTCTACAGGTACAGCCGCCACCTCCCCTACCAGCCCCGGCCTCCCAGCAGCCCCTCAGCGTTCGCCCCGTGCCCGCTCACCCAGGTGGGTGGGTATCACCTTTGCCCCAGGCACCTCAGGCCCTGCCCCAGTCACCCCTGCTGCCCTCAGTGAGGAGGCCATTGACCTCCTCAGGTCACTCACTGTTGGGCAGTCTACCATTGTGAATGCCATTCAGGGTGTAGAACGAGAGTTGCAACACAGTAATACATTCCTGGAGGGCATTCATTCTGGTCAGGCTGTCCTTCAGCGAACCCTGCAATCTCTGGCCTCAGCACTGATGGCAGCCATTGTCCCGGTGTCTAGCCTCCCCCCTCCAACTTCCACCACCCAGACCCAATCTCCTGTACCCCAGCCCATCCCAAGCACACCTACAGACCAGCATGCACACAAGTCACCACACACAAGTAGCTCAAGCAAACATAGGCATCACACACACCACAGGCACTCACGCAAGCAACACACACATTCAGACACAGCAACATCCACTGCCTCCACTGTGTCCCCCTCCTCCTCTTCTCCCTCCTCCCTCCCAGTCTCGTCTACACACACACCTGCATGCACCACATCTACAGGCACCATGAATCGCACCAGGACACCCAGCACCACAAGCCGCTCACCTGCACTCACCACCTCCACTGCCATTTACACGTCCCCTGTGTCCTCTCCCAGTGTGTCTGTGACGCCTCCTTCCAAAGTACACAAACGCCGGCAATCACTCACCCAACATCCATCCACCTCACGACAGCCTCCAGTACCTGCACCTGCACCCAAATCAGCTAAAGTGACACCTCCGACAACAACCTCCTCTTCCTCCACTCCCAGACCCCCTCCAACTACCCATCCCAGTGTTCGTCAGAAACTGTCCCTCTGTAAAGTTGACCTTTTTGCCCCCACCCCCCCTCCAATTCATCAGTCCCGTCGTAGCGCCTCAGCCAAAAAGCCTCCAATACCAGTGGTGCCTGTTCAAGGTTTGTGGAGTGCACCGGCCACCAGGGCAGGCAGTAGGACCCAGAGCCTAGGCACTGGCAGCCCACCCCCTGTAAAGGCTCTAAAATTGGAGAGTGAACGACGGGACCGTGTTAAGACTCCTGATGGGAAAACAACTGACATGGGTTTCAAGGGGATTGGAGAGTCAGCTGTGACTCCACCAAAGGTGGGGAAGGGCCAGAGGAAGTCTGCCCAGCCTGTTGTGAGTGTCACGGCGGAGAAGTGCGCCATCATTTCCGGCAGTCGAGACACAACCGCCAGCACTGTCGTCACTGGTCCAGAGACCACCGCCAGAGTCAGTGCCCAGGAGGGCCCAAGTATCGTCACTGGTCAGGAGACCACCGCCACCGCCGGAGTCAGTGCCCAGGAGGGCCCAAGTATCGTCACTGGTCAGGAGACCACCGCCAGAGTCACAGCCCAGGAGGGCCCAAGTATCGTCACTGGTCCAGAGACCACCGCCAGAGTCACAGCCCAGGAGGGCCCAAGTATCGTCACTGGTCCAGAGACCACCGCCAGAGTCAGTGCCCAGGAGGGCCCAAGTATCGTCACTGGTCAAGAGACCACCGCCAGAGTCACAGCCCAGGAGGGCCCAAGTATCGTCACTGGTCCAGAGACCACCGCCAGAGTCAGTGCCCAGGAGGGCCCAAGTATCGTCACTGGTCAGGAGACCACCGCCAGAGTCAGTGCGCAGGAGGGCCCAAGTATCGTCACTGGTCAGGAGACCACCGCCAGAGTCACAGCCCAGGAGGGCCCAAGTATCGTCACTGGTCCAGAGACCACCGCCAGAGTCAGTGCCCAGGAGGGCCCAAGTATCGTCAATGGTCAGGAGACCACCGCCAGAGTCACAGCCCAGGAGGGCACAAGCATTGTCACTGGTCCAGAGACCACCGCCAGAGTCACAGCCCAGGAGGGCCCCGGCTGCCACAGCCCCGCTGGGCAATGATGGAACGTAATGCCACACACCAATGTCCAGTGTAGAGAACGTCATGCCACACACCAATGTCCAGTGTAGAAGACATCATGCCACACACCAATGTCCAGTGTAGAGAACGTCATGCCACACACCAATGTCCTTATCAGAACCGCCATGTCAAAGCACCGCTGAACAGGGCAAAGACCGCCATGGCAAAGCACAGCTGAACAGTCCTGAACCGCCATGTCAAAGCACCGCTGAACAGGGCAAAGACCGCCATGGCAAAGCACCGCTGAACAGGGCAAAGACCGCCATGTCAAAGCACCGCTGAACAGGGCAAAGACCGCCATGGCAAAGCACCGCTGAACAGTCCTGAACCGCCATGTCAAAGCACCGCTGAACAGGGCAAAGACCGCCATGGCAAAGCACTGCTGAACAGGGCAAAGACCGCCATGTCAAAGAACCGCTGAACAGGGCAAAGACCGCCATGGCAAAGCACCGCTGAACAGGGCAAAGACCGCCATGTCAAAGCACCGCTGAACAGGGCAAAGACCGCCATGGCAAAGCACCACTGAACAGTCCTGAACCGCGATGTCAAAGCACAGCTGAACAGGGCAAAGACCGCCATGGCAAAGCACCGCTGAAAAGGGCAAAGACCGCCATGTCAAAGCACCGCTGAACAGGGCAAGCACCGGGTAGGAATGAATGGACCGCCACATCAGGCATCCTTATCCCATGTGCAGCTGGGACAGTGACAGGACACGACCTTTCACGGGGAGACTCATCCAGTCTGGGCACCAGTCCCCCCCAGTACCACTAGAGACCTGCATCAACTTGAGAGACTGTGGCTTTGCACTCCCCAGGATGGAACAGTGGGCAAACCACCCACTGTATAGACTTGAGAGACTGTGGCTTTGCACTCCCCAGGATGGCACAGTGGGCAACCCACCCACTGTAGAGGCTTGAGAGACTGTGGCTTTGCACTCCCCAGGATGGCACAGTGGGCAACCCACCCACTGTAGAGACTTGAGAGACTGTGGCTTTGCACTCCCCAGGATGGCACAGTGGGCACACCACCCACTGTATAGACTTGAGAGACTGTGGCTTTGCACTCCCCAGGATGGCACAGTGGGCAACCCACCCACTGTAGAGACTTGAGAGACTGTGGCTTTGCACTCCCCAGGATGTAACAGTGGGCAAACCACCCACTGTATAGACTTGAGAGACTGTGGCTTTGCACTCCCCAGGTTGGCACAGTAGGCAAACCACTCACTGTAGAGACTTGAGAGACTGTGGCTTTGCACTCCCCAGGATGGCACAGTGGGCAAACCACCCACTGTAGAGACTTGAGAGACTGTGGCTTTGAACTCCCCAGGATTGCACAGTGGGCAACCCACCCACTGTAGAGACTTGAGAGACTGTGGCTTTGCACTCCCCAGGATGGCACAGTGGGCAAACCAGCCACTGTAGAGACTTGAGAGACTTGGCTTTGCACTCCCCAGGATAGCATAAATGGGCATGGAGCCCCGTCGTGGATCTGGCTTTGCAGTCATCCAGCTGAGGTGCCCCCCCTTCCCTTCCCCCTGAGGTCCCTGTAGTATTTCTATCTGATGCCCCGGCAGTGTTCTCTCCGATTGTGGTCAGGTATCGTTTGTGGGCCTCGCCCATGCATTTTTGGACTGATGGTGCACAGACATTGTTATGTACATATCTGCACTACTTCTCGTATTGTATATACTTATGACTGATTTTCAAATATATATCTGTATATTTTTGTATGAAATGTATATTGGCACATTACATTGTTTGACCGATTTTCGCTTTGTGTTTTCATTCTTCCGGGGGGATTGTGGGTTGTTACTGTGATTTTTTTTTAATGCATTGGTGTGTATGTTGTAATATGCGAGGGTGGGGGTGGGGGTGGGGGTGTTTGGTGGGTGTCCCCATAACTTTTGCCTCCCCCCTCCCGGTGTCGTAGGTGCAGTACTCACCGTTGTCTTCGGCGCCTAAGTAGCTGTTGGTCATAGAGGAGCAGAAACAAAAGGGCAGGGAGTAGTTGGAGTTCCGGCTCCATGGAGTCCTCGTTCCTCGTGGGATATGTTCAGGTGAGCGTTTTCCCATAGCAAAAGCTGTTTCCGCCGTGTTTTTATCCACGGGGAATCCGCCCCAGAAAAGGTGGCGGATTGGCAGGTTGTAATACTGTGGGCGGTACATTGTCTCCTGCCTGTCTGTTGGCGGTGACCGCCGCGCTGCTTGTCTGTACCGCTGTGGCGGGCGAAGTGTTAAAATGGCTGTCTTTGTTGGCGGTCATAATTCCCTTTTTTTGTCCGCCGGCCTGTTTGCGGTATTACTGCACCTTTAACACCGTCCGCCAGGGTTGTAATGACCCCCTAAGACTCTTATTCTTTTAAAAATTAATATCTGGACTTGTTTATGTTGGATTTTTGTTGTTTTGGTCTTGTTTGATTTAGATAAATAATACCTATTTTTCTAAACTGGTGTGGTGTCCATTTTGTAGTGTTTTCACTGTATTACTGTGTGTGGGTACAAATACTTTACACATTGCTTCTGAAGTTAGGCCTGCCTGCTCGTGCCAAGCTACGAAGAGGGTGAGCGGGGGTTAACTGAGCGTGATTCTCCTTTACCCTGACTAGAGTGAGGATCCTTGCTTGGACAGGGGGTAATCTGACTGCCAACCAAAGACCCCATTTATAACATTGGTGATCAGCGGTGATGATTGAACTTGTATTTGTACTTGGCAAACAGTGATTAAGTGTACACTACTGTTTCCAGTGCAGACCATTACATGACCACATACATCTTGTTTTTGCTTTTTCTCTTTTTGAATTTTTTTTCCCTACTTCCATATTTTTGGTGATCCTTGATTGACTTTTGAACTTCAGTAGGAACTCTTTTTCTGCCTTGGAACTTTGCACTTTGTTGATTCTTCAACATGTCTCAGTCTGGAGATGCATCAGCTGGAGCTTTTTTGACTTAGGAAAACTGGAGAACTACACAGTTGCTCAGTTGAGGCAGTTCTGCAAGAATCTTGCCTGTCCCATTAAGGGCTCCACCAGGAAGGAGGAGCTGCAGAAGGCACTGGTGGACTGAGGGCCTTGGTGACAGCCAAAGAAGCTGAGGGGCACACAGAGGAGGAGGATGAGGAAGTGCAATCCATATACAATGGTATAGTGGGTGGGCCTGTTATGCCCAGGGGAGGGTCTCCAAGGCAGTTAGCAGTGTGTCATCCAAGGGTCTGACTCCTGAAGAGTTACAGGACAGACAGGCAGAATGGGCTCCCCAGTTGGAGTTGGAAGTTTAGGATGGACGAAATGAGGACTGCCATAGAGGAAAGGTTACTGCTGGCTCATGAGCTCAGCTTGAGGGAACTGGATCATAGGAGCCAGTCCAGTAAGGCTGGTGGCAGCAATATCAAAGTGCAGCCTGAGAGTAGGGTGCACATTCCTAAAGACCTTGTGAAGGATTACAAAAGGGAGGATGACATATTCTTGTAGTTTAAGGGGTACGAGTCTGCTCTCCATACAAATCTGGTCCCTGAAGCTCATTTGGGGGCAGGTCTGTGGAAGCACTTTGAGGTAGAGGGGAGGGATACTCTGACATCCTTAGGGGATCCTCAGGGCCTCACTTACTCTATCAGGAAAAACGCCCTATTCACAAGGTATGGTCTCACCCCTGAGCAGTACAAGGACAAGTTTAGATCCTATAAGAAGAAGGAATCCCAAACTTGTTTGGAATGTGTTGATTCTTTTTGCAGGTCACTGGATGGTTGGGTGAAGGGCAGTAAAGTGACAACGTATGAGAGGCTTTACAATTGAATTGCTTGGGAGCACTTGTACAGTTTATGTTTTCCAGAGCTGCGCCAGCACCTAATTGACAGCAAGCAGACTGATCCAAGGAAGCTTGCACAGGAAGTGGACTGTTGGGAGAGCACCAGGGCCCAGAAGATGTATGGGGAGGAGAACCACGCCAAGGGTTGGCAGGGTCCCACTGGTGCTCATTCACAGGGTTTGGCCAGTGTAGTGCTTGGGGAGGAGTTGGTTCCAGGTGGGTGGGAGCCAGCTGAGATGACCCTTGTATCACTAGGGGACAGTGAGATGGTCCAGAGAACCCTACTGCCTGAGAACACAAAAAAGTGCAGGCAGTGGGTGACCATTAATGGGCAGAAGGTAGAGGCTCTGAGAGACACAGGAGCCAGTGTGACTACAGTGAGGAGTCATCTGGTGTCTCAAGAGCAGATAACTCCCTGTGTACTTCACCAAGAAGTTGCAGAGGACAACTCAGAGCGCCTATGCAGAGTGATGCAGGTTCCCTTTGAATGTGGGGGGGGGGGTGTTCTCAGGTTCCTTGAAGGTAGCTGTAAGTCCAACCATGCCTGTGGATTGTTTGCTTGGCAATGACCTGGAGGATTCCCCTTGGAAGGAGATGGGACACAGGTCACACTTGGAGATGTTGGGTCTGCCTGGGTGGGTATGCTTATCTACCCAGTCAATGGCAGCCTGTCAGGGTGGTCAGAAGCCCCTGGAGCTTGAAGCAGTGGCCCATGGGTCGCCAAGGCGAGGAAGGGCAAGGGGCACGGGAAATCAGCCCCAAACTTTTCCATGGTCCGGGACGAGGCAGAGCCTGAGGGTGACGCCCCGGAGCCTACAGGAGAACAAGGTGGCTGAGCTGGGAGTGGTCCCTGAGCTGTCACAGTGGCAGCAGGAAGGGGGCCCCACCAGGAAAGCATTCTGTGAGGCACAGAAGGTATACCCTACTTTTGAGGGTTTGCAACACTAGGCTGCAGAGCAGGCGGCTGGCAAGGATTCAGGATCTCACCTGATTTATTGGGAGGAAAGCCTCCTGTATACTGAGCCTAATGCTGTTGAGCCTGGGTCAGCCCATGTACTGATGGTACCCCAGTGCTTCAGAGCCTTCCTACTGGGTCTGGCTCATGATGTGCCTTTAGCTGGACATTAGGGGCAGGACAATACCTTTGAACGGCTTGTCACCTACCTTTACTGGCCTCTAATACGCAGGCATTCGGATGCTCATTGTAGGTCTTGCCAAACTTGTCAGGCAAGTGGCAAGAGTGGGGGAAATGGAAGGCTCCCCTCCAACCTTTTCCAGTGGTTAGTACCCCCTTTGAAAGGGTTGGTATTGACATTGTGGGGACTCTGGATCCCGAGACAGCCATGGGCAACAGGTTTATCTTGGTCTTGGTAGACCATGCCACCCGGTACCCAGAAGCCATTCCTCTGAAGTCAATCACCTACCCTATGGTTGGTCATGCTTTGATGTTTTTTTTTTACCTGCATGGGGTTTCCCAAGGGAGTGGTATCTGTTAGGGGTACCAACGTCATATCTACTTATATGAAGTCTCTGTGGCAGGAGTGTGGGGTAACGTATAAGTTCACCACTCCTTACCACCCCCAAAGCAATGGTTTGGTTGAAAGATTCAACTGCACCTTAAAAGGCATGATCATGGGCCTGTCAGAGCCCTTGAGGTGGAAGTGGGACGTCCTCTTGCCATGCCTTCTGTTTGCCTACAGGGAGGTGCCTCAAAAAGAGTTTGGATTTAGTCCTTTTGAGTTACTATATGGCCACCCTGTCAGGGGACCTTTGAGTCTGCTGAAGGAGGGTTTAGAGAAAGCCCCCAGTAAACCTCCCCAGGATGTATTTAGTTACATGCTGGCCTTCAGAAACCAGACTTCCCACTTCAGAGCTCTCGCACAAGAGAACCTAGAAGCAAGCCAGGAAAACATGAAACTGTGATATGACCAGAATGCCACTCTGGTCGAGTTTCAGCCTGGGCAAAAAGTGTGGGTAATGGCACCATTGGTGCCTAGGGCGCTCTAGGATGAGTGGACTGGGCCATTTGAGGTGCTGGAGCGCATGAACAAAGTGACCTACCTGTGGACTTGCAGACTCACAGGAACCCCTTAAGGGTCCTGCATGTGAACCGTCTCAAGCCACACTTTGAGTGGACTGAATAGTCCATGCTCTTAGCGACAGATGGGGTGGAGGAAGAGATTCAGCTTCTTCCCGACCTCCTGTCTGCTGGAGAGAAGGATGGGTCTCTGGAGGGAGTGAACCTCTCCCCCTCCCTGACCTCGGAACAGCAGAGGGACTGTCGCCAGGTATTGGGTCAGTTTGCCTCCCTGTTCTCCTTGATCCCAGGAGTCACACACTTGTGTACACATAATGTGGACACTGGGGACAGTCCACCTATTAAACAGAATGTTCACAGGGTGACTGATAAGGTCAGGACTAGCATCAAAGATGAGGTGTCTAAGATGTTAACCCCAGGGGTAATTGAGATTTCTAGCAGTCCTTGGGCCATCCTGTGGTCTTGGTCCCAAAGGCGGCTGCCCCTGGTCCCACCCCAGAACTCTGGTTCTGTGTTGACTACCGAGGTCTCAATGTGGTCACTAAAACTGACATGCACCCCATCCCCCGAGCTGATGAGCTCATTGATCCGTTGAGAGCTACCAAATACCTCAGCACAATTGATTTGACATCTGGGTATTGACAGATTGCCCTAGCTGAGGGGGGCAAGGAGAGGTCAACATTTTCTACCCCAGATGGGCACTTCCATTTTAAAGTGATGCCATTTGGGATGAAAAATGCCCCTGCCACATTTCAGAGGTTGGTCAACCAGGTGTTGACTGGGCTGGATGACTTCTGCGCAGCCTACCTGGACGACACTGCAGGGTTCAGTTTCACTTGGGATGAACACTTGCAGCACTTCTGCAGAGTGTTGGAGGTACTGCAAAAAGAAGTCCTCACTATTAAGGCCACTAAGAGACAAGTCGGACAGGGTTCAGTGGTGTATTTGGGACATCAGGTAGGGAGTGGCCAGGTGGCACCCCTACAGCCAAAAATTGACACCATTCTGGCTTGGGAGCCTCTCAAGACCCAGACTGGGGGGAGAGCCTTTTTAGGCCTCACTGGTTATTACAAGAGGTTTGTCAAGGGATATGGCACCATTGTTGCCCCCTTGAATGAGTTGACTTCCAAGAAGCAACCAAGGAAGGTGATCTGGACAGAGGCTTGCCAGACCACTTTTGATGCCCTGAAGGCTGCCATGTGCACAGCACCTGTGCTGAAGGCACGTGACTACTCCAAGGAGTTTGTTGTGCAAACAAACACCTCAGCGTATGGTATAGGAGCAGAACTCTCACAGCTTAAAGAGGGCCTAGATCAACCTGTAGCCTTCCTTAGCAGGAGATTACTTGCCAGAGAATATAGGTGGAGTGGAATAGAGCGTGAAGCTTTTGCTGTGGCCTGGGCGTTGAAGAAGCTAAGACCCTACTTGTTTGGAACTCACTTCTGGGTTCAGACCGACCACAGGCCCCTCAGATGGTTAATGCAGATGAGGGGTGAGAATTCAAAATTGTTGAGGTGGTCTATTTCCCTACAGGGGATTGACTTTATGGTGGAACACCGCCCTGCTACAGAACACGTCAGTGCTGATGGGCTGTCCTAATTCTTCTGTCTTAGTGATGAGAACTCCCATGAGGTTGGGTAGGTGCTCCCCATTTACAGCTGGGGGGCGGACTCATGTTAGACTTGGCATCCATGGCGTGGACTCCCCTAACTTTTTGCCTCTGTTTTCCAGGTTGTTGATGTGTGCTGGCCTCTTTTTCCACTGTTTTTGATACTCTGGGCACTTTACCACTGCTATCCAGTGCTAAACTGCAAGTGCTCCTATGTAAAATGTATGTGTAATTGGCTTTCCATGATTGGCATATTTCATTTACTAGTAAGTCCCTAGTAGAGTGCACTAGAGGTGCCCAGGGCCTGTAAATGAAATGCTACTAGTGGGCCTGCAGCACTGGTTGTGGCACCCACATTAGTAGCCCTGTAAACATGGCGCAGACCTGCCACTGTAGTGTCTGTGTGTACTGCCAATTCGACTCCTAAACCTTCCCTTTTCCTACAGGTAAGGCACCCCTAAGGTAGGCACTAGATACCCCCATGGGCAGGGTGCAGTGTATGTTTAAAGTAGGACATATGCTAATGTGGTTTTATATGTCTTAACAGTGAAAAACTGCCAAATTCGGTTTTCACTGTGCAAGGCCTATCTCTCTCATGGGTTAACATGGGGGCTACCTTTAAATATTTTTAAAGTGTAGATTCCTTTTGGGAGCAGATAGAAATATGGAGTTTAGGGTCTCTGAATTCACAATTTTAAAATATATATTTTGGTAAAGGTTGTTTTTAGGTTATGTGTCTGAAAATGCCACTTTTAGAAAGTAGCCATTTTTGTGGTTAAATCATTCTGGGACTGTGCCTGTGCCTGTTTGTGGATTCCATGTGTGAGTCAGTTTGGCAGTTGGGCTGTTTCACCTCTCCTCTAGACAGTAACACAAAGGGAGCTGCAGTGTAGCCTGCATATCATGATGAGCCATCTTGGCTGGAGTGGAAAGGAGGAGTGGGCACTTACACCTGAAAGGGCTATGCCTGCCCTCATACAATGCAGTCTCCAACTCCCTCGTGTGTCTGAGTCCTGGTCTGGGCAAGGCAGGATTTTACAAACAAGAGACACTTTCCTTTGAAGTTTGCCTACTTCAAAGGTAGAAAGGGGTAGAAGTATTGGACCCAACCCCCCTGGAAATTAGGGGCCATATTTATACTTTTTGACGCAAAACTGCGCTAACGCAGTTTTGCGCCCAAAAAATTAGCGCCGGCTAACGCCATTCTGAAGCGCCATGCGGGCGCCGTATTTATTGAATGGCGTTAGCCGGCGTTTGTCGACCGGTGCTGCCTGGTGTGCGTGAAAAAAAAACACGTACACCAGGCAGCGCCGGCGTAGGGAAAAATGGCGTTTGGGCGTCCAAAAATGGGGCAAGTCAGGCTGAGGCAAAAAAATCGTCTTAACCCGATTTGCGCCATTTTTTTTTGGCGCCCAGACGCCATTAACATGACTCCTGTCTTAGCAAAGACAGGAGTCATGCCCCCTTGCCCAATGGCCATGCCCAGGGGACTTCTGTCCCCTGGGCATGATCATTGGGCATAGTGGCATGTAGGGGGGCACAAATCAGGCCCCCCTATGCCACAAAAATTTTTTTAAGAAAAAACTTACCACAACTTACCTTTTCTTCCCTGGGATGGGTCCCTCCAGCCTTGGGTGTCCTCCTGGGGTGGGCAAGGGTGGCAGGGGGTGTCCCTGGGGGCTTGGGAGGGCACCTCTGGGCTCATTCTGAGCCCACAGGTCCCTTAACGCCTGCCCTGACCCAGGCGCTAAAATCCGGCGCAAATGCGGGTTTTTTAGTCCCGCCCACTCCCGGGCGTCATTTTTGCCCGGGAGTATAAATCCGACGCAATAGCATTGGAGTCATTTTTTAAGACGGGAACGCCTACCTTGCATATCATTAACGCAAGGAAGGTGTTCACGCAAAAAAATGACGCTAACTCCATGAACTTTGGCGCTAGACGCGTCTAACGCCAAAGTATAAATATGGAGTTAGTTTTGCGTCGATTTTGCGTCGAAAAAAATGACGCAAATTCGGCGCAAACGGAGTATAAATATGCCCCTAGATCACTACTGGAATCAAGAGGAAGCTCTGCCAAGGAGAAGAGCTGAAGAGCTGAGAAGAAGTGCTGTCCCTGCCTGTGATTGTGATTTGTTGGGCTGTCCTGCAGTTGCTGCTTCTGCCTATGAAAGGGTGCAAAGACTGGACTTTGTTGTGCATTCCTGCTTGAGAAGAATCTCCAAGGGCTTGAACTGAGCTTGCTTCCTATTGTTGACGTCTCAGTGGAGGAAAGTACAATCTTTCTTGGCATGTTACCCCCATTTTTACCTGTATGTTAGTATTTTCTTGCGTTTCTCACTGGGATCCTGCTGGTCAGGACCCCAGTGCTCATAGTTTATGGCCTAATGTGTGTTTTGTGTATAGTGCTTAACCGTGTCACTGAGGCTCTGCTAATCAGAACCTCAGTGCTTATTCTCTCTCTGCTTTTAAATTTGTCACTATAGGCTAGTGACTTCATTTACCAATTTCAGTTGGGACACTGGACCCCCCTTATAAGTCCCTAGTGTATGGTACCTAGGTACCCAGGGCATTGGGGTTCCAGGAAATCCTTATGGGCTCCAACATTTCTTTTGCCACCCATAAGGAGCTCAGACAAATCCTTTCATAGGACTGCCACTGTAGCCTGCGTGAAATAGTGCACACATTATTTCACACCCATTTTCACTGCACTTAAGTAACTTATAAGTCACCTATATGTCTAACCTTCATTTAATGAAGGCTAGGTGCAAAGTTACTAAGTGTGAGGGCATCCTTGCACTAGCAAAGGTGCCCCCACAGAGTTCAGGGCCAATTCCCCGGAGTTTGTGAGTGCGGGGACGCAATTACACTCGTGCACTACATATAGGTCAATACCTATATGTAGCTTCACAATGGTAACTCCGAATATGGCCATGTAAGGTGTCTAACATCATGGAATTGTCCCGCCCATTCCAAATAAGGTATTCGGGAGCCAATTCCATGCATCCTGGGGGCTCCACCATGGACCCCCACTACTGCCAAACCAGCTCTCTGAAGCTTGCACTGCAGCTACAGCTGCTGCCACCTCACAGACAGGGTTCTGCCCTCCTGAGGTCTGAGTAGCTCAGTCCCAGGAAGGCAGAACAATGCATTTCCTTTGGGAGCATGGTGTTACACCCTCTCACTTTGGAAATAGGTGTTACAGGCTGGGGACGGGCAGCCTCCCCCAGCCTCTGGAAATGCTTTGAAGGGCACAGATGGTGCCATCCTTGCATAAGCCAGACTACACCGGTTCAGGGACCCCCCAGTCCCTGCTCTGGTATGAAACTGGACAAAGGAAAGGGGAGTGACCACTCCCCTGTCCATCACCACCCAAGGGGTGGTGCCCAGAGCTTCTCCAGTGTGTCCCAGACTTCGGCCATCTTGTTTTCCAAGGTGTGGGGACACTCTGGAGGCCTCTGAGTGGCCAGTGCCAGCAGGTGACATCAGAGACCCCTCCTGGTAGGTCCATACCTGATAAGGTAGCTAATCCCCCTCTCAGGGCTATTTAGGGTCTCTCCTGTGGGTTTCTCTTCAGATTCTACTTGCACGCTTCCAGCAGGAATCCTCTGCAACTACTATTTCATCCTCCGACCTCAGATCAAACGCAGACTGCTCCAGGAACCGCTGTAACAGCAACAAAATATCCAGAAGTGCTGCTTTTCCTCTGCAACTTCAGCTCAAGCCAGCAACTGCAATGGTTTTCACAGAGTGCATGCTCTGGGGACTCCCTGTCTTCACCCTGCACCAGAAGGACAGAAGAAATCTCCTGTGGAGTGATGGAGTCACTTCCCTGCTCAAGCAGGCACCTTCTAAGTCGACGACCAGTTCTCTTGGACCCCTCTCCTGGCGACGAGCATGCTCCTTGGAATACCAGTGGTGGACCCCTTCAAGAGAGACTGTCCTGAGGTCCTGTCCCAATTTGGAGGAGGTAAGACCATGCCTTCCCCGAGTATGACAGTACCCCTGTGCACCCCGTCTTCTTCACCTCCTGAGGCCCCTGTGCACTATTTGCAAAATTCCTTCATGCACAGCCTAGCCCAGGTCTCCAGCACTCTATCCTGCGAAGATCAACTCGCTGAGTTGTTCTCTGGTGGCGAGGGACTTTCCTTTGTAGTGCTGCACCAGCCGCATTTTGCACCTCCTTTGTCCCCGTGTCCCGGGACTTCTGTGGGTGCTGTCTGATCTTCTGAGGGCTCTCTGGAGTGCCGAGAGCCCCCTCTTCCTCCTCACGCAGAGTTGAGGCCCCCAGGTCCCTCCTGGGTCCAGGAAGAATCACTTTGACGTAAAATGCAACTTTTCCGGAACCAAGGCTTGTTGGACGTATCAAGCGCCAAAACTCGCCTGCATCCAACATCTCTTCAGGATGCAGGAACCTCCTGACATCTTCCTTGGGTGCATTTCTGCAGTCTTCGTCCAACCAGGGACTATTCTTTTGCACACTCTTCTGGGTTGGCAGGGGCTCCTGTTCTCCTTGGAACTTCTTCAGACTTCTGGACTTGGTCTCCTTCCTTTGCAGGTCTAGGAATCCACCATTTGTTGTTTCAAGTCTTGCTTGGTTCTTGCAATAACTCTAATCATGACTTGTAGTGTGTCCTAAGGAAACTTGCAGTACTTTACTCCTACTTTCCTGGGCTCTGGATGTTTTGCTTTCACTAATGACCGAGCTGACAAAAATCTCTGGAATGCACTTCTTAGTTCAAAGAAGACAATTATTATTACTTCACCACAAGGTTCCTAAAAAGAGATTAGTAGGTCCAAAGCACACATTTAAAAATAGTCACAGCAATGAATGGAAAATATATCAAAATTATTCTCAACTGCAATGTACACAGCAAATATATGTGAATATATTATAGCATAATTGCAAACTAAAGAATAAAGTAAAAATTCATCACCGTAGGGCCTGCCAAGCTCTTCATCTTTCTCATGCCAGCAAGAAGCTGACCCCGTTCAACTGCAAGAAAGAGATATCTACCTGTTCTGCTTTCCTGCTCTTATCTCATAACCGAGCTTACAGAACCTCTCTGGAATGAACTTCTGAGTTTAAAGAAGACATTTATTGTAATTATTACTCCACCACGATGTTCCTGATAGACGAAATTAGTAGATTGGAAGCACACGTTCAAAAGTAGTCGCAGCAATGAAAGCAAAATATATCAAAGTACTTCTCAGTTGCAATGTACACAGCAAATACATGTGATTATATGATAGCATAACTTCAAAGCAAAGCATAAAAGTCAAAATTCATCACCGTAGGGCAAGGCTTCATCTTTCTGGGGTCTGCAAGTTGATGACTCCAGTCAACTGCGAGAAAGAGATTTTCTACCCAAACGGGAGACAGGCAACTGACGTCTCCGTTCCTGTCTGAAGTCAAGCAGATTCAATCTACCTCTGCTGTCATCCACAGCCATCCTTAAAAGCAAACTCAGTGTGAGAACCGAAGAAACTTGGAGAGTGGCCAATTCTCCGAGAGCCTCACTTGTTCTCAGACTGGATTGAGAGGTAAACACAAAATCTATGTGCTCTTATCAGCTAGGGTCTGGTGTGAAAAACACAGCTTGGTCTACCATGTGTAAAAACACAGCTCGTCTGCAATGTCTCATCTGCAATGTTCAACTCCACGTTAAAACCAATAGGCAGCTAACCTAAATATCAAATGTAATGTCTAATGCCATGTCAAAGCCAATAGGCAGCTAAACTGAATACAGAATGTAATGTCTAACTCCATGTCAAAGACAATTGGCAGCTAAACTGAATACAGAATGTAATGTCTAACTCCATTTTAAAGCCAGTAGGCAGCTAAACTGAATACAGAATGTAATGGCTAATGCCATGTCAAAGCCAATAGGCAGCTAAATTGAATACAGAATGTAATGGCTAACGCCATGTCAAAGCCAGTAGGCAGCTAAACTGAACAAAACATATAGGCGGTCATTACAACATTGGCGGTAAAAGCCGCTTACTGCCGTGCAGAACACCGCCAACACACCGCCGCACCCGCAGAAATCCGCCACAGCTATTATGACCCACAGCACGGAATCCGCCAAAATTCAGACACCCACACAAGTCCGCCGCACCAAAGGTCAGTGATAAACTGGTGAAAACAAAACCTCCACGTCACGCCAACAGAAATACGCCCACACTATCGCGACCCACGAATCCACGCGGCGGTCTTTCAACCGCGGTATTCCATTGGCGGTACCCACCGCCGTGCTCAAAATACACACACATTTACAAAACACAGCCACATTGGACAAATAGAAATACACGGACCTGATACGCATACACACACCACTCCCACACACTCAATACTATATAAAACACACACCCACATCACCCACAAACCCCCACGACCAGAATCACAGAGAGAAGGCCAGAGAGAGACACCACTATCAACAAACTAGCATCCACAGGCACACAACACCATCACCCACATAACTTCTACGCACCTCACACTACACACCACTACATATCAGCACACTTATCACCGCACACACCACCCCACACATCACCCACACCACCCCATGGCACGGCAAAGACTCCCCAGGTTCTCGGAGGATGAGCTCAGGGTCATGGTGGAGAAAATCGTCTGGGTAGAGCCACAGCTATTCGGATCACAGGTGCAGCACACCTCCAGGAAGATGGAGCTATGGCGAAGAATAGTGGACAGGGTCAATGCAGTGGGACAGCACCCAAGAAATCGGAATGACATCAGGAAGAGGTGGAATGACCTATGAGGGAAGGTGCGTTCCGTGGTCTCAAGACACCACCTTGCGGTTCAGCGAACTGGCGGCGGACCCCCACCTTCTCCCCCACAACTAACAACATGGGAGGTGCAGGTCTTGGCGATTCTGCATCCTGAGGGCCTCGCAGGAGTAGATGGAGGTATGGACTCTGGTAAGTCAAATCTCTCACTATTTCATCCCCCACCCAACCTGCATGCCATCACATGCCCCCACCCTCACCCTCACCCCATCACTCCAACTCCTCACAAATGTCCCAATATAACAAACCACACATCCCAACACGAAGTCCTGCATGCAACAACAAAGCATGGACAACCAACACCAAAGCATGCCCACTGCACAAACCCATACACCCCCCTAAACCATCCCCACACAAGGTCCCACACAGGAATGCAAGCACTGGGGCACATGGTCAACCACCCATTGCACACACAGATGCAATAATCATGCTTTTACACCCCTGCAGGACCCCTACCCAACGTCACCACACTGGAGGGTCCAGACATGTCCACACCACCAACAGAAGAGGCCCACAGTGATGACAGTAGCTCTGTCCAACTGGATCTAGATGACCAGCCCGGCCCATCGGGGACCTCAGGATAGTCGGTTCCCTTCACACAGTCACAGGCCACTACAGAGCTTCCCCCCTCTGAAAACACCAGCAGAGCACCCACCCAGCGAGTCCATACCTCTGTCCCCAGGATACATCAATCAGCAGTGTGTCCACCACTACAGGGAACCCAGGCTAACCCACCACCCCAACAACAACAGGGACCTGGGGGCAGTGGTAGTGGGCACACGGTCCAGGGGACGGAGGCCCAGGAACACAGGGGAACTGGGAGGGCTGCTGTGCGACAGGTGGAGGACAGGCCAAGGGAACCCACTCTCCGCGAAGCCCTCTCCAACATCATAGGAGCCTACCACCACTCCCAGGAGACGATGGCAACGGTACTGGACAAGTTTCTGGAGACCCAGCGCCTGCAGGAGGAACAGTATTTGGGGTTCAGGGAGGAACTCAGAGCCATCAATTCCACCCTGGGCACCATCATAGGGGTGCTGAAGGAAGTACTCAACACCAGGAGGGACACTGTGGCACAACAAGGGGCCCCTGACACTAGCCTGGACGATGAACTGCCCACCCCCTCCGCGGGCGCTCGTGGACAGAAGGCACCACCACAGGACCACCACACCAGCACCCCACCCCCTGCAGAGGGAGAACCACCCCGCAAATGGTCCCTGAGATCCACGACAAAGACAGAGAACGATGCCAAGACCCCCGCCAAGAAATGAGACTACCCTGAATGTCATCTTTTTGTCCCACTTTGTCACCCTGTCCATCCTCAAACTGCCCCAGCTCCACTTCCTATGCCCATTTGGGCAATGCACCTGTGAGACCAATAGACTGGACTCTACCATGGACATACCTCCAACATCACCCCTCCCCATTTTGCAACCCCCTCCAATATTGAGCACTTAAATAAACACCCTTGAAGCACAAAACAATCTGGAGTCAGTCTGTGATTTTGAATTAGTGTATTATCAATTACTGTGGCAAAAAGCCATGAGGAATCAAAGCAGATGTCACACAGTGGGACCCACATCTGTGAAATCGTAAGGGAAAGTGACAACTCAGTGACCATACACTGGGTGAAAAAGACAGACAGTAGAGAGGTAGTAATGTTAAAGTACATGTAGTAGGCAGGTATGTATTCTTACCTGTGTCTCACTGGAAATATAGCAGGATCACTGAGTCCCTGTTGTCGATGTCCTCTTCTTCTGCTTCCTCGTCTTCACTGTCCACAGGCTCCACAGCTGCAACAACACCGCCATCTGGACCATCCTCCTGCAGAAAAGGCACCTGTCATCGCAAAGCTAGATTGTGAAGCATACAACAGGCCACGATGATCTGGCACACCTTCTTTGGTGAGTAGAATAGGGATCCACCTGTCATATGGAGGCACCTGAACCTGGCCTTCAGGAGGCCGAAGGTCCACTCGATTATCCGCCGTGTTCTCCCATGGGCCTCATTGTACCGTTCCTCTGCCCTTGTCCTGGGATTCCTCACTCGGGTCAGTAGCCATGACAGGTTGGGGTAACCAGAGTCACCTGCAAATGGCGAGGGACAACTGTTAGACACACACTAACCTGTAGGGGTATCCCCAGACAACCATTCCCACTGACTTGCTTCCAGGTGCTCACCTAATAGCCACACACAGTGCCTCTGCAGTTGACCCATCACATAAGGGATGCTGCTATTGTGCAGGATGTAGGCGTCATGCACTGAGCCAGTAAACTTGGCATTAACATGGGAGATGTACTGGTCGGCCAAACATACCATCTGCACATTCATGGAATGATACTCTTCCGGTTTCTGTACACCTGTTCACTCCTGCGGGGGGACCAAAGCCACATGTGTCCCATCAATGGCACCTATGATGTTGGGGATATGTCCCAGGGCATAGAAATTACCTTTCACTGTAGGCAAATCCTCCACCTGAGGGAAAACGATGTAGTTCTGCATGTGTATCAGCAGGGCAGACAACACTCTGGACAACACGTTGGAAAACATAGGCTGGGACATCCCTGATGCTATGGCCACTGTTGTTTGAAATGACCCAATTGCAAGGAAATGGAGCACTGACAGCACCTGCACTTGAGGGGGGATTCCTGTGGGATGGCGGATAGCTGACATCAGCTCTGGCTCCAGCTGGGTACACAGTTCCAGGATTGTGTCACGGTCAAGCCTGTATGTGATGATCACATGTCTTTCCTCCATTTTCGATAGGTCCACCAGCGTTCTGTACACCGGAGGATGCCGCTGTCTCCTCACATATCCCAGTGGACGGTGCTTATGAAGGACAACAGCGAGCACAGAGTCAACCAACTCAGAGGTACGTACCCACAGCTTACACAGAACACAAATCATAATACGAAAAGAGGCCTGTATGTGGGTAGAGTCTAGGCCTAGGTATGTGTGACGCAGTTACAAATAAAGCCATGTGGGCCCCTGAAATGGCGGCTGCCTGACCTTTAAAGTGGGACAATGGGATGTGAGGTAACTGCGCTGGCGTTGTACACCGTTGCGGTAGGCGGTCGAAGACCGTGGCGCAATGCTGCATTGGTTAACATTGGACCCTATGGGTCCCAGGAGCCAATGACGATGTACGCCAGCGGTGACAGTACGCACCGCCGCGGACGTGACCGCCATTTTCTATCTGTTCAATCACTCGATACCTGATCTTCGACAAGAGAGGACCTACACTGCAAGTGCTGCTGTGACCTCGGTCTGGAAGAGACAATGGCTCGAGTGTCTGGGGAAAGGGCCCCTGCCTTCACATCGGAGGAGTTGGAGAAACTCATGGATGGGGTCCTCCCCCAGTACACGCTACTCTGTGGTCCTCCAGACAAACAGGTAAGTACACAGGGAGCATGCTGTAGGGCTATGCCTGTGTGCAGAGGGGTGGAGTAAGAAGGAAGGGGGGGGAGAGTGCGGCATGCATGAACCGACGGTGAGTCTTGTGCCACATGCCAAGGGTAGGGATGGGGGCCAATGACTGTGATGGTGCGGTTGGTAATAATTTTAAATCACAAAAGAGAGTACGGGGTTCTGGCAACTATAAGTAGATTGATAGTGTGCCAGTTGCGACACTAGACCAATCTTGTACCTCGACTAAAGGTAAAATGTGGATGGATTGTGGGGTGGTATGGGGTCTGTAGAAGGGGATTTCCTTTACGGACTAGGTGGTCTCACACACTATATAGTGTCATGCTTCATCATATGACCACCTAGCCCCACCCAGGTAGGACAATACCACCTGGGCGGACTCAACCTCACTGTTAAAAGAACAGGAGGGAGTGCGTAAATTAATTTGATTTCTGGAAAGAGGGGATCCAGCTATGCTATGGGAATAAAAACACCTACTCAGATACCCGGTGAGTTTAATAGAAGGTTCTGTGTGGTGTGATTAAAAGAAGTGGGGAACCAGTGTGAGAACAATGACTCACAAGGTCACCTATCTAAAAGAAGTAGCCGACATGTTTCTGCCCTTATGATTGAGCTATGGAGGGTCTCTGGGCATTCATCAGGGCGTTGGATCCCTGTTGCAAATGCTTATTACGCGCTGCAGAAATAATCACAGTAGAAAAAGGGGGTGAGGAAGGGCCTACCTTAACCAAGGGAATACCTGGGGAGGACCTACAATAAATAAAATAATAAAAACAGACCAAAATTGACGGTGAGAAGATAATCCACAGCAAACCACAACACATGTGACAAATTTCATGCAGAACACAGGAGTACTGGTTTCAATTATAAATAACAGTCGCAGCAATGCTGGCTATGCAAGGCGAACGATAGGTAAGGGCAGACAATTCCTTACCCTAACACTGGAGGCTAATAGCCTCTGGTATCCTGGAGAGGGAGCGTCCCCTTATAGTCAGACTCTAGGGTTAGGAGGAAAAGAGCAGAAGGGGAGAACAAAGATGAAAAAATAGAACAGGGGTAGTCAAGAAATAGACGGTAGAAGCCAAGGACAGGGTGAAAAACTGTAGAAATCTGAGAAGGAGGTCACTGGAGAGGGGAGGAAAAAGGAAAAACGGGGGAGGGGGCAGAGAGGGAAGGACAAAGAAAGGAAAGAGGAAGAAAGAAAAGAAGAAAAGAAAACAAGAGAAAAAAGAAAACAAGAGAAAAAGGGAGGAGGGCACAGAACCAGCGAAAGAAAAGAGAAAAGAAAAGAGAAAAAGAGAAGGGAGAAGGGAGGCTTCTTATCTGTGTCTCCAACGTTGGCCGACTCACTGCATCAAAGGTGGGCGCTCTCTGTGCGCCTATACCGACCTCTCCTTCAGGACCGCTTGGGTAAAGTGGCCTGATTGTCGGTAGCTGATATAGTGGTCTTAATAGGGTAAAATTAGCTGCAGCTGCTGGCAATCACCGCCGCGGCCCGGGGGCCGGAAGTCTTGCGAGCTGCCTACGTTTCTGTGAGCCAAGGAGGACTCCGGCCGCCCCGGATGTGTCGGGGGCCGGAAATGGCCAATAGTGCAAGGGGGCGCCCGTGGGTGACGCTGCCCTCATGTGCTGAACCTTCTCTGATCACCGGAGCCGCCGTGGTCGGCGGCCGCGGCTGAGGGAGATCCCTTGTTTGGGCGGATACGCCCAACCCGCGAGTGTTGTCGGGAAACATAGTTTCCCGGCAGCTCTGCGGGCTGCTTACACGCGTGTCGTTGGGAAACGTAGTTTCCCAGCGGCGAGCGAGGCTGCCATGGGTTCGGTATGGCCGAAACGAGGAGCACGGGCGGGGTGGAAGGAAAGGAGGGAATGGGGGGGGGAAAGGAACAAAGGAACAAATAATTTTCTCTTCCCCCTGTACAAATCATGTAGGTCAGAGCCCACCAGAAAAAAGATATTTGGTGTGCCATCGCCAAGGATGTCCGGACCCTGGGGCTCTACCACAGACGGAGCACCCACTGCCGGAAAAGATGGGAGGACATTCGCCGCTGGAGCAAGAAGACGGCGGAGACTCAGCTGGGGATGGCCTCCCAACATGGGAGAGGTACCCATCGCACCATGACCACCTGATGTTCAGGATCCTGGCGGTGGCATACCCGGAGTTTGATGGGCCCTTGAGGGCATCACAGCAGCCACAAGGGGGTGAGTACACTCTCATCCTGCTGATTTAGCGCGCAGTGGAGGTGTCTGGGTGGGGGAGGTGGGCTGTGGGTTTCCCTAGGCCAGGGCGAGTTTAGTAGGCAAGGTCCCTCCGTAAGGCAGGCCATGTGGCACCCCACCCCACCTCTGTAGAGTGCCAAGTACACCTAGTCATGCCCCTGTGTCATCCATGTGTGCAGATGTCGTCCATAGCCTAGTAGGCCATGTCCCAGGGATTGCACAGTGGAGCCCAAGAGCACAGCGTAGTGCAGGGGGCAACTGTGTCTGTCGTGTCCGCCAACTGTAGCGGTAATGCACGCACTCAACATGTCTTTCTTCTGTCATTCCCACCCCCCTTTTTGTGGTCTCCCTGTTCTTGTGTGCATTAGCATCATCAGGCGGAGGAGCAGTGGCACCGGAGCAGGAGGGAGCTGCATCCCACATGGCCCTGGAGGGCGAAACTACGGACTCGGAGTTCACCAGTGGGACGGAGGGCGAGGGGAGCTCCACGGCTGGGACAGGAGCTGACACCAGCGACACGGACTCGTCCTCTGATGGGAGCTCCCTTGTGGTGGAGGCAACATCTGTGCCCCCTGCATCTACAGGTACAGCCGCCCCCCCCCCACCAGCACTGCCCTCCCAGTAGCCCCTCAGCCTTTGCACGTGCCCGCTCACCCAGGAGGGTGGGCATCACCTTCGCCCCAGGCACCTCAGGCCCTGCCCCAGTCACCCCTGCTGCCCTCAGTGAGGAGGCCATTGACCTCCTCAGGTCCCTCACTGTTGGGCAGTCTACCATTTTGAATGCCATCCAGGGTGTAGAAAGGCAGCTGCAACAAACAAATGCATTCCTGGAGGGCATTCATTCTGGTCAGATGCCCGTCAGCGAGCTTTTCAGACTCTGGCCTCAGCACTGATGGCAGCCATTGTCCCTGTCTCTAGCCTCCCCCCTCCAACTTCCTCCACCCAGACCCAATCCCCTGTACCCCAGCCTATCCCAAGCACACCTTCAGACCGGCATGCACACACCTCAACACACAAGGGAAGCTCAGGTAGGCATAAGCACCACACATCCCACAGGCACTCACGCAAGCATCACACACATGCGACACACCAACATCCACTGCCTCCACTGTGTCCCCCTCCTCCTCATCTCCCTCCTCCCTCCCAGTCTCATCTACACTCACATCTGCATGCACTACATCAACAGCCACTACTACCATCACCAGCACACACACCACCACACCCCGCTCACATGCAGTCACCAACCCCACTACCATCCACCCATCCCCTGTGTCCTCTCCCAGTGTGTCTGTGACGCCACCTCCCAAGATACACAAATGCAGGCACACACCCACCCAACAGCCATCCACCTCACGACAGCCTCCAGAGCATGCACCTTCACCCAAAATCACCAAACACCTCCTACAACCACAACCTCTTCCTCCACTCCCAAACCCCCTCCAGCTACCCGTCCCAGTGTCTCCCAAAAACTTTTCCGGTCCAACCTTGACCTCTTTCCCACACCTCCCCCACCCCGTCCATCTCCTAGGGCCAGACTCTCCAGGTCCCAACCTAGAACCTCAGCCACAACATCTCCGGGGCCAGTGGTACCTGGAGTTACCGGAATCTGGAGTGCACCGACCACCAGGGCAGCCAGTGTGGCACGGAGCCACAGCACGGACAGTCCCCACCTGTCAAGCATCAGAAGTTGGCCAGTGCCCGGCGGGAAAGGGGAAGACTCCAGCCACCAAAGCCGCTCCCAGGGGTCCCGGTGGGAGTGTGGAGTCAGCTGCGACACCTTCAAAGGTGGGGATGGGCCACAAGAAACCCGGCAAGTCTGGGAAGAGCAGCACGGCGGAGGAGACGGGAGGACACCGCCATCATCCCCACTGGGACAGAGAGGACCGTCAGCACAAGCCCCGCTGGGCTACAGAGGACCGCCAGAACAAGCCCCGCTGGGACAGAGAGGACCGCCAGCACAAGCCCCGCTGGGCTAGAGAGGACCGCCAGCACAAGCCCCGCTGGGCCAGAGAGGACCGCCAGCACAAGCCCCGCTGGGCCAGAGAGGACTACCAGCACAAGCCCCGCTGGGACAGAGAGGACCGCCAGCACAAGCCCCGCTGGGCTAGAGAGGACCGCCAGCACAAGCCCCGTTGGGCCATACAGGACCGCCAGCACAAGCCCCGCACATGCTCCGCTGGGACAGAGAGGAACGCCAGCACAAGCCCCGCTGGGACAGAGAGGAACGCCAGCACAAGCCCCGCTGGCCAAGAGAGAACCGCCAGCACAAGCCCCGCTGGGACAGAGAGGACCGCCAGCAGCTGAGGCGCTGCAAAGGAGCCCACTGCCTCAAGCACCACTGAACAGGGCACCACCGCCTTAAGCACTGCTGAAAAGGGCACCGCCGCCTCAAGCACCGCTGAACAGTGCACCGCCGCCTCAAGCACCGCTGAGCAGGGCACCGCCGCCTCAAGCACCGCTGAATAGGGCACCGCCGCTCCAAGCACAGCTGAACAGGGCACCGCTGCCTCAAGCACTGCTGAACAAGGCACCGCCGCCTCAAGCATCGCTGAACAGGGCACCGCCACCTCAAGCACCGCTGAACAGGGCACCGCCGCTCCAAGCACCGCTGAACAGGGCACTGCCGCCACAAGCACCGCTGGGCCATGAGCGCCAAGGGCACTGATGCTACTGAGTCAGTCACGAGCAGGATGAAGCACACTGGGCACCAGGCCCCCTCCAGAACCAGTGGAGTATCACATCCACTACCTCTGTCCTTAGCAGGATGAAGCACACTGTGCACCAGGCCCCCTCCAGAACCAGTGGAGTATCACATCCACTACCTCTGTCCTTAGCAGGATGAGGCACTCTGGGCACCAGGCCCCCTCCAGAACCAGTGGAGACTGTTATCCACTTGAGAGACTGTGGCTTTGCGCTCCCCAGGATGCAGCAGTGGGCAACCCTCCCACTGTAGAGACTTGAGAGACTGTGGCTTTGCACTCCCCAGGATGCAGCAGTGGGCAACCCTCCCACTGTAGAGACTTGAGAGACTGTGGCTGTGCACTCCCCAGGATGGAACAGTGGGCAACCCACCCACTGTAGAGACTTGAGAGACTGTGGCTTTGCACTCCCCAGGATGGAACAGTAGGCAAGCCACCCACTGTAGAGACTTGAGAGACTGTGGCTTTGCATTCCCCAGGATGGAGCAGTGGGCATGTGCCTCCCTCGTGGATTTGGTGTTGTGCACTCAACCGGCTGAGGTGCCCCCCCTTTCCCTCCCCCTGAGGTGCCTGTTTTCTTGCTCTCTGATGCCCATGCAGTGTTCTCTCCATCATGGTCGGGGATCTTGTGTGTATGTATATATTTTTGCATACTTGATTTTAATATATTACAATGGTTACACTCATTTCCTTTTGTCTTTGCATTCTTCCGGGGGGGTTGGGGGGTGTACCTATAATGTATAAATATGTATTAGTGTGTGTGTTGTAGTGGTTGAGGGTGGGGGTGGGGGTGGGGGTGTTGCGTGTGTGTGTCACTGTTTTTTCCCTCCCCTGTGTCGTAGGTGCAGTACTCACCGTTGTCTTCGCCGCCGGCGTTCGTGCTCCTGGTAGAGGAGCAAGAAGATGAGGGCTGGAAAAATGTGCAGCTCTGGTTCCATGGCGTCCGGATTCCTCGTGGGGTGTGTAGAGGTGAGTGTTTTCCCTTCGAACTCCTGTTTCCGCCATGTTTTTGTCCACGGTGAATCCACCCCGGAAAAGGTAGCAGATTAGTAGGTTGTGATACTGTGGACGGTACATTGACTTCCTCCTGTCTGTTGGCGGTGACCGCCAGGGTGTTTGTCTGTACCGCTGTGGCGGTCGGAGTGTTAAAGTGGCTGTCTTTGTTGGCGGTTTCCGCCACGGTCGTAATTCCAATTTTTTTACCGCCGCTTTAACACCGTCCGCCAGGGTTGTAATGACCACCATAATGTGCTACTGGTGAACATTGAGCACCTAATATGCGCAGTGGTGAAACATAAAGTCATTGGTCAAACACAATTAATAGCATCACCCCACCCTCACGGGACAAGTGTCAGGCATTTGACATCTAATCTTGACCGAGGTCTTGGAAATTCCCTTGGTACTGAGAGGGCCACCTTTATATATCTTTAAAGAACCTAAAGGGCTTTCTGGAAAAAAAAAACTCCTCTCAGATGGAAATATTCAAACATGCTGGTTACTGTAGGTGAGAGTTGGAAGAAAAACGTTGAAAACTGGACAGCATTTCAAGGCTGTCCTCCCAAGGCCGCACCGTTCCCTGCACTGTTCTTTCTTATCATGTTGACTGACTAACTATTCGGTGAGAGAAAATAAAAAAAACAGGCTCAGTTTACCATGTGGAAAAACACAGCTCAACTGCAATGTTTCAACTGCAATGTCTAACGCCACGATAAAGCCAATAGGCAGCTAAACTGAATACAAAATGCAATCTGCAACTGGTGAACATTGAACAACTAATATGCAAAGTGGTGCAACACAAAATCAGTGGTCAAAAACATCTATTTTCATTACACTAGGGTGGGGTATTTTACTTGCCTGTGCTCTATTCTTACTCCCCCAGAGATTCTCTACACACTACAGTTGTCTAGGGGGGGAATTTGTGATTCGCATTCCACTTTCTTAGTATATGGTTTGTGTTGCCCCTAGACTTATTTTCTCCCATTGCACTCTATAGCATTTCCTATTGTTTGCACTATCCTATGTATAATGACTTAACTTATTTTGGGGTCTAGTATATATATTGTGTATAATACTTACCTCCAGAAGGAGTATTGCCTCTAAGATATTTTTTGGCCTTGTGTCACCCAAATAAACTACCTTTATTTTTTGGTAACATTGAGTATTGTCTTTCTTTTGTATAAGTTCTGTGTAACCATAAGTGGTATTGCTGGACCTTTGCATGTCTCCTAGTTCAGCCTAAGCTGCTCTGCTATAGCTACCTCTATCAGCATAAGCTGCTAGAACACTACTATATTTCATTAATAAGGGATAACTGGACCTGGTGTAAGGTGTAAATACCCAAGGTACCCACTACAAACCAGGCCAGCCTTCTACACTCAGGGCAATCAAATACTTCATCTGCCAGCACCTAGACTCTCTGCTAAGACTCCTACTGTGCCAAGTGGTGCCCTATCTAGTCCCTGGGCCCTTGAGAGGTGAAGTTGGCAGACAAGAACTGAAAATGCACGCACAGAATGCCGTGCAGGGAAATTTTCAATGCACCTTCCGCAACGTGGCTGATAAACGACGTCCCGCCGGCTTCGTGGCTGAAATTGACGCTCCACCTGCATCGCGGCTGGGAGATCAACGCATCGTTGTTGGAGAAACAAAGGCAACACCTGCTTACGGAGGATGATAACAACGCAAACTCAATGCAGCGCGGTTATCTGATACCGTGCAACTGAATTTTCCACGCATCGTCTCTGGGCGTCAAAGTCAACCCAACTCTGCACGGATCCGAGGTGCCAAATCCGGAAATCGACGCATCGCTCTCTTATGAGGGAGAAAATCGACGCATAGCTGACCAGACCGGAGAAGAAAACAATGCACTGCCTCACTTGTGAATAAGGAGTCGATGCCTTGCTAACCTTTTCTGACGCACGATCACCCGTGTGGCCATATTTTTTACGCTAACCACGTACTTTGTGTAACAACATTCTAACTGTTTTCTAAGAATTAAGACTCTTAGGGGGTCATTCTGACCCTGGCAGTCGGTGACCGCCAGGGTCACCGACCACGGGAGCACCGCCAACAGGCTGGCGGTGCTCCCGAGGGCATTCTGACCGCGGCGGTTCAGCCGCGGTCAGAAAGGGTAAACCGGCGGTCTCCCGCCGGTTTACCCCTGCCCCATTGAATCCTCCATGGCGGCGGAGCGCGCTCCGCCGCCATGGGGATTCAGACACCCCCTACCGCCATCCTGTTCATGGCGGGAAACCCGCCATGAACAGGATGGCGGTAGGGGGTGCCGCGGGGCCCCTGGGGGCCCCTGCAGTGCCCATGCCAATGGCATGGGCACTGCAGGGGCCCCCGTAAGAGGGCCCCGCAAAGTATTTCAGTGTCTGCTTTGCAGACACTGAAATACGCGATGGGTGCAACTGCACCCGTCGCACACCTGCAACTACGCCGGCTCAATTCTGAGCCGCCGTCCTCGTTGCAGGGGCATTTCTGCTGGGCCGGCGGGCGCTCTTTCGGAGAGCGCCCGCCGGCCCAGCGGAAATGTTTAAATGGCCGCCGCGGTCTTTTGACCGCGGTGCGGTCATTTCACGGCGGTACCTTGGCGGACGGCCTCCGCCGTCCGCCAAGGTTAAAATCACCCCCTTATTCTTTTAAAAATTCGTACCCTTTGTGCATCTACTCTGGCATTGCCCCAACCTCCATAGATACTGGGAGAGTGTTATAGATACTATAGATGCAGCGTTTAGTACTCATATCCCCCGATTCCCATTGTATACCTTGTTGGGATTACCCAACCCGCTCACCTTCCCCCTGAGATCATTAAAAGGGCGGCAGATGGCCTTGGCCCTCAATGCGGCATTGCAGCTGATATTAGCGATGTGGGGTACAGACAGGATACCGACATATACATCATGGCTTCATAAGCTGTGGTTTATTCTGGCGATGGAGAAGCTTACTCTGACCTCACAGCAGCGGGGGTGATTTCGGGGACTTGTGGCAACCATTCTTGCAGATCTTATCCACTGAGTTCACTGAGTTGACATGCCCGCCTACTTGAGAGTGCTGGGTTTGACCTGAGCTTCTGGCTGGAAGTATGTCTGCTGGAGAGATTCTTGGGAGAACCGGGAACATGCGGGGGTAGGGCGGGGGCCTTGAGAGACTGGTGGATGACGGGCCTTCTCAGGGAAACAATGTTGGTGTTTTACTAATCATTTCTATGTTGTATATTACTATGTGTGGAGTTCGCTTCACAGTGCAGCATATGATGGTGGGTGTCCCTCCTAGGTGGGGGAGTGCAGAGAGGAGGCAAGAAGGAGGCCCTCTTGGACATGGCTAAGCAGGAGATGATTGCTATGGGCCACCTAATACTCCCAGTCTAGTACCGCTGCATTGTGATTGCCTTATTGTGAAGAGTTGTACTTGATATGTTAATAACTTAAAAACAATAAACAGATTTGATCCATAAAAATTCGTACCTTGACTTGTGTATGTTGGATTTTTGTCGTTTTGGTCTTGTTTGATTTAGACAAATATTACCTATTTTTCTAAACTGATGTGGTGTCCATTTTGTAGTGTTTTGTAGTGTTTTCACTGTATTACTGTGTGTGTTGGTACAAATACTTCACACATTGATTCTGAAGTTAAGCCTGCCTGCTCATGCCAAGCTACCAAGGGGGTGAGCAGGGGTTAACTGAGTATGATTCTCCTTTACCCTGACTAGAGTGAGGGTCCTTGCTTGGACAGAGGGTAACCTGACTGCCAACCAAAGACCGCATTTCTAACAAGGTCTAACCTTATAAAATAGTATTAAATTAATTGGTCGAAACTGGTTAAAAAGACATCCCATTTCTTACACGCAGATAATTTTTAAGAAACAGACAGACATTAATACAAATCTTGGGAATGCTCAGCTTCTGCAAGTATAAAAGGGCCAATTCACATTTATTACATTTTATACCCCTTAAAATAGGAATTTAAAAACATTTTGGCAAACAAGAATAAAAACCATACAAAAATACAAAATGAAGCAAAGTTTGCAAAGATTTTTCAGTGCAAGAACAGAGGAGAATAGAGGCTCGGTCAAACTGTCCAAGGAGAAAACGAAGCTACGATCTAATGATTCCTAAATGAAATCTAGTAAAAAGAGACCTAGACATAGCATGTAAGGCAAAATCCAGATATGGATCTACACCAGGGAAAGTTCTGACCATAACATACTCCTTGATCTGGATTTTAGTAGACTCCCAAAAATTCTTCACCCATGACCTATCACCCTTTCATATACCTGTTGGATTGAGAAAAATGATATATTGAACCATAGGATACAAAGGCCCTCATTCCGTGCCTGGCGGGCGGCGGAGGCCGCCCGCCAGGCTTCCCCCCTCCGAAATACCGCTCCGCGGTCGTAAGACCGCGGAGGGTATTCCGAGTTTTCCCCTGGGCTGGCGGGCGGTCTTCACAAGACCGCCCGCCAGCCCAGGGGAAAACTCCCTTCCCACGATGACGCCGGCTCGTAATAGAGCCGGCGGAGTGGGAAGGTGCGACGGGTGCAGTTGCACCCGTCGCGTATTTCAGTGTCTGCTTTGCAGACACTGAAATACTTTTAGGGGCCCTCTTACGGGGGCCCCTGCCGTGCTCATGCCATAGGCATGGGCACGGCAGGGGCCCCCAGGGGCCCCGCGACTCCCCTTCCCGCCATCCGGTTCCCGGCGGGAGAACCGCCAGGAACTGGATGGCGGGAGGGGGAGTCGGAATCCCCATGCCGGCGCAGCATGCTGCGCCGGCTTGGAGGATTCCTTTGGGGCAGCGGGAAACCGGCGGGAGACCGCCGGTTTCCCTTCTCTGACCGCGGCTGAGCCGCCGCGGTCAGAATGCCCCGCGGGGCACCGCCGGCCTGTCGGCGGTGCCACCGCGTCCCACGGCCCTGACGGACTTGTTCCGCCAGGGTCGTAATGACCCCCAAAAAGTCCCCAATCACAAGATATACAATCATCTATAATTTCTCTGTTGAGCACAACCAGAGGGTTACTCCAAACAGAACACCACAACAATAGTGGAGCCAGATTTGTAAGGTCTTCAACATACTCCAACCCTAGTTCCTCATGTAATGTATAAAGAGGGGAGCTTAGCGGGAAAGCAAGGAATTGCCTACACATTCTATTCTCTTAGATCTGAAGGCTTTGATCATTTTTATACCCCCATTCACCTGGACCATACGTTAAAACCGGGATGCACTTCATCCTAAACACTTTTAACAAAAAGGACATTCAGCTTCATGCCAATACAAGAGGTTAAATTAGAAAATGTAAAACCCAGCACTATCTATGAAATGTTTCTTCAACATAAAAAACTGATAGGTTCCAGGATCCTAGCGAATCAAAGGTAACCCCCAGATAAGAAAACTCATTTAGTGATAGCTCGACGTCCATTAAATATTTGCCTCATTTAGGTCGACCTTGACCACAATCCATCACAAATGTTTTATTTGCATTAACTTCTAACTTCAGTTTAGCCATGAACTCAATATAATTCTCTATTAAGATTCTGAGACCCTGTGGAGTCCTGGAGAGCAAAACTGCATCATCAGCATAGGTTAATACTGGAATAGGGGACTTTGTTATCATAGGGGCATCCACAACCTCAGTAGTCAGAGCCTCCTCAGCCCCGTATCATACAGTAAGAAAAGTATGGGGGCTAATCCTGGCTACTTTTTGTGTCACGCAGACTGACAATCAAATAATTCCTATTTCTGTATGCTGCTGTTGTGCTATTTGTGGTAAAGGAGAAACTTATAGAAATATTTGAATTGTTTTCAGTGTAATCATCATGAGAGGTTGGCAGATTAAAGGAGTGTGATTATTTCTTTTTTTCATTGTACTCCCAAGGTCAGGAAAGTTTAAATAAATTAAGTAATTGGAAAAAAGGCATCTGCATAGCTTGAAAATGTTGTTATGAAATGTGAATATGTAACATGCACTGTCACCGGCAAGGGTATCCTGTTGCTGTACCACCATACCTTGTCAGTTTTTCTGGATATTCCTGTGTTCTATCCTTAATTAGCAACACCACAGAAGACAAACTAGCACCCATGACATCAACAGACCACACACTCATCATTTTCAAAATACCCATTCTGCACACCCACAGACCTAACACCATTGGATCCGCCCACCACAGCCAAAAAACCATTAAAGAAGAGGAGTAAGCTTCCACCCTTTGTGCGCACCAGCCTGAACACATCAGCAAATTGCGGAAAGCCATCAAGAATCTCAACAGCTGAATCAACGCCCTGGTTCCCCTCAAGCAAGTGTATAGCTTTTGCATATTGCATCGACACTAGCACTAAAAGCAGCAAGGCAATCTTCACCATCAACAAAGATTTCTCTGTGCCACCCGCTGCCTCCAGCATCATCACCACCTCACAAAACATTTGCAATAAGCTCTCATAATTCTTCTGCAACAAAATGACCTCCTTATACAGCAACTTCAACCCTCAACTGGACCCCATCACCCTCACAATTCAACTTCCCATCACTTCCGAAGAATGAACCCTGACTTTGTGGCTTGCTGTTACTACTGTCAAAGTCACTGCTACCGTTAAAACCATCCACTTGGGGGCCACACCTGACCCTTGCCCCCACTATGCCTTCACAAAAGGACTCCTGTCGGTCAGCAACGCACCAACACCCATCTTCAACTCAACACCTCCATGGACTCAGAGAAATTCACAGATACCTGGAAATATGCCACCGTTATGCTCCTGCTCAAGAAACTGTTCACTGACCCAGCTGCACTTTCCAACTACAGACCCATATCTCACCTACCACACCCTGCAAAGGTCTTAGAGAAACTAATCGACAGAGGCCTCACGACCACCTCAGCAACCACCACCCACTCAATGGCTTGCAGTCTGTATTCAGGTCTAACCACAATACAGAAACAGCCCTCATCGCTGCCACAGATGACATCCACGTGATGCTTGATATAGGAGACACAGCAGCCCTTATTCTCCTGGACTTCGCTTCAGCATTTGACATGGTCTCACACTCCATCTTCTTCAGGCACCTGCACGAGATTGGCATCCAAGGATCCACTCTCCACTGGACCTCTTCCATCTTAACAGATAGAACACAAGCTGTCAACTTAGCACCGTACTCCTCTAAAGCATGCAAAATCATCTGCAGAGTGCCTTAAGGTTAATCTCTCAGCCCAACCCTCTTCACCGCATACATGATCCGTCTTGCTAACATCATTCCCGCACACAACACCAATATGCTCTCCAACAACACACAACTCATACTCTTTCTCTCAAACAAGACTCCCAACACAGGAAATAAGTTCATAGCCTGCATGACTGAAATTACTAACTGGATGAAAGCTTCACACTGACAAGACAGAATTATTGAGCTCAGTAAGAACGCCTCACCAAGGGACTCCTATGGGTGGCTAGCTCAACATGGACCTACATCCAGCACCCAAGCCACAAACCACAGAATAATCATGGACAGCAAACTGGACGTGACCGCACAAGTCCTTGCGGTCACTGCATCCTGATTCCACACCTCGAAGATGCAGAAGAAGCTATTCCTATGGCTCCCAAGTAACACTAGAAAAACTGTCATTCACACCCTAGTCACCAGCAGGTTGGACTGCGGGAACACCCTGCACGCCAGGATCACCAATCAACTCACTAGAATACTACAAACAATCCTGAGCTCGGCATCCAGACTCATCCTCACTATCCCACAGACACCTCACATCACACCATACATTGGGCAGCTCCACTGGCTTACGAAACACAAATGTGCTCACACATACATTCAAGTCACTACACAATTTAGGCCCCACCTACCTGAGCAATTGCATCTCCTTCTATCAACCACCCAGACACCTTCGCTCTGCAGGACTCTTACTGGTACACATCCAACTTATACACAGAAATAGATCAGAAGGATGGCAATTCTCTTAAATCACTCTTAAAGCGTGAAACAGCCTCCCACACCATATCAGAGTCTCCTCCTCTTTTTTAAAATTCCTCAAGAACCTGAAGACCTGACTTTTCAATCAACCCAACCTACCATTGACATGGCTAGGCACACACACTTGCTTAGTGCCAGGGACCCATCAGGGGTAACAGAGCACTTTACAAATGCAAAAACACATACACCTATGCAGTCGAAAGCTGAGCTGTAATAAACAAAGCAGAGAAACAGTGACTGTCTAGCTGCAATTGTGTCGTCAATCAGCATCAAGAGAACTAATATATTAGTGGTAGTTCCCATATTTTTCCTAAAACAGGTGTGATTGAGTGGAATAATTTAATTATCCCTTGCTCAGGACTCCCAGTCCTTGAGTATGAGGCCAGCGTAGTATTTGGCATCATTGTCTATCAGTGCTACCAGCCTGTAATTTTTGGCCTCATCCTTACTATCTTTTTTTTTGTAAATCAGGGAGATAATCGAGCCCCTCCATGATGCTGGAATTGACTCTGTTTGCACAATTCTTTTGAAGACTAGTTCCATTGCCTCCACCCAGTAATTGTGGTCTGATTTAAATAATATTGGGGAATGTGATTTGGGCCAAGCACTCCCTCTCTTCTTCTTTTAGTTATTCTTTTTGCAATTTGATTAGCAGAGATTGTGATTAATGAGGTTCTACAATTGTTGCATATTTTATTATTTTTTTCCTTCCTCATTTGAACCCAGTTGAAGTTTGAACTCTACATTTGCATTCCAATGAGATTTATTGTTAAAGTGATCCTGAAGGTAGCTTGCCCAGGCCTCCTCTGTTAGTTGAGAACTAATTTCATGCATAGTTGGATTTTGTAACGAGTTGACGGTACGCCAAAATCATGCACTGTTATTGGTCTTAGAATAATGTAGGAGCCTAGACCACAGCCTCTCCTCTGATTCTCTCTTTATCTGCCATGTCAGTTTTTGGGCATTAACATCCTTGCTGTTCCAATGAAGCCTCTGCAGCAAGCAATTTGTAAATTGCTTTCTTTAATGCTCTAAGTTGTACATCCTGCCAAGTGGAGGGCCTTCTGTTACAATGTTCTTTACTTGCCCTTGGACATGACTCCTCTTCTGATGAATGAGCTGTCCCTAATGCCCTTGTGAAGCTCTTCCAACTAGCTAGTGCATCTTGCCCGTTCTCCATAGAGTTGTGCAGGAGAGTCTACACCTTAGCCAGCAGACTTTCTGGGTGATGGGTATGTATGCAGCCGGGTGACTCAACTGGTTGTTTGGTAAGTAAGATTTGCCGTGCCAACATAATCTCTTACGAGAGATGATTGCTGTTGTCCCGCTCCCTAAGTGAAAGTCAACTAATTTGCTGAACAAAGACACGGTTGCAAAGGTAAAGTTGATTGTTGTACTAACTGCCGTAGAGTAAAAGGTAGCAGCAGGGGGCGGTCACCTGGGAACCAGCCATTAAGGCCAAATTTATACTTTTTTAGCGCCGCATTTGCGTCGTTTTTTTTAATGCAAAATCAGCGCAAACCTACAAAATACAATTGTATTTTGTAAGTTTGCGCTGCTTTTGTGTCAAAAAATTATGCAAATGCGGCGCTAAGGCCCATATTTATACTTTTTTTACGCAAACTAGTGCCGTCGCTGGTTTGCGTCAAAAATTTTACCGACGGCTAACGCCATTCCTATGCACCATGCAGGCACCTTATTTAAGGAATGACGTTAGCCGCCGCTGCGGTCTGGTCAGAGTAAAAAAAAAAGACTCAAACCAGGCAGCGCCGGCGTAGGGGAAAATGGGGGTTGTGCGAAAAAAAATTTTGCAAGTCAGGTTTGAGGCAAAAATCATGCCTCAAGCCGGACTTGCGCCATTTTTTGATGAACAACCCCCACTGAAATGAATCCTGTCTTAGTAAAGACAGGAGTCATGCCCCCTTGCCCAATGGCCATGCCCAGTGGACTTCTGTCCCCTGGGCATGGTCATTGGGCACAGTGGCATGTAGAGGGGGCCCAAATTAGCCCCCTATATGACATTTAAAAAAAAAAAAAAATACTTACCTGTACTTACCTGGTATGGGTCCCCCATCCATGGGTGTCCTCCAAGGGTGGGCGAGGGTGGCAGGGGGTGTCCCTGGGGGCAGGGAAGGGCACCTCTGGACTTCTTCCATGGTCAGAGACCATGTAAGTGAGCCCACAGGTCCCTTAACGCCTGCCCTCACCCAGGCGTTAAAAAACGGCGCACATCAGGCTGTGCGCTGTTTTTTAAGGCCTGCCCCCTCCTGTGCAACAAAATGACACAAGAGTATAAATAAGGCGCACGGTCCTTAAAGTCATTTTTTTGGGCGGGAACGCCTACCTTGCATGTCATTAACGCAAGGCGATTTCCCGCATCCAAAAAATGACTCACACAGAGGATTTTTGACGTCCGCGGGGTCGGGCGGCATAGTATAAATACGGTGCATGTCTTGCGCAGAATGTGCGTCAAAATGTTTGACGCACATTTGGCGCAAACAGAGTATAAATATGCGCCTAAATGCGCAAAAGCTAAGCCGTTGCAATTCCCCCAGTAACTTTTTTGCCACCTTTTTTGCCTTCCCCAGTTGTTTCTGTCCCTTGGAGGTACATGCTATGCTAGTGGGTAATTGTCAACCGAGTTGTCCTCGACTGTTGTTCCAAGCTTATACATATTGAAGTCACCAGTTAATATGAAATCAGAGCATCGTTACTCTCTTAGTTGTCTGGATAGTTCCTCTCCCTGCTGGCTAGCCCCCCTTGCCTTGTCTCATGTGTGCAAATGCAAATTTACTAAAACCATCTGGGAATCTGTAGCAATACCATGGGGTGTCACTCTTAGGGCATGTATCGCATTAGCCTTTCCTAGTTTAGTGCCCAGCTCCTTCACTGCTTTCATACTCCCTATGGAGGCGTAGACTGCAAGACCCTCCTTTGAGATTACCAAAATTGCCACTTTTAGTGGCTGAAATATGCAATAATTTGAAACCCTGTCAGTGAAATGGGTGTTCTAACAAGGTCTCTTGGAGGAGTATGAGGTCGAAGGACTGTAGATATAACAGTAATAGTACATCCATAATTTTATTTCCCAGTCCATTAATGTTCCAAGAACACAGGTGGATGCTGATTTTGCCTGTTGGTGTTAAGTCATTGTTGAGAGAGAGTGTGTGATCTCTCATATATTTTGCCGACTAGCTAGCACCAATCTTGAATTCCAGAGGTACTGGGTACATGTGGGCTAGCCTCCCAGGTGTCATATTTTTCCTTTTGAATTGGTGACGTGCTCCGTGCACCCCTAAATACAGAGAATGTCTGCGCCTTGATGTTCTTTTGGTGGGGTTTTGAACGATCCTTTCTTCTTACTATCAAGGGTTCTGGATATCCTGGCTTTCGGTAAGATTCTTTTTTAATTACCCAAATGCTTAGTTGTCGTTGTTCTTCTATACCCCTCCTGTTTTTAAGAATGTTTGGTTCATGTATCAGTTTTGTTGGAAGGTAAGAGGCTCCAGGAGAAGGAACTGGGTGTTTCTTGAACCGTGTTTTGAGGCTTGAGATTTTCGATTTTCCTCATAGATAAATGATTGAAGAGGAACGCAGGGCCTTGTGTGGGGTGCAGGAAGTTTTAAATTGAGTTTTCCCCTCAATAGGGATCCATTGGTGGGATAGCAGGATAGGTGTGATGTGGTCAAGTTTCTTCTGTCCGGTAACAAAGAGGGCTGCAGCGTGTAGGATTGCTCTGAGTGGAGCTAAGTGAGCATTGAGAATGCCTGAGAGGTGTGACACATTATAGACTGGAGAGAACGAGAACTGATAGTGCTTTATTGTAATTTCAAATTTAAAGCACTGCTGGCAGACCAGGAGTACTTTTAATCCACTGAGGATGTATTTGCTCCTCACCTGGACCTGACCATCAACACATTTCAATGCAAACTGGAATGTAAAGAGCAAAAGACATTAGGCTTTACAATGAAAGCCCAACAAATATCAAAATAAAACCATTGAAGGTTTATTAAAGGTTTAACTCATTACACAAGGCAATTAAATGGTTACAATCAGTCAATTAGCCATTTAAGTCAAATAATAGAATGAAGTTCAGAATAAAGTGCAAATAATAAAATAGCAGACCACAATATAGTTCCGCTCAATTAAAATAAGTAATAAATCAATGATCAGACAGACATAGGCGGTCATTACAACATTGGTGGTAAAAGCCGCTTACCGCCGTGCAAAAGACCGCCGCGGCCGCGGAATTCCGCCACAGCTATTATGACCCACAGCACGGAATCCACCAATATTCAGGCACCCACACAAGTCCGCCACACCAAAGGTCAGTGATAAACTGGCGAAAACAAAACCTCCACCATCACACCAACAGAAATACACCCACACTATCACGACCCACGAATCCACGAAGCGGTCTTTCAACCACGGTATTCCATTGGCGGTACACACCACAGCGCTCAAAATACACACACATCTCCAAAACACCACCACATTGGACAATTCGAAATACACACACCTGATACACATACACACACCACTCCCACACACTCAATACAATATAAAACACACACCCACATCACCCACAAACCCCTCCGACCACAATTACCGAGAGAAGGCCAGAGAGAGACACTACAAACAACTACCAAGCATCCACAGGCACACAATACCATCACCCACAGAACTTCCACGCACCTCACACAACACACCACTAAATGTCACCCCACTTATCACTACACACACCACCCCACACATCACCCACACCACCCCATGGCACGGCAAAGACACCCCAGGTTCTCGGAGGAGGAGCTCAGGGTCATGGTGGAGGAAATCATCCGGGTAGAGCCACAGCTATTCGGATCACAGGTGCAGCACACCTCCATTGCAAGGAAGATGGAGCTATGGCGAAGAATAGTGGACAGGGTCAACACAGTGGGACAGTACCCAATAAATCGGGATGACATCAGGAAGAGGTGGAACGACCTACGGGGGAAGGTGCGTTCTGTGGTCTCAAGACACCACCTTGCGGTTCAGTGGACTGGCGGCGGACCCCCACCTCCTCCCCCACAACTAACAACATGGGAGGAGCAGGTCTTGCCGATTCTGCATCCTGAGGGCCTCAGAGGAGTAGCTGGAGGAATGGACTCTGGTAAGTCAAATCTTAACTATTAGATCCCCCACCCTACCTGCAAGCCATCACATACCCCCACCCTCACCCCCATCACTCCAACTCCTCACAATGTCCCAGCATCACAAACCACCCATCCCAACACCAAGCCTCGCATACAACAACAAAGCATGGACACACATCACTAAAGCATGGCCACTGCACATACCCATACACCCCCCTAAAACATCATCACACAAGGTCCCACACAGGAATGCAAGTACTGGGGTACACGGTCACCCACCCATTGCACACCATGGCACACAGAGATGCAATAAACATCCTTTTATACCCCTGCAGGACACCTACCCAACGTCACCGGACAGGAGGGTCCACACATGTCCACACCACCAACAGAAGAGGCCCACAGTGATGACAGCACCTCTGTCCAACTGGATCTAGATGACCAGCCCGGCCCATCGGGGACCTCGGGACAGTTGGTTCCCATCACACAGTCACAGGCCACTACAGAGCTTTCCCCTCTGGAAACACCAGCGCAGCACCCACCCAGCGGGCCCATACCTCCATGCCCAGGACATGTCAATCAGCAGTGTGTCCACCGCTACAGGGAACCCAGGCTAACCCACCACCCCAACAAAAACAGGGACCTGGGGGCAGTGGCAGTGGGCACACGGTCCAGGGGACGGAGGCCCAGGAACACAGGGGAACTGGGAGGGCTGCTGTGCGACAGGTGGAGGACAGGCCAAGGGAACCCACTCTCCACGAGGCCCTCTCCAACATCATGGGAGCCTACCACCACTCCCAGGAGACGATGGCAACGGTACTGGTCAAGTTTCACGAGACCCACCGCCTGCAGGAGGAACAGTATTTGGGCTTCAGGGAGGAATTCAGAGCCATCAATTCCACCCTGGGCAACATCGTAGGGGTGCTGAAGGAAGTACTCAACACCAGGAGGGACACTGTGGCACAACAAGGGACCCCTGACACTAGCCTGGACGATGAACTGCCCACCACCTCCGCCGGCGCTAGTGGACAGGAGGCACCGCCACAAGACCACCACACCAGCACCCCACCCCCTGCAGAGGGAGAACCACCTCGCAAACTGTCCCTGAGATCCAGGACAAAGACAGAGAACAATGCCAAGACCCCCGCCAAGAAATTAGACCACCCAGAATGTCATCCTTCTGTCCCACTTTGTCACCCTGTCCATCCTTAAACTGCCCCAGCTCCACTTCCTATGCCCATTTGGGAAATGCACCTGTGAGACTAATAGACTGGACTCTGCCATGGACATTCCTCCGCCATCACCCCTCACCATTTTGCTACCCCCTCCAATATTGAGCACTAAAATAAACACCCTTAAAGCACAAAACAATCTGGAGTCAGTCTGTGATTTCGGAATAGTGGATTAGCAATTACAGCGTCAAAAAGCTCTTTCATTTGTAATGTCAACATATCTATGTCACACAGCTGTAGTCCATGATGAATCAAAGCAGAAGTCACACTGTGGAACACACATCTGTGAAATCGTAAGGGAAAGTGACAACTCAGTGACCATACACTGGGTGAAAACGACAGACAGTAGAGAGGTAGTAATGTTAAATTACATGTAGTAGGCAGGTATGTATTCTTACCTGTGTATCACTGGAAATGTTGCTGGATCACTGAGTCCCTGTTGTCCATGTCTTCTTCTTCTGCTTCCTTGTCTTCACAGGCCACAGGTTCCACAGCTGCAACAACACCGCCATCTGGACCATCCTCCTGCAGAAAAGGCACCTGTTGTCGCAAAGCTAAGTTGCGAAGCATACAGCAGGATACGATGATCTGGTACACCTTCTTTGGTGAGTAGAATAGGGATCCACCTTTCAAATGGAGGCACCTGAACCTGGCCTTCAGGAGGCCGAAGGTCCGCTCTATAATCCACTGTGTACGCCCATGTGCCTCATTGTAGCGTTCCTCTGCCCTTGTCCGGGGATTCCTCACTGGGGTCAGTAGCCATGACAAGTTGGGGTAACTAGAGCCACCTGCAAATAGCAAGGGACAACTGTTAGACACACACTAACCTGTATGGATATCCCCAGACCCAGACAACCATTCCCACTGTCTTGCTTCCAGGTGCTCACCCAGTAGCCACACACGGTGCCTCTGGAGTTGACCCATCACATAAGGGATGCTGCTATTCTGCAGGATGTAGGCATCACGCACTGAGCCAGGGAATATGGCATTCACATGGGAGATGTACTGGTCTGCCATACACACCATCTGTACATTCATGGAATGATAACTCTTCCGGTTTCTGTACACCTGTTCACTCCTGCGTGGGGGGACCAAGGCCACATGTGTCCCATCAATGGCACCTATGATGTTGGGGATATGTCCCAGGGCATAGAAATTACCTTTCACTGTAGGCAAATCCTCCACCTGAGGGAAAACGATGTAGCTCCGCATGTGTTTCAGCAGGGCAGACAACACTCTGGACAACACGTTGGAAAACATAGGCTGGGACATCCCTGATGCTATGGCCAATGTTGTTTGAAATGACCCACTTGCAAGGAAATGGAGCACTGACAGCACCTGCACTTGAGGGGGGATTCCTGTGGGATGGCAGATAGCTGACATCAGGTCTGGCTCCAACTGGGTACACATTTCCTGGATTGTGGCACGGTCAAGCCTGTAGGTGATGATCACTTGTCTTTCCTCCACTGTCGACAGGTCCACCAACGGTCGGTACACCGGAGGATGCCACCATCTCCTCACATGTCCCAGCAGACGGTGCCTATGAAGGACAACAGCGAGCACAGAGTCAACCAACTCAGAGGTTATCTATGTACAGCTTACACAGAACACGAATCATAATCCAAAAAGTGGCCTGTATGCGTGTTGAGTCTAGGCCTAGGTATGTGTGACGCAGTTAAAAATTAAGCCATGTGGGCCCCTGAAATGGCAGCTGCCTGACCTGTAAATTGGGACAATGGGATGTGAGGTAACTGCGCTGGCGTTGTACATCGTTGCAGTAGGCGGTCGAAGACTGCGACGCAATGCTGAATTGGTTAACATTGGACCCTATGGGTCCCAGGAGCCAATGACGATGTACGCCGGCAGTGACGGTACGCACCGCCGTAGACGTGACCGCCATTTTCTATCTGTTCAATCACTCGATACCTGATCTTCAACAGGAGAGGACCTACACTGCAAGTGCTGCTGTGACCTCAGTCTAGAAGAGACAATGGCTCGTGCGTCTGGGGAAAGGGCCCCTGCCTTCACATCGGAGGAGTTGGAGAAACTCGTGGACTGGGTCCTCCCCAGTACACGCTACTCTACGGTCCTCCAGACAAACAGGTAAGTACACTGGGAGCATGCTGCATGGGCTATGCCTGTGTGGAGTGGGATGGATGTAAGAAGGGGGGAGAGATTCCGGCGTGCATGAAACGACGGTGAGTGCATGTGCCACATGGCAAGGGTAGGGATGGGGGCCAATGACTGTGACGGTGCAGTTGCTAATAAGTTTCTCTTCCCCCTGTACAATTCATGTAGGTCAGCGCCCACCAGAAAAAATATATTTGGCGTGCCATCGCCAAAGACGTCCGGACCCTGGGGGTCACCACAGACGGAGCACCCACTGCCGGAAAAGATGGGAGGACATTCGCCGCTGGAGCAAGAAGACGGCATAGGCTCAGCTGGGGATGGCCTCCCAACGTGGGAGGGGTGCCTGTGGCACCATGACCCCCCTGATGTTCAGGATCCTGGCGGTGGCATACCCGGAGTTGGATGGGCGCTTGAGGGCATCACAGCAGCCACAAGGAGGTGAGTACAGTCTCATCCTGCTGTTTTTGCATTCAGTGGAGGTGTCTGGGTGGGGGAGGTGGGCTGTGGGTTTCCCTAGGCCAGGGCGAGTTCCATAGGCAAGGTCCCTCTGTAAGGCATGCCATGTGTCACCCCACCCCACCTCTGTAGAGTGCCAAGTACACCTAGTCATGCCACTGTGTCATCCATGTGTGTAGATGTCGTCCATAGCCTATAGGCCATTTACCAGGAATTGAACAGTGGAGCCCAAGAGCACGGCGTAGTCCAGGGGGCTTGTGTGTCTGTCGTGTCCGCCAATGGTAGCGGTAATGCATGCACTCAACATGTCTTTCTTCTGTCGCCCCCCCCCCTTTTTGTGGTCTCCCTGTTCTTGTGTGCATTAGCATCGTCAGGCAGAGGAGCAGTGGCACCAGAGCACGAGGGGGCTGCATCCCACATGGCCATGGAGGGCCACACTACGGACTCAGACTTCACCAGTGGGACGGAGTGCGAGGTGAGCTCCACGTCAGGGACAGGAGCTGAGACCAGCGACACAGACTCGTCCTCTGATAGGAGTTCCCTTGTGGTGGCGGCAACATCTGTGCCCCCCCCATCTACAGGTACAGCTGCCACCCCACCTACCAGCACTGCCCTACCAGCAGCCCCTCAGCCTTTGCCCCGTGCCCGCTCACCCGAGAGGGTGGGCATCACCTGCGCCCCAGGCACCTCAGGCCCTGTCCCAGTCACCCCTGCTGCCCTCAGTGAGGAGGCCATTGACCTCCTCAGGTCCCTCACTGTTGGGCAGTCTACCATTTTGAATGCCATCCAGGGTGTCAAAAGCCAGTTGCAACAAACCAATGTATTCTTGGTGGGCATTCATTCTGCTCAGGCGGCCCTTCAGCGAGCTTTTCAGACTCTGGCCTCAGCACTGATGGCAGCCATTGTCCCTGTGTCTAGCCTCCCCCCTCCAACTTCCTCCACCCAGACCAAATCCCCTGTACCCCAGCCTATCACAAGCACACCTACAGACCAGCATGCACACACGTCAACACACAAGGGAAGCTCAGGCAAACATAAGCACCACACATCCCACAGGCACTCACACAAGCATCAGACACATGCAGACACACCAACATCCACTGCCTCCACTGTGTCCCCCTCCTCCCTCCCAGTCTCGTCTCCACTCACACCTGCATGCACCTCATCTACAGCCACTACTGCCATCACCAGCACACTCACCACCACACCCAGCTCACGTGCAGTCACCACCCCCACTGCCATTCACACGTCCCCTGTGTCCTCTCCCAGTGTGTCTGTGACGCCACCTCCCAAGATACACAAACGCAGGCACACATCCACCCAACAGCCATCCAGCTCACGACAGCCTCCAGCGCATGCACCTTCACCCAAAGTCAGCAAACAAACACTTCCTACAATCACAACCTCTTCCTCCACTCCCAAACCCCCTCCAGCTACCCGTCCCAGTGTCTCCCAAAAACTTTTCCTGTCCAACCTTGACTTCTTTCCCACACCTCCCCCACCCCGTCAGTCTCCTAGCTCCCGAACTAGCACCTCAGCCAAAACATCTCTGAGACCAGTGGTGCCTGTAGTCACCGTAATCTGGAGTGCACTGGCCACCAGGGCAGCCAGTGTGGCACGGAGCCACAGCACAGACAGTCCCCCACCTGTGAAGCATCAAAAGTTGGCTAGTTCCTGGCAGGAGAGGGGAAAGACTCCAGCCACCAAAGCCGCTCCCAGGGGTCTCGGTGAGAGTGTGGAGTCAGCTGCGACACCTTCCAAGGTGGGGAAGGGCCACAAGAAACCAGGAAAGTCTGGGAAGAGCAGCACGGCGGAGGAGACCACCATCATCCCCGCTGCCCAGGAGGCCACAGCCATCATCCCCGCTAGGCCAGAGAGGACCGCCAGCACAAGCCCCACTGTAACAGAGAGGACCGCCAGCACAAGCCCCGCTGGGACAGAGAGGACCGCCAGCACAAGCCCCGCTGGGCTAGAGAGGACCGCCAGCACAACCCCCGCTGGGACAGAGAGGACCGCTAGCACAAGCCCCCCTGGGACAGAGAGGATCGCCAGCACAAGCCCCGCTGGGCTAGAGAGGACCACCAGCACAAGCCCAAAGGGCTAGAGAGGACCGCCAGCACAAGCCCCGCTGGGTTAGAGAGGACCGCCAGCACAAGCCCCGCTGGGCTAGAGAGGACCGCTAGCACAAGCCCTGCTGGGATAGAGAGGACTGCCACCACAAGCCCCGCTGGGACAGAGAGGACCACCAGCAGTGGAGTCACTGCAAAGGAGCCCGCCGCTCCAAGCACTGCTGAACAGGGCACCGCCGCTCCAAGCACCGCTGAACAGGGCACAACCGCTTCAAGCACCGCTGAACAGGGCACCGGCGCCTCAAGCACCGCTGGCCCATGAGCACTGATGCTACTGAGTCCATCACGAGCAGGATGAAGCACCCTGGGCACAATGCCCCCTCCAGAACCAGTGGAGAGATACATCCACTACCTCTGTCCTTAGAGGATGAAGCACTCTGGGCACAATGCCCCCTCCAGAACCAGTGGAGACTGTCATCCACTACCTCTGTCCTTAGCAGGATGAAGCACTCTGGGCACAATGCCCCCTCCAGAACCAGTGGAGAGATACATCCACTACCTCTGTCCTTAGCAGGATTAAGCACTCTGGGCACAATGCCCCCTCCAGAACCAGTGGAGACTGTTATCCACTTGAGAGACTGTGGCTTTGCACTCCCCAGGATAAAGCAGTGGGCAAACCACCCACTTGTGGGACTTGAGAGACTGTGGCTTTGCACTTCCCAGGATGGAACAGTGGGCAACCCACCCACTGTAGAGATTTGAGAGACTGTGGCTTTGCACTCCCCAGGATGGAACAGTGGGCAACCAACCCACTGTATAGACTTGAGAGACTGTGGCTTTGCACTCTCCAGGATGGAACAGTGGGCAACCCACCCACTGTATAGACTTGAGAGACTGTGGCTTTGCACTTCCCAGGATGGAACAGTGGGCAACCCACCCACTGTAGAGATTTGAGAGACTGTGGCTTTGCACTCCCCAGGATGGAACAGTGGGCAACCCACCCACTGTATAGATTTGAGAGACTGCGGCTTTGCACTTCCCAGGATGGAACAGTGGGCAGCCCACCCACTGTAGAGACTTGAGAGACTGTGGCTTTGCACTCCCCAGGAGGGAACAGTGGGCAACCCACCCACTTTAGAGACTTGGCTTTGCACTCTCCAGGATGTAACAGTGGGCATGTGGCCCCCTCGTGGATTTGGCGTCATGCACTCAACCGGCTGAGGTGCCCCCCCTTTCCCACCCCTTGAGGTGCCTGTTTTCTTGCTCTCTGATGCCCCTGCAGTGTTCTCTCTGTCATGGTCGGGGATCTTGTGTGGGCCTTGCCCATATCGTGTGGGCCCAGTGTTCCATGGACTTAATTGGAACACTACCTGGACTACTATGCTTGGTGTATATTTTGTTTATGGTGTATATATATATTTTTGCCTACTTGATTCTAAAATATTACAAGGGTTACACTCATTTTCTTTTGTCTTTGCATTCTTCTGGTGGGGTAAAGGGGTGTAACTATCATGTTTAAATATGTATTAGTGTGTGTGTTGTAGTGGGTGAGGGTGGGGGTGTTGCATGTGTGTGTCCCTGTTTTTTCCCTCCCCCCTCCCCTGTGTCGTAGGTGCAGTACTCACTGTGGTCTTCGCTGCCGGCGTTCGTGCTCCTGGTAGAGAAGCAGGAAGACTATCGCAGGGAGAATTTGGAGTTCCGGCTCTATGCTATCCTGGTTCCTCATGGGGTGTGTAGAGGTGAGCGTTTTCCCTTTGAAATCTTGTTTCCGCCGTGTTTTTATCCACGGTGAATCCGCCCCGGAAAAGGTGGCGGATTGGTAGGTTGTGATACTGTGTGCGTTACTTTGTCCTCCGCCTGTCTGTTGGCGGTGACCGCCACGCTGTTTGTTTGTACCGCTGTGGCGGTCGGAGTGTTAAAGTGGCTGTCTTTGTTGGCGGTTTCCGCCACGGTCGTAATTGCAAATTTTTTACCGCAGGCCTGTTGGCGGTCTTACCGCCGCTTTAACACCGACCGCCAGGGTTGTAATGACCACCATAGTGTTGCTGCTTAAAGATCAAGGGTAAATTAGCCCAATACCCTCAGGAATGTTTTTTTTATAATACAAAATAAAAAGAAAACCATGCACAAATATAGTTACACAAGATTAACATGGTTAGAACCAATCGCTGACACTTTGTTCTAATTACTCTGTTTCTTCTTCAATTGTTTTGGGTCTTTGTTCTTTTTTCTGTATTCTTTTTCTCCATTCTAAAGCTCTTGACTACTTTTCTTCACAATTACCATTTTATTATTTGATGTATATACAACCAGTGATTTGATTCACAGTGTTCTTTTTCATTTTCAGAAATGTTTTTGAGCACGGCTAATACCCTTACTGCATTTGCCCCGGGTTGAAGGCAGTTTTCAATTTGATACTTTTCGTCCATCATGGCAGACCAAGACTCACCAGGGGTTCTGGAGATGTAGAGTTTTAATCTTGGTCTCTGGTTCTTACCTTGATCTAGAGATTCTTGTGTATCTTCTCCTTGATCTTGCCCCTGTGATGCTGGGGCTTGATCTGACTTTACCGGATGACACTTATCTTGCAGAGAATCAACTTGTGCTTCTTTTCCTTCAAGATCACACATTGGGCAGGGGGCAGACTTGGTGAATCAGTAGCTGTTGTCACCACTTATCAATGTAAGGAAATGCCTGGTTCTTGTATGATCACCTCTAAGTTTTGGACTAATGCTGCTAGTTTTTTAACTCTGAAGGTGCACTGAGGCTTGCTAAACAGACCTCGGTGCAAGTGCTTTGAACTTTTAAAGGAATATGTTTGATTGGTTCACCTACAATTGGCATAAATTAACTTACTGATAAGTCCCTATTTTGTGGTACCAGGACTGCAGCACTTATTGTGTGACTATGAGAATGACAAAGCAAAGTATGACTCCCAGCTGCCACTGCTGCCTGGCAAAGCAGTTTTAAACTGCTAACTCAACTTTGCCATTTAAAGTAATAGCAAAGCCTAAATCTTCCTTTTTAATATTTAAAAGTCACTCCTGAGGTAGGCTTACCAAGCCTAAAGGAAGGGTTCATTATATTAAAAAGTTGGATGTGTAGCCTTTACCTTTACATGTCCTGACAGTAAAAACCCTGCATTGTTGTTTTTACTATGCAAAGGCTAGTAGCCTTATTGGCGAGTACAGAGTTACGCACTGACAACTCATCTGCTCACTTCGGAATGGAACTACTGAAAATGATGCTTGTAGGTATCAAAACAATTGTTGCAATAAACCTGACTTGATGCTAAAGTCAAATTTAATGTAACTTATGCACAAGTGGCATCTTTAGTAAGTCACCACTTTTGTTGCCCAAAGTTTTCCAGTGACCATTTACAATTGTTGGCCATGAGGCAGCCTTCCTCTCTCCTAGAGAGAAGTGTGAATGACTCTCAGGAAGGAATACAAAGGGCCTGTCATTGGGAGAGATGTGACTTCTCCCTGGCTGGAAGGCCAAACAGGGTGCGAGCCCAAAAAGCAAGCTTCAAAAGCTAAGCCGCCTTTGAAGGGCTAATGGTGGACACACATGAGATGGGCTGCTCTTTTGTGCTTGCAGATGGGGGAAGCTATTGACAAAATGTTATTTCTGTGGGTGTGAGGCTTCTACATAGCCAAATCTCTGGGATGGGCTAGAGAGCTCCACACATCATGAGAAGGGGTTCTGCATCTTGGGAGTGGGCAGAATAGTTCATCCTGGGAAAGCCAGAAGCCACACTTCACCTGACTTCGTCACTACGTGGGAGGGCACCTGATAACCCATTGACTAGTAATCACAACACTCTGAGGGCACTAACTGGGCATAAAAGTGGAACCACTGCCACCAGACCTCAGATCACATCTGTACTGAAGAGTGGACCAAATAAGGACTGCCCTGCTATTCCCTGGACCAAGCAAAGAGAGGCTACACGATGACTGAACTGCACATGCTGCTCCTTGGACTAACAAAGAGAGGACTGTGCCTGTCATGCCTTGCTCGAGGAAAAGTCATCCTCGAGCCTCAGACAGAAGAAGTGACTCCAAGAGTCAGTTGGCTAACTTCCTGTTACACCTACAGTGTCACAAAAGCTGAAGATGCCTGCCTTGGCAGCCAAGAAGGCTTGACCATCTCTGACCGTTAGTGCTGCCTGGGAGACCAATACCTATCCTCAAAAGTTGCACCCAAGTTGCCCATAGAGCCTGGAACTGGACTTCAGACTGCTTTTACTGTAAGGTAACTGTTCAACCAAGCATCTTTGGTCTCTGTGACTCGTTACCTGCTGGAGGTCACCCAAACTGGGCTGGAGTAGTAGTTTAGAACTTTGTAACAGTTTTCCAAAGTTTGCAAAGTTTCACCGTGAGCATGGTCCATTAAAATGATTTATCGTGTTGAATAAAAAGGCAGTAATTTATTGTTCCTTTAAAAATTTATATCTCCACAACTCTCCTGTGGATTTGTATAATTGAGGTGTAATTGTAAAGATAAAAACATATCCTGTTTTTATAAATTTGTGTCAGAGTTTAACAGAGTCTTGTTTTTTCCTTAATTAACAGTTTTTGTGCTTCTTAATGCTTTACAATTGTTCCTGTGATAAAGCCTGACTGTTCAGAGCTACAGTCACCCAAGATTGAGTTAAAGTTTTTTCAAACAAATCTGACTGGTCCCAGTACAGGTAGAGAGTTTATTACATGGTGAAATCTCACAACCACACCATATAAAAAACCGCAGTCTTTACAATCAACTTGTCTCTCCCTCTTTGTGTGCAATGCAAGATTGCACTGGTGCAATCCAGCACATTTCACAGCACTGTTAATCACAGGATCATTTGGTGCGCACTTTTTCAACTAGGCTCCAGGCTGGTCTTGGGAACATGCTGTTTACCAAAACCCATTCTCCAGGATTACGGTTGTGGTACTGCTCCTGCCCCACTGCTGGTGTTGCCAAGTTGCCCTAGCGACAGACAGAACACACCACATTAGCCAGTCATTTGCAATACTCAAGAACAATATCATCTGTGATATTTAAGAGTGCAGCTGCAGGAACTGATACGATTCTAATGGCCCTCCCCATCATCACTTTATTGGTGGAGAGTCCTGGTCTTTTACTTCAGGAACTTCTCAGGCTTATCTATACAAGTGGAAGTGGATCCAATCCTGAATTTCAATATACAGTTAACTTGTTCAGCAACTCCTGGTGCATCTGGTCTTTTGCTCCAGTGAAACTTTTGATCAATCTGTGATGGTAATATAGAGAAGTCTCATTAAATCACTCTTGAAATGCACCCCATTGTCTGATTCTAAAGAACCCAGTATGCCAAATCTAGGGATCATCTCTCTCAATAATAGCTAGACTACAATAAGGCTATCACTCCTTCTTGTTAGCTATGCCTCTACCCATTGGACCAAAAGGCAAACTATCACTAAGAAATAACATAGCCAACTTCAGACAGACATCGAGAAAAAGTCTCACTGTATGTGACTAAATAGTCCAACAGACCCATGTTCAAACTGTTTTCTTGCACATAGCTGCCAAGGTTTCAGATTGCTATGTGTGATATTTTCATAATTTCAGAGTAATTATGGGTGACATTTCAACAACTTTGACTGTCACTTTCTTGCGGGAAAAATCAAGCAATGAAGACGAGGGAAACATATAAATGTCTGAAATTACACCCATTTGACCAACAAGAAACCCTAAGAAGATCCAGCACCAGAAATGGAAGGTCAGGCCAGGGGAGGGTGACAGAGGCACACACACAGCCTAGGGGTCACAGCCTAGCCGAAGGCTGTAATTTATTTAAAAAAGATATGCACACTCAGCAACATAATAGACAAGTCTTATGAGCAATTAACACATACTTTGCAGCACAATTATTAAGTTTACTTAGTTTAATTAGGAGAAAAACCCAATACCGGTGCTCTCAAGCACTTACTTATCATGCAGCATGCAGACTCTTGGTCATGGCAGCTGCTGCAGCGGCCGAGTGGGGTGGGGTCAGGTCAGATCCCTTCTGCTCAGATGTGCAGTCACACTGCAGTGCGACCTATATTTGCTGTACTGACTGACTGTAGTGCAGATTCCATTTTCTCAGACTTTGGCTGACTGCAGCGGTGTAAGCAGCCAACTCAGCCACTAGATCAGGTCAGAGCTGGCTGCCCGCCCCAGCACAGACAGACCAGTGTCACTCAGACACAGGCTGGCAGCAGGCAGTCACAGGATTCTCCACAACAGAAATTAATCTGATCCAAACTAGCGCACTACCACCGCGGACCGCCACCTCACAGCCTGCCGGGGCAAGCAAGGGGGCCAGGATCGGAGGAGGATTTAGCCTCTTCACAGTGCCGTAACCGAACTTCAAAGTTCTTCTCTTGCAATTCCACCAAACAAAATAAAAAGCAGCCAATTAAAATATGCAGCAGAAAGCGCAGTAACAACTACTCTGCCCATTGGAAGCTCACTGACTGTGACGTCAGTATGCCTGTGTGTCGGCCAGGCCCTCCCGCCCCGGGGGTGGGTGTGTCTCTGTTTTGTTAACTTGACTTAACTAAGTTTAGATACATTGTAACAGAGTATTCCACTGCGAGCGCACCTAAAGCCAGCGGCGTGCCAGACACACAGTGCACTTGGGAGAAGTGTGGCTCAATGGTTAGAGCGGCAGACCCTGAAGCAGAGATGTGGCTCAAGACCAGGGTTCAAGTCCCACTTCGGCAGGTCTTGGGCTCAATTCCCCTTGACCAGATAATTCTCGCCTCGGTGCCTAATCTAATTCATGGGTCCCACTCTGCAACTCTGGGCAATAGCTTGCTTAATCTCCACAACGGCCCCAACAGCGCTTGGATGCCTGGCTTCACCCTGGGGGTGCTCAGGAGTGGGCGCCTCACAGGGAAAAGCCAGGAGGGGTTCCATAGCGGTATGAGTACAGCGCCTTGAGACCCTAACGGGTGAGTAGTGCGCTATACAAGTGCTAATTTACATTTACACTCAACCCAGCACTGCAGCTCAGTTGTGCATTATAGCGCTCCCCTTTACAGCTGAGGAGGCGCTATAATGCTTGATTTTTGCATTTCAGTGCAGTGATGTGGACCACCACACTGAAATGCATTAGAATCACGCATGATGCATGATACTTGGCAGGGCTGCTTGCCACCATTTAACTGCTGTTCTTTAATTAATCAATGACACTAACTCTCAGCCATTAACCCAAAATGTGTGATAAACTACTACTTTTGAAAAGTATGAATCATCCCATCCCTCCCAACATGTGTAGGACCATGGAAGTGTCAGACTATTGCAGGAAACAGGAACTCTGGTAACATAGTTTGAAAGTAAGTATGGCTTGCATCTTTGATACATCCTGCCCTTTCTCACTTTTCCTTCTCATTCTCGTGTTCTTCATGTTTTGTTGTTCTCTGAGCTCATTGAATGTATGGACTGTTGTCACCAACATACTGGTTATGTGGCCATTGTCAGTTTTACATGATTCTTCTAGTCTGAGTGAGCTGGACTCAGGAGCTCAATATTTTGCCACCTCATTGGCGTATCTGACCACTATTATGTGCAGAAAATCACACAGAAATTTCTCTAGGTAGCTGCAGTTCTTCAAGAAGATCTAGGAGGTAAATGTTGTTGCACACTGGGCACCCGAGGATGTCATAAAGCTTCTTTGCAACCATATTTAGCCAAAATCTTGAACCGTGCCAAACCTGTCCTGGCTGTCAGTATAGATGGTAACACAGAAATCATCATCCACAGAGTACGTTCTTGTTAAGGTGATCAATTTGACTACTTGTGCTGAGGTTACATTGCTGCAGTAGATTGAGTCCACAATACCAGCTGTGGTGCAAACTGCATATGCAGCTTTCAGAGTTCCATAGCCATCTATCAAACAAGAGCCTTCTACAAATAATGTCAAATCGGCTGATTCAAGTGGTACATTCAGTATGTCTGGTCTTGGCTTGGTGCATAATTCTGTGACATCCACATAGTTGTGGTCAAAATCTCTCTCCTCATCATAATGATCTGGGATTGGTAAAAGTGTTGAGAGATTTAGAACATTACATTGTCTTATGGAAATGTTTTCATCTCCCAAGATTACTTGTTCATAATTTGTCAAATGACTGTTTGCCATATGCTGAGTTTGAGTACTAGTAGTAAAGAATCCATTGAGGACATTAGCCAACCATTCCCAGGAATATCCTCACCTCTCTTTGAGTTGTGGGTCGTTTTATTCTCAGAACTGTACAGATAGCTATTTTGGCATCTTTCTCACTCCCTTTCCAATGTTGTGTCTCAAACAGATGACTTCTTTCTGACAGTACCGGAGTTTATTAGGAGATATCTTGATTCTCTGGAAGATGATTCAGCAATGCTATTGTGTTTAATCTGTAGCTCTCTTTTATTTTGGATGCCACCAGTAGGTAGTCAGTGTATTGTACCAGTACTAAATTGCAAGGCAGTTTTAGGGTCTCCATATTTATTTTCAATATCTGATTAAAAATGTAAGGGTTTTCTTTATACCCTTGATGAACACTACACCAAATCAACATTTTGTTCAAATATGTAAATGCAAAAAATAAACTGACTGTCTTCATGTAGAGAAATGGAGATGAATGCTGGGCACAAGTGTATGGGCCTGAGTTCCAATAGGATATAATAAGATTATTATGGAGTGGACAAATTATCTGTGATGTTTGTGATGGATTAACCCCCTCTGACAAACTCGAAATCAGGCCCTATGACTGTAAACCATTTTGCATCTCATATCTGAATAATTACTGCAGGATTCGGTACTACAGAACAACATGAGATTACAATTTGGTAAATTTTTCTGCTCTCCTCACTACCGGGAGCTTCAAGCTGGGGTAGGTGACGCTGGACTTAGTGGCAGCCACACAAGTAAGTGACTAGCGCGATTATATTCTGTATATTTTGCACACATTGAGTATTTTGTCCACTCCCCCAGCCCTGGACACTTGTCTAGGGTCGGTATTGACGACGCTCAGCTGCGCTGAGCGTTGGGTTCGACCTTTTCTCCCTGCGTGAGTTATAGCTGCCATAGCACTGTCATACTGATTCAGATGCCAGCGTGTTGAGCATGAAGCTATAGACTCCACCTGCGGGGTCTTTGCTATGTGTTTGTTTTTTTTAAATGAGGAATAATATAGGGCCAGTCAAGCCTTTCATTACACTTCCATTGGTGGGAGCTGTCATATGGGTCTTGGGGTATCAGGGTCATCACACTGCAGCCCTCCCGTATTTTAAGACCTCATTAGGTCATCACTCAGTTCCCAAACTTTATGCAGAATATATAAGTGATACTTACACTACACTGTTTACATTAGATCGACTTCACTACCTCCGTATATAGGGGGTTACATTACTAATATGCGGGGACATACAGGATTGACCAGATACTATTAACCTTATGGTTTACATTGTCACATCCCCTCAATAAGAAATAGAGGACATAAGATATCAAGGAAGGAATACATATAACAATTTCCATGTAATCATCATACATGAACGTACTTTTCCTTGCATAACCACTTGATTGAATCGCAAAATCTTTTTATTGTTACTGTTTGCAATCATTTTCCCAATCTTGTATATGTATTTAGACCAATATGGACCACTGAAGCTTGTTGCTAACCCTATGGGGCCCATCCCCTAATACGAGGAGGGTAAGCATGGTTCCTCTTATGTTAAGAGGCACAGTGGTTGTTCATTTATTTGATCACTCACTTTTAGTTTTGCACATCACGTAGGGGACAAATCACCAGTGTGTTCTTGAATCTCCCCACGTTTTTCACAATGCACATTACTAGTCTTTCATGCTGTGTTATATCTTTATCTTTGTTTTTTCCAGGTTCCTGTGAGATAACCTATTGTAGGTTTTGTGAAGAATAAGGATTAGGTAGGTTTATTGGTCCTGATGAATCGCATTAGATCTTGTTGACTAAAGAAGCGAGAAACATGTTGACCTTTATTTAGAAGCAGTATAGGGATTCCCGTACTTGCATACGCTACACTCCCAGACCATAGGGATAGTGTAGATCTGACATCTTACTTGATTAGGGGAGACTAGACCTTATCTTTTTCTCTCCCCCAATGCTATTTTGATCATGACAGAGGTTTAACACCAAATAAATTATCATTTTTTCCTCTAGTCATTTTTAACAGTACTCCTTTCATACCAATCCCACATTTCAGCATACACCAACCATCAACTTTCTATATTAAAAAGATCTCCGGCAAAGAGCCCACTCATGGGGCCCGTCAGGCATTGCAGTGCCGGCCTGATGAGGAGCAAGGCCTGATGATGAAGCATGTCACCATCTGGTGAGTGAGGGCTCTTCTTCAGTTTTATTTTGACTCTCAGGGACCTCCCCCTCTCTCTCTCTCTTCCTAGCTCTATTCAGGGATTTATCTCTTTATCCCTCAGTGGAACTGTGTATTCTTTGAGTTGTGATTTAGATGGGAGTACTATACACAGGACCAGGTCTATCTTTACAAACCTCCAAAAACTTGAGCCCTCCCTTTGGTTTTTGATAATTTTTCTAAGGTCCTGTACTATTCTCAATTTCTATTAGATTTTTCTAGTCCCATGATTGATTGAGGAATTATAGCGACTACCCAATACTTCCGTTAGAATGCCCTGGTCTTGTTCAGTCACTGGTGTCATCCCTGACACTTCCTCTGGAGGATGATTATATTTGAGTGTTCAGGGATAAACCACATCTAGTTTCACCTTTATTTTCACTGACTCTAAGCCTTTTATTAGTCCAATTTGCCTGTGAAATTGCAAACGTCCTCCCTTCATGTGCAGTTTAAATCAGCATGTAAGTGTTCCTTTGTTAAGACAGGGAATAAACAGACATCTGACTCTTGTGATTTTATCTTAAAGTTAGCCTCTTCGCCTTGGATCCGAATTGCCACTCTATTTGGTGTACATCATGCACAAATTTTCTCTTCCCAACAAATTAACTGGGCTTGTGCTAAATATTTGGAATTCATGAGTATTTTCCATAGGGCAAATCATAATAAGTCAATCAATGAAATAATTAATGAATCGCAGAGCAACTCACAGCACAATCAACTAATTGCAGCATGTTTAGTTTGAAGGTTAACTAATCACAGTTAGTCTCTGCTTGGAACAATACAACATACAACAAATAGCAGAACCACTTGTTGTGATGTAATATCTTGGTTCAGCCTACTTAAAATTATTAAGCAAGTAAATATTCTAGCTGCTTTACCTTAAAATAATGAAAAGGGAAAATTAAATCTCTTCTAAAAGAAGTCACACAAAAGGGACCTAGGTCATGGGTAACCTCTTTACTTCTGTGCACCAACGAATATACAATCATCAATCTGGATTAATAAGCATTCAAAACTAGACCTTTAAGAAATCTCTATCAAGGCATGGATGTTGTGCCTCACAACACACACCTCAACTTTAGCCAACAAGTTTCAACAAGTTAAGATCTCGAGAACTTGGATTTTCAGCTAAATCTGATAACCTATACCCCAATATTAAACAATTAACACATTAATATTGATAAGCACATTAAACAAACATAAATGAACACCTAGAACTGAATTGCACACATATAGCCCTCTCTTACCCAATTAGTAGGGCCAACTCTAAAGTGAAACGAAAACTTTAAGATCACAATAACCAAAGGTTGTACTATTCAAATCAAAGTTTCATAGCCAAAGTGCTCTCAACCTGCATACATTTCTCATGCCACCGAATAATACACCCTCAATTACACTCTCCACAATGACAAATCACCCTATTTATACTCATTTCTCCTTAATTCACAGATCAGCTTTGGGAACAGTGGAACACTGCCATCAATCCAAACAGGGCCATTGGATCTCAGAAATACGCTCTGAATCCATGCAAATTGTTTCTGGGTCTAATGGGGTGTAGCATCAAGATCCAGTTTTAACCATCCAGGTCCAGTTTCTAACCGTTACCTGCTACCAGATCTTCTAGCGCTTCTTTCTAATGTTGTCACATTTGAAGCACTGCTGATGGATTCCTCAGGATTTGGTTGCTGCTCAACTGGGCCTGATCAAGACTTTTCAATCAAAATTACAATGTAAACAGGAGAACACATTAGGCTTTATAATGAAAACACAACAAATATGTTTTTAAAATTAAGGTTTATTGAAGGTTCAACTACTTACAAAAGGCAAATACATTGTTAAAATCAGTCAACTAATCATGTGAATCAAATATTATTACAAGGCTCAGAATAAAATGCAACTAGTAAGATAGCAGAACCTTAAAATATAGTTTAGCTCAATTTAAGTGAGTCTTAAATCAGAGGTCGGACTGACATAGTGTAGCCTCCTAAAGATCAGGAGTGAGGACAAAGGAAGACTTATCTGCTGATTTCTTTTATAATGCAAAATACAATGAAAACCATACATGAATATAATTGTACAAGAATCATATGAGTTGAACAAATCACAAGAAATAAAGAATGTTACACTTTCTGAAATTACATTATTCAGCACTATCCCACAGATTCACATAATAAAGTTCCCATCCATGGTGCCTTTCAGACACCTAAATTGTTAATACAATTGTCGCTACTTAATATACAATGATAGGTTCTAATGAGAAATCACCATGGTCCCAATAGGTGAGCCCTTGGGAACATTCAAGTGAAGCAGTGTGCTACAGACCTCTAAAAAAAGAAAGATCATTCTGTACCTAGAAAAGTGACATTACTTCTCAAAGCAGTGTTTACAAAGTACCTTGTGCATAATTAAACTGGGTTCAGGGTGAGACTAGGACAAACACTGAATACATGCTGAATAGACGGCACCCACCACTTTGAAATTGAGACCTACAGTTTCAAATGTTAGCATACGTACATTACAGTGATTCGACTCTGGAGGTTGAGCAGAATGTCAAAGATGAAGCCAAGTGACTTGAGGTTCTGAACAATGGTGGATTGGCATATATCTTTAGATCCACTTATGTGATTTTTCTTTAAAAATTGTGCCCCTAATTTTTCTGTGGTGTCCATAATGTTGCAGATAATCATTTTACACTCATTCTCCATTGTTAATTTTTTTCAAGTACTGACACTAAACAAACACATTTTACTTAAAACTCGACTTTGATATCTAAAACTGCAAAATATTTTAACAAAACGATTTCAAGGTGCAAATTCTTTTTGTTCACATTTTATATTGAAAGTAAACACCAGCCTTGCTTTAAAACTTCTTCATGTATATGCACATAATCAGGAAGCATTATAGAGCATTACAAGTAGCTTCAAATTGTTAAATTCTATAAAGACATGTACACGTTTTTACACCAGATCCACTTTCAGTAATGCAAGCTGATATCACACCTCACTGCCTTTCCTTAGAACACCCACACCTATCCTAATTGTAAAGACATTTGCATTAGTAAATCATATATACAAGTACGCACAGCGTCTGCATATGGTTACAATTCTAGCTTTAGTTGTAGAAAATTGTCTATGAAGGAGCCATAGCCTGGTACTGTAGGTTGGCAGTCAAAGAGTTTGTGCTGCATGGGGTTGGATCTGTTTGTCCAGTGGACAAAATATACATGACATTTTGTTGTCCTTATCCCCAAACAGTACTTCTAGGACGTGATAAGAATTCCATAGCCTCTAGGATGCATTTTATTTGTTTTACATCAGTTCATTTTGTACTAAATGGTGCATTTTTTTATTAGTTGTTATTACAATAATAGTTGTTACAAAGACTTGTGATGCCAACAACCGAACCATCAGATTACCTAATTACATATATCAGCTTAACAATAGTTACTTATGAAGCCAGGCCTTTCCTTGCTCAAACCTAAACACTCTCTCCTCCCAATTTGTTAGCAACACACAAGTCTTATCTTCTTTGCACTGAGTGCACAAGTTTTTGCCCACCCTAAATTTTATCTCAATTAATTTGCACTTCTAGCAGCCAGGAGTTTGCTCTCCATGTTGGTACTTGTACAGGCTTCAGGTCAGTCCTATGTCACCTGATTGGATTAGATTGTTAATGGGTGTTTGGGTTCTCAGTACTTAGGGTCAGAGGTACGACGTGATTTTGCTGTTGCAAAAGGCAAAAATCGCGTTTGCAACTGCAAAATTGTCTTGTACAATGTACAACCATATTTTGTGAGTCAGTATCCTGTTACTAACTCTTACAAAAGGGATTGTGACTCGCAATTAGAAAGGGGCGTCTCTTCCTAATTGCCACTCACAGGGGAATGTATGGTTGTTTTGTGACACCCAGCAGGCCACCATCCCTGTGAGTGCGGCCATTCCCAATTGGGTTGCAAATTGCAACCTGCCTCATGAATATTCATGAGGCAGGTCCCGTGCAACTCCGTTGGGAATAGAAAACAGTGTGGTTAACACTGTTGTACATTTTGATTTGCGATTCGCAAGCGGATCGCAAATTGCGAGTCACAAAACAAAAGGTCGTACATCTGGCCCTTAACGCCTTGTTCTTCCCTATTCAATTTCATTCATGGTGGACATTGAAGAATCTTTTTGTCGGCATGTTGGCATTTTCATCTTCTCTGCACAATAGTCGCAAGAATTCTTTACCAAATGCCTCTTGGAAGTTTTGTTCTTTATTGACAAGTCACCATAGTTGATGTGCCATATGAATGTCCTCTACACATTACCAAGATTTTTCCCAAGGTACGCATATATACCATGGATACCTTTACTTGCTTTGTGGTATCAGATCAAAGGACTGGTGTGACATAATGATACAGGAATTCTCAGTTGTCGTTGCATCTTATCATGCTAGAAACTTCAGGAAGATTCCAGAAGCATATGGCGGCAAACTACAAGATACCTTCATGTCTTATTCAATAGCTACACCCTAAATATAGGTGTCCCTGCTACAATGTCTCACAGTTCTGCACAAGAATGCCATTTTAGTTGAACAAGCAACATAACAGAGGACCAGTAAATGCAATAGGGAACACCCTAAAAGTCTGGCTAAGAGGACACGCAGAAACCCCTTCCTGAATCCTTGAGCTGTCTCTTACATCCCCATTATGGATTTCATTTGGTGAAAGATGTTCCACACATCTGGTGCTGAGAAGCTCTACCAGAGGATGAACATGTTTCTTACTATTTGGATCCACTGCCATTGATAGTCTTTCCAGTTCACCAACTTGTGCAGTAATAAAAGATGAAAAGTAATTGGATCCACTCCTCTGAGAAGAATGCTCATTGGACTGTTGAGTATTGATGGACACATTCAAGGACCAAATTAAATTTTTCTCTTTTATACCATGCACTGTTTTTTCCTGGTTCAAGGAACTATTTCTCTAAAATGAAGAGTGGTGAAGATACTTTACTTTAAATCCTCATTAAAAGGAATGTTCATCCGCTCAGCCCTAACAATTACATGCACCAGTATGTAATTACCTATTCCTGGAAAAGCTAATTGAAAGTGTGGTCTGTCTATCTGTGTTGAAGATAATAACTGTCTGATCAACAATCTGGATTCCATTCAGGTAGATGTACAACAGTGGACAAAAATAATGCTGCTGCACTACTACTACTGGACTTACCAGCAGCTTTTGATCCTGTTCACCTATAAACAGAGCAGCTCATACTGAGACTTGGTACAAGCAGGAAAGTGATAAATTGGAAACAGGCTAAGCAACAGGGACAATCAACCAAAGGAGGGTGTTGCATCTTAAAAGTCCAACGCACTTGTAATCTGGACTGACAACAAAACATTCATGCATACTTTTTGCCCTACAAAGGAAACCAAGCAACTGTTTGGTAGCATATCCAATTGTAAGCAGTGCAGGCTGCAAATTAAACAGACATCTGCAGTCCTGGGTACTGTCCAAGTCAGCCTAAGTCACAACAGGACTCCTAGTTCCATACTTTATAACATGCATAATGAAATATTATTCCATCTCTGCCAATCACACAATTCCAAACTGTCAGTCAATGGGCAGGGAGACGTGCCAAATTGCTGTTGTAGGTGATCTGTTCAGATATTGTGGTCTATCACAAGACAACCTTAATTGATAATTCATACGGGATACAGCAGTTGCACTCTTAAGTGCAATCTTCAGCTACAGTCAACAGATTGAAAACAACCCAACTAGCAAACTGCTTTTAATATGCAGGAAAGCTGAGAAGGGCTGACCCATCGTTCACCATTGCATTTTATAGTTATACTTGCATATATAACAGTTAGAACTCACAGTAGTACTACAACTGTAATGTGCAGCGGTCAGCAGCAAATTGTAACTTATATATCTGCTATTATGGTTGTCCATCACCAGCACTGTATAGCCAAAACAGCCAAAAAAAGAGATGTCACCAAATTAACAGGCATGGGATAACTGCTGGGCAATTTGGAGGACGTTAATATAGTCTACCACTAGAGCTCCCCAATATCTATACACTGTGTCCTAGTGCTTTATATTGGCAGGTACTGTCCATTACTGAGTACCTACAATTCTTTAATTTGAAAGGGAGAGTGTCTTCACATCTTAGCACTGCTGTAATACATATAAAGGGAGAGTACAGGCACTTCTCAGGAACAAACAGGTATTGTAATTAATGAGTATATACACTTCTATCAATCAATCAATCAATCAAGGATTTGTAAAGCGCAGCTAATCACCCTTAGGGTCTTAAGGCGATGAATGTAAGCTTGCTGCTCAGTCGAAGAGCCAGGTCTTGAGGTCCTTCCTGAACTGCTTTAGTGATGCGGTCTGCCTGAGCTTGAGGGGAAGTGTGTTCCATGTCCGGGATGCTAGGTGGGAGAAGGATCTTCCTCCTGCTGCACGTTTCTGGATCTTAGGGATGGCTGCAAGGGCAAGCTGGGAGGAAGGGCGACGTCTGTTGAGTAAGTAGAAGGTGAGGCAGTGGCTAAGGTATGCTGGTCCTATGTTGTGCAGTGCCTTGGAGGTGTGGATCAGGAGTTTGTATATGATGCGCTTGTTGACTGGGAACCAGTGTAGGTCTCTGAGGTGGGAGGGGATTTGGCTGTGTCGGAGGATGTCCAGGATGAGTCTGGCTCCTGCATTCTGGACTTGTTGTAGTCTTGATTGAAGTTTCTTGGTAATGTTGGCATATAGGGGCTAATTCTGAATACGGCGGGCGGGAACCGCCACTTGGCCGCTCCGTGGTCAAAAGACCGCGGAGGCCATTCTGGCTTTCCCGCTGGGCCGGCGGGCGACCGCCAAAAGGCCGCCCGTCGGCCCAGCGGGAAAGCCCCTGCAACGAGGAAGCCGGCTCCGAATGGAGCCGGCGGAGTTGCAGGGGTGCGACGGGTGCAGTGGCACCCGTCGCGATTTTCACTGTCTGCTAAGCAGACAGTGAAAATCTTTGTGGGGCCCTGTTAGGGGGCCCCTGCACTGCCCATGCCAGTGGCATGGGCAGTGCAGGGGCCCCCAGGGGCCCCACAACACCCGTTCCCGCCAGCCTGGTTCCGGCGGTGAAAACCGCCAGAAACAGGCTGGCGGGAAGGGGGTCGGAATCCCCATGGCAGCGCTGCAAGCAGCGCCGCCATGGAGGATTCCCTGGGCCAGGGGAAAACCGGCGGGAAACCGCCGGTTCCCCTTTTCTGACTGCGGCTTTACCGCTGCGGTCAGAATAGCCCGGGCAGCACCGCCAGCCTGTTGGCGGTGCTTCCGCTGCCCTTCGCCCTGGCGGTCATAGACCGCCAGGGTTGGAATGAGGGCCATAGTGTGTTGCTGTAGTCCAGTTTGCTGGTGATGAGTGCGTGGGTGGCTGTCTTCCTCGTGTCGGAGGGAATCCATTGTAAATCTTCCGCAGGAGACGGAGGGTGTGGAAGCTTGCTGAGGCAACAGCATTAACTTGGTGGGTCATCAATAGAGTGGAGTCCAGGATGATGCTCAGGTTGCGCACATGGTCCGTGGGGGCGTTACCCAGACCAGTTGGCCACCAGGAGTCATTCTAGGCAGAAGGGGAGGAGCCGATCACGAGGATCTCAATCTTGTCCGAGCTGAGCTTGAGGCAGCTGGCTTCCATCCAGGCAGCGACTGCTCTCATCCCATTGTGGGAATTCCTCTTAGCTTGCGCAAAGTCCTCAGATAGGGAGAGGATCAGTTGGACGTCATCAGTGTAGGAGACTATGTTTAGCTCATGTTGTCTGGTGATCTTATTGAGTGGGCCATGTAGACATTGAAAAGCGTCAGGCTAAGTGAGGATCCTTGGGGCACTCCACACCAGTGTCTTTAGGTTCTGATGTGAATGGTAGTAGTCTGACCTTCTCTGTTGTGGTGAGGAAGGGCCTGATTCAGTTCGGGGCTTTGTTTCGAATGCTGGCGTCGTGCAGTCTGTCGCAGAGGGTGGAGATGGTGTCAAATGCAGTGGAGAGGTTGAGGAGAATGAGTGCGGCAGTGCCTCCGTGGTCCAGTATGATGCGTATGTCATTGGTGGCTGCTAAGAGTGCGGTTTTGGTGCTGTGGTTGCTTCTGAAACTGGACCGGGAAGGGTCCAGGATGAGGTTGTCTTGAGGAACTCAATGAGTTGCTGGTTGACGGCCTTCTCTGTTACCGTGGCTGGGAAAGGGAGCAGAGAGGTGGGTCTGTAGTTCTTCAGTTCCCTTGGGTCGGCTGTGGGCTTCTTGAGTAGGGGGCTGATTTCAGCGTGTGTCCAGTCTGAGGGGAATGTGGCAGTCTTGAAGGATAGGTTGATGGTTCAGCAGAGCTCCCGTGCTATGGAGGCACTGGCCAAGTTGAAGATTTGATGTCCATTTCAAGCACTGCCCTGACTGCTCCTTTACATCTCACGACACTCAGATATGAGATAGTAACAACAATGCCCATCCCAACAGATCTCTCTAATTTTGTCTCCCTCCAAAAACCAGCTAAAGACCAAAGCTATACACAAAAATCCCAGATCCCGCAACCCAGTGCAATAACCAGCTAAGCAGACTATATCATGAGAAATACCATTAAGGAACTTGCAAAGGTGTTCCAAGCTTCCAGCAAACTGAAAACCATAAAACTGCACATCTGTCTCTCACACTTCATCATTCATCAAATTGCTATGCGCTGTATCCCACAACACAATACCTGCTGCGTCCCATAAAATGATAACTGCAGTTTAGTAGTCACCACGCAAGACATGGAAACACTTCTCACATACTTCCCACATAAGATCAAAGTAAAGACAACATCCTTCCAACCCACACAGTGTAGCGTGCTACCCATGTAGGCAAGCACTTCAGCACCCCACATAGGGCTGGTAAGTGCTATATAAGTGCTGTAATGCAGTATGAAAGAACACTCCTCCCCTCCCCTTAACCATTTTGGTGCAGATGACAACCCGTTGATGGCCTCCACACTATCTCCACTGTGTGGTAGACGCCAACTGGTCATCCTCCTGGTGGATCCCGGGTGAAGCTCTTCGACTGGAGGCTTTCCCACATGGTGGCTTCTGTGGAGGCTGACATGGATCCCTTCTGCTTCAGCCCCACCTTTCCCTTGCCAATCTGTGACATCGGAGTGCTACATAGCGTGCTTATATCAGTCATCTCACCAGATAGCGTGAGGAGTGGCAGGTAAAGAGGCCCCCTGCTTGTCTAGTGGGTTTTTGCCCCTCCAGTCTACCTGTGCAAATTTCCAGCAATGTGTTTTTCAAAGTGATCATTGCAAGAGGATGAACTGCTATCCATGAGTAAGGACCACTAGACACTAGGGAAAAATGTTTGGAAGTGGGAGGTCAGCTCCTGGCAAGGGTCAACCCCAGGCCAGGGTCGACTCCCCCCACCCACGGGGCCATTCATTTATAATATTTATGCTTTCCCTTCACTGGAGGTGGCAATTGGCCCCGAGAGTGGGGGTGGGGGGTTGCTGGGTGGGCAGGGGGCTGGAGTGGGTTTCAGGGGATGTAAAATTTGGTAGCCATTTTGGATTTCTCCTGGGCAACACAAAAAGGTATAAAGACATTGCTGCAAAGAGGAAAATCTCCCCTTTCCAGTGATGCCTTTTTCAAATTGATCCCTTGTGGTGGGCTTATATGCGAGCGGAGCAAGCAGACTCAGAGAGGTCGTATATAGATTTTATGTTTTAAGTTTTTATTCTCTGTTTCTATTCACAGGATATTCACTTGTTCAGAGTATATAGGTTCGGTAAGTCTCTGGTTCTGTAGCTTTTCTTAATTTGTTTCTTTCTTCCTTAGGATTCCTCTCCCTCTGGTCTGTCCCGGCGGTGGAAGATGTGGACGTCTCCCTCAGATTCCAGGCATGAAGGAAAAGAAAGAAACGGGTAAGTCCCTCTGTGGGATCGGGTTTTGTTTAATGTGTTCAAAGAGGGAAGGGCAGCAAGCAGGGCGGGTCCGTGAGGGGGTGTTGGATGTGGGGTTTGGGGTTCCAGTGCCGTGCAGTCTCGGTTCCTTTTCTTCCCCTTCCCTTGTATCTCAATAACCCTCCCCGGCCTTCCTCCCGCCTCCCTGCTGCCCTTTCCCAGTGATCGTGCTTCCCCGTAACCCTCCTGCCCCTAAGAGGGACCGTACCTTCATAAGCCATGACCCTCCAGGGTCGTGGCGGGGTTCTCGCGTCCTCGGCGTCTCTCCCTCTGCGATCTCCGGCATCTCTTCTCTTCCTCCGACGTTGGGCTCCTGCGTCTCTGGCGTTGCTGTTGATAAGGCTGCTCCCGCGGTCGGCGTTCTCTCCGTCTCGTTCCTCCCTTTAGGATCGTTGTCCTTCCTCTTTTCACCGCCCCAAACCCGGAAGTCGCTGCAGCTGTTACGGCGTGGCGTCCCCTCGTTGCCAGGGGAACGCAACGCCGTCTCGGGAAAACCTGCTGAAGAATGGCGGATCCTGGGCAATGAAGACGCGGTCTCCGTGACCCGTCTACATCCCTACTCATGGATCGCAAATTCACTGTGATCCTTGAGCAGGGACCACTAGATACCAGGAATTAGATTTTAGAAGCGGGGGGTTGTGAGTGACTCCCCCTGGGAGGTATATATTTATGTTTTCCCTTCCCTGGAGGGCCACGATCGGCCACACAGGGAAGGGAAAATTTGGCACCCATTCTCATTTTCAGTTTTGTGCTGTCTGGGGCCTTTCCAGCTTTTCTGGTCAGCCCAAAAAGTATAAACACATTGTTGGCAAGAGAAGAGCTTCTGCTTTCCAGCAAAAGCTTGGTGAAACAGATCCCTGCTTGTGGATCGCGACTGCACTGCACCCTATGAATTGGATTCCACTACCAATCAGGAATGATAATTTTGAGAGGGGAGGAAGTGATGCCCCAGGGGGCAAAAAATTAGATATATTATGTTTTTCCTTTCCTGGGAGTAGCAATCGGCTTCCAAGGGGGCATGATTGCCACCTCCCCAGGAAAGCAAAAAATTGGTGGCCATTTTGATTATTAGTTTTGTGCTGCTTGGGGCCTTTGCAGCTTTCCCGGGCAGCTCAAAAAGTGTAAAGGCAACATTAAGAAGGCAAGAGCTTCTCCCCTTTCTTGTGATGTCTTGGTGAAACAAATCCCTGCCTGTGGATTGTGACTCTGCACTGCAATTCACAAGCATGGGTTCCTCTAGACACCAGGGATTTCTTACATTGTTTAGGAGGTCACCTCCCTGGGCATGTCGACCCCACCCTTGTATATTTATGTTTTCCCTTCCCTGGGGGGCATATTGGCCCCCTAGGTCAGGCCTGAATGGCTTCCCAGAGAAGGGGAAGTTTGGCAGGCATTTTTTAAATGCACCTGGGGCTTTTCTGGTGCTCCCCGACTCACTTTTGGATCCCTGCAGGAGTCAAAAAATTGTATTTGGTTGTTTTCCCTTTCATTTGGGCTGATTGGGCCCACAAAAGGTACGCAATCTACCTGCCAAGGAGGAAGTGAAAATTTTGCTGCCTTTTATATGTATATGTACCCTGTGTACTTGGCAGCCATTTCTTTTGTGCTGTGGCCCTGGTTTTTTTCATACTATCGCGACAATTCCACATTATCATAAAATCGACACAATGTAGTCTACAGAAAGTAAGCAATAAAGGGACCTCATATACCACAAGGGAACTATATGAAAATGAGGCTCTGCTCCCCATTTCTCCCCCCATTCTGTGAGTCGGGAATACCTGACCTTCCCTCCTTTTCCCACTTTTGTGTCACAGAATGTTTGTGTATCTTCCATGATAGGGTGGGGACCTTGGTAGTCAGCCCAGTCCTACCTGATTTTGGAGTGTTTCTGAGACAGCAGTGCACCAGGTAAATTGCTGTCTCTAAGGCTATGCAATGGTTTATGCATTTGGCCCATTTAGAGGTGTGTGGGGCAGACACTGAATTCCATTCATGTGGATATCTCTTTTTGCTATTTCAAGTCCCTTCTATACCCTCTGTAATATATAGGAGTATCAGTCTGGGTTCTCTAGGACAGGCCAACCCAAAACCTCACCCATGGTGTCTAGGATATGTTAACAGTATGGCACCAGGAAACTTGTAGAGAAGTAGCCTCTTTCTAGCTTGGTTACCTCCACCTTTTGCCTGTTTGCCAATGTGTTTGACTGTGTTCACTGGGATCCTGCTAACCTAGACCCCAGTAATTATGCTCTCTCCTTTTAAACTTGGTTGCTGGAACCTTTTTCACCCCACATTTGGCATACTGGTGCCCACATGTAAGTCCCTAGTATATGGTACCTAGGTACCCAGGACATTGGAGTACCAGGGGATCCCTATGGGCTGCAGCATGTATTATGCCACCGATAGGGGGACCATGCAAAGTATACTGCAGGCCTGCCATTGCAGCCGAGTGGAAGGGTGCATGCACCCTTTCAATACCAGGTCACTGCACCAGGTCACTGTAAGTCACCCCTATTGCAGGCCCTCCTAGCATAGAGGGTGAATTGCAAGTACCTGTGTGTGTGAGGGCACCCCTGCACTAGCAGAGGTGCCCCGCCCCGCGAACTCCAGCTCCATTTTCCTGGACTTGGTGAGTGCGGGGACGCCATTTATGTAGATACTGGACATAGGTCACTACCGATGTCGAGCTACATAATGGAAACTCTGAACCTTGGTATCAAATATGTCGGAATCATACCCCAATACTGTTGCAAGTATTCGAAGTATGATTCCATGCACTCTGGGGGCTCCTTAGAGGACCCTCAGCATTGCTACCACCAGTATTACAGGGTTTTCCGGGCCCCAGTTGCTGCCACTCCACAGACAGGTTACGGTCTCTTGCTGCTTCATCTGATCAAGTTCAGGAAGGCAGAACAAAGGATTTCCTTTGGGAGAGGGAGGTAACAACCTATCCCTTTGGAAATAGGTGTGACTGGCTTGGGAGGGTTAGCCTCCCCAAGCCACTGGTATGCTTTGAAGGGCTCATTTGGTGCCCTCCGTACATAAACCAGTCCACGACGGTTCAGGGACCGCCAGTCCGTGCTCTGGCATCAATCTGGACAATGGAAAGGCGAGTGACCACTCCCCTGTCCATCACCACCCCAGGGGTGGTGCTCAGAGCTCCTCCAGAGGGTCCCTGGGTTTTGCCATCTTGTTTCCAAGGTTGACAGGGAACTCTGGGAGCATCTGAGTGGCCAGGCATGGCAGTTGACGTCACAGTCCCCTCCTGATAGGTGCTTATCTGGCTAGGTGACCAATCCCCCTTTCAGGGCTATTTAGGGTCTCTCTCTTGGGTGGGTCCTCAGATTCAGCTTGCAAGATTCCATAAGGACTCCTCTGCAACTTCTACTTCAGCTTCTGGCTTCCGGAACTGTGACTGAAACCTCCAGGACCCAACAAACTACTTCCAAGACGAATAACTCTTCTGCAACATTGTTTCCAGGACTCCAGCCAGCAACTGCAACATTTCCACTGGCTGTGCATCCACTGAGGCTGGTGTGTCTTCAATCTACACTATAAGAAAGAAGGAATCTCCCTTGGAGTGAAGGAGTCATGCCTGTACATCTGCAGGCACCTGCTGCAAAGACAACCAACTGCGTGGATCTCCCCTCATCTTGACCTGCGTGGATCCTGCATCATGGGTGGTAGTCCGGAATAGTCCTCTCTGCCAGCTGTCCAACTTTGGTGGAGTTAAGCCCTTCCCTTCCCACGCATGACAGTACCCCCATGCACTGAGTCTCTTGCAGATGTCAAGGCTTGTTTGCATCTCCTCCAAGTGATCTTCAGGCAACGTGTAGCTCCAGTCCCCAGCACTCCTTCCTGTGACGCACAGCCCTCTGTGTGGTTCTCCTGCAGTGTGGGATCCCTTTCTGTAGTGATGTGTGGGCTTCTTCTGCAACTTCTGTTTCCCTGTCCTGTGGGACTCCTGCGGGTGCTGCCTCTGCTTCTGTGGGGTTCTCTGTGTTGCTGAGGGTGCCCTATGACTCCCTCTCCTGGGTTGAGTCCTCCTGTGCTTTGCTGGTCCCCGGAGCACCATTTTTCCACTAACTGCGAGTTTGCCTTTGCCAAGGCTTGCTTGTGGAATTCCTGCGCCAACACCCACCTGCAATCTTCACTCCAGCGTGGGACATCTTCTGTATCCATCAGGAATTCTTCCCCGGTTCCAGAGCTACAGTGCTGACCTGTTCTTCCTCACCGTAAAACAACTCCTGCAAGTACAGCTGGGTGGGAAGTAGCTCTTAGTACTCCTCGACACCACTGTGGCTTTTGGACTTGGTTCCCTCTCTCCATAGGTCTTCTTCTACAGGAATCCACCACTGGTTTCTTGCAGTCTTGTCTGGGTGTCTTCTTGTCGAGACGGGCCACTCACCTGAAAAGCAGGATGTCTGCAGGGGTGATGGTATGCCCCGACCTCCTGGAACACCTCTCGGCACTTCCTGGTGAACACGGAAACCCCAGCAGGTGTCCCAAAAGGAAAGGGGGAGTAGAAGAGAAAGAGACAAAACACTGCCACATCTTGCCGGTCCAGCCAGGCACCCTGTATCTTTGGGGGGGCAGGTCATTGTTGACAGAGTGATAGTAGAGTTAGTGTACTCAACTTCCTTGAAACTGAATCTCTCTTTCTGATATGGGCACAGGAGCGGTAGAAGAACACCGGGATGCTTCAGCACTTTTCTTGGATAATAATAACTGTTGGCACAATTACTAACACTGCATTACCAAAAACCCAAACTGAGTACCATAACAATAAGTACTGCGACACTAGGGCTGGCTTCACAGAGATTCACTGTTGCACACTACAATTAGAAATGTGGTTGCACTTATCAGGCACAAGAAAGATAAACAAGGACATTAATTATATCACATATACCTTTCCTGCATGCATAGGGTTAAACTAAAAGGAACAAAAACCAATCAAGAAATACAAATGTCCACTCTGGGTTCAGTCAGGGTGGCACAGTTTGGTATGGTTTCACTCTGTGTGTGAAAAACCCTTCAAAAGGCAAATTCCTCATACCTGAATCACAGACATGAATGACACAATTTAAATCCAAGAGTTATGCTATTAGAGAAAGAGAAATAATGTAAATGCTCTTTTAAAATTGCACTGTCACTTTTTGTAGTACTTGAGCTCAAACAGATTTCCTGAAGCACATTTAGGCAAGTAACTTCAATAATAATGTAGAATGTTCAGAAATGCATTTGTCTCTTCAAGATACACCAGTTGTTCTAGGAAAGCGCGGCACTCAAAGAACAAACTCCCTGGAGAATACTAGTCACTTAGCTGCAGTCTTTTCCGGAGTGCTGGAGGAATGCCAGGTGTCAGCTGGTACAGGAACGAAGAAAAGAATTGCCTCAAAAGTCCTGAATTCGAGGATGACAGCAGGGGCTGGACTGCCAAATCAGATGCTGAGATCAGGAAGCAAAACCAAGCCAAGCAGGGAGGCGTCCTTCACTCTGCTATTTATAGCCAATCAGGAAAGCAGTTGAGTTTCCACATGTGGATGAGTCACCACACGCAATTAGAAGCACATGTCTACACCTGCTCACATTAGCATACAAGCATTGGTAAAACAAGCATTGATAAAACCAATTGTGTAACACAGCACATTATGTTTACTTAGAAACATGAAGGTTTAACCAAGAACAGAGATATGATTTAACCCTAGTCCCTGGGGATGTTGACAGATAACGCAGGAGGCACCTTGGGGATTCCTGACACTTCTTTTCTTCTTTTCCTTCTTTTTGGGTGGTTTGGGGAGATTCCAGTGATTTACTCCTGCATTCCTGGTCGCTGGGGGTGTACTGTGTTACTTACCTCTGTGGTTCTCTAGTACTCCCAGCTCCACTCAACACATTCCACTTACATAAGTGGGGGTCCTGTGTTCGCATTCCATTTTCTTAGTATATGGCTTGTGCTCCCCCCAGGGTCACTATTGGTTATTTACATTTGCACTGTTTTCTAACCTTTTCTATGGTTATTACTTTTTACTAGTTTACTAGTGTATATATTTAGTGTATTACTTACCTGCCCTTCTAGTATTTTGTGGTCTTGTGTTCCAAAAATAAAGTACCTTTATTTTTGTACAACTGAGTGTTTTCTTTCATGTCTGTAAGTGCTGTGTGACTACAGTGGTTTTGCATGAACTTTGCATGTCTCCTAGTTAATCCTAGACTGCACATCTACAGCTACCAGCTTCTAGACACTGCCTACACTTCACTAAGAGGGGATACCTGGACCTGGTGTAAGGTGTAAGTACCTTGGGTACCCACCACACACCAGGTCAGCATCCTACAGCGGGGCATTGCCAGAAGGTGTGCAATATATCTCCCACAGGGTGGTCAAATTGTAACCAACAACTCGACAGGCTCAACCCCATCTTGTACAGGCATGTTCTCATGAAATACTTTCTATGCAACAATTTGAATTGTATTAAGCAAAACTAGGATGCAAGTGCTGCTTCCCGCGGTGCTGCCAAGGCCTTGTTTCAGTCTTTGCCACCCAAGGGGCCCAAATCAGATTCCCAAGCCTCCTGCACCCCCTTCATACTGTCTGGTACATTTTGGACAAGCATGAGGTAAATGTCTGAATATTCAGGAATGTCTTCCCCTTGTGGTAAGTATGGTTGTAGTGCATGCCATAGTTGGAGGTATTTAAAGAATTGGGAGAGATAAAAGTTAAATTAGGTTTGCATGTCAGTGAATGATTTCATTATACCCTCTTGTAGGACGTCTCCGAATGTAAAGATACTGATATTATCCCAGGCAGAAAAGCCACACAGGGCAACCATCTGTGGGAGTTTAATACCCCTCCATAAAGGGATTTCCAATGTGAGTCTAAGCGCCCACCCCATTGTTTTAAGAACTTCCAGCCATGCTCTAAAAATGATCTGGGTGGCAAGCTGGCCCGTCCCATGTCCCACCACTCTGAAGTATAAGCCGGGTCGTCGAAGCCCGCAAACCACCAATCATTGAGGACAAATAGGTGGGCCACCTGATAGTAAAGAAGCATGTCCAGTGTGGCCAGTCCTTACTGTGAGAATGTAGCCTCTTTCTAGCATGGTTACCCCCACTTGTGGCCTGTTTGTGAGTGTGTGTCAGTGTTTTTTTTACTGTGTCACTGGGATCCTGCTAGACAGGACCCCAGTGCTCATAGTGAAAACCCTATCTGTCAGTGTGTTTTGCCTGTTGCACTGGGATCCTGCTAGCCAGGACCCCAGTGCTCATAGTTTGTGGCTTAATGTGTGTGTTGTCAGTAGTGCTTAACTGTGTCCCTGAGGCTCTGCTAACCAGAACCTCAGTGCTTATGCTCTCCCTACTTCCAAATTTGTCACTATAGGCTAGTGACTTCATTTACCAATTCCAATTGGCAAATTGGACCCCTCTTGTAAGTCCCTAGTATATGGTACCTAGGTACCCAGGGCACTGGGGTTCCAGGAGATCCTTATGGACTGCAGCATTTCTTTTGCCACCCATAAGGAGCTCAGACAAACCCTTTCACACGACTGCCACTGCAGCCTGCATGAAATAGTGCACACATTATTTCACAGCCATTTTCACTGCACTTAAGTAACTTATAAGTCACCTATATGTCTAACCTTCATTTACTGAAGGCTAGGTGCAACTTTACTAAGTGTGAGGGCACCCTTGCACTAGCAAAGGTGCCCCCACGTTGTCCAGGGCCAATTCCTCAGACTTTGTGAGTGCGGGACGCCCTTACACGCATGCACTACATATAGGTCAATACCTATATGTAGCTTCACAATGGTAACCCCGAAAATGGCTGTGTAAGGTGTCTAAGATCATGGAATTGTCCCCCATTACAAATATGGTATGGGGAGCCATTTCCATGCATTGTGATGGCTCCACCATGGACCACCAGTACTGCCAAACCAGCTCTCTGAGGCTTGCACTGCAGCTACAGCTGCTGCCACCTCACAGACAGGGTTCTGCCCTCCTGGGGTCTGAGCAGCTCAGTCCCAGGAAGGCAGAACAAAGCATTTCCTTTGGAAGCAAGGTGTTACACCCTCTCCCTTTGGAAATAGGTGATACAGGCTGGGAGGGGTAGTCTCCCCCAGCCTCTGGAAATGCTTTGAAGGGCACAGATGGTTCCCTCCTTGCATAAGCCAGTCTACACCGGTTCAGGGACCCCCAGTCCCTGCTCTGGCATGAAACTGGACAAAGGAAATGGGGCTGACCACTCCCCTGTCCATCACCACCCCAGGGGTGGTGCCCAGAGCTCCTCCAGTGTGTCCCAGCCTTCAGCAATCTTGTTTTTCAAAGTGTGGGGACATTCTGGGGTCCTCTGAGTGGCCAGTGCCAGCAGGTGATGTCAGAGACCCCTTCTGGTAGGTCCATACATGATAAGGTAGCCAATCCCCCTCACCAGACTATTTAGGGTCTCTCCTGGTGGTTTCTCTTCATATTCTACTTGCAACTTTCCAGCAGGAATCCCCTGCAACTACTACTTCATCCTCTGACCTCGGATCGACCGCAGACTGCTCCAGGAACCGCTGTAACAGCAAGAAAGTATCCAGAAGGGCTACTTTTCCTCTGCAACTTCAGCTCCAGCCAGCACCTGCAACAGTTTCCACGGTGTGCACGCTCTGGGGACTCCCTGTCTTCTCCCTGCACTAGAAGGACCGAATAAATCTCCAGTGGAGTAACCGAGTCACTTACCTGCTATTGGAGGCACCTTCTAAGGTGATGACCGGTTCTCTTGGACTCCTCTCCTGGTGACGAGCGTGCTCCTTGGAACACAGGTGGTGGATCCCTTTGACACAGACTGTCCTATGATCCTGCTGTCCAAATTTGGAGGAGGTACGAGCTTGCCTTCCCCATTAGCGACAGTACCCCTGTGCACTGCGTCATCTTCACCTCCTGGGGCCTCTGTGCAATATTTGCAAGAATCCTTCATGCACAGCCTGGCCCAAGTCCCCAGCACTCTATCCTGTGACGCTCAACTCGCTGAGTTCTCCTCCGGCGGCGTGGGCCCTTCTTTAGTAGTGCTGCAACAACTGCAATTTGCATCTTCTTTGTCCCCATGTCCTGGGACTTTCGTGGGGGCTGCCTGGTCATCTGTGGGTTCCCTCCAGTGTTGGGAGCCCCCTCTGCCTCCTCAGTCTGAGTTGAGGCCCCCAGGTTCCTCGGGGGTCCAGGCAGCGCCACTTTGACACAAAAAGTGACTTTGCTTGAACCAAGGCTTGTTGGACGAATCCAGCGCCGAAACTTGCCTGAATCCAACATCTCTACGTGGGACATCCATTGCATCATGCAGGAGCCCGCAGCCATCTTCCTTTGGTGCATTTCTGCAGTCTTTGTCTAACAGGGACTCTTCTTTTGCACCCTCTTCTAGGTTGGCAGGGGCTCCTGTCCTTCCCGGAACTTCGGCTGATTTCTGGACTTGGTCTCCTCTCTTTGCAGGTCTTCAGGTCCAGGAATCCAACATTTGTTGTTTGCAGTCTTGCTTAGTTCTTGCAAAAACTCTACTCATGACTTGTAGTGTGTCCTAAGGAAACTTGCAGTACTTTACTCCTACTTCCCTGGGCTCTGGGGTGGGGTATTTTACTCACCTGTATGGTTTTCATACTCTCCCAGAGATTCTCTACACACTACACCTGTCTAGGGGGAATGCATGATTCGCATTCCACTTTCTTAGTATATGGTTTGTGTTGCCCCTAGACCTATTTTCTCATATTGCAGTCTAAAGCATTTCCTATTGTTTGCACTATCCTATGTCTAATTACTTACCTTATTTTGGTGTCTAGAGTATATATTGTGTATAATACTTACCTCCAGAAGGAGTATTGCCTCTAAGATATTTTTGGCCTTGTGTCACCCAAATAAACTACCTTTATTTTTGGTAACACTGAGTATTGTCTGTACTTGTGTATAAGTACTGTGTTACTTTGAGTGGTATTGCATGAGCGTTGCATGTCTGCTAGTTCAGCCTAAGCTGCTCTGCTATAGCTACCTCTATCAGCCTAAGCTGCTAGAACACTACTACATTTCACCAATAAGGGATAACTGGACCTTGTATAAGGTGTAAGTACCCAAGGTACCCACTACAAACCAGGCCAGCCTCCTACACTTACCTGAACACCGGTCAACAGCACTTTTCCAGGGACACTCATGGGGCCATCCCCCCATAGTAGGGATCTCAGCAAGGTGCCTAACTTTGGAAAGAAGAGCCTATCTACAGGGAAGGGGACATTTTGGAGTTGATAGAGTTTTTCCAAGGCCACCATATGGCTGATCGGCACATCAGTGACAACGGGAGGGTGTACCAAAATGTAATGTCTCTCACCAGCTCCTGCACAATGGAGTATAATTTATGTTCTTGCATGACATTTTGACCCAGCGTGATGAATACACCCAGATATTTAGAGCCATTCAGTTGTATTTTCAAATCTGGGGCCCAGAGAGATTTTCTTGGACATGCTCTTATAAGGGATATAGTTGACTTAACCTTGTTCATCTGGAGGCCAGAGTAGGCACCAAATGTATGTAGTATTTGCATTGCTTGAGGCCCTGTTTCCTCTATGTTATCTAAAAATAGCAATCCTGCTGCCCACTAGAATTTCCGATACAAGGCCTTAACCCCACCTATGCCGCCAGTGCAAACAAAACAGGAGACAGGGGACAGCCATGACGGGTTCCCCACCTCAAATCGAACCAGGGGTAGACAGTCCCTTCAATCCATACCCAGGCCCTTAAGTTGGTATACAGCAGGTGGACATAGCCAATGAAGCAGGGACTGAATCCATATAGCTGGAGCAGGTAAAAAAGATAATCCCAGCTAACAGTGTTGAAAGCCTTTTGGAAATCGACCAAGAGGAGCACTTGTTGGCCCGGCAAGTTCCCACACAATTTCAGAGCATTGTACACCCTCCGAATGTTGTGGCGGGTCGACCACTAAGGTGTAAACCCCGACTAGTAGGGGTGAATTAAGTGTGAAATCATCTCGTTCAGACTAGTGGCCAGCATCTTAGCCAAGACCTTCACTTCAGTATTCAGTAGTGATATCGGTCTATATTCCTCACATTTATTGTCTGGGAGGCTGGGGTTTGGTATCACGACTATTTCGGCTGCCCTTAAATCCTTTGGTAGTTCACCACAATTTATGGATTCGCTGAACATGTTTAACATTTAGGGACCCAAGGTGGGCCAAAGCTGGTGCCAGAATTCGGCCGGGAATCCATGTGGTCCTAATGCCTTCCCCACACTGATCTGGTTCAGTGCTACCCCCTGCTCCTCAACTGTGACCTCTGCCTTCAGATTATCATGTTACTCAGCTGTTAGTCTGGGTATGGCACATCCATTACAAATTGTTCTAAATCTTCAGGTGGGCCATTCAGCTGCACCCCATGGAGGTTACCATAATAACTTGCGAACTCAGCCGCAAGATCTGTACTGCCTGTTACCTAAGTACCTTCTGCCCCTTCAAGCAAAGCCACTGGCGAGGTGTGTAGAGCCAGTGCAACCTTTTACTTGTTCTGCCTTCCCACTGGTATATATGGCTCCAGGTGGCCAACCATGCCTCCCTAGCTTCCTGGGTGAGCTCCTATCTAAGGAACTATTGGGCATGAAGGGAACTGAGAATGAGCTCCTCCTGTAAGGTAGCCGTGTATTGGCTCTCAAGTGTTAGTACGCATGTCTTGAGGTAGTCAACCCTCTGACAGAGGTGGGCTTGTTGGCTCTTAAGTAACTCATTATTTCCCCATGGATTGTGGTCTTCTGTGTCTCCCAAAAAACTTGGAGAATCACCGGATCCAAGGTTCTCCTTAGAAAACCCCTAACTCCATTGTATACACTCTTCTCTAAAACCTTCATCTCGTAGGTACCATCCATTGAGGCACAAGCTTGTTCCTGCCCAAGGGGAACACCATCCTATCTCCATTAGCACTGGGTATTGATCGGAAAGACCCCTTGTCAGAAAGTTTATATTCCTTACCCAGTGGCCTTCTCTCTGAGGGATGAAAAAGTAGTCCAATCTGGAGAAAGAGCGGTGGGCTCCAGAATAAAACATGTATTCCTTCACCACTGGGTGATGAGCCCTCCAGGCATCTACTGCCTTCAGATTATGCAAAAACTCTGATAATAACATGGGGCCCTTGCCCAAACTGGAGGTTGTACTTGAGTGGTCGAGTCCGGGGTCACAAACTCCATTGAAATCCGCCTGGTAATCCATGGTGCATATGGTAACTCCCTTATGAGGGTGCCAATGGCATCTAAAAAAGGCAGCCGTGAGCGAGGGAGGAGCATATATACATCAAATGGAAATTGGTGAGCCCCCAGCATTCCTATTAATGCAACATATCTGTCTATGCTGTCTTGCCACATGTTGGTCACCACCAGGGGACCCTTCTGTGAATCAAAATAGCCATACCCCAAGACCCCCCGAAGAAGCCAGAATGATGAATTTGGGCATAGCCCCGTCTGGCCAGAAAGGGACATCTATTCTTCAGGAGACACATCTCCTGGAGCAGGAGGCTGTTGTCTCGATGATGATGGGTCGAATTGAGCACTGTACCTCTTCTGACCTTGCCTAGTAGCCAATTCACATTCATGAATAAGAATGATATTGGCAGTGAAGGCCTGATTTTATCTCTTCCTTCCGTGAATCCTGTCTGAGTGGGGAAGGGGGACATGTAGTATTGAGGTCCTGAGTAGGAGCATGTCTTCTAAATGTGCCCTGTCTGCAATGCAAAAGAGGTAACGTGGAATTGGTCCTGATCTCTGAACAACCCCTTCCCTCCCCCTACCCGGATGGATCCCCCCCATACTTCGCAACCTAGAAGTACCTGTCATGTACCTTTCAGGAAAAGCCAACCAGGCTATTCTAGACATTACAGGTCCCCTAAAGGACTAACCCCCCTTCCTCCAATGTAACCCACAAACCCAACAATTTAACCAAGAAGTGTAGTGCTAGAAGCGAGAAGTGAGCAATTGAGTAGTTCCAAGCCAGTGTCTGTGTTGTTCTCTTGTGCCATTTGCTGCTTATATTATTGTGCTGTGAGAAGAGTGACCCACATCTTAATCTGGTGATGGTGAGCTCATAATTTGTGGGTCAGACTTGATCGAGAAGGGCGGCCCTGCCATAGCAGTGAAAGCATTAAGGCCCTCATTACAACATTGGCGGTAAAAGCCGCTTATTGCCATGCAGAAGACTGCCAACACACCGCCGCGGAATTCCGCCACAGCTATTACGACCCATGCTCGGAATCCGCCAAAATTCAGACACCAACACAAGCCCGCCACACCAAAGGTCAGTGATAAACAAAACCTCCACTGTCACGCCAACAGATATACGCCCACACTATCACAACCCACGAATCCACGCAGCGGTCTTTCAACCGCGGTATTCCATCGGCAGTACACACCGCCGCGCTCAAAAATACACACACATTGACAAAACACTGCCACATTGGACAATTCGAAATACACACATCTGATACACATACACACACCACTCCCACACACCCATTACAATATAAAACTCACACCCACATCACCCACAAACCCCTCCGACCAAATACCAAAAGAAGGCCAGAGAGAGACACTACAAACTACTACCAAGCATCCACAGGCACACAGTACCATCACCCACATAACTTCCACGCACCTCACACAACACACCACTAAATATCACCCCACTAATCATTACACACACCACCCCACACATCACCCACATCACCCCATGGCACGGCAAATGGCATCTGACCTCCTCAGGTCCTCACTGTTGGGCAGTCTACCGTTTTGAATGCCATCCAGGGTGTAGAGAGGCAGTTGCAACAAACAAATGCATTCCTGGAGGGCATTCATTCTGGTCAGGCAGCCCTTCAGCGAGCTTTTCAGACTCTGGCCTCAGCACTGATGGCGGCTATTGTCCCTGTCTCTAGCCTCCCCCCTCCAACTTCCTCCACCTAGACCCACACCCCTGTACCTCAGCCTACCCCAAGCACACCATCAGGCCAGCATGCACACACGTCAACACACAACACACAAGTGAAGCTCTGGCAAACATAAACACAACACATCCCACAGGCACTCACGCAAGCATCACACACATGCAGAGACACCAACATACATTGCCTCCACTGTGTCCCCCTCCTCCTCGTCTCCCTTCCAGTCTTGTTTCCACTCACACCTGCATGCACTACATATACAGCCACTACTTCCATCACCAGCACACACACCACCACACCCCGCTCACATGCAGTCACCACCCCCACTACCATTCACACGTCCCCTGTGTCCTCTCCCAGTGTGTCTCACGCCACCTCCTAAGATAAACAAATGCAGGCACACACCTACCCAACAGCCATCCACCTCACGACAGCCTCCAGCGCATGCACCTTCACCCAAAGTCACCAAACGAACACCTCCTACAACCACAACCTCTTCCTCCACTCCCAAACCTCCTCCAGCTACCCGTCCCAGTGTTCCCAAGAAACCTTTCCTGTCCACCCTTTACCTCTTTCCCTCACCTCCCCCACCCCGTCAGTCTCCTAGGGCCCGACTCTCCAGGTCCCAACCTAGCACCTCAGCCACAACATCTCCGGGACCAATGGTGCCAGTAGCACCGGATTCTGGAGTGCACCAGGCAGCAGGGCAGCCAGTGTGGCAAGGAGCCACAGCACAGACAGTCCCCTACCTGTCAAGCATCAAAAGTTGGCCAGTGCCCGGCGGGAGAGGGGGAAGACTCCAGCCACCAAAGCTGCTCCCAGGGGTACAGGTGGGAGTGTGGACTCAGCTGTGACACCTTCCAAGGTGGGGAAGGGACACAAGAAACTCAGCAAGCCTGGGAAGAGCAGCACGGCGGAGAAGACCGCCACCAGCCCCGCTGCCCAGGAGGCCACCGCCATCAGCCCCGCTGCCCAGAAGGCCACCGCCATTAGCCCCGCTGCCCAGGAGGCCCCCGCCATCAGTCCCGCTGCCCAGGAGGCCACCGCTATCAGCCCCACTGGGCCAGAAAGGACCGCCAGCACCAGCCCCTCTGGCCCAGACAGGACCGCCAGCACAAGACCCGCTGGGCCAGAAAGGACCGCCAGCACCAGCCCCGCTGGGCCAGACAAGACCGCCAGCACCAGCCCCGCTGGGCCAGAAAGGACCACCAGCACCAGCCCCGCTGGGCCAGACAGGACTGCCAGCACAAGCCCCGCTGGGCCAGACAGGACCGCCAGCACAAGCCCTGCTGGGCCAGAAAGGACCGCCAGCACCAGCCCCGCTTGGCCAGAAAGGACTGCCAGCACCAGCCCAGCTGGGCCAGACAGGACCGCCAGCAGCTTCCAAGGACCCCACCAACAAGCACTGCTGAACAGTACACCGCCGTCACAAGCACCGCTGAACAGGCCCATGAGCGCCAAGGGCACTGACGCTACTGTGTCCGCCACGAGCAGGATGAAGCACTCTGGGCACAAAGCCCCCTCCAGAACCAGTGGAGAAAGGCATCCACTACCTCTGTCCTTGGCAGGATGAAGCACTCTGGGCACAAAGTCCCCTCCAGAACCGGTGGAGAAAGGCATCCACTACCTCTGTCCTTGGTAGGATGAAGCACTCTAGGCACAAAGCCCCCTCCAGAACCAGCGGAGACTGTTATCCACTTGAGGGACTGCGGCTTTGCACTCCCCAGGATTGAACAGTGGGAAACCCACCCACTGTAGAGAGTTGTGAGATTGTGGCTTTGCACTCCCCAGGATTGAACAGTGGGCAACCCACCCACTGTGGAGACTTGTGAGACTGTGGCTTTGCACTCCCCAGGATTGAACAGTGGCAACCCACCCACTGTAGAGACTTGAGAGACTGTGGCTTTGCACTCCCCAGGATTGAACAGTGGGCAACCCACCCACTGTAGGGACTTGAGAGACTGTGGCTTTGCACTCCCCAGGATTGAACAGTGGGCATGGGGCCCCCTCGTGGATTTGGCGTCGTGCACTCAACCGGCTGAGGTGCCCCCCCTTTCCCATCACCCTGAGGTGCCTGTTTTATTACTATCTGATGCCCCTGCAGTGTTCTCTCCGTCATGTTTGGGTATTGAGTGTGGGCCTCGCCCATGCCGTGTGGGCCCACGGACTTCAATGGAGCAATACCTGGACTACTATTTTTGGTGTATATATTTGTTAATAGTGTATATATATTTTTGCGTACTGGATTTTAATATATTACAATGGTTACACTCATTTCCTTTTGTCTTTGCATTCTTCCGGGGGCTTTGGGGGCTGTAACTGTAATGTATCATACTGTATTAGTTTGTATGTGTTGTAGTGGGTGAGGGTGGGGGTGTTGCGTGTGTGTGTCCCTGTTTTTTCCCTCCCCCCTCCCCTGTGTCGTAGGTGCAGTACTCACAGTGGTCTTTACCGCCGGCGTTCATGCTCCTGGTAGAGGAGCAAGAAGATAAGGGCAGGGATAATGTGCAGCTCTGGTTCCATGGCGTCCTGGTTCCTCGTGGAGTGTGTAGAGGTGAGCGTTTTCCCTTCGAAGTCCTGTTTCCGCCGTGTTTTTGTTTGTGGTGAATCCGCCCTGGAAAAGGTGGCGGATTGGTAGATTGTGATACTGTGGGCGGTACATTGTCCTCCGCCTGTCTGTTGGCGGTGACCGACATGCTGTTTGTTTGTACCGCCATGGCGGTCGGAGTGTTAAAGTGGCTGTATTTGTTGGCGGTTTCCGCCACGGTCGTAATTCCAATTTTTTTAACACCGTCCGCCAGGGATGTAATGACCACCCAAGTTTCTTGTTGCTCCCTTCAGGACCCAAAGATGAAGCTCTCCTTTCTCTGCGTCTCGGGCGTTTTGTGGTGGCCATGCACCAACCACCTGAGGGATCACCAGCTGTTGCCCCCCTCTCTCCACTCTGCTGTTGACTCCCTCTCTAGGCCAGTCGCTTCCCTGCCACGGAGGTTGGGACGTACTTCTATTCAGTCAAAAGTAGCTTCAGAGGTGCCAAAAAATAGGGTTTTTCCTGGAAGAGCACCTTCAAAAGTATTGGAAAGAGCATCATATACTTTATTCCCATGGTCCTAATCTCGGTTTGGCTTTCTGAATTGAATGTCGTTGTTGCTGGACCTATTGGGTATAGGCTGGAAATATCATTACGGGGGAGGAGTGACACATCAAGGGTCACCCAACTCGAGCGCCCTAATGATCGCATCTGTGTCTGTAAAGTTAAGAACTCTGGCTATGAAGTACCTAGGAGGGGCTCCTACTGGTGGTTTAGCTATCAGGGACCGATGAGCTCTTTCAATCACAAAACAGGTAGATACATTGGAAGTGGGCACTCACGACTTAAGCCAGTTAGATATAAAGATCGTAGGCGAGGTCCCCTCCACTCCTTCTGGGATGCCAATAATGCAGAGACTATTCCATCTAGACCTATATTCTGTGTCTTCTGGACGGGCCTCTAACTGGTTAACCTGTTGCTGCAGTGCACCAATGCGCGACTCGTGGGATTTAACTGAGTCTTTAGTTTCCAAGACCTGGCCTTCAACCTCTGTCACTCTGTGCGTCGTATTTTGAAGGTCTTGATGGACCAGAGCAAGGTCGACTTTGAGCTCCCCCATTCTTTCTTCCTGTGTATCTTTGAGTTCTTTTATCGCCTGTAGCACAGCTGAGTTTTGCAAAGTCTCATTTTGCTAGGTCGCTCCCTCTGATGCACCACTCTCTTCTGCCTGCGATGTCTGTTTGGCATGGTTATTGATTTTACTGTGGACGCTGTTGCTGAGGGTTTGTCTTGTGCCATGATTTTCTTGTGGTCCCAAGGGTGATTCCACCACTTAAGGAAGGCACACAGCTAAGGCTGACGATAACATTCCTTCGAAGGATTAGCTTAGAAGATCTCCCCTTCTACCATCAGCCGCCTCCTGGTCAGGTCCTTTCGTTCATTGCTTCTAATTTATGGTGTCTCCTCTCAATGCCTGCACAGTCCAGTAGACAGAGGGACCAATGGGGACTTCACTGTTTGTGAACCCTCTCCAGGGATCCTGCGCAGGAGCCTTGCCACTTCTCTCAAAGGAACAGGGGAACGGGCCTGCAGGTCAACCACTGATCGGCCCTGTGGCCCAGTGGTCTCACCTCACCTCTCCTTTGAGGGTGTGACCAGAGTGGCTCAGGATTGCACCAGTGTAGCACAAGCAGACTCCTCTATGCGGCCCCTTCTGCAGCCCTCTTGGGTACAGGTAGTAGCTCACTGGGAGATCCTCTCCCATCATTCCAGCAGAGCTGCGTCTGTTCCACCGGCCTATTGCTCCTGCAGTATTGGCCCAGTTAGAAAGTTCCAGCATCCTTACTTCATATGCATGCTTTTTGTGTGTGTAAATTGCCCCAGTTTGTTAAGCACCGGCAGAGCTATAGGTCTCAATTACAGAGTTGTGGGGGAGCGTTTAAATTTAAATCTCGGTCTTCTGGGGTGTCCTGCCTCCTGTAGATTGGGCAACGCCACAACCAACGGCAGAGAGCAAGGCAACACACATGCACACCGTGGTATGGTCTCATGGGGAACTGCATCAGCGCAGCCCCAGATTTATTACGCAAACTCAGTTCCACAAAGAAAAGGAGAGCCTGGGTGGCTCTCTACATCCCTCCCATGTTTTACTTCACACAGAAGAGAAGAGAAATATACAGGAAAACTAACAACCCAACAATGAGATGGAAAACACAATAACCACAGAACAGAGCCCAAAGGATACAAAGTCTCTGGAACACCGCCCCTCTGGTGGGCAGGCGGCGAGGATCCAACTTTGCTTCCTACGGATCCAAGGTACAGAAACCCTGGCGGTTTCAAACCGCCAGGCCCGGGGACCACGGAAGCACTGCCAACAGGCTGGCGGTGATTCCAGGGCCATTCTGACCGCGGCGGTAAAGCCGCGGTCAGAAAAGGGGAACCAGCGGTTTCCCGCCGGTTTTCCCCTGGCCCAGGGAATCCTCCATGGGGATTCCGACCCCCTTCCCGCCAGCCTGTTCCTGGCGGTTTTTACCGCCAGGAACAGGATGGCGGGAACGGGTGTCGTGGGGCCCCTGGGGGCCCCTGCACTGCCCATGCCACTGGCATGGGCAGTGCAGGGGCCCCCTAACAGGGCCCCACAAAGATTTTCACTGTCTGCTTAGCAGACAGTGAAAATCGCGACGGGTGCCACTGCACCCGTCGCACCCCTGCAACTCCGCCGGCTCCATTCGGAGCCGGCTTCATTGTTGCAGGGGCTTTCCCGCTGGGCCGGCGGGCGTTCTTTTGGAGGGCGCCCGCCGGCCCAGCGGGAAAGTTGGAATGGCCGCCGCGGTCTTTTGACCGCGGGGCGGTCATTCGGCGGCCAGATATTGGCGGGCGCCCGCCAATATCAGAATGAGGGCCAAAGTCTCTTAGCTGGTGGCTCGGCACCGGGTTGGGGCGTAGATAATATCGTCCACCCCTGGGAAGTGATCCTCCCCTGTCAGCATTTTCACTCAAAGGGTGTTGTGCGCTGGGCGCGGCTACCAAAGCACCCTCAGTCTGTATCTCCACAGCTGGGGGCTCAACGATCGAGTCATCGATTTCTCCTTCCTCCTCGGATGTAACCGACACCCCGCTCTTCTGAAGTGTGACACGTTCCGGGTTACTCTCTGCCTGCCTCCGGCGGCTGTTATCATCGCACCCCTCACACTGACGCCCTGCCAGGGTTCAGGCTCAAATGGAGTTTGGAATTTCCCCCCTTGCCAGCGATTCTTCACTACGACCATATCTCCCTCCTGAAAACCCCGGTACCGGCCTCGCCGCCGTTCAGTAGCTTTTCTATCTGCGCTGCTGAGTGGCTCCGACATCCAGTTCTGGGGGTCTCCACTGAGGACCAGCCGGGATGCAATCTCGAGGCGGAACTTTGAACATAAGTGCAGCTGGGGCACACCCCGTAGTACTATGAGGTGTCTGGCGGTAAGCACCCAGAAATTGGTGTAGACATTGTTCACTGTCTGCTCTCTGTTCAACACCTATTCTGAGGGCTCTGTTTAGAGTTCGCATGAACCTCTCGACATCCCCGGTAGCCTGCGGCCAGTAGGGCATGATCTTGCAATGATGTATGGATAAACCTTCCAGGTATAGCCTGAACTCCTGTCCATTGAACGGTGGACCATTGTCTGTCCTGACTTCGTCTGGGAGCCCAAACATAGCAAACGCTTTTTGAAGTACTGGCCTCACATTCTCGAATGCCGTGGACGACACCACGTCAACATCAGGAAACTTGGTGCAAGAGTCAAAGAGGACGACAGTCAGCCGCCCATCCGGGAAACTCCCAAAATCCATACTCACTTTTGTCCACGGCTTTGTGCTAGCCTGTTCAGTGACCACGGGGCAGCAGGGTGGTTCCCCTGATGTGATAACGCATTAATGGCATTTTCCCACCAATTCGTCAACCTGACTATCCATGCCAGGGAACCACACTTTGGCCTGCATCCTTGCCTTGGTTTTAGCGGTGCCCTGATGACCCTGATGTGCTAGTTCCACCACACTGGACCACAAACTCTGAGGCAATACAATTCTCCTTCCTCGAAGAACCAGCCCTTGACTATCTGTGGACAGCTCATCTCTCCCCTCCACATCCCTTGCATTGTCAATTTGCATCCGTGATTGGCCACTTTAGTCTTTTCCAAGAAAAGCTTCCACTTCCTTTGACTCAGAGCTTCTTTGACCTGATAGAGTACCATGTCCACCTTGGTAGCATCAACAATGTCTCTTACCCCTAGAGCATTGGGGCATGCCGATTGTACCACAATGTTGACTAACACCTCCGTGCTCTCCTCGTCGTTCTCTTGAGAGTCATCGATCGTGATTGGGGATGGGTGGCGAGATAAATAGCCCGCCGGGTTATTTGCTCCTGGTCGATAACTAACTGTAAACCGATAAGGTTGTAGCAGAACAGCCCACCGCTCTATTCGCAGAGGTGCCAAGCGAGGGCACCCGGCAAACAGTGCAACTAGAGGCTTATGATCGGTCACCACCTGGAACTCTTGGCCATACAGATACAGGTGAAAATGTTTGCACGCCCACCGAATCGCCAGAGCTTCTCGTTCTATCTGGGCATATCGTGTCTCCACGGAAGACAATGCTCTGCTAGCATATGCAACCGGAATCCACTCCTGTGGGTTCTGCTCTTGGAGAAAACAGCGACAAGACCTACTGGACTGGCATCCACCACCCCCTCGGTACGCCTGTGCGGGCTGAAATACGCCATTGTCGACTTGTCCAGTAACGCTGTCTTAATGTCAACAAACGCTCTGTCCGCCATTGGGCTCCACTCCCATCGGTGAACAGCTTTGGTGAGCTGTCTGAGAGGCTCCGCCATGGTCCCAAGCTGCGGAATGAACCTTCCACAATATGTTGCCATCCCAAGGAAACTTCTCACTTCGGTGGGGTTTTTCGGAATTGGTGCCTGACGGATGGCATCAGCTTTACGAGGATACACCTGTAGGCCATCTTTCGAAAAAACATAGCCAAAAAACTCCACCGACGTTTGGTAAAAAGCGCATTTCTTCTTGTGGAGTGTTAGCCCTGCCTCCGACAACCTCTGCAGTGTGGCCCTAAGATGTCGGTGGTGTTCTTCTCTAGTCTTCGAATAAATGAGGATGTTATCACTCAAATTGATCACTCCTTGCAGTCCTGATAATGTCTCCCTAATCATGTTCTGAAACACTTCGGCAGCCGAAGATTCCCCAAAGCTCAGTCTCTTGTACCGTTGAAGCCCCACGTGTGTTGAAAAAGTGGTGATATTCCTACTATCAGGTTCCAGCTGATGATATCCAGCATTAAGGTCTAATTTCGAGAACCATTGTGTTCCATTCAAATCAGCTATGATGTCATCCATCGTAGGTGTTATGTGTCTCTCTCTTTTAATGGCCTTGTTAGGAAGGCGCATGTCGACACAGAGATGGATGGCGCCAGGTTGCTTAGGCTTTGGCGCAATCACCAACGGCGACACCCATGGTGTAGGCCCTTCGACCTTCTCAATCACTCCTTGGTCTTCAAGTAGCTGTCTCTCCTTCTCCACCGCTGGCCGCAAATGGAACGGAACTCGTTGGTGTCAGAGGGCAACGGGTGTAACTCGGTGATCTATGTGTAGCTTGACACGTTTACCTTTGAGTCGCCCCAACCCTTCAAAAAGCTGCAGAAAATCGTTCACTAGGTGTTCAGCTTGGGAGTCATACACTTGTCGAGCAAAGAATACTAGTTCTAGCTCTTCTGCAGTGTGGCACCCCAACAGAGTGCCTCGGTCTCCGGTCACTATATAGAACCTTGCCTGTGTTGACACCTGCCCACTGGACACTGCCACCTCCACCGTGCCCTTTAGAGGAAGCGGCTCCCGGCCCCCATAATTGTATAATTTCATGGTAGTTGGGGCAAGCAAGGGTGTTGGGGTCAATTGCTCGAATAGAGACTCGTCCATCACATTCACTGATGCTCCTGTATCTATGAGCACCGTTGCCGGCTTGCCATTGATCCGGATGTTGCTCATGGGTGGTGGTCGCTTTCTCTGCTGCCTCCCCCCGTGAAAGAGATCACAAAGATGTCTTCCTCTTCATCTTCCTCAAAGACTGGATTTCTCTGAGCCATGGCTTCAGCCGATTCATCAGTCTCTTTAGTTACACTTCTGACCTTGGTGTCCCTTCCTTTTTGGTTTCCTTGCCAGCCTCTTCCTGACCTGCACAGCTTCGCAAAATGATTGTCTTTGCCACACTTATCACACGTTTTTCCTTTTGCCGGGCACACCATTGGTGGTTTGTGTTTGTACCCACAACTCCTGCAGGTGCGCGTGCCCTGTTTGACTAAATTCGTCCTTCGTCCCAGTGGTTGACGTGTCTGGATGGCGTCTACCTGCTCTTCCTTCACCTGGACTGGACGTGTGGTTGATGCAGCGGCCAGTGATTGTCCTCTTACTGCTGCCATGGCGTCCGCCCTTACCGCTGATAGTTTGTGTGAACGTGCCAAAACCAAGATGTCATCGAGGGGCATGCCTTGCTGTCGTAGGATAAGCTTTCTCAGTGCGTTCGATCGGCATCCTTGAATAATCTGTGCTCTGATCTCCTCTTGTTGATTTAGGCCAACGCACGAGCTTGCTAGCTTCCTTAGTCGAGCATAGAACATGTCCATCGACTCAACATCTGTCTGCTGAGCCTGCCGGAGTTTGAAGCGTTCAAAGTCTGAGTTCAGCTGTGGATCGAAATGCTTGTTCAGCGCTTCCACTGCTGCATTGAAATCTGACTTATCACCTGTGTTTGGGAGTGCGTCGAACTGTTCCTGCAGTTCATCACCCCCCATGAGCAGCATGAGAGATCTGCGCACCACCTCATCTGTCTCTCTTGTAGTGCAGAAGTAGTTCTCTTATCGGTTTAGCCATAGGCGCCATCTTGGCGAAGCTGTGGCCTGGTCAATCAGTTGACTGAATGGGGGCCGCGCAGTGACTGAGAGTGAGCACTGGCGCCCGCTTGCACAGGCAGCTGGGGGGTTTCTTGCGGTGGGGCACTCATGATGTCTCACGGTCTGCGGGCACTTTATTCTTATGTTGCAGTTTCTTTTCTCACAGTTTCTCTTTAAAGTTCGTGTTGTCTATGTTTTTTTTTTTCAATGCACTTCCCCCATTTCTTTTTTTCCAGGGCCACTCTTAGTTGTGGCTCATATCACCAAAAGAAGAGAAAAAAAAAATCTCTCCTCTTTCCTTTTCACTGTGTCCTTATTCTCCTTATGCCTCTTTATTTTACAGTCTTTAATGTGCCTTTTATTTCATACTCTTTTTACCCCTTTTATTATGCTGTGATGTGTGTGTGTTTTTTTGTTTCTTGTTCTCCTACTTTTTTTCACTTTCAGGACCTTTTTAGGGCTTACTGCCCTTCCTCGTCTGTTACAAGGGGCTCCTGCCCCTCCGGCTCCTGTGCTGCGTTCCCCTCCCTGGGGAATGCCACCCGAGCGTCACTTTGCTGGATCCTGGGGCGTGCAAGTGTATTTATTGAAATGCGCACAGCCCCGCATGGTGCTGCCGGGCCTCCCGGAGGAAGACCGCTGTAATTGACCAGCACCGGAGGTGAGGCTAATTTCAGACTTCTCCTTGCGTGTGGGCCGTGGCAAGGGTTTTCCCTTCCTATGACACGGCTGGGCACTCACCGGAGAGGGAGATGGGGCACGCCTTCTCTCAGCAGGGCGTGCCTCCTCTCTATGCTGCCGGCACCGTCGTGGTCACGCGTTGTTCCTGTCAGTGCCAGTCAGTTTCTGTTTTCCTTTGTAGTGTCTGGGGCAGCTCATCCGCGACGCAGGAGTGTCAGAATCTCGCTCGTCACCAATGTAGATTGGGCAACGCCACACCCAACGGGGGAGAGCAAGGCAACACACATGCACACCGTGGTGTGGTCTCATGGGGAACTGCGTCAGCGCAGCCCCAGATTTATTACATAAACTTGGTTCCGCAAAGAAAAGGAGAGCCCGGGTGGCTCTCTACACCTCCCTTTCCATGGAGTCGAGCCACACACTTCTCTGTAGTGGCCTGATACACTGCTTTCTCCTAATGCAGCCTCAGCCCCCAGTGCCCCACCTCTGCACTGTGCGGCCCACCGCCCGCAGATTCAGGGCCAAATGCTAGCCCTGCCCGCCCCTCTCCCTTTTCAGCAGGGCTCGCGAAAGGCCTCTGATGCGTTCAGGCAGGTGTGAAGCGAGCAGATGAGAATCAGGTCTCGCAGCCCCAGGACTGCCCCTCTCACCATCTACAATGCTGCTCGGTCTGGCAAGGCTGCCGGGCCCTAGAGGCAGAGACTTGTCTCTGGACCACCACCAGAGGTGTCCCCAGTGCTGCACAGGACCCTTGTTCGCAGCACTGATGTGTTGCCTGCCATCTAACGCTCAACCCGGGTTAGTCGACCAGGAGAGCTGGCAGCTTCTTCCGAATGTCGGTGCGGTGGAGCTTACTCAGAGCCCACCTGCCGTGTTCAGCAGCTTGGCCGCACCCACTGCCTTGGGGTTTTAGGTGCATCCTCCCCAGGTAGCAGTTCACTCACTGATTAGCGTGACATTCATATTTTATTTACACTCAGCAGAGCCTAGATCACAGGGCAGAGGTGAGACCACTTCAGCCAGTGATCAGTTATTCAGCCTGCGAGGGAGGGGTGCTGGTGGTCTGCGAGTCTTGTGGCAGGTCCTCCTGTCCACTAGCTGTAGCAGATGTTGGAAGCTTCTGAGTACATTGGCTAGTGGAAGGGGCCAGCAGATGTGTTGTGTACTCACGCATTATGTTGGCCTTGTCACCCGGCACCTCTTCATTGGAGGCCATGTTAGCAATGAAGGCCTGCAACTGCTATATGGCCTCCTAGTGATGTTCCCCCTGCTGCCGCTGGTCCTCCTGCAAGCTGGTAATCACCTGGCCCATCTTGTCCTGGGATTTCTGGTAGGCTCCCAGGACATGTGTGAGTGCATCCTGGGCAGTCAGTTCCCTGGATTGGGCCTCCCCTTGGCACACAGCTAACCTCCCACTGGCCCTGGCCCCCTGTGCCTTTGTCCCCTGAACTGTGTGCCCACTCCCACTAACACCAGGACCTTCATCATCTTGCCTGTGTGGTGTCGACTCTGGTCCCTGTACATGTGGGTGCACTGTTGATCAATGTGTCCTGGGGACTGAGGTTTGGGGACGCTGGGTGGCTGATGTGGTATTGGAGTCAGAGGAGGGGGCTGTCAGAGTCACCAGATCCTCGGGGTCTGTGCACGTTCCCAACACTTCCACCACAAGACAGCTCCAATACTCTGGTTAGAATTGTCACAGAGTCTAAGAGAGTCCAAGTGGGGAAAAGGGGATTGGGAAGGGACCAGCTGGGAAGGAGACCTGTAGGAAGCAAAAAGGTTAAAGCACACAATATCACAATTCTATCATATAAATCAATACTAGACTATAACTCTAAACATTGTCATTCTTAAAAGCATGGACAACCTAAGCAATGACTTGGAATGACTAGGCTTCAAGATGACTGGGTACCTGTGAGGGAATCAAGAAAAGTTAAATGCAACTTTCAAATTCAAGTACCATTCTTTGCCTGAGGATCAGGAAACAATCTGAGTGATTTCTAAAGCATCATATGTATCAGGTTTTGAGAAACATATTAGGAACACACAACATTACATCTTGAAACTCTGGCTTTTTGTTCCCTCAAATTGCCGGAACATGAATTGCGCACATTGCAGATTTTCACATAGGGAGAAAATACCATTTAATGTTTTGTGCACCATGAATAACACAACTTAGACTTGGGAAATAAATCATGTGACTTGCTAACTCGAAAAGCCACCAAGTAAATGCCTTAAAAATGGTAGTGCATAATGAACACCGTGATTTTTTAACACAGAAAAGGAATTGCGCGGCTTGCTGATTCGAAGGTCACCAAACGAATGTCAGGGAATGATTGCGCACCATGAATAACATGAATTACACACAGAGAAAGAATTGCGTGTCTTTCCGATTCAAGTACCACCATATAAATGTCAAGGAATGGTAACGCACAATAAATAACATGAATTAAGCACGAGGAAAAAATTGTGCGTCTTGACGATTCGAATGCCACCATGTAATTGCCACGGAATGGTAGCGCACAATTAATTTCAAGGGTTAAAGTACATGAAAATGAATTGAGCATCTTGCTGATTCGTAGGCCACCATGTAACTGCCAAGGAATGGTAGCGCACAATGAATAACATGAATTAAGCACGAGAAAAGAATTGCGCCTCTTGCCGATTCGAATGCCACCATGTAATTGCCAAGGCATGGTAGCGCACAATGAATAACATGAATTAAGCACGAGAAAAGAATTGCGCGTCTTGCCGATTCAAATGCCACCATGTAACTGCCAAGGAATGGTAGCGCACAATGAATAACATGAATTACGCACAAGAAAAGAATCACACGTCTTGCCGATTAAAATGCTACCATGTAACTGCCAAGGAATGGTAGCACACAATGAATAACATGAATTACGCACAAGAAAAGAATCGCGCGTCTTGCCAATTCAAATGCCACCATGTAACTGCCAAGGAATGGTAGCGCACAATGAATAACATGAATTACACAAGAGAAAAGAATTGCGCGTCTTGCCGATTCAAGTATCCATATGCAATTGTCATTAAACGTCCAAGCGCACACTCACACGCACAAAACTCAAATCATTAATCATGCAAAGATTAGGGCCAAGAACTCGAGGGTCCTCGACAACGGAGTCGGGGGCCCAGCCCGACCTCTGTCTTACCGCCCTGATCTAGGATCACCAAATGAAGTGAAAAAGGGCGAGGCCTGGAAGATCAAAGTAGGCCTCCAGAACAGGAGCTCAGGAAGTTGCTGCTGCTCTGCACCGGGACCTCTGAATAGTGAGCACGTGGAGCTGGGCTGGGTCCCTTATATAGAGTCTTGGCCCAGCCCACAAACCACACCCAGGCAGGTTGCAGGGAAAACTTCTAGAAGGCTCTGGAAAGGGTCCATGCCCTGACACAGTCTGAAAGCCTGCAGCAGTACATTACATGTGAACAGTATTTATATGCATGTTGAACATAAGTCTTCAAGTTTTAACTCTGCAATGCAAAAGGGTAAACAACATCATATCAGCACAATGCATAAATTATGTTAGCTTGAACTTGCTAGGTTGTTGAATTCTAGTTGCCCGTAAAGCGCGCACTGCCCTGATGCTGACAGAGGCACAGTGGTTTACTGGGTGTTGGCTGTGGTACCCGACTGACCAGTGGTCCCAGACAGGCCAGGGAGATCATCCAGATCAATAATTCCAGAGCTGGTGTCATAACCGAGGGCTTCTTCTGGTGGAGGACTGGGTTGCTGTGGCACATGGTCACCGCTGACATTGGCTGGGCTACCTGTGGACATGTAAACGATTTCTTTCAGCCATTATCAGTTACATATTTTAAATTTCTGGCTTTCCCTATGGGATCGGTGTTGTCCTTCCACCTTTCATTAGTGTATGGTGATGTATTCTGGGATTGGTAGTGCCACATGCTGCCCATGCGTTACTGTTGTGTGTGCATGCAGAGCTGGGAGTGCTGTGCTTGCAGTGGGTAGGGCATGCAGGGGTACAGAGTTGAGGGTGGTAATGGGGGTGGTACTCTGTATGAAATGGATTGGGGTGAAGGGAGTCAGGGTGGGGGGGGGTGACATGCCATGAAGCTATTGGTGGCGGTGGGGTAGTAATGGTGACTTACCAGTGTCCATCCCTCCAGTGATTCCAGTGAGGCACTTGGGATGCAGGATAGCCAAGACTTTCTCCTCCATGCTGTCAACTGTGGGGGAGGAGGTGGGGGGGTCCACCGCCAGTCTTCATGATGGCAACGTGGTGACTGGAGGCCACTGCATGCACCTTTCCCCGTAGTTCATTCCACCTCTTGCGAATGTCCTCCCTTGTACGTGTATAGGTTCCCACAGAGTTCACCTTGTCCATGATCCTCCGCCATAGCTCCATCTTCCTGGCAATGGATATCTGCTGACCTGGGTGTAATGTGTCTCTTGTGCAGAGGGTGTTAGGTGTAGAGGTCTGGTGTTTGGTGCGTGATGTGTGACGGTGTATAGGTGGCTGTGGTTTGTGTGTTTAGTTCTAGAGATGTTTGGGCTGGCAAGGTGTAGCTAGATTTTCGGGTTTGCAAAGAATTGTGGGTTGTTTGGGGGGGGGTTTATAGTGCTGTTGGTAGGTGTGTATGGTGTGTGTATATTTGTCAGGTGTGGGTTTTTCTATCTGGCCAATGTTGGCTTCTGTTGGTGTGGAGTGGCCAATTCTACTGTGGCGGTCTGCACCATCAGTGGCTGACAACCGTTGAGTGTCCGCGGTGGTGATTCATGGTTCATAATTTGGAGGGTGGTGTGTTGCAGATGTAGCGGGGAGGGTGGTGGGTCTGACAGTTCTTCGCCTCTTTTGGGTCTGACGGAATTGCTGTTGTGACTGGTTTCTGTCAGTTTTGTGTTTGTGTCTCATAATATGGCAGGTGGATTGCCGCCTCATCGTCAGTCTGTTGGCAGATGAACACCACAGCGGTCTTCGGAAAAGACCACCAATGTCATAATGAAGGCCTATATTCTTTCACTTTATAGCACACCTTTTTGCCCCCCACATACAGCAATTATTTCTACAAGTATCTCTGCATTCAATCTAGGTGAGAAAGTACTAGTTAGGGAACAGAGATGGCATCTCATCGGATGACTGCTTCTAAAGCTCTAACATGAATATTGGAGGAGAGCTCTGAGGCAGAGTCTGATACTGGAAGAGCATCAGAAGGAAAGGGCCATTGAGCAGGATTTGGGGATGATTTTTCATTCTGAGTTGTTTCAATGACAACTCATCTTCAAGTGGTTCAGAGGAACATGGCCCTGGTAGTCATGATGTCCCTTCAAAAGCACTAACTGTGCAGCGAAGAACTAATGACAATGTAAACTAATGTAGAGTGTAGGCAGATAGGGACCCTAGCATAGAGTGCTCATTTGGCAGACTCCTTGTAAGGAAATGCCTCTTTTTGGATGTTCACTCCACATTTTTGGACTAATGCTGCTGGTTTTTCGGACTCTGAGAGTACACTGCAGTAGGTTACAAAAGCATATTTGTACCGCTTATGGATCATCCAGGAATGTCATTTTTTTGTGACTGAGCTCAGGATTAGGGCCAATTACTACTCTGTCCAGCTGCAGAAGCAGGGCCTTGAATCAATCACCCAGCTGTCATTCCATGCCAGGAACCGAGCCTGAGAGGCCCTGGAAAGAATGTCAGGGAGGAGGGGGTGAGTCTCTCATAGCACATATGGCAGCTGACTCCGGGACAACACCATTTTGAGATGTCCCAGAAGACTGTGCAGGAAGGTTGGGACAGGGGTGTAGAGGTGATGTGACACATCTGGATAGGCCAAAGGCACAGCCCTGCTGGACACTTCCACCTCAACTGAAAAGGTTTTGCACAGCGGAGGGCTCTCTTTCTTGGAATGTACTTTTGCAGAAGAACCCCAGGACTGGAGGCTGGGGCCAAGGACATTTGGAAGGAGAAGCCCCTTGACTGTCCCCAAGACCAAGGACTCTGACTTTGATTGACCCCAGGGCCAGTGGGGGAAGACTGGGCTCTGGCGCAAGGACAGTATGCTGCCCCGAAGAAAGGAAGGCACCCAGAAGAAAGGTTGGTGCAGGGAGTCAGTGTGACTGGCTCCCAACCAATTTGGGAACCTTCTATGCCAGGAGACCTGAAGAAAGTGCGCCTCCCAGCAAAGGCTCACCACTAGGAGCAAAAAGACACCAAAATCATTTAAAGTGGCCCACGGGGCCCACAGGGGCCCGAGATATCCCTAGAGGGAGGTACATGACCTTTGACCTCTCGGACCACGGGGAGCACTGTTGCACTTCCCGTGAAGATGGCTGGCGGCTGTGGGCGAGGCTGACAACGAAGCAGAAGCCAGGAAGCACTGTCGCTCTCCCTGTGAAGACGCAGGAGGGAGCCCCAGACCCCATCCAGGGGCCCCACAGAGTAGACAAAGTTGGGGAGCACTTTTGCGCTCCCCGTGAAGATTGCCAGGTGGTACCCTGGCCCCCATCCCAGAACCCCGCTAAGAAGATGAAGTCGGGGAGCACTGTCGTGCTTCCTGTGAAGGCGGTAGACTTCACCCCCATCCCTGGGCCCCAAGGGTTCAGAGGAGGCATGGGAGTGCTGCCGCACTCTCCCCTGTGGCCCGCCTGGCTGCAGCTCCCAAAGCGTCTGCCCACAGGAGCGGGCAAACTGACGCTCAAGAGCCGGCTCCCTCGGCAGCACAGGAAGGTGCTGGCCGCACGAGGAGCCAGCGGGAGAGGCCGGGGTGGGCTCCTTGCACTGCTCATTAGCTGTTGAAGGAGGGTGTCTGAGGCGGTGATCTACCCTGGCAACAAAGTGGCTCTTCCCAGCGCAGCAGGGGAGCTGCTCCTAAAATATGCAAGCTCCAGCGAGGATGGCCCAATAATGCCCTGCAGGACCTGGACTATGTTTGGAAACAAAAGCTGCTCATTTTGGGTTTGTGGTGACCCAAGGAAGATGGTGTCACCACCAACATGTCACAAATGGATGGGAGAGCTGCAGCCTCAGCTCAAGGAGTTGCCAACATTCCCACCCTAGGTTGGGTGGGACTTGAAAATGATAACCCCCACACTCCAAAGGGCTCCAGTGTGTTTCAAACCAAGTCCCCACTAGACAAGGGCCAGATGTATGAAAGCATTTTGCATTCGCATTGCGAATGCAAAATGCCAGTTCAGAATGCATGAAATACATTCTGAACGCAATTTTAAGGATTCGCTAAAATAGCGATTCCTTAAAATTGCGACCCTGTTTAGAGAGTCCCAAATTGCGACCCTAAATTAGAAATCGCAAATAAGGATTCCTTATTTGCGATTTCTCAGCACATGTATGAAGCAATTCCTAAATGCGATTTTGGCATTTAGGAATCGCTAATTAGCACCAAGTTGAGCATGGTGGTAATCATGTGCAAAATTTAAAAATGCATTTAAAATGCATTTTTTAATTGTACATGTAAAGCACACATGCCCTTTTAAGAAATCCTTATTACCGAATCGCAAATGTGATACATGGCACTTTGCGAGTCGGAAATAGCAATTTCTTAAGAACATACATCTGGCCCTAGAACTTTTGTTTCAGGATGGTGGGACTGCGCCCTCTAGGGGCGAAGATCATGACTTGCGCCCTTGTGGCCTGACTAGTGTTAACAACAAGATTGTTACAAGGGTGAAAACCCTCTAGGAGTGCAAGGCTGTAATTACAGGTATTTTTACAGGGGTGTGGGTAGACTGTGGGGATTACGCAGAGAGTAATCCTAGCAATGCCAGCCACTCCAGCCTGCTTAGACATGTTTCTTGTTGATGCTTATTTGAGTAATGAGTCTGACAACCACCAGTGATCAAAGTAGGTGTACTTTATTGCCATTTCAGGTGCTCTCACTTCCAAGTTACTGGCAAATATTGCATTAGACTACAGATGAATGTTCTGCCATTTAGGTTGTTGGTTTATATCTCCCCTTGGGAGAGACAAGAATGATTACGCAATGTCATCCAAAAGTAATTCCATGAGTTTGTCTATATTTGTAAATCGTTGCATAGTATTGAGTAATGTGTGTGTAATAAATGCACTTTTACTTTATCAAAAGAAAAGCCACAGACTGTACAATCATTTATTGAGTGTTATTCTTATGTACTTGTGAATGGTGATTACTAGCCCATACCACCTCCCTTGAGTAAGTCTTGGACTACTCTGCAACGCATCCTATAAGAGTCAAGTGTTACAGTGGGGTGTTTGGTTTCCAGTGGTGGTCGAGTGCGGACCCATTACTTGTGCAGGCCATACAACGAATGACCCACCCTCCAACAGCTACCTTGCTTGTGACGATCCAGGAAGGGTTATGCCATCTTGAAGTGGGCAAGAACGTGGCATTCTGGCATAGCCAGATGCCACATTTCACAGGAACTTCATCATAAGGCAGGAGGGGACCCATCAGCCCATTGGCTAGTGACCGCGTGGTCCCCTCAAGGCTCTTTCCTGGGATAAATATGGCACCCCTGGCACATTGACCCTCAGTACTCAATAGACTTAGAAGGAGGACAAGAAGAAGACCATTTTGCACCCATTGGAAGCACACAAAGAGAGGCTGCAATGTCAGAGCGACTGTACCTGCTTCACTTTGGGAAAGTGGAGTTTGGACCCTGCTCTGCATTCCTGGCTTGGGGAAAAGTTGATGCCTTGCTCCAGTCTGAAGTAGAGACTCCCAACAGTCAGTTGGCTGACTTCCTGGAATTGCACTGGGGACATTAAAGCTGAACTGGCCAAAATCACACCTCAGGTAGCCACCATACAGGTTTTGCTGCTACCGGATGCCAGGCACCCTGAAGGACAATTCAGAGATAGCCGAAAGGTGCAGCTGTGTCTTCTGGACATGTGGCTATTGGGTGTGACTGGATTTGTTGGCCAAGAAGGACACGAGCCCCCACCAAATGTTTGCACCATGACCACTGTGCTGCAAGAACAAAAGGTCTGCATAAGCATTCCTTGGACCCCAGCAATATCTTCTACTTCGTCTGTTGTGGAGAACATTGTGAGGCAGCAAAATTGGCACTTTGCTAACTGCATTCATGCAACAGAGCAAAACGGTCACCGATATTGCTGATGCAGAGTTTGTGATCATCAAGGCAAGATAGTAGATTTTATTGTCCCCAGTGCTTTGTGTTTGCCAACTTGCTTCACTGTGCACCACACAAAACTAGATTAGAGCCACAATGTATTTACTGAATTCAGTAAAGAGGCACATATCGGTCTTGCTTTTGTCTGCTTGCCACCTTCATCTCCATCAAAAATGTAGGGGAAGTTCTGTCCACTGTATTACAGATGCATTTCAGTGGCAGCACGGTCATTTTTTTTCATAAATCTTTTTTATTCAAGTTTTCAAGCTTTAGACAGTTTCACGCCAGACTTATTAGGCATAACAAGTGACAGTCAGGGATGCAACCCTGATTACCTTTGGCCCCACCTACCCATGACTGAGCTCCCAGTACATATATAACCCCATTAACAGCAAATATAACATGCATGGATGGTAGGGTAGCATGACTGCAATAGTGGGGGGTCCCTAACGGCAGAAAGCGTGGTAGAGTGAAGTGACAGTCCATCATGGTAGTCCCATAATGGATACCTGTACATAGCAGAACAATTGCGACAAAAGAGAAAAATATTTCTCTTTTTTGTATAACTTGGAATAACAATTGGTAACAACAATAGTTACAACAATTTTAACCAGAGCCCGTAACTATAGCTTCGTACATACTCCATTCCCCTGCACCCGATTCTGCACATCCCATTCAGACACTCTAGCACCCCAGCACTGGCCCTACCAAAGCACAGCAGGGAAAAAAGGGGGGGGGCCTTGCGAAACATCACAGGTGAGCTATGGGGTGCCCATCCAGAACTGTGCAACTATGTAAATCTTTGCTGGGGTGGGACCTCGCTTACAGTCTCATCTAGCAGCACCCTAAGCTCAGTCAGTATGGCTTCCCAGCTAGAGGTTGGTGGGTATTTGCACAGCCCCATGTTATCCTCTCTGCACAGTGCCACCCCTTCTGCCTGCCCCCACACTAGAAGGGAGCGCATCCATGCTATGAGCGAGTGGGGTTCTGATGCTTTCCACCTTTTTGTGATGAGGCGCTTAGCTGTCAGAAGGCCTAAGTCCACAAATCTTGAGGTTGCCGTATATTTATTAGTTATGGGGAATAGACCCAATATGCATGCTTCCCAGGTTTGTAGTGCTGGGCGTGCTGTGCAGGTGGAGAGGTGGGACGTCATGCCCTGCCAGTAAGTATGCAAAGATGGGCAGGACCACAGTATATGTAGGAAATCTGCCGTGACCCACGCACATCAGAGACAAGCCGCATCAGTGCAGTGGAAGTACCTATTGGCTGGGGTGAGATAAGCCCTGTGCAGTATATAAAATTGGATCAAATGGATTTGCGCATTACGCGGGATGCAGGTGGGGCTTTCTTGGGCCATCGCTCACTCCTTTTCTGTGAAAGGTTGGGCAAGATCCCCTTCCCATTTGGCACGTAATCCAGTACGTGCAGATGCAGTGTGGGCCTGCAACGAGTTAGATAACCAGCGCACTAGATACCTACCCTGGCCCATAACCTGCAGATACTGTATCGTCAGGTGGGTTGGCAGTTCAATATGTCCCCCCAAAGTTGTGTCAGGGATGCCCGTAAAGAATTGTAAAGAAGAAACAGTCCCAGTGGTAAACCAGTCTCTGTTGCCAATTTATCAAAAGGGGTCAGAATCTTGTCTTGATACAAATCGTCCAGTGTGTGTAGCCGTGCAGCATGCCAGGTTTCCAACTCTGCTGCAGATGTGGACATGTTGTTCCTAGGGGTGCCCAGTAAGGCCAAGTGTGGCGCATAGGTAATGGACATACATGTGCGATAAATACTCCTACGGTAGCATCGGTGTGCCGCGTGATAGGGTGGAATAGGTTAGACACAATAGCTAAGGTCCATGGTGGCAGCGCAATAGCTGTGTCCGATAACTGCATGCCAGAGAGCCATCTAGCTACCCAATGCAATTGAGAGGCTAGGTAATATTGTTCCAGATTGGGCACCACCAGGCTGACCCGGTCGAACGGCGCGTAAAGTTTCACCAGTGCTACTTGGCAGCGGTCTGTGTTGCAATTAAATTCCCTGATCCTGGGTTCAAATTCCCTAAAAAACTTGGCCAGAACATATACAGGTAGGTTAGTAAAATAATATAAGAGACGGGGAGCACTACCATCTTCAGGAGGGCTACTTTGCCCATCACTGGTAGTGGCAAAGTCTGCCAGAAGGTCATTTGAGTTTGAATAGAGGTGACCGCAGTGGTATATTTGGATCCAGAGATATCTAAATGTTCTAGGTTGCCAAAGGACCAGAACGTTAGAGAGTCCTGCAACTCTGGGTTAAAGGGGAATAAGCATGATTTGCCTCAGTTTATGCGCAGGCCAGATAGGGAGGCAAAACACTGCAGTACCTCAGCGACTTTGGCCGGGACATCAAAGATATTTTTAAGATATAGGAGGAGGTCGTCTGCGTAAAGAGACACGACATGGAGTCCATCACCCAGTGTATGCCCCGGGTCACCCCAGATTGTGGAGTTCTGCTGCCAGAGGCTCAATCGCCAATGAGAAAAGTAGGGGAGAAAGGGGAAGCCTGGACCGGTCCCCTACCAACTGGGATCGATCCGTAAGGCAGGGGAGGGAGAGCTGGGAGAGAAATGCATCGAAGTCTGGTGACACCATCAATTGGTGCAAGAGTGTATAATGGTGCATAAGTTAATCATGTATTTTTGGCTGGGTGTGCAGCAGGAGACTCGCTGTGGATCGCAACACCAGGATTGGGGTGGCAGAGCATTCCTGGCATATCAGCCAGGCCAATAATCAGCCTGACATATCTGCCACAGCATGAGTATGAGCCGAATGTGCAGCATAGTAAAGGCAACATAAACGTTCCAGTAGGGGCAAACACTCCCTGTGACTTTCCACTAGTCCACGTTGCCCCACTGGACCCTGCAATACATGTTTATCTTGGTTTAAAAGTGCTCCATCTATCCGTGTTAAGTCTCTTTCAATCGATCTGTGCATATTCTATTGCGTTCCCAAACAATGGCCCCACATGATGACTTTAAATGTGTCCCACTCCAGGAGTCTTGATGAGGCCGTCTGGTCATTGCTATCAAAGTATTCGGTGATGGCCCTACCCAGAGACTCCCGGAAGAGGGCATCCTCTAATGCTTCAGTTCTCAAGAGCCAGGTGGGATAACCGGAGCAGAGTTGTCCCCTGCCAGCATCAGGTGTTGCAGATTATGGTCAGAGTGGGTACGACCTAGGTAGCCCGTGTGTAGCACGGTGGGTATTAGGTTGTCGGTGCAAAGTATTCTGTCTAGTCTTACGTGCAGGTTGTGTGGGGCAGAATAGTATGAGTAGACCAGAACTTGGTCATTCTGGGGCACCAAATGTCAGTCAAGTGCCAGTGTTGGATCCAGTTACGCAGCGAGCATGCAGTGTGTATTGCGGGTGCAATGGGTAATGGCAGAAAGGAGCGGTCGAGCCCCGGGTCAATGACACTATTGAAGTCCCCTACCATGAGCCACGGGATTCCCCTCCAGCGGGATAATACGCCAGATAACCTGTGAAAGAAAGGGGCTTGTTCTGTATAAATAGACCCTGAAAGTGGTGCACGAACAGCTAATTGTCCGTATACGAATACATAACGGCCTTCAACATCAGTTACCTGCTCCTCGCCCACAAAGGGGGTAACCCATATAAGAGCGCCCATAACATAGAAGAAGTGAGTTGCAAATAACTGTTGGCGCCAGCACCGTTGCAGCCCAGTGGCCTATGGCAATGTGAGGTGCGTTTCCTGAAAAAACCCGATGTCCATGGTTGAAATTAATCTGTTCAAGGCACTAACAGAACTACAGCTGTGTGAAGTGGGGACTGTGTGGCTGATGGCTGGTGAAAAGTGTGGCTGCTGGCTGATGGAATTTGTGGCTGTTGGCTGGAGGAAATGTAGCTGGCTGTCAAGTGGCAGAATGTGTGGCTGTCTGTTGGCATGCCTTGTAAGGACCCTACAAGGATTTCCTATCCCTCAACGGCCTGCAAAGCTCAAACAAACCAATCCGGGAATGATGGGTGGTAGCAATTTTATGAATTCCTCCTGATTCCGGAAGTCTCCATCACAGAAATGTAAGGAAAATGTCCACAGCATGGCCCTAAATAGTGCAGCCATTGCCACTGCTTATCTTTGAGCGCTTTAGGGCCTTTTGTGTCTGTTGACCCACCCACACAAATGTGGTACAGTTGTTATCAGGAGACGTGTGGGAACTCAGGGTGGTAGGAAATTTTGGCTCCCTGAACATTTGAGAACTTTCTGTCACAGAAATATGAGACAAATATGTGTATTTCACTAGAGTTTGAGGTAATGCAAGGGGTTGTAGGTAAAATTACCCAGTGAGCTCCACGCAAGTCACCCTACCCTGGATTCCCCCAGGTGTCTAGTTGTCACAAATGTGCAGGTTTGCTAGGTTTCCCTAGGTGCCTGCTAAGCTAGGGCACAAAAAACAACTACCCATATTACAAAAAAGGGTCAGTAGAAAAATGTGATGTATCCATGTTGCATTTTGGGCCCTTTCCTTCACGGATACAAACCTTACACACACAAGTGAGGTACCATTTGTATTGGGAGAGTTACAGGAATGCTAATTGGCAGGAAATGTATGACTTCCCTCAGATTCCAGAAGTATTCCTCAAGCAAATATTAGCAAAATATGTGTTTTTAGTCAAAATTGTAGGTTTGTAAAGGCTTCTGAGCAAGAAACACTGGTGAGACCCATGCAAGTCACACTTCCCTAGATTCCCCTCAGTGTGCATATTTTTCACAAATGCAGAGGTTTGCCAGATTTCCCTAGATGCCAGCTGATCTAGGGTTCAAAATCCACTGCTACCCAATTTGCAGAAATAAGGATCAGCTTTCAGTGGAAAAATGTGATGTGTTTATTTTGCAAGTCACCCCACCCTGGATTCCCCTAGGTGCTGGCTGAGCTATGGCTCAAAATCCACAGCCACCCATATTGCAGAAAAGGATTAGTTTTTCATGATGTGTTCATGTTGCGTTTTGGGCCCTTTCTTGATGAGGACACTAGGCCTACCCACAAAAATGAGGTACCATTTGTATCGGGAGATGTGGGGAAATGCTGGGTGGTAGAAAATGTGTGGCTCCATGTGTGTTTTTAGTCAAAATGTGAGGTTTGCAAAGGCTTCTGGGTAAGAAAATCTGGTGAGAGTCTTGCAAGTCACCCCAACCGGGATTCCCCTCAGTGTCTACTTTTCATACATGTACAAGGTTGCTAGGTTTCTTTAGGTGCCGGCTTAACAGGGGTCCAAAATCCACACACTGCAAAACAAGGGTCAGTTTTCAGTGGAAAAATATGATGTGTCCATGTTTCGTCTTTGGTCCTGTTGTAGGCACAAGGCCTACCCACACAAGTGAGGTACCTTTTGTGTTGGGAGACTTTGGGGAATGTTGAGTGGGAGGGAATGTGTGACTCCCCACAGATTCCAGAAGTTTTCCTCAAAAAAGTGAGGAAAATGTGTGTTTTTAGTCACAATTTGAGGTTTGCAGAGGCTTCATGGTAAGAAACCCTGATGAGGGCCACGCAAATCACTCCACCCTGGATTTCCCTTGGTCCCTAGTTTTCAAACATGTATAGGTCTGCTAGGTTTCCTTAGGTGCCGGATGAGCTAGGACCCAAAATCCACAGCTACCCGCATTGGAAAAAAGGGTCAATTTTTAAAGGAAAAATGTGTTGTGTCCACGTTGCATTTTCACCTGTTTCCTGTTGCAGGCACTATGCTTGCCTACACAAGTGAGGTACCATTTTTTTCGAAGACATTTGGGAATATAGAATAGTGGAACGTTTGTTATTACTAATTGAGGTTTGCTGCAAGTGTGCCTTCCAAATGTAATCAAGTGTGTACGAAAGAAGGCCTTTTAAAAATGCCCTGTGTATTGCATTCTTGTACAGGGGACCCACAAATTCAGAGATTGTACAAATAACCACTGCTCCTAATACATAGGTTTCCTTGATACCCATTTTTCACTCTACAGTATTTCACAAGGCGAATCGGTCTATACACGGTACACAATGAAAAGCCATTGCACAATGTTGCTTAGTTGTTGGCTCTGGGTACCTCAGGTTTTGGGACAGCCTACAACACCTATGTATCCCCACAACCAAAAGGCTAAACAGGTGCTCTAAAGAGTGAGTGCCTGCATTTCTATATTTCCATATAAAGAACTGGATGTAGTGGTATATTGTTTGTGTAAAGTGGCTATTGTTACCAAACGTTATAGACAAAAACGTTATCACAAATGTTTGTTTTTTTCCTACTCAATTTTCAATATTTATTTCAACAACTAGTTTCTTTGGAAAAACATTGAGAAATCTACACATACAATCCCTTGCTGGATTTAGACTTGTGTTTATTTTTCGGAAATCTATAGTTTGCATAATCCCCCATGGGTTTCACACCAGTTTTCACCCCAAACTGCAAGTAGGATTAAAGTACAGATATAGGAAATATGGGATACCTCTTTGAAAAATACCAAAACTGTGGATCAAAAACTATTTTGTTGATTCAGCTCTGCGTGTTACTTAGATCTGGGAAGGTGGTAACTTCAGAACAGCAAACCGTTTGTTGATGCCATTCTTAGAAAAAAAACATACACACTTTTTTGGTGCACTTTTTCCCTATTTTCCCCCCTAAAATTCAATATGTAGTTACATTTTGCCCATCTTCTTTGTCGCCTCTGTAGACTCTGGCTGTACTCATACTAGTGTTTGGTAATGATGTGTTTCCACCAGCCACTCCTCGAGGGCTGGCTTTCACACTCACCCCACACCCATCTATCACAAGTGTCACCGGTCAGGTGACCCTGCTAATAAAAGGGGCCTCAGAGTAAGGAAAGGCCGGTGCATGTCCAAGCTGCGACCTGCGGGAGCATCAGCAAGCTGTCCCCACTTGCTGCCACTTGCCCCTATGAGGATGGGGGTTGAGTGTCCTCCCAGCGAGGTGCATACAAACCCCCAGCAAGGCTCACACATACCCTGAAGTACAGCGAGAGGCACTCCAGTTTTCCTGCCAGCAGTCGGGTGCGACACTCCACAGGGGAGAAAGGCACCCTGCCACATCGACACAAGAGTAACCCTGCCACCATCACTGAGGTGCAGGGCTGTGACCAGGGAGAGGGAGGGAGCCCTCGCACAGCCCTGAATATCGGCACCTGCTGCAGGAGACAGAGGGCATCCCCTACAGCAGCCCGGTCCTACAGACACCTACCTGCTGGCTGACATAAGGAGAAGAAGCAAGGAGCCATGGCGTCCTCTGGCAGATAGCCAGCACTGCGAGTCCTCACCAGCTGGTGAGTAGAGCCCTCATCTGCTCGTGCTGCCGGCCCTGGGATGCTGTGTCTGGGCCACTGTGTCTGGGCCTGTGAGACGTGGTGTGCCTCCACTGTCTGCCCATCCTGGGACTCCCACAGTGGCCTCTCCACGAGGTGAGGAGCCAGCCTGCAGTGGCTGACTGCACACAAGAACGGTATCTGCAGCGCCACCTGGTGGTCACCCACATGCACCACAGCCGTCAACGACCTGTGGCAATCCAGGGGCAAGGGCCTTAAGGGAATCCCAGTGAGAGGGGAATCCCGACAAAAGAGATGTGTCAGAAGCAGCTCCACGACAGGCACCGGGAAGCACCAAGGTCATGGATGGAGACTGGTCACCCATAGACTATAGGACAAGGCCCATGCACCTGAGTTCTGCCGGCCCTGTGAAAACCACCCTTACGACTCCAAGCGTGAATTGGATGTGGTCCTATTGGCTGTTCCTCAGCGATGCCTATGCTCGGCCTGCGATAGGCCATGTGCAGTTCACACAGCCCTGTGGCAGCATGGCAAAAGGGCCTTGAGGAGACACCTGTGCGATGGAGTCCTGGCACGAGACGGAAGCCTGAGGCTGCTCTACCATCGGATGTTCGGAAGCACCAAGGCCTTCAAGGAAGATGCTCTTTCATCCACATCATCCTCGGTCTTTGCAGGTCGAGAGCATGTGCACCTGCTTTGAACTCTGTAGATAGATTTCACCACTGCTCAGGATGCGAAATCCCAGTGGACTATGTAAATGCACTCCAACACCGTGAGCCCAGGCGGGACAGGACCAACAGTGCACGAGTGAACGGTAATCTCATGGACAGGGGAATGAGAGATCCGGATTTCGTTCAACACTGCCATTCGTGCCCAGAGTAGTCTGGTTAAACTACAGAAGCGTGCCATGATGCCAGATGCTCCCAGCTACACCTGTTCACTCATCATGTTTGGCGGACTGCCTGAAGAAAATCAAGGGTGTTTATCTTAGTATTCATTCTTTCCCAAAGGTTGGACTTCCTTGTTTTTTTTTAAATAAAGGATGGGAGCTCTGCATGTTCCTTAACGCTGGAAAGATGCTAACTTCAGCACAGCAAACCGTACGTTGATGCCATTTAAAAAAAAAAAAAAAAAAAAAAAAACTTTTTGGGGTGCACCTTTTCCCTATTTTCCCCAAAAAACAATTCCAGGGCTTGGTTCCACACTCCCCCACACCCATCCATCACAGGAGTCACCATTGTGAAAGCTGAATTAATTATTAATGATTTTCATTTCTTATGGGTTAAGAATTTGCATAGAATTAAGCTAATCTAGAAAATAATGTGCGACGTACACACTTGAGTGGCCGCCATCTAACCATAATGCTTTCAGTAAATGTATATTATTAATAGTGAAGTGCAGGTGTGTTTTGCTTTCACTAATGAGCGAGCTGAGAACAATCTCTGGAATGCACTTCTTAGTTTAAAGAAGACATTTATTATTACTTCACCACCAGGTTCCTCAGAGAGGACATTGGTAGGTTGGAGGCACACGTTTAAAAATAGTCACAGCAATGAAAGGAAAATATATCAAAGTGATTCTCAACTTCAATGTACACAGCAAATATATGTGATTATATTATAGCATAACTGTCAAAGCAAAGAATAAAAGTCCAAATTCATCACCGTAGGGCCTATCACTGCTCTTCATTTTTCTCATGCCTGCAAGTTGATGACTCTTGTTCAACTGTGAGAAAGAGATTTTCCACCCGTACGGGACAGGTCAGGCAGCTGACGTCTGCTCCTGACTGAAGGCTCTGAAAAGTCCCCTTGCTGCTGCCCAGGGACACATTTTATTCCTTCCCCCTAATAGTCAAAACATGCTGGCTACTGTAGGTCAGAGTTGGAAGAAACAAGCGTTAAAGACTGGCCAGGCCTTCAAGGCTGTCTCTCCCAAGGCTGACTAGAGTAAACACAAAATATGTGCTTCCTTATCAGGATTAGTGTTTGGTGAGAGAATCTACGAAAAACACAGGTTGGTTTACCATGTGGAAAAACACAGCTCATCTGCAATGTCTCAACTGCAATGTCTAACGCCACGTTAAAGCCAATAGGCAGCTAAACTGAATACAGAATGTAAAGTGCTACTGGTGAACATTGAACAACTAATATGCACAGTGGTGAAACACAGTCAGTGGTCAAACATAATTATTTTCACAACAAGGTGTAGAGAAAATTGTAGTTGTATCTCATATTACTGATTTCATGCCATGTATCTGCTTTATTTACTATTTACTATTTCCTTAATGGAAAACGGGATGCGTTTCAAAGACGAAAATAAAAAGTTTTCTTTTCATTTTTTAAGAGCAGGCAGTGGTCTGTGGGACCACTGCTTGCTCTGAAAAAATATTTTTGCTACCATTCACAAAGGAGAAGGGGTCCCCTGGGACCCCTTCCTTTTTGTGAATGGGTTAGCACCAATTTGAAACTGGTGCTAACTGCGATTGTTTTGTGACCACATTCATAGTCACAAAACAATCCTACAACGCCCCTTCCTAATTGCGACTCGCAAACCTATTTTGCGATTCAATAAATAGATTACCAAATCGCAAAATGGGGTCTGTACATACCAAATTTTTTTTTCCTGTCGCAAATGGCCCGATTCTGCGAATTGGCCCGTTTGCGACAAGAAAAATGGTACGTACATCTGGCCCTAAGTTGTTTCCAGCAATTACACAAGAGAATGTGAATGAGGCTAAAAAGACTAAATAGAAGAGGGATTCCTATCCTTCAGACGACAGAGAGCAGAAATCCACAGAGGGTAGGAAGTCTTTAACACATGATGAGGAGTCAGCTGATCATGAGTTTATTTTGCAGTTACTGAGAAATCGTCCCCACCATATGCAGCACATGAGAGAGGTTCAAGTACCAGTGTAGACCCAACAGCTCCGATACCAATTGAATCTACACAGAGCTAGATAGAGGTTAGTCATAATGTTCTATCTACTTTTGCGATTCAAATGCCTATGCTGCAGATTGACATACCCACAATTTATCCAGATGTACCTATAATAGATACTGCTACAAACCTAGTAGTGTAGAAAGGACAAGCTCCACACATGAGACAGGTCTATCAAAAGCAGACGTTGATCCAGATAGAGTCTACCCTGAATTTGATGCCCCCGATACAGACACAGACGATCCTGAGATACACCCCCATATCAGGATCACAGACAGAGTTGTCTGCCTTGACAAGTCAGAATACAGGAATAATGTACCCTAGAGATCCAAATGTCCGATCAAGTCCAGATGCAGTGTCAGTACTGGTTACTATAGGTCCAGTCATACCATTGTTTGCCCAAGGAAATAATGAGAACAGTGAACAGAAAATCCTGAACCCAAGCGTAGAGAGAGGGGGTTCAAGGAAAGCGCAAGAATGATGATTCCCATGAGACCGACATTTGATGGAACAGGTCCGTTAATTGATTTGAGCTACCCTAGGAGCCCACCGAATGATTTAGGAAGACAGGAATTGGGTCCTAACCCATTTACAATGACACCAGAGACCCTGAGCTTAACAATACAGCAAGTGCCTGGTGTGAGCAATAACCACATTTCATTACAAGGTTTGACAGCTCAGCAGTTAACTGAATGGTTGTAGAAGTTGAGTAGCACCCAAGGAGATTCCAGCGGAGGAAGTGCACTGAATCTGACCACGCTTAGACTAGAGGCAGAAGATCTAATTGAGGGAATGATGGGGTTGGACAGAATTGACTCATACCGTGAAGACGAGTTATGTTATTTGTGCAAACTGATTACCAGCAAAGAAGGAATAGTACATCAGAAATTAGCAGACTTGGCAGGAAAATATGACATAGAAATTGAAAAAAACAAACATTTATATAGGAGTTACAGATTAGAGTTTGACTCAAAAGACTTTGAGAACATGAGAGTACTGGGAATGAAACTTCACATTAGGGAATTAGTACAGAGCATTCAAACATGGGGAGCATTAGCTACGTGGGAAGGCAGATGGACGAAGAAAAGAGACAAGAAGAAAAGGGATTCTGCAAATCTTACTGTGAATGTGCAGCAGTTTGAGGATCCAGTGAAAATCTTACCAATGAGAGAGATCCCGGAGGAAATTTTGTCCATATCCCTTGTAGTAGAAGTGATATTTTGTCCCTTTTAAATGATTATCCCAGATTGAGGGAGAAAGCACTGGAATGGTATCAGCAAACAGATAGGTTTGTGAAACTTGCAAAATGCCTGTGGGAGGATGTGAACACCCTGCTAGAAATAGTAGTTCCAGCAGACATATGGGTCGAGTGCAAGAGAAGTGTAGCTTGGCTGACAAGAGAACCTCAGAGAGATCCAGCAAAAGGTGAATTTTTGAAAACGAGAATTTCGTCCAAGAATATTGATTGGCAGAGGATAGACAGGACAGCTCAGGAAGAGAAAGAGTCAGTACATGTGTTCTATGAGAGATTGTTGCAGGCATTTAAGCATTACAATGGCACAGAAACAATTGAGCCGAAAGACGATTCATTTTGTGTTCAGATTTGTTGAAGGATTGAGACCCAAAATTAGCCAGATGATTA